>NC_044255.1:25064518-25686456 GCF_003957555.1 Calypte anna
TGCCCAGCTCAGCATCTGTCTCAGCACCCATCAGGGGACACTGAGGCTCTGGTGGCAGCTGGAAGGCTCAGCCCACACTGAGGAAGAGTTTGGTGCTCAGGGCTCTGCCCTGGAGGGGACGTGGGAGGCAGGACCTGGCTCAACAGGCCCTCTATCAGGCACAGATAATTTTTTTTTAATATATCTTGGAATGGTTTCCTGCACTAAGTGCTTTCAGGCCTCATAGCACTGATATTGTAGATCAATATTTTACAAAGGCAAAGCTGTGTGACGGATGCAGGCACTAATTAAATGGGATCTAACAAGCAGCACTGCTGTAATCACACCCTCTGCACCCCTGTTAGCTCTTACACCAGAGGTTTGGCCTTCCTCACGTTCTACATTAAAAAAACAAAAAAACCAAAGACAATTAAATGACAGAACAAAAGATCCCCTGTAAGTGACAGTGTGCAAATAAAGACAGTTCCACGTTGCCTGCACCACTGGAGTGCAAATACAATTAAGGGCAGGAGAAAACATCAGTTGCCCTCAAGAGCCCTTCATCCTCTCCCTGATAAAGCCCCTGTACAGGCTTTGCTGTTATAAATGCAACTCTCTGCTAGAGCCAATACACATGTAACTTCTGCTCCATTGCAGAGATCTGCTACTGGGTGGGGAAAAAGGCAATAATAGCTTATGAAATATATGGCAATGACATCAGAGGAGCAGAATGTACAAGAAAACAGCAGAGGGTGTTTTTCAGCATCCGTAAGGCCTTACAGAGCATCCGGGCTCTGGAGGAATAAAGAGGTGAGGATAACTCTGCCTGTGCTCTGTTTCTGGAGTTGCTGAATAAAGGAGGTCAATAGACATGAGCTCGAGGGAAGCACAGACAGCAGGGTTTATTTTTCTAAAGTTAAATAATCACAAAATATGCCAAAATCCTGCTTTGTGGTCAGAACTCCCTTTAATTGTTTATTTTAACATGGGCACTGACAATTGAAATGTCCTGTGACATAACAACCAAGCTGTGCAGGGAGAAGCAGCAGCTTTCCCTGGAGGGAAGCAGAGCTCCCAGGGCCTCTGGGAGCTGCCCAGGAGCAGGGTGCAGACACCCCAAACAGCAGGGTGCAAAGGGGGAGGGTTTTACAGAAGCCACCTTTCTGCAGGAGGTGGCATTTGTACTAAAGGCAGCTTAAGTTCCTTGTTAGACATTTATTTCTACAGTTTCACCATCCCCTTTCCCATATGCACCAAGAAAAAGAAAGCAGAACCTCAGCAGACAGGACCTGCCCAGCACAGGAGCTCCCAGCCCATGGCTCAGCCACAGAGCTGGTGGGAAATTAAATATTTTCCATGTGTGGGAGCTGCCTGAAGTGATGAAGCAAAAAGTAACATGCAGAAGGAAGAGCAGGGTATCATGACCTCATTTGAGGTCACTTTTCCCCTCTGCTCAGTGAGTGTGAGGCAGAACCAAACTGCAGAGGGGAGAGCATCAGTCCCAGAGCTGGGCTGGAGAGCTGCAGTACAGGGGTGTGCTCTGCTTTAGGTACTGCACACAGCTCTGTGAGTGAGGAAACAACTCATTTCTGGCTATTAAAGTAATAATAAAGTAATAAAACCAACATTAATTTCCCCTTTTCCCTCCCCCCACCTTTCTTTTTTTTAAATTTTTTTTTAAACCTGAGACCACCTTGGCTCCAAAAGCAGGCAAGGCTGGAGAAGGTAAATAGCAAATGAGAACTTTCTCCATCATAACCTCCCTGCACTAACACAGGCTGCAGTGGCAGCTTTGTGTCCCCCCTGCCAAGCCCTGAAGGCCCCAGGGAGGTGTTTCAGGGGATGTGGAGCTGCGGGTGCTGCTCAGCTCCACGGAACCTGAGCCCAGGCTGCCCAGCACTGCTGGCTGCAGCCCATCCACACCCCTGGGACAGCACCAGGAGGAGGGGGACAGGGAGCAGGGCAGATGGGACCAGAAACCAAGGAAAAAAGAGAAGAGGAAGAAGGCTGGAGGGAAAGCTGCTCCCTGTCATTGAAATGGAACAGAGAAAGAAACAGTAAGTGACTATGGATGGTGCTGCACAAGTGACCTTTGCTGTGCTCCAGACAACAATCAAACCAACAATGCTTCCCAAATCTTAAAAGTTAGATACGGGTGGATTTTTAGCAACTGCTATTTTCAATTTGCTTAAGCATAAAGCAGAGGCTCTCAGTTCACAAAAGGCCTTCCCAGCTGCTGAAGGCTCCTTTTTATGTACAAAATCCAAGTCAGTACACAAAACAGAGCAGCCTGAAAGAAACTTGGAGGAGCCGCTTGGCACCAGTGGCTGCAGTCACTGGAGGAACCCACAGCAAGGCCAAGAATCCAGGAGACACAGGACAGAACTGCTGGTGCCTAAGGATCCACAGACACTTTATCTCCTCACGACAGGCAGGGTCAGAGGGTGCATCAGGATGATAACAGCCCTGTCACCCCAAACTCCAGCTCCTCACCCCGAGGGAAATCCCCCTTGACATCCCCACTGAGAGTTCTCTCTGCTCTCAAGCCATGGAGAAAAAATTTAGGAAAACATTGATTTTTCAAAAAGCAGCAACAACAAACCATTGATGCACTGCAAAAATAGCTGGAGCAGTAACCCTGCCCATATGGAAACCCATAAGCAGGCAGGGCTTTATCAGCACACACAGAGAGGAGAGGCAGGGAAGGGACACGTCAGCTCCAGGGCCCTGCTGGAACCAGTGGTAGATAAAGTGTAAAACTGAGAAAGTCGTTTTGACTGTGCCCCTTACACCAGGAAGTTTAATTGTTAAAAACTGCCACATGAAATGAAATAAATTAATGCCAAGCTCAGCTGTTTTTCAAACCAGTGCAGCTAATAAGGGAGCAGAATATAACCAGAATTCACAACCAAATTGCTTTCAGGGTACTTTTTTCTCTCTTTAAGTAACAGTGAGTGCACAGGAGAGACTGCCAGGTGGGACCCCCAGGATGTTGATCAGACCCCATGTCCCAGGGGTCTCACTGCCCCTGCCCCTCGGGCACAGACCCTGCCAAGGCTCAGCCTGCAGCAAGGGGGGGATCTCTGGCCCTGGGCTGGGAAGGGGAAACACTGATCAGGGCTTAGCTGTTGTGGTGTTCTCCTTCTCTTAAAATGTTCTCTTATTTACAGTGAAGTACTTGAAGCGTGTTTTACTTTACTTTACTTAAGACTGTGTTTTAAAAAATGCTCAGACACTTCATCTACTTCACTAAGCCTTTAAGTTTTACTGCTGAAAAGAAAAAAAAGTCAGCAGGTGTCTAATCCTCCTCATGTCACTCAGTGTGTCTCTCCTGCCTTTGGAGGGAACAAAGCTCAGCCCCTACCCAAAGCTCTGCTTCTGTGTCAGATGAGGAGAGCACTGCCCTGCCCTCTGCCACCACCCTGGGGCACCTCTTCTGCCTGCCAGTCAGATGAGGCCAAGAAGAAAGCACGTACCAAAAGAGGTTTTTAGCAGCAGCTTCAGAACACAGACACAATCCAGAGAGGTCCTGAGGCAGAGAAAGCAGTGCAGTGGGTTAGGGCATCACCGTCCCTGGCTGCAGGGTGCCCAGCAGAGGTGTCACGGGTACCCCAGCTTCCCAGCCTCTCTGCTGGCAGCTCACTCACCCACTGCACCTCTAGGTGCCAAACACTTCCACCGGAACCCAAACCCATGGCTGGAACCTGGGAGCAGTTCTGGTACCAGGTCTGAAGTGTCCCCATCCTCCCTGCCTCTGCTCTGACCCAGAGGGGTTCCTGGGAGCCCGGCCCTGTGAGCAGGGACCAGGGCACACACTGGGGGACACAACACAGCATCCCCCCCAAAGCTGCTCCCCTGGCACCCCCCAACCCACAGCAGGGCACTGCCCCCCCCAGCCTGCAGCTAGAACAAGGCATCCAACCCCTTCCTTACAGAGCCTCCTGGGAAAATATGGTTCTAATGTACTAAAGCAACTAAAAATAGACCTAAGAAAATGGGTTTGAATTTCCTTTCAGAAATGAGATTAAAGAAACTTCTGATTTGAAGGAGTACTTTATAAAGGCAGGAGCAGGGGCAGCAGCTGCATCCAAACCCTCGCACGCAACTGAGCTGCTCTCCTGAACTTCCACACACACGTACATGCTCTAAAAAACTGCTTGTAACACATTCTGTTCCTCTAAATTTCTCCCCTTTTCTTTTTTTTCCCCTAAGTATAAAAGCAAGCCATCCATTGTACAAATGGGATGTAAAAAAAACAGCCAGAAATTCTGGTATTTAGACCTCAACCAGTCCAGCTGGGCCCCTCCTTAGGAAGAGCAACTCAGTTTGACAGAGAGAAGCTTTACCAGTTTATACCTGCAGTGGATAGCTAAAAAAACAAACAAACAACCCCAAACTCAACAACTAGCACTTCAATGAGGTTTTAAAACCAAACAAGAAATAATTCCCAAGTCTTTTTTTTCCCCCCCTGCATTCTGAAATCCAGCAGCTGAATTTATTATCTGCATGAGTCAAAATTTTTAACAGTAAATTGAGCAAAGCTGCATCCAGCTTGCACTGGGGAACACCCAGCTCTCTTCAAAGGCAGATAGAAAACCTTAATTGTTTACAGCTGCTTCAATTAACACCTTTCAGTGGTGGGAGCTGTGTGGAAAGGGATCTCCCTCCAGCCCCAGCCAGCATCTCGCCCTCTCTCCAGCAGGAATCACTGCAGGACCTCTCAAGAAGGCAGAGCTGATCACCTGGACTTGGACTCTGTGTCCAATTTAAACTTATTTCAGTCCATTTCCAGGCTTTGGGAAAGTAATGTTCCAGGAAAGCTTTAAACACAGTAACCCATGATCTAATAAAGCAAATGCAGTAGCCAAAAGGATGGCATTTCTGCCCTCCCACCAGGGCATTCTTACCTTTGCCAGCTCATTTATGGCCATGATGAAAGCAGCTGTACCACAAACAAAGTCAGCCACGCCAAACTCTGCAGGCATTTACAGTTTGGTTTTGTATATAACCCGTGTCCTTCTCCCCCATGTACACAGCTAGACATTTCTGAAAAATTGTGCAAGCTCTTTATATGGCTGGCTTTAGTTTCCACTTTATGGTACAGCAGCCACTCCTCACACTTGGCCAAGTGAGAAACTCCCCTGACCACCAAACCCCACCAGCACCAACTGGAAGCATTTATATCACAAAGTACTTGTTTCACTGAAAGCAAACACACACACAAACCTCCTTGCACTCCACTATCCAAAAAGAATTTTGCACTGTGGGGCAGTTCACCTTGAAATAAAGTTGAGGTACACCCAGGGGTAGGCACTGCCCCATCACCAGCACACCCTGAGCCAGGCAGCATCTTCCTCTGCTCCATAGCACACCAGGTATGGCCTCAGTGAGCAAATAACAACACATTAATAACAAATAACAACACATTAAGCACAAAGGACTGACTCTTCGGTTTCCTTTGAGGAGCCTGGAGTTTGGGTGTGAGTTCTTCAATCATTCCCTTTGCCCAGTCAGGGTTTTCCCTAACCTGCCTGAATTCTGCCTGTCATTTCAAACACCTCAGTGCCTGTATGAACAAACACAGGGAGCACCAGCACAGCTCCTGCCACATGCCAGCTACCACAGTGCTGAGACTCTGCCAGGCTGCTGAGGAGTGCAACCCCTGGGCATGGCCCAGCAGGGCTGGACAGGCTCCTCTCCATGGAGCCATGAACCCAGCACACAGCCAGACACCAAAATCCTCCAGGGACCCTGCAGCCCCCGTGGACCTGAGCTGACTCCTGCTCATGAACTGCTGCCACCTTCCATCTCAGGACAGCAACGTGTCTGAGCCATCACCTCCCCAGGAGAGGTTGTACCCCCTGTGTCCCCACAGCCCCCCAACGTTGGGACCCAAAACATGTCCCTAAAATACATCCAGCTGCTTCCTGGCCCCTTGGACACAGGAGGGCAGGCACCCTCCCTGCAGCCAGGAGGGACAGTCTGCACGTACACGAAGGACAATTTCCATACTTTGCCATTCCCCCTCTTCAAATTTAAACCTCAGTCTCACAACTGTGTTTATATTTAAGCCTGGAAAGGATCCCATTCAAATTCAGTGAAATCATGCTGACAGAAAGTAAATGGCTTTGCTTCCTAAAAAAAAAAAAAAAAAAAATAGCTGCTCTCTTCAATAGTACTCTCTTCCTTTTTCACTAACCCTGGGTACTATTTCACCAAGTTAGGAACACTCCAGAGGAATCTGGAGCTGAACTGAGGCTTTCCAGGAACTTGACAGGACGTGAAGAGCTCTTGAGATGCAAACAGGATCCAGACCTGGTACCCCAGCCAGCCCCTTCCAGCCCTCCTGCTCCAGCTGGACCCCAGCCTCCCAGCAAACTTCTGAGGTCCCCTTGGAGCATCCCTGGAGCTCCCAGCATCCCTCCTCTGAAATCCAGAGAGCACTTCAGGATCTCCAGGGTGAAGAGCTGGCAGTTGAAGAGCACTGGGGCAGAGGAGGCTGCTGAGTTTAGCACTTGTATGCACTGGGAAGTTTATGCAGTGACTGGGATATGTATTTTAAAAAAAATGCAACCTGAGGACAGAGATCCTGTGTCTCACACCAATACCCCCCCAGGGCAGGTGGCAGACACTGCTCTGCTGTCACCCTGCTGTGGTGGCACAGGGCAGCTCCCAGCAGGGATGTGCTGGAGCTCCAACCAGCACTGCCTGGGTACAAAACAGTTCCCAGGACAGAGTCTGATCCTCCCAGGTCTCCTACTGACACAGCAGGAGCTCACTGAGCTGCTGCATCCCAGAGCTTTACACCTGGATTCATTATTCCTCTTTTAAAAAAAGATACACTTTATCCCATCTTAATATTTTCCTCTGTTTGACCAAAATGATGGAGTTGCTTCTAGCTACCTCAGAGGGTATTTTGTATCACTCAAATAACAGCATATCCTCAAATGAAGAGGGTATGTCATAAGTATGTCAATAAATTTAAAAATTAACTCCAAAAAGGTTATTTGCATAATCCAAATTGTTTCCATAATCCTAATTATCTGCATAGCCCCATGTTTCAGTACATAACAACTCAAGGTTTACCTAAGCCTAATTTAATAGCAGGAGTCCTCCAGGTTGCACTGTGCAAATCATGGAAAAAGACAGGACTTTGGATCAGAATAAAAGGATCTGCTTTGTTAATTTGTAGAGGAATGAAGTGAAATGCTGCTGTGCAGCCCGGGGGGAAGGGAGGAAGAGCCTGGACCCCAGGGCATGGCACCCATGTCCATGGGGATGGCAACAGGGCACGAAAGAAGAAAAGAAAACAGAGAGAGGATTAAAGGTGTCTGTCACAAACCATCCTCAAGTCAAAAACCAGATGTGATCACTCAGTCTGGAACACAACTTGTTGCTTCCAATAAATTTGAGAGTGAATCTTAGCAACAAGGCAACTGTCTGCAGAAAAACAGCAACCAAGGCTTGGGGTCACCCTGGGCAGGCAGGAGGCCTCTCGGGCTGCTCCTGACCACTTGTCTGAGGATCTGGGACAAATGGATGAATGTTCTTGACATGATGTTTTCTTATTGTATGCATCTTTAATTTTTCCCTGCAAAACAGTTCAGAATTTTACTGATTGTGACCGTTCTCTGCAGAGTTTCTGGCCATACCCCACAGAAACCTCTGCTGGTTCCTATTACGTGCAGCCTCTAAAATAATCACAGTGCAAATGCTGCAGTGCAACGTTTTAATTTCTTCCTGCAGATACAGAGCTGAAGCTGTAATATGAACTCTGAACCCTGCAGTGAGCCATAGCTCTTCTGCCTGAGTATCTGGTAAGATTTCTCAGTGCCATTCACCTTCCCTCAGAGGAACACGCATGGTTTAATTGTCTGGGGTTTTTAATGGACTGTTTGCCACCCAGCCTAACAAGTCCATCATTTCCCAACTTATTTGCCACTTTCCCTTTGCTTCCTCTCCTGGAGCTCAGCCTACTGGCAGATGCACAGGCTGAAGAGGAGAAAAATGGCAAATCAGATCTTAGGAATTTGAACACTGTTTGTTTGCTGTTTCTTTCTTTTTTTTACCCCCAAGGGTTACTGCTTTACCAGTTTCCTTGGAATCAGCCCCAGAGCTGAACCAAACCTCTGCACCCTAAACAACACGACTGCATTGCACTCAGGTGAGGCTGGACCCTCCAAAAGGTAAGGTGACTGAAAAGCACTTCACCTGCTGAACTGACCCCTGACTACATTTCTGGATTTTCTTATTCTGTCCTAATTAAAGGAGAGACAGAGCCAATGATCTGCCACTCATATTACCCAAATGTGCTCACAGTGATTTCCTTGACTTTGTACTGAAATAAATAAGGACCTTACTCTACACCTTCTGCTAATTTTAACAGGATGGGGAGTGACAAGTCAAAAAAACCTTTTTTTTTTTTTTTGAAGGAGTGACAAAGTAGAGAAATTCCAACAACTAAGTTCCATCTCTGAGGTAGCAGAAACAAGGTAACCACTGAGCTCACCCATAATAACACATTTATATACCTTAAGGCTTGTCAGTTATAAGTGTGACCATCAATTTTACAGAGTTCTGGAGTTTCATTATTAAAAAAATAAGTACTTCTACAACAGAAGATAAAATACCATGTACTGGTGGATCTTAGACATAAGGCACCAAAGCTTCAAACTCAGGCACCACCAATGAAAAGGATTTAAACTTCTAGTCTCTTGCTTGTTCTCAAAATTAAAAAAAAAACAAACATAGAAATGAGAATGTTCAGGGTTTTTCAGCTGTTGAAGGATGAGCAGGAAGTATGTCAGAGCCAGTCCCAGTCCCCATCACCTCTTTCCCACTTTCTCCCTCACTGTTTTACACTTTTTTACCAAAACCCCTGGGCAGGAGAGCAGAGGCTGTGGTGTGCCAGGCTGCAGCCCCTCTGCAGCCTCCCAGGAGATTTGCATTTGACATCCATCTCCCCATGAAGACATCTTGATCTCAGTTTTCAGGAAGCATCAGCTGACTCATCTATGGGCACACGTGATGAAGTCAATGTCATTTCAGAAATGAATCCTACTCAGGCAGCTTTTTCCAAGCAAAAAAATGAAGAAAAATGCTTCAAAATGATGCTAAAAAGATAAACATAATTTCTGTTGCAAACTGTTTTCCTGATTTAGGAACTGAGACCTTATTTTTGCTGTAGATAGTTTAAAGGCTTCTAGGCATCCAAATTTAGGAGAAAAATCCTATGGCATTTAAACAAGGCAGAGCTGGAGCTGACTCAGCCACTCAGGCGCACAATTTGAATACACTACATAATCATTCCTGTTTTAAAATTATCCTCCTAATATCTAAGGGCTAGATTATCCCACATGCATTTATCTTGATTAACACACTACCCTAAGGACAGCCTTGCAGATTTCATTAGGCCTAATTAAGGAGCAGGGTATTCAGCAGAGGGATGATAACATCTTGCTCTGATTGACATGGCCCCGACCTCCTCCTTGCACTCCCTGACCCAGGTCACAGAAATATCCCCACCTTCCCTTTTCCCTCCCATTCTGCTCATGAACTTGTAACAACTGCTGCCTCTTACCCCTCCAGATCACAGAAAGAAAAGAAGGTGCACACAGACTTCCCACCCAGTGACCTGGGCCTCCCTTAGGAGGATCTGTGCCCCTCTCTTTTTGCTCTAGACCTACTCAGGCTTTCATTTCACAGAGAGGGAATTACTTCTTTTTTTTCCTTTTGTTTTCTTTTTTTTTAAGTCTTTTCTCCAAGCTGAAATCTGCATCTCCCAGGAGCAGAGCAGACAAGTCTCCCTGCACAGCAGCCCTGGAGGACACCTGGGTTGGGGGCCAAAGTCTGCCAGGCAGGGCTGAAGGGTGCTGCCATTTCCTGGGGTCCCTGCAGAAAGTGTTTGCTTTGCCTGTTTATATTCCAAATATAGCAGAGCACAGGGACACCTCCAGCTGGAGAGACAGGGGCTGCAGCTCCAGCACCCCTGCCAGAGACACCCTGACCCCCTCCTGGCAGCACCACCCGTGAAAGGTGCACTCGTGGTCTGCAAAGAGCAGCTCAGGGACTGATTCTGTCTGCTGTACAGGAGACATGCACAAGGAGCTGTTTGGTTAATGCTAATTTTACACACGCTTGTAAGAACCCAAGTATCTCAACATGAAGGTCAAGCTGGAGGTGTGCTGCTGGGTTAGCAAGCAGCAAGGACATGACATCCACACCGAATTAATTAAATATTAAAAATTACTTTTGAATGTCCCAACAAAAATATTTCTTTGCTTCAGTGAACTGGCTGCCCTTGCAGGGTCTATACAGACCTGGTGCAGCATTCCCCTAGGACTGTTTTTGCATAACACATGAAGTTTGTGATGCTGCAGGAAATGTAACAAACCAGTGCTTGTTCAGCTTAACAGACACACACACAGCCTGACAGAGATGGGAAACAAAACCCAAACCCAGCAACTGCTTTCCTACCAGGTGTCTGGGCAGGGATCCCCAGGAGAGATATTCCCTTTTCTGTTCCCTTTCCAGCACATCCCTGGGCTGCTGCACAGCCAGGCAGTAACGCTGGGATGGCACCTGCAGCTCTCACCCACCCACCAGCTCCTTCCCAAGGTGATCATCAGCTCCTGCACTGAAAAAGGAGCAGCAGAGCCCTGCTGATGGCAGCAGCAGAGCCCCTGTGCTGGCCCCTGCTCTGTCCCTCACCCAGACACCTCTCCATCAGCACTGGCAGCACCAGCATGGACCCCAGCATCAACACTTTCTGAACACACAGAAACATTTTACTGCCTTGTTTTAAACCGAGCTTTTCCTCCCTTCCCTATGCATTATCATTTCTGTAATGTTAAAATAAAATAAAAAAAAATAAAAACAGAACAAAAAATAAAATAAAAATAAAAATAGAATAAAAAATAAAATAAAATTTGAACACAGGAACAAAAAGCATTTCTGGTGCTGTAAGATGGAGCATGGCTGGGGGTGTGGGGATGGGGGCTGTGGGGATGGGAGCTGTGGGGATAGGGACTGTGGGGATAGGGACTGTGGGGATGGGGGGCTGTGGGGATGGGGGGCTGTGGGGATGGGGGTTTCAGGCGTTCTGAAGGTTCACCCTCTACCCTGATCTGAGACAAGACACATTTTGAAACTCGGGATTTGTATAAAGCCTCTGCAAACCACTTCCTGCCCAGCTCCCAGCTGCACAGCCCCTGACCCAGGCACCCACCTGCCATGATTTTAGTGTGGCTCCACAGAATTAATCCTAATCTGCCTGTATAAGTATTTCAAATGTTAAAGATTATACAATTTGTTAAAGAAAAAAAGAAAAAAAAAAAAGGCTGTTATCCACAGGTCTGATGCTTACTACTGAAACCACAGCTCAGCAGCAGGCAGACACTGACAGCACCTAACCAAAACATGAGTGTGAGGCTGCTGCACCCTCTCTGCTGCAGCCCTGCTCGCAGGTCCTGGGGCTCCCTGCCATCTGCTCAGTCGTCCTCCCCCCGAGCAAGTGCATTTGTGAAAAAGACAGGATAACCACAGCAGTCCAAACACAGAAACACAAGCAGGGTGCTCACAGACATCCAAATAACCCGGGGAGGAAAACACTCTTCTAAGATTCACCATCAGCTGTCCAGAGACAGCGACAGCCCGCTGGTGGTTACGAGATGGAAATAAATCCTCATATTGCTTACGTGGTTTGTGCTATTAAAAACAAAGAATCCTTACAGTGACTTTGCTGTTTCTACGTGAAGTGCCCTTTATTCCTACGGGCAGAGAATAATCTGGAGGCAAAGCACCAGTGGCTGTACCCACACCGGAGGGTTCGAGCCCTGCCAGGCATGTTTTCCCTTCATTCCCCCTATCCTTCCCCTGAGGAAAAGAGCAAAACAAATCAACAAGCATCAATAAAACATCAGCAGCAAAACATCCCACTGCTGGCAGCCAGCAGTCGCTCGCTTTCGGGCTGCAGGGCTTCTCTGGCTACAACTGCTCCTTTCATTAAACACATACCCTTAAAAATAATATAACATTTACTCACTTTCAATGAATCAAAGCAGGCGATTACACGTCCGTTTTCAACTTGGCAGCTTTTCGATGGGTGTGCAAATTTACATTCCGTGTCTGGTCGTGAGCAAGTCCCCCTTTGGAACTCCCTGCACACTTCCAGCGTTAGCCATTTTGTGTCCCGAATCGGCGGGACACTAACAGCCATCTTTAGATTTTACAGGTAGTTAATAAAATCTCCAATAAAATGGACAAACGAGTAGCCGGACTGAGAAACTGGAAAATGATGAAAAGTGCCACCTCCAGAATACTTTTTTTTTTTTTTTTTCTTTTTGTCCTCTCTGTCTGTTTCTCTCCCCCCACTCCCCGTTTTACAAGTAGGTCTGAGATGGGGTGGCCGCCCCCCTCGGGGAAAGCTGTGTCCCCCGGAGTCGGGAGCGTGGCACCGGGGACCGGCCGAGGTCTGGCACTCGAAGGAGCACAAGGTGAAGGTGCAGCCGTGGGGCCCGGCTCAGGCTCGGGCGCTCAGCACCCCAGCATCCTGAGTGCCCCCGGGAGCACGGGAACCTGCCGGACCCCGGGGAGCTCCCGGCTGCTCCTCTCGGGGCAGTTCTCTGAATATCTCCACGCAGCCGAATTTTTGCAGCGGGGCTTTGTGGTGCAATCGGTATCGATTAGTTTGGCATAGAGAGATGCAGCAGTTTAGAGCAACGTTCGAGACGGGGAATAATTTTTTTTTTTTTTTTTTTCTTTTTTTTTTTTTTTGCCTTTTTTTTTTTTTTTTTTTTTTTTTTTGCCTTCCTCTCCTCGATTTTCGGGCAGAAGATCTCTGACCTTTCTCAGCACACTTTTATTTTACAGTAAGCAGGCTGCGGCAGGCCCGGCAGCGCCCGTCTCCCGGCGCGGGGGTGTCTGGCCGGGGGTGCGGCGATGCTGTCGTCGCAGTCTAGCTGGCAGCAAGCAAGGCAAAAAGCAGCGGCTGCTCTAGAAGCGGTCCCAAGCAGCAGAGACGTCAGGAAAGGCACTTCTGAGTACCGACCTGCAGAGAGAAGAGACAGGTTACCGGGGGCAGGGGGGGTCCCGCCGCCCCGCCGCCCCGCGCCGGGCACTCACGGAGAGCGGCCGCTTCCCCGGCCCAGCCAGGCATGACCGGGAGGCAGCCAATGGCGGGCAGCGTTGCAGCGACACTCCGGGCAGCGAGCCAATGGCGGGGGCCGTCTTATGAAAGGTCGCGCCTGTCAGAGGCTGCCGGCGCTGCCCCGAGCGCGCCCGCCCGCCCGCCCGGCGGGGCTGGACCGGGGGACGGAGCCTGCGAGCCCGGCCCGGCCCTGCGGCGGGGGCAGGGGCGGACACAGAGCGGGTGGCACCGCCCGCCCCGCCCCGCCGCACGGAGCCAGGGAGCCGGGCCCCGCTGCACCGCCTCACGGGGCGTCCCTCACCGCACGGGGGGGGCCGAAGGACGGACACGGAGCCCGCGGGTGCGGGCGGGAGGCTCAGCCCGGGGGAGGCTCGGCCACAGGTACGACCCGCGGCCCCCAGCCCCGTCCTGGCCTGGGTAAGGGACCCCCCGCTCCCTGCCGGTAGCGCTGCGGGGAGCAGCGGGTCCCTCAGCAGCACCTTCACACACGGCGGGGAGCTGTGAGCAGGCTGTCAGCAAAAAACCCAAAGCTAACAAAAACCCAAGCAACCCACCCAGCCTGCTCACACCCCGAAACGAGAGGGCGAACGGCTCCGCCCCGCTGCCCCGGTGGAACGGGGATAGGGGTTCCGTGAGAGCCGTTCAGGTCTCACCTGGGAACACAATTCCACAATAAATGGTAACTCCAGACCCAGCCTGGAGATGTCGGGCAGGAACACCGGAGCTCGGTGCCAGCCCTGGCCCCATGCCCCCCGCCCGCCTTGGGGCTGGACACCTCCTTGGATTCCTACAGACCGCTCCGTAGTCAGCATATTCCCCCAAAGCAGCATCCCCAGCACCAGAAAGACAGCTCGGGAAGCGGCGTGGTCAGCATGGATGCAAACCAAGAGGCGAGGAAAACCTCCAAGGAGTCTTTTTTCCCCGGGACTAAACGATTAGAACACCAAACTGCAGGAGGAGTTAAGCACACCTAGTGCAGCTAATAAGATCAGAGCAGGCACCGGGGTTGCCTTGCCAGGACACTTCTAAATCATGCCCCGGTTTTAATCCTTGCTAGCAGGAGAGAAACAACTGTGCATAATGACTGGCAAGCACAGGTCACCGGCAGACAGCTAGATGTCTTCCTGGTAAATACCGACAGACTGCTTCAGCTCCAAAATTCCCAAGTCAAGAGCCATCCTGTGTCACCAGTGACGACTGCTCATGCTTTGGGACACAGCATTTGGAAGCCTGTAACACATCAGCAGCCACAGTGTTCTGCTGTGAACATTTCCCCGTGAGACCTCCGGGGAGGGAGATGCCAATGCAGGCGGTAAGAGCTCCACAACCAAGCCGTGAAAAAGCTCCAAGCGGGGATTCGGTCCTGCTTAGCACTCATTCCATACCAGGCATTGATTTTCCCAAGCACCAGGAAGAGTTAGAGCAGCAATTGATGTGTTTTACGTGCTAAAGGCCACATTTTCAAAACAAGGTATTTAATTTCACTCTGGTCGCAACAGTAATCACCCTGAACGAGGGCAGAAATACAACAAAATGGAAACGTGAAAACCGCCTTTTGTGCTCAGATGTAGCAAAAGGAGAGATCTTCTTGCTGAAACACATGAAACTATGTTTTACGCCTAACTTTGTAAGAAGTTTCCCGTTTCGAGGTGGCCAAGGCACTCAGGTGCACTGCAATCCTTCTACCCGAGAGGTCAGGGACACATCTGTGACCGCACTACACCAGCCTGAATTTCGTTCTTCGTCCTGCAGGCTGCCAGCTAGGAAAGGAAAACTATTACTCCACGGAGCTGTGATGCCTCGGGGGTAAATCCTCTGCATGTGAAGAAACGCTAGATGTATATTTTGTCTGCACATTTACTTGAAGAAAACTTGTTTTCTCAGAATTTGTTATCTACCTGAAAACACAGCCAGAAATGTCAGCATTAAAAGTAGCCTTCTGGCAAAAATAAAGGCTGACTTCAGCCCAGAGGAACATCTTCAGTATCTCCACTAAATAAGAGAAAACATTAGCACAGAATTATATTTTATCTGCATAAACTATTTTCCTCTGACTTTGAGATTCTCTTGTGATATCCCAATGCAATAAGGAGTCCCCAGTAAGCCCCAGAAACTGGAGGAAATCACAGCAGATTTATGAGATGTCTCTCTGAGCTGGCTCTGATAAGATAGGAAAGACTGCAACAAATCCAGAGGGAGGAACTACAGAGAGAGGACAGGAAAGGGGCTGAGGTTTTTCGTTGGGTGAGGTTTATTATTATTATTTATTTTAAATTTCAATTAAATTTGAGGGCTGACAGTTTCCAGACCTCCCCACTCAGTGCTGAGGGCTGTTCTTAATCCACAGGCTGGCGTGTGAAGTTCACCTTTGGAAATCTGAAAATATTTGCTACTTGTCTTGGACTGTTGCAACATTGGTTTGGACACAGCATAACCTTGCCTTCACTCATCATGGGGAACAGAAGGAAAATGAAGCTTAAAATGTTGAAAGCAAGTTAACAAGTGACCCCAAGACAAGGCAGAAAGAGTGAAATAGCACTGAGAAGTCATTCCTTAATATGTTAAGAGGCACAACTGAGTTGTCTGCTGAGCTGGGTCAATGAAAACAATTAAGAACCAGCTCCAGGAATCGATGGAAAGGTTATCTGGAAATGCCCAAGAAAGTGAAACTAACACAGGAAGGGCCACGTGATTATGGCTGCTCAGTTCTGATTAATTACGTCCAATTTCCATTACTTCCTGTTGTTGCCATGAAGAAATGTTGTACAGACAGGTTCATGATCCATTTTCCCTCCTCTTCATCCCCTTACTGTCTCTGACACAAAAATCAGAGCAGCATCTCCCTGTGCTGGGAACTGCTCCCCAAGGGCCAGCCTTTCACTCTCCTCTAACTGGTTTGCTGGACACTGTTTTCTCTATCACAATTCACACATGTCTCTCAGAAAGGAGGATGTGTAAAGCTGACAGGCAAAAAGCACAACACTGAAGAGAAACATGGCAGTGAAACATGCTATTTTTATGCTCAAAGTGGAAGCTGAAAGCACTACGCTCAGTGACATGAGAACTGTCAGCAAGAACAGATAATTACACAACATGGATCCGTCCTCATGACAATTACTCTAATGAGATAGGAAGTGGAATAAAATCAATATTCTATTTACACTGAGAGGACAGTATCAAAGCTTGAAATTGCCAAATGGTTGTCTGTTAAATAGAGAAATCTAAAAATCCCTGACAATATTTTCAAAACACCTCTGCCAAATTCCAAGTTTACCAATAACATATCTCAACATAAAATTTGGGAAAGATACAACAATTACTTCATGGCACAGTTGAGGGGTATAATTATAGTGCTGTCACAGAATTAAACAGATACAATGAGCTAATTGACATCCTGGCCACATAACAATCTGGGACTGGTTAAAGCAAAATATTCCTCAGTAAACTCCTGCTGAGCAGACCAACGTGGCCTTGTACCCCAGCTCTGAAGAACTGCAGCCTGCTCTGGGGTGGGATGCCCAGATCCCCAACCACCAGAGCCCCAAACACCATGTGCCTGGTGCAACAACCCCTGAGCTGCTCTCAGGTACCACAGAACCTCTGTAAAGACACTGCCCGTGCTGCTTCTGTGACCCAGGTACTCTGCATAACGTACACGGGTTTGGTAGTACCACTAGTAGTGTTTGAAAGGTTATTTCTGTAGTGTTTTAGCTCTGACAGAGCCATTTGGGAAGGCAGCACAACCTCCCACTGCCTTCAGTGGGCTCCTTGGACAGATCCTCACCAGGCGTGTTTTATCCTCCCTGTGTTTCACAGTTTCTGAAACGGCTTTAGGAGAAACCCCTAACTGTGACATTTCATCTAATGTAACACATCCCAGGATACTCCGTTCCTGAAAACAGGATAAATAACAAAAAAAGAGGCAAGGCCATCAAGTGCCCCCACTTGCAGGCCCGGGGGCAGAATTTAGGTATTTTGCTAGAATCAGTTCTTCAAGATTCCCATCCCACATCCAAGTGCGAAGCAATCCCTAACAGCAGTGTAACAGCACTGATGTACAGATCCCACAGCCCCCTCCTCCCTGACTTCAATTAGCCAAGCTGCCTCCAAGTCAGAAACTTATACTGCAAATTCCATTCCACTTTATAGTCAAGAAGTATGCCTGTTGACACTTTTCTTCCTGTATAACCCATGGTATACATTAATCTCCTGCACAAAACTGGGGGTTCAGAGACATGCAGAATTCACACAATCTGACAGCATTAGATGGATGTGTATTTATAAACTAAAAAAGGGAAAGGTCAGTGTCTGTCTCTAGACCAGGAAATGTGTACACTAGCTATTATTCTGCTCTTTCAACTTGTAAGCCAGAGAGGCAAAATGGCAGGAAGGACTACCCTGCATTTAATCCATTTTGCTGTTGATTTATGTATCACAAAGCAGTCACGTTTCCATCCACAGCACTGCAGTTACACATACTGCTTCTGGTAGTAAAAACAAATCTATGCTGTAATTCTTTTAACATAATATTTATATAGAATATATTTTAAAAATAGAGAGTTCTGTATTCTCCTGGCATAGGGGTATTTCAACCATAGAAGAAGAGACATTTCCCACATAAGTCTAAAAAGAAGTTGTTTGTCTTCAGTGAGTAAGCTACTGGTTTAACCTAAAACCTCAAGCAGTAAGTACAAAATAACAACAACAACAAAACTGAAATAACCAAAAGTTGTTCTATTGAAATCAGTATCATGTGCTTGTCCTCATTAATATTAATTTTAGACATTGTGTTTCCATACAAAGACATCTGAGAGGCAGTAACAAAGTAACTATGCACCCCTACAAAAAACGTCAGAGCTATTTGTTAATCACTCTCCTGCACATTAAAGACACTTTGATTAACTGCAAACACACACAGGTCAAAAGATGCAGGAGAGGAGAGGGAGTGCCCAGGTCAGCAGCACCACACCAGGACCAGTCCCACAGAGCCATCACGGGCTGTGCCAGCCCCCCTGGCTGTCCCTTGTCACAGAAAGGCACATTGCCCCATGAGATGTCCCTGCCCTGCATCCTGCAGCAGGGAGCCAGGAGCAGGCTGGCTCTGTTGGCTGGGCAGCCACACGGGGCCAAACCCACCCTGCACACAGCAGTTTTTGGGGTGTTTTCCTCAAGGACATGACCACATGGTGAACCTCATCCTGGGTCCCACAGCTGGGATTCAAACCCCAGGGGTACTTGTGACTGTGGCAGAGAGGAGAGTGCAGAGAGCTGGAGAACACTGCTTACTGACAGGGATGTCTGACTGCACCCCTGCTCACACACAGAGATGCTGCATGTGTGAAACGTGGTTCTTAGCATCACCCATGATAACAACCACCACAGAAAGAAGCAGTGTCCATGACTCAGCAAGGGAAGCCAGTGCTTCCTTCCAACATCAGATTCTGCTGATGCTGATGGTTTCAGGGAGGACGAATGACCCGGAGGAGCTCTCTCAGGGGAGATGCAGCTGACCCCCCAGCCTGGCTTCCTGCTGCTCAGACACCTCAACACCTGATTTATGGCCAGGGGAAACACAGCAGCACCTCACACTGCCAGGCTCCTGCTTTTCACAGCCAGATACACTGCTTTTCCCTTCCCCTCCTAGGGCAGCTGCCATAGGGCCCTGGTTGCAGCGGGTGGCTTTTTCCTTCCCTAGAAAGAGCAGTGGGTGAAATGAGTCTGGAGAGACCACTCTGGTGGATGACAGCACATACATGGTCAGTACTAATCTTATTATTCATTTATTAGTAATCAAATTTGCTTCACCCAGCAAAGCCCTCCACACAGCTCCACTCATCTGCCCCAGACCAGGCACCCTCTCCTGCACCTGACCCCATCACCAAACTCTAGATTTCAAAGTCCTTGCCCATTCACACGATGATCACTTTGTTATGTGAATAATTACAAACCAGGAGCCTGGAAGCAGCCACCACAGCCACACACCAAATTAACCAGGAAGATTAAATCTGAACTTAATTACCAGGAAGGGAACAGACCATTCCTGTCATCTGCTCTGAGCTGGCATGCTGTCCCTCCCCAGGGCAGTGTGGGCACCTCAGCACCAACCACCCACTGCATCACCAGGCCTGCTCCTGCTGGGGACATCAGACTTATCCTTACGTGACTTGAGGGCAGACAAAAGGGGACATGAGCACAGCTAATGAGGAACACGTTAGACACGGTTCCGCTTTCAACAGCAAGTTACAACTGGGGTTTTCATGGCCTGGCCACTCCAGCTCAGTTCTGGTGAGCTATGGCAGTGCTGTCACAGTCACATGCTCCCCACCAGGGATGAGAAAATGACACAGGAATGAGGGAAAATGGGGTCACCCCTGGGGCTGGCACTGAAGGATAGCACACTGTGGACACAGCCCTGAGAAGGGCTCGGGGACACACACCTCTGAAATCACCCCTGCCTCCAAGCCCCCCAAAACCACCCCTCCCTGCCAAGGCCCCCAAATCACCCCTGCCTCCAATGTCCCTCAAATCATCCCTGCCTCCATCTCCCCCAAAACCACCCCTGCCTCCAAGCCCCCCCAAGTCCCAGGGACTTTCTTTTAGGTAGTCTGCAAAGCAAAGTCACAGCAGCAAGTACCTAGACTCCTAGAAGAACATTTTTCACTGCTACAGATGAAGAATCTGAAAAGCAGGTAATTGCACTGTCGGTACCATGGATTCCCTCACTATCTTTGATTTTTCACAGCAGCCACGTTGAGTTCTGCCCATATATTGAGCACTGAAGAATCCCTGTATAAAATCAGATATGGAAAGGATTCCACTGCAAATCAAAAGTGATCCCAGGACAAAGGCAGCCCAGGCACTAATGAAGTTTTACAAACACTGGAAGAAACTCTTTTTTTTTCCCCCTTTTTCTTTTTCCCAGCCTCAGGGAGTCACAGGAAAAAAAAAATGTACTCAAGTTGATTTCTCACAAGTAAATCATGCTGTGTTTATCAGCATGTGCAGTTGACAGGACCTCTTTGCCATGGAAACCAGATGGCACAGCCCCCCCAACACAGCGCTGCCCCGGGGGGACCCGTCGGGAGGAGGAGGAGGGGTGGGGGGCTCTGCACAGCCCCCCCCAGAGCAGCTGCACCTCCCTGGATGCAGGAGCACCATCTCCCCACGCCTGCGCAGACCCAGGCACGGGGTTTCTACGGTGGATCCAGGCCTAATTACTGCTGCCTTCAGCTTGGCAACCTCCTTGGAAAACCTGACACATCTGCCGGGCTCCGGGCTCCTCACCAGGCTCAGCACCTCGGGTGGGTCTGGGCCCAGCCAGGGCAGGAAACCTCACAGGGCAGGAAACCTACAGCAATTCACTTCGATCTGAAAGAAAAGCCTCCCTTCCCCGAGCACTGCGTGGGTGTCCCTGCAGCACAGGTAATGGCACCACAGCACCACGGCTGGGGCTGCTACAGGATTGGGCTCCTCTCAGGTGATGGGGTGGGCATGGGGGGGTGGGCATGGCCCCCTGTATAGGCCACCTCCTCCCCACACCAGGCAGATGGCTACTGGGAGAGGAGCCCTGCAGGCCTTGCAGAGCCACGCCAAGGAGCTCCGATTGCTCTCCCTTTTTTAGAAGGAAAAATTCCCATTAACTTCTCTGGAAGCAGGATTGGGCCCAGTGCCCAAACATGCTCTGGCTTCCCAAGTCCTTACTCACCCCTGGCAGCCGGACCCACTGGTGCAGGAGCCAGCAGGAATGTGGGCAGCGAGGGCTGAGGAGCCCAGGGTCTGACACAGAGAACAGCCCTGGTCCTGGGGCACCAACACCACATGCACACACACACACTGCACACACACACACACACACTGCACACACACACACACACACTGCACACATACACACACACACTGCACACATACACACACACACTGCACACACACACACTGCACACACACACACACACACTGCACACATACACACACACACTGCACACACAGACACACAAACACACACAGACACACAAACACACACTGCACACACAAACACACACACACACTGCACGGGTGCTGCCTCACCATCTGTGTGTACATTTACACCACGACCACCAACTGTCTCTTCAGTCACACCTGAACTTAGAGCCACCCAAGCCAGGAGGTGTCATTTATAATGCTTTCAACATTTTACTTTTCTCCCCAAATAATACCTACTCCAAGCCCAAGCCCAAGGCATATTTTGCCTTGCCAGATGATCTGTGACCGTCTCATGACTTCTTGTGCTGTTATCATCACCAAGCTTACAAAACAGAGCTGCTAAGTCTATTAATCTACTGAAACACAAAGTCTGAAACCGTAGAAACAAAACATCTCTCTACAAGATATATAAAATGTGGTGTAGCAAGATAAGGGGAAAATTCAGAGACCTGTTGGTTTTTTCTGTGCCACTGCAAGCAAGGCTGACTCACTTTTCTAAGAACCAGCTCCGAATGCAACGTTAACAACACGTATGGAAGTGAAAAAAATCCCTTGTACAAGAGCAGGCTCCTGAGGGGCAGACAGGAAGGTGAGCACCCACTGGGAAAACCTGGGCTGTAAAGTTTCAGCTGTCACCTGTGAATTCAAACAAAGAACTGATAAAAAAGAGACAAATCCATCTGGGCTGGAGGGCTGTGGGAAGGAGCACTTCTCCAGACACCAAATGCCCAGACACATTTTAACCCATCTCGTACTTACTTCTTTTCACTGTGCTGAAATTCATTCTGATTCAGCCACTGATACACAGCTTGCATATTTATGTCCCAAAATATTTTTCTGTGAAAGCAAATATTTGGCATTTTTGCCAGAAGCATAAGGCCCTGAGAGCAACACAGGCAGTTGCACACTTTCTGGCAGTGCTCAAATAAGGGCTGGAAGCTGTTCCTCTCCCAGCCCTCCTGCCAGCAGTGCCCAGGGGGATGGAGAAGGAGCTGGGGACCTGGGGCTGAGCTGGTGCTGATCACACAGCTGGCTTGTGGAAATGACAACCTGGCTACACAGAACTCACAACCCATCGGGGTTTACTCAGTGCTGGCTTCCTCAGTTTTCCTGAGGAATCTGTGGATTCACACAAAATTAATTCTGAGCACAGTAGAGAGCATCCTAGTGACAAAAGAATACTATTACCTTACATGCTGCTGCTGGTGCTTCTAATTAATACCAAACAGCAACCATCCAATTACAAATTCAAGCTGCATTTAGTGAGAACTTCAGCTAGACTTTGTTGAGGACCAACAGATTATTTCTACTGCAAACTCTGACTCCTTTGATATAGTACATTAAAAGAGAGATCTCCCAGCTGCCTCAAACATATTTAGGATTAAAATATTCTTTTATAACAATGCAGCATATGCACCCAATGTGAAACACAGACTATTCCATGAGGTAGTAGCTGCAGCAAGCAGACATTTTAAAAACAGAGTTGATCCCAGAGGAAAAGCAATTCCCCTGACACATGGCTGGATTTCATCCCGAGGTCAGCACACACCAAACCCTCACACAGCCATCAAACAGCAGCATCCTGAGCACCAACCTGCACCAGCTCCCTGCTGCTGCTGCTGCTCCCCTCTTGCTTCCACTGGAGCTGGGGAGGAGATTTCAGAGCAGGAAAATTCACTGCTGGTTTGGAATGCACCAACCAGTGCAACCCAGCATTTATCACTGCCTCAGTCCTCCAAAGGAAGCCATGACCAAGGCACTCACCCTGCACAAGCCGCCGAAGGAAGAGGAGGAACCTTGAGATGTATTTTTTAATGCTGGTGTGTATTCAAGTTTTGTCACAACTGTGATACAGTTTTAATGGTCCCTTTTCTTGTTAATTGCTGCAAACTCTGACGGAGGCTAATGGGAGTTACAATGGCACATCTTCACGGCAGAACTGCCTCCAAATGTCACCAAGGACAGCAATAAAAAACCATTCACGTGTTTATCCTTTCAGTAAATAACGAGGGGCAGTAGGAAGGAAATGTTGTTTACTTTGCTGCATTACTTGGGAAACCAAGTTTACAATATAGAATTGTTAATAAAATTAAATTAAAAAATAATAATCATCAACCACTGCTCTAATCCCCACGAAACACAAACAGACCACCACGTTTGCAGGAGCAAAGGAAGACCTGGGAACCTCTGAGGACATTGGAATGGGTCTGAACACCCAGGTCCCTGGGGAAGAGTCCAAAGCAGCCAGCTCCCACAGCTGGGGGCTGTATGGAGCACATTTCCAAAACCCTGGATGTACACACGGGAGCTCTGCTGGCACCCCAGTGGCTCTCTGAGCCCTCAAGCAGCACCAGATCTGCAGGATTATTCTGCCACCACTTCTAATTGACCAATGGTACAAACCTAGGTTATTTCAGGCAACACCTGACCACTGACATGAGCATCCCTTCCTTGCTCAGACTGGGAAACTATTATTAAAATATTCAAAACAATTACAGTAAAATTCCTTCTGGACAGAAGTAGTTGCAGGAATGTTTTGATAAATACTCAGTTACCCTCCACACGGACAAAAATCATAAAAACGTGACAACAAAACAGAACTTCTTCTGCAGTTCTATCTTAGCGACTGGTCTTTGTTAACAAGAAAATTACCTCTTGAGAGCATTTGCATTTAAAATGTGTTAAGGCAAACACATATTAAGCCTTTGAAAGTAATGAATAGTTACTGCAGGCGCCTCTGATAATCCCGCACGTGTGACTTCCCCAGTGTCAGCGCCGAGAGAAAAGTGATGCTCCCAGTTTACACAGCCCGTTCCTAAGTAGCAATCATCCTCCACTCTGGACATCAAGAGGTGCTAAGGCTCATTCATCCTCCTAATTACAGGCATTCCTGTGTCCTTAGCACCTCCTCATTAAATCTGAAGCAGCAGAAGAAAGCAAGTGCTTAGTGGGAATCAAAACAGAGAGGAAAGCCTCTGGTTTTAATCTGAGCTGGCTGTGAGATCTTCATCTACACCGCAGGTGTAAGAACCTTCCCTGAGGCCACAGATCCCGTCCTGGACACTGCAGGGAAAACCCTGGAGCTGCAAAACCTGGCTCCCTCTGGAGCAGCATCCTTTGGGGGTTTCATGCTGGTCCCAGCTGCTTGGTGGGATGCCCCACCATCTCCTGTACATTTCTTCCCTAGGTTTCCAGTACACAACGGGCTCTCCTCGCAGCTTTGCACCTGACAGAGGGATGCAAAGTGATGCAGCTGAGATGTTGAGCAAAGGCCACAGTACCTCTACCAGCCCTGTAAAACCCCCCCGGAGGACAGACTGCTGCGATGACAGGACAGAGTCTTCTGAAGAGTAACTTCCCTGCTTACAAGATTTTGGGAAGCAGCATTTTCAGTGCTCCCGAGACATGCAAACTGGGCAAGCACCAGAAACCTCCATGCAAAACAGGCTTTAAAAGAAAGAACAGCAGCACCTGCTACTTTCAGATGCTTGTCAGCATGTGGTATTTGTCTGGGAGGTGCCTACAAATGCTAGTTTGCTCAGTCCTTGGCCTTGCTATAGGAAGCAGAATATAGATAAACTCAGAAATTATGACCTAGCAATACTATGAAACTGTGAACAGCATCCGAGAGCTACTGAAGTAACAAAAGAGAAGAATTCAAGAGGTGGAGAGGTGCAAAATGGAATTAACCTTTCTCCAAAAGTGAAAATTAATTTAAGGCCTGAAGCAGCTTGATTCACAATTATTTCTGAGTATACTGTTGAACTTCCCAATGCAGAACAGACTATTAGCATCTGTAGTCTATAGCAAAGTCAGCAAAAAGCCCTGAAATTTTTACATGTTCCCCAAGTCCTAATTCTCACCTTGCTGGAAGCCCTCACATTGCTGAACACCAACTGCAGCCAATCTTGTCCGTGGCCAACTATAGAAAAACCTCTCAGAGAAGACTCAGACTTATTAGACTGCTCTGAATTATGACTACGATTACTTCCATGATTAGATAATGTTATATCAAGGAAAATTTAAATTAAAATTCTCTGCTACTGCTCATTGAAACCGTTTTGTTGACACTCCAGAAGACAAACACTCCCCGCTAACTCGCTCCTCTCAAACTAAAACATATTCTGCCACGAGGATGAAGAACCTGGGTCAGACCCCTGTCTGTCAGGTTCCTGATTTCCCGTGTTTGCAGCACAGTTTCCAGCCCAGGGAAACACGAAGCTGGTGCTGACCCGGCTCCGCAACACCTCGGGGACGGGATGCTCAGAGAAGGATTGTGTGGGTACAAGGAAAGAAAACCCCAAGGCACTGTGCAGGGATGGATGGAAACCATACCCTCTGCTGAGACCCTGGGGAATGTTCCCAGCACAGCTCTGACACTGCTGCCTGGCTCAGGAGAATTACACACTTCTCACAGAATGCCTCGGTTCTCCTGTTGATGTCCCATAGAGTAACCAAGCCTCTTTGGGCTCAGACCCTTGCCTGACATTCAAAATAAATTGAATTCAATGATGGCTTCAAGGAAATGAGACAAAAACCACACCCTGTCACTTTCTCTCACATATTAGCCTAAAAATACTCGCCTGGGTTATCTTTCCTCAGTAGCCCGAGTAACCACCAACTGCACAGTCCCGTGTGTTTCAGTGTCACAGAAGCCTCCCAGGCCACACGGATGCTGCTAATTCATACCTGCAACCTACAGGGTAATAAGGTCTCGAAATTTTCTCAAGTCCAGAAACCATCTGGTTATGAAAATTTGAAATGATCAGAATATTGTGGCATGTCAGAAGGTCTGGGACGGGTCAGCACCCAAGACAAGCAGAGGGACCGAAGTGGATTCAGGCACTGGCCCCCAAACTTCCCCTGCAGTGATAAGTACCACGGTGAGTTATTCATTATGCAAATTATTTCCTTGTCACTACAGAATGTGCAGCTTCATTAGAGCCTTTCTTCTGTAGTGCAAAAGACGATGTAGTCCAGTTATTTATTCCCGTTCCCACTCGGTATTTGCATGCCCCTCTCCCGCACATCTCTGGGTTAAACCTCCTCTCACACAACTCCACTACAGCTACTTCTTTGTCACCACTGTCCTACTGCCGGGTTTTGTGTCAGTAATTACCCCGACTTAGGAAAAAAAATTACCTAAAGGAACAATTTATTTCTAAAAAATATTAATCACACCTTTTCCTAAAATAACAATTCCACACAGACAGCATCCTGGCATTTTCTCTTCCACCATACTACCATCCAAAGAAGCTGCTTTAATTGCAAGAACGAGATGCAAAACAAAGTTCTGAATTCAAGAACTTTCTCTAAAAAGGAAAGGGAGAAAAAAAAAAAAGAAAAAAGAAAGAAAGAAAGAAATAAAAATAAGGCCCCATTTCCAGGCAGCTAACGCAGAACCTCCCGGCGGGACAGGCGGTGCGGTCAGGAGGTTCCGCTCGGCACCGCGATGTGCGCACACCCGCGCTGGGCACGGCCCTCTCGACCCGGGGCTGCTCTGCCAACCACCGCGCTGCTTCCCGCACCCGCATCCCCACCGCACCGCCCCGGACACCGCCAGGGCTGATCCCGCCGGCCCGGACCCCGACACCTCCCTCCCCCGGGAGCCCGGGACGCGCCGCTCGCCCCCCGCACCTGCCCCGCACGGCTGCCGGCCCCGGGAGCAGCCTCCGCAGCGGGCTGGGACCCCCCCGGCCCCGGGGAGGGGCCGCGCCCCGGCAGCCGCTCAGGGTCCGTCCTTCCCCCCCACCACCACCCCCCCGGGCTGAGTGCGGCGGCTCCCCCGGCCCGATCCAGCCCGGTCCGCAGAGACGAACGGAGCGGGTCCCGGGTCCCCGCCCCGGGCAGGCCGCCGCCCGCGGGCCCCGCCGCAGCCACCGCGCCGGGAGAGGCCGCGGGGCCGGGTCGGTGCGGGCCGGGGGTTAACGGCGCCGCGGGCACCTGCGGCCGCCCCGCCGGCACTCACCTCTGGCATGCCCGCGGGGCGGGCGGCCCTGCCCGGGCTCGGCGGTGGCGGCCGCGGCGGCCCGGCCCAGTCAGGGGCTCATGCTGTCAGTGCCGCCGGCGCGGCGGGAGGGAGGAGGCGGGAGGCAGGGAAGGAGGGAGGGGAGGGAGGGAGGGAGGAGGGCGGGAGGCGGCGGCCCGGGCTCCCCGCGCCGGCCCCGGCCCCGGCTTCCGCCGCCGCCCCCGCCCCGCCCGGAAGCGAGACCCGGCCCCGGCCCAAGGGGAGCCCTGGCCCCGCGGGGAGCCCGGGCCCAGCCCCGGTCCGGACGCGCTCACCTAAGCCCGGCGGAGGCTGCGGGATGCGGGGGACTCACAGCCGAGGAGAAGGCGCGGAGCGGCGGCGTGGCGGGCTGCCCTCCCCCGGGGAATCGCCTCCCTCATCCTCCCCGTGGCGGAGCGGCCCGGCGCCTCATGAGTCACGGTGCCCGGGCCCCAGCACACGTGCCCGGCCCCGCAGCCGCCTCCGGTTTCGGAAGAAGAAAAAAAAAAAAAAAAAAAATCGCGTCGGGGGGAGGAGGGACGCGGGTGGAAAATGTCTTCGGCAAAACAGCTCAGCCCGGAGCCCGGCCTGCCGCCAGCGCGGGTCCCCGGGATGCATGTTTAACACTGCTCCCCTTGACAATTCGCTTTGCTCAGACCCCCCGCTCCCAAACTCGCTTTTTTTCTTATTTTTCTTTTTTTTCCTGCGCAGGCAATGGCACCTTTAGTCCCTTCAGAGCAAGCGAAACGCCCCTGCGTCCCCCTCTTTCTGCATCCTAGGGCACCCAGCAGGTTCCAACGGGGCAGGTTTGTCCCCGGGCACCCCGGGAGCCCAGCGCTGCTCCCGGAGCCATCCCGGGACCCTTCTCCTTTCCCCTCACCATCACTGAGGGGACAGTTGTGCTCCGACACTGTCACACAAGCAGTGACACAATGTTCTCTTCCAGGACAGAAAGAGAAGGTGAGCACCTAAAGACACAGGCAGACAGGCTGCCAGTGCCGACACGGGGACACAGGGGGACACGGGGGGTCTGGTGCCACCTGTGCCAGGCCACCGGGACATGGCATGGCAGCTCCAGAGATGGTGGTGAGGACAGAACAATGGAAAAAAGCTGGAAAGAGCCTGATAGCGCCAAGACAAGGGAGTGCAGCAGCGATCTTCCAAGATTTAAGGACACCGTAAAGAGCAGGGAACATTCTTGTCTCTGTATTTATGGCTGTGAGGACGAGAAGATGGGCTCAAACTGCAACGAGAGGAACTCAGGCTGGATTTAAAGGGGAAAAAAGTAGGCCTGAGAAGGGCACTAAACCAAGGTTAGACACTATCCAGGAGGTGGGATTTAGGGACACTGCATCCTGCCTGGGGTGAGGGGATGGATTAAGTGACCTTCTGTGGTCCCTCTTCCAGCTCTTTCTTCCTCTGACCCTGCTAAGATTGACTCTTTTTTGATCTATACTTCTCTTTCATGGTGTGTGGTCTGTTCTACCCCAAAGGCTCACAATATACCTCTTACATTGCTCAATTTTTATTTTTTTCCCCCCACTTGCCATAGAAGATTCCCATGTCTTTGAAAACTCTGTTTCTCAGTTCTCTATATTCTACTGTTTAAATAAAATCAGTGGCAAGACTCTCTGATTTTGTCTTTTGCTATCACAGCAGCAGTTGTGTCTTAGCCAAACTCACACCCAAACCCTACAAATATTTGCACTGATTCCAGGAGACATTTTGCTTAGTGGTTTTTTCCAAAGTATTATATCATATGAAGCAACTGCTTCTTGGTGAGCTGGAGTACATTTCAATGCATATACACCTACATTTCCAAGAAAAGTCTATTATTCCATTTCCCTTAAACTTTTAAACTCAATTTCTGTTTTCTTCTATAGGCAACAACTCAGAGAACTGTTACCTGACAGTGAGCACCGCAACAGTTTCTGTTCCTTCCTGCTCCCCATTGCTAAATGTGACAGCGGCCAATTAGTCAGGATGAGGAAATCCCTTCTTCC
Source organism: Calypte anna (assembly GCF_003957555.1). Lineage (NCBI taxonomy): Eukaryota > Metazoa > Chordata > Aves > Apodiformes > Trochilidae > Calypte > Calypte anna. The sequence continues at coordinate 25,093,593 of NC_044255.1, forward strand.
TCTCGCCACAGGCTCTGCCCAAGCAGCTCCGTGGGTGCCAAAGCCCGGGCTGGTGGCCCCAGCCCATGGGAGTCTCTGGAACTTTTCCTTCCCATCTTCTCCCATCTCGTGATTGTCTTTTCTCCCCAAGCATGCTTACAATTCTGAGAATCACCTGTTACCCCTACCCATTTGCTCCAAAATATGTTTATTTTTACCTCACAAATTAACAAAACAAACCAGCACTAAAGTGGCATTGCCTCTGCAATTGCATGTTGTTTATTTATAGATACTGAGCTTCTGTTGACTTCTGAAATTTTAACTGACAGCTCAGAATTACATCTGCCATATCCTTCAGTCCAACAAGCCAAACCACTTTGCTTTTAAATTTGTTAGGCCTGGAGACTGGAAGAATTTTGCCTTTTCCCCTTATCTGTACTTGGGCCTGAATGAAGCTGAGAGTTATGTTGTGTGAAATGAGGTGACACTGTGCTTTTTCAGCTTTAATGAATAATTCCTCACCTTACTTTAGAGACAAATAATATAACCTGCTCAAGAGATCTGGACTCCAGCTCTTTCTTCCTGTGATTTTTTCTTGTTGTTGTTTTTCTATTATACAGCCTGGCATGAATATAATTACCTTTTACTTTTGTGCTCTAATCACACCCTGGACAGCCCGTGCAGCACTTGTGCCTCCAGCCTCCCTCCCTCCCCTGGAGCTGCCTGGGCTGAGCTGCCACAGGAGCACCCTGGGGTGCTGGGTGCCCCAGGAAGCAAAGGCACCTCACTGACTGGGATGGCTTCCTGCTATTCTCTGTTTAGCATCTTTGGGTTTTTTTATAGAAACTGGAGACTGAAAGGACTTACAGAAACACTCCCTTTCCTTTTGGGAGACTATGTGGTGAATTTAAATTTGTGTTTCAAAAAAGTTTTATCCAGATCATTTAAAAAAAAAAAAAAGTGACGATTTGTACCCCATCGTATTTTTATATTTGCCTGACCTACATGGCTCTGCCTGTCATTCCCTGCAGATGTACAGTCAGATAACATCAGCACTGGGTGCATACGCCTTGGTAGTCCCTGGGAACGAATATTGTAATGGATCATTTGTTGCTCTTCCTGTTTCTGTTCTATCACAAAGAAATATGTGGGGCTGCTTCCTCTCCCCATGCTTACATCAGTACACGGGGCATTTCCAAAGCTCTTGCTGCAGTCACAAAGTTTTCTGTGCAAACTCCTCACTGCCCAGATTTCCCATAAGTAACTGCAGGAGGCCAGTGCCTGCACAAATTATGTTTTCTACACACAGAGCCAGCTTTAAAAGTATCTGGTGCCTGAACTGTGCCTCTTGTCCTTGCCTCCACCACGGCTGCAGGGGGGGTACATGGGCACTGAGGTGCCACTGTGCCTTGTCACTGGGTTTGTGCCCTGCTCATGATATTATTTCTCCCTCTATCTGATAAAATTAACCCAGTCTGTTTCACATTGGTTCATATAAGTTACAGGGACTGAACCCCAGAGCACTGATGCCAGGCACAAGCTCTGCAGTTACAAGATGTCCAGGCAGAGCATGGTAAAGAGGAAACCATAAGGAGGTCTCAGATCCAGGGGTCTCCCAGATGATCATCTGGTGATGATAATAATTACCATCTGGGACACCAAACAAGACAATGGGCTAATTATCTTCCAGCAGAGGAAGATAAAGAAATATGTCATGGAGCACTTAGCCTCATGTGCCATTCAAGCAAAAAGAAGACAAGGGAAAATAGAAACGTGGCGTGTACAGAGAAAGCATTTTGAGAGACATTTTGTGTTTTAGAGTCACTCCGTTAGAACAACTGGAGAAAAAAAGAGGAACCCTCTGTCTGAGCTAACACAGCCCTGGCACAATGAAGCAAGAATCTGACCTCTGAGAATTGTGCAAGGTTGCCTGTTCATCCCTGTAAAACCCACCAAGGAAGGCTGCAGGGCCCCTGGTGGCCCAGCCTGGGCTGGCAGAAGCCCCACAGTAGGAGCCCAGCATGTCCTGGTGCCATACACGGGGGGATGTGGCATCCTCCTCACGACTGCAACTTGAGCAGAATAAAAACACTTCCCACTCAGTGCCTGCTTCAAAATGACCTGACAGAAAAGATTTGAAGGGAAAACTGAGTGACAGGCCCTGCTGTCACGGGCATGGCATTAGGGACACAAGGTGAAAATGCATTTACAAAATATATTTACAAAGATACAGCATCTTTGTGATTACAACAGGGCAGATGACTCGAGTCTGTAGAATAAGGAAACTTGCACTATGGATGGCTCATTCCTAGCCCTCCCTCGGGGATCCATTCCTCACCTGGGATGGGCAGAGGGGGTAACCTGTGATGCACAAACCACAGCTGCTTCAGGCACCAACTCAGCAACCATTTCCAGTCCTCTCTGAGGAGCAGCACCTTGCTGCACCCAGGAGTGCAAGATGCTGCCCTACCCCCTGCTACGCATAGAGAGGAAAAGCAGTGTGCAAACCCATCCAGCTCGAAGTATGTCTGGTGGCTTCATTTTGTCACACCAAGCAGCTACCACAAGCACAAAATAAACCTTGCACTCTAATTTTCATTTCCTCCCAGCCTGATCTTTACCAAGGTCAGACACATGTTAGTGCAAGTGCAGACTGGACACCAGCACGGGCCTGGAGATGCTGTTTGCTTCCTTGGGCTGTGGAGCTGTTTGACACTCGTGAAACTGAGGTTCCCTGGGGAGGTGGGACATGACATTTCAGTCTTGCTGATACTGAAAGCAGTCGTTAGAGCACGACTTGAGCTTCCGCTGCTGCTGCCAGCAACGTGGAGCCCAATGCCCCAAGATGGTGGGGGCCTTCCTGTTCCATCCTGCACCTCCATTTCCCTAAAGCTGGTGGGCGAATTCCTAGCTTGGCCCCTCCGCACTTTTGTTCTTTTGTTTTAAAGCCTCCTATCAACTGATGGCATTTTTGTTAAAATTGATATTTAAAAACACAACCCGGCCCTGCCTGCCACCCGACACCGTGCTTCATCACAGCAACCCGTCAGGACCTCAGCAGGAAGCTGAGGGTTCACTCACTCTCAGGAGATTAACGTGGTTTTAGGCTTTACTGATGGCTCTGGGGGAGCTGATGCTACAGGATGGGCTCCCACCCACCTTGCCTGGGGCTGGAGGGGACCAGTGCTCAGTGCCCACTGAGAACCCCCCTGGCAGGCAGCATGGCCATGACGCCAGCACCCCGGCCATGCCACCAACACCCCGGCCATGGCACCAGCGCCCCAGCCACGGGACCAGCACCCCAGCCATGGCACCAGCGCCCCAGCCACGGGACCAGCACCCCAGCCATGGCACCAGCGCCCCAGCATCATGGGGTACACAGTTACAGCAGCTCAGGGGCTCTTCCCCAGATCTCAGGAAGATCTTTCTCTCAGGTTTTCCATCTGAGCAAGCACATCAGGAGGCTGACAGGCAAAAGGAGAGTAAAGCAAAAGATAGGATAAGGATGCTGCTCCGGTGGGCTCCTCCAGCCAGGCTGTCCCCGTGCTCCCAGGAGTGGGTCAGGGCTGGCTCGGGGTCCCGGGGGAGCTCCACACCACAGATGTCCCTGGCAAGAGCCAGCAAGGCTCTGCTTTGGGATCCAGCTACTACTCGCCTTGCACTTCAGAACTGTGGAGTTTTGTTACTTAAAACTTCGCATAACAAAGTCTGGCACTTACCAGAGCGTTCAAAGCTTCCCTGGCTTCTCTCGGGGTAGCAGGCGCGGTGGAAGGCGGGCAGGGTGACACAAACCCATCCCTGAGCAGCAAACCCAACCCCACCCAGCAGCCCCGGGCGGTTCTGCTGAGGGTTTGCTGGGCCGGGGAGGGCCCCGGGGGTGGGCGAGGAGCAGGAACTTACCTGGGGGGTGGTGTGGGTGCAGCTGGGGCAGCACAGCCCCTCCTGCTCGGCGGGGATGGTCCCGAGAGGCTCCGTCTGCCGGGGCTGAGGGGAAAGGCCGGGGCAGCCGCGCTCCCCAAGCCCTGTGGGGCTCAGGATGTGAAATCAGCTATTTGCTGGGGCATACAGCAGTAGCCATGGCGACGGGCTGCGGTTAGCCTATGTATTTTCTTAAAGAAGCAAAAATTACTTTCAGCTAATAATAAAAAAAAAATAATAAAAAAAACAGAGTCCTGAGGGGAAGTGGTGCTGTGTTGTGGCTGCATCTGCAGCAGCAGCACAGCCTGGATGATGGGGACACTCGTGTCTCAGCCACCACGGGGGTTGGGGACACACGGGTTGAGGATGTCCCCACTGTCGCCGTTAACCTGCCCCAGCACCTGGTGGGGGACAGGCTTGGGCCATCACCTACAGCCCAACAAACTGGGCAATGGTCCTGGGGCTCCCTTCCTGCACCAGCCCCAGATAACAGCAGGTTGCCAGCCTCCCCGGGCCTGGCCTCGTTCTTACTGCTGTGGTCTCCTCCATCTCCAGGCTTCCTGCACCAGCCCCTGCCCTGCAGAACAGGCCAGAAACCTCCCTTGCTCAGCCCCAGGGGAGAAACACAGCACACAGCATCCCATCTCTGCCCGTGCTCCCAGGGGTGACCCGTGGGCTAGAGCAGCCTGGAACCCCCTCCAGAGGATGCTGCAACAGCAGGAGCAGCAGTGACTTCTCACTCCTTCCCACTCCCCTCCCAGCATCTCCCTCTACTGCTGTCAGAAAGCTGTGGCCAAGGCTCCAAGGCTCACAGCTCGTGCTCTTTCAAAGCATGGAGTCAAGCATCTCTCCAGGACCTGCTGCTGGGAAGCAACCAAAACAGGGATTGTGCTCAGCACAGGATGCTGGCTGCACCATGCCTACCTGTGCCTTGCAGGCAGACACACTTGGCTACTAATTCCTGCAGGATGAGGCACCAAGAGCTGCTGGAGCAGAATGCTCCAAGTGTGACACTTTAGCACCTTTTACATAAATATATATATATGTAAACCATATTTCACCTCTATTCCTGGGAAGTAGGGGATTATTTACAAACCAGGCTTTTTCCCACCCAAAAAGCCCAATAACTATTAACAAAATATACCTTCCTGTAGACAACCCCAGGAAATGTGTTTTAATTTGTTGCACAGATCTTGCACTGCTGGGCACAGCCTGTGAGCAAACACCATCCCTCCTTGGCTCTCCAGGCAATTCCCTTCAGTGGGGCACCACTGGGCTGGTGAGACATCCTGAGACCCTGTGGTGTGAGGTACACAGCTGGGAAAGCTTCACTCTCTGATCAGAGACCAGAACTGCTCATTAATTACTGATTAAAGCTGAACTTGCTGGCACAGCTTTGCTCAGGCTGTCATTTGCCTTGCTGTGTGTTTGCAGTGAGCACCCAGGTGACTGCTTTCTGGAGAGTGATTATTTTCCACCAGTTTTCCTTGGTTTTGTTGTTATTACTCCTGAAGGGTTGTCCAGAGCCTAGGGTCTGTCTTAGACCGTGTCCAGCAGATATTAGAATACTGACCATGGCCATGACTTGTGTGTCTGGTGTGAAACAGAAGCACAGAGCTGCTGCACTCAGATGGCCCCTTCACACTTCATGTAACACAGCTCCACAGAAAGCCCCCAGGGAGGGGCTCGGGGCAGGCTGCACAGGGGGAAGTTCATAATCAGTATTTCTAATTATTTTGGGGGGAATTAACTCTCCTTAGCTGCTGTTCTCTGTGAAAGATACACTTGAGCAAGAGGCATAAATGTAGGAAATACCATCTATGTACTTCATAGCCTTTGGGAGGGATGAAGGATGTGACTGGCATGTACACTGGGATATCACTGGCATATACAGCACTTCCCAACTAGGACATTCAGTACTCAACAGAGAGGGACCTCAGAGTAGCCAAGGAGTAGCAGGAGCTCAAATTAAATAACTCTCCAGGGAAATTGTGCTGAAGTGGGCAGAGATGCAACCAGCTCCCTGGGTAACTCTGCACAGAATTCCCACTAACATAGGAAAAAAAAAAAAATAAAAAAAAATTCTTTATAAACCACATCAAAGATAACAAGGAATTCCATCAGGGAACAGCCCCGGGCTGGCACATACAGCCTGACACGTCCCTGGGGACTCACACAGTCCCCCAGTGCTGCTGGCACAAACCTCAGGTATCAACCTCCTGACTTCAGTGAAAGTTCTGCCCATTTCTTGGTGCCAGGAGCCAGGCAGGCACGCAGAGCTTCGTGCTGTATGTAACCCCTAAAAATAACAGTGCACTCCTAGGGGGGGTTTATAAAATGGGCCAAACCCTCCCCAAGCCTGGGTTCTGGTTACCAAGCTGGGCATCCTTCTGCTTCAGTAACAGCACACGTGGGGCTCAGCAGCAATGACACATACAAAGTTCTCTCTCTTTTCCCATTCTGGTGCCCAGCCCCAGCAGCACACATCTCCCCACGTGGCATTCCCAGCACTGGTACCATTGATAGTTACCAGTATCAGGCTTGCACAGTAGAGAAAGGTTTATACACCATGAGCCCCCACAAAGAAGCTGTGTCTGCTAGCATCCTTTAAAAACAAACCTCATATCCCAGTGCTGTGCACATCACTGCTCGGAGCTGCAGCAGGCACGTCTGTATTTTCCTCTCTCCTTTCTCATTTCACTGTTAGCAGGGCTATGACACACCAAAACCATTTTGAAAAAAAATTGGCATTGCCCTTGCCCTGGGGACCCGTTGTGTGTCATGTGCATCCAGTGTGATGGCAAAGCCCTAACAAGTGTTTGCCAAAGGGAATAAAACTTTGGGGTACACCCAGGAACGGCAAAATGCACAAAGTTGTCTGTTTTCAGAAAAGCCCATCCTGGTGCCTCAGAGCAGAGCTGTGGGTCACCCAGGGCAGTCCATGGACATCCCAGCCCCTGGGGCCTTTGGGCAGGCAGGGGGAAAAACTGCCTTAAATATGGGAAAAAATCACTAGCACCCATTAAGGATAAACTAGAGTCACTGATGCTTTATCTGCTCAGATAAGGAGGAACCAAAGCCATCTGGGAAGCACGTGTAAGCTCAAGATCAAGGAGAGGATCCCTGGCACTCTGCTGCATATGAAAGCTGAGCAGTGAAATCTGGATTTTTTATCTGTGGGATAGGAATGGTGATGAATGACAGTACCAAAAAAAAAAAAAAAAAAAAGTGAAAAGGGAGCAATCCAGGCCATTTCCAACAGGATGGAACTGATCCTATCAGGCTGTTTTCTTTTTCTGTGGATAAGGGTTTTCTGTTCTGCATTTATCAATAGCTTTGACACTTTCTTGTTAAAGATTATGTTTACCTGGCTGGTCATTTAACTTTGTCTTTTCCATTATTATCCTGATTTTTGGTCAGGTCTTTGGCTCCACTTTGGAAAATAATGATCTTAAAATTTCTCAGGGGCAGAAGCATTTTGTTTTGTTTGAAAAGAACGAGGACACTCTGATTTTTGTGAAGGGTTATCTGAATCAGAGGAAATGTGGGAAACATATGGACAAGCTCTCCTCTCCCTAGCTGGGAGATAAAGCATCCTCTCTCCTAGTTTTCATCCCAGGGCTTGCAGATAACAGCTTTGCCTTCCTGCTGCCTATCATGTCGAACAGATCCAGACTGGAGACAAGAGTCTCTTCCCTGGTGTGGGAACTAGGACTAGGATCCTGATGGTTTTATATTAAGCACCACAGTGATTAATAATAATTAAGTGGGGCTGTGAAAGACCCTCTTGTACCTTCTTGTGTTGTTTAGGAAAGTTTGCTGCTGTCCAGGGAGGAGTGGTGGGAGCAACACCATGGGCACAGCAGCCCTGGTGTCAGCCAGCAGTGCCTCAGTTTCCCTGAGCTCCATTTGACATAGAATCACAGAATCATTTAAGTTGGAAAAGACCTTTAAGATGATTGAATCAAACCTGAGGAGGTTGGTTTGAGGAAGCAAAGTGTAACTGCTGATTATGGAGGATGGGCACTACATAGATGCACAATACCCCAGGTAAAACAGCTGCTACTTATTTGGCTCCTGTGGTTTGCAATTTGGCCTTGCAGATGTTAGATCCCAAACAACACTGGTAGCCATTTACAGCCTTTCTGCTGGATCCATTCTTTCTTTCCTTCCTTCTTTCCTCCCTTCCTTCCTTCCCTCCTTCTTTCTTTTGTACCATATATATCCAGGCATAAAATAATCAGTAGCTTGAAGCAGGGAGCGTGGTGCAGAGCAGGCTCCGAGCCCTCCAAACAGCTGGTTGGTACAACCTGTTTATACTCAGGAGTGTTTTGCTCCTTGGACACCCTCCAGCACAAGCATGGCATTTCACACCAGCGAGCCAGCCGGGCTGCCCTGCCTGTCAGGCTTCCTGCTATAGAACAGCTCCACTGTACCTGCAAACTAACTGGATTTAGCAATCTGGAACTAGAAATATTCTCATTTCATTTCAGGGGCCACATACGTGCTCTGCTGGACTGGTTCACACCCCACCCTGACCTTGTCTTTCCCCAAATCCCTTTTCTTTCCCTCTCTCTGGTGTGAGAGCTGTGACACAGCTGTCAGTAGCAGCTCTGCTGCTGGACACTGCTTCCAAAATCTCATCCCATGCCATGGGAATAATGCAGACCTTCCCCAGTATGGTGCAGCCCTTCAAAATGCTGCTGCCCCCAAAGAGTCCTGGCTGATTTCACCTCTTCTGAAGCCCAAGGACATGCAGAAGTGGATCACCAGGCTGAAGTGTTTATTATTTCCTCAGCCATATGGTTTGTTCCTGCACCAATCCTGCTGCTGCTGACCACCCCCTGAAGGACAGGCTTCTCCACACTGGGGAACTGAAGCCTGAGAAAGACAGGTGCCTCATGGAGCAGAGCCACAGATTTTCAGGAACAAACCAAGTTTATCTCCATGTGCTAAAAGAAAGCATGTGCTGTCACTTCTCAACACGTGTCCTGGCACCATGTGCAGCCTCATGTCAGCAGCCCCTGCTGGGACATCACTGCCCCCCCTCAGCAGCCCCTGCCATGCTGGGCACACCAGCACCCAGCTTCTCCACTGATTTGGTGGCCGGGTGCTTTATTTCATTTTCTTCTCCAGCTCTTACTTGTTACCCCCCCTCTGCCCAGCACAGAGCCCGCAGAACCCCTCTGCTTCCCCGCTTCCCCCAGCCTCCCTTTTCCTGCCCAGCAACAGCAGCACATTCCTGCCCACATCCACTCTGCCAAATTAAACATTAACTCCTGGAAATGCTTCTCTTTTCGGCCTCTCACTTATCTTCTGGGTGAGGCTCCTCACAAGCTCTGGAGTTTGGCAGTGCCAGTGATGCTGACAGCATCCCCTGGCCTGCCCATGGCCATGCTGACAGCAGCAGCTTCCCAGGGATGGCTTTTTGGTTCTGTGACCCTGCACCCACCCCATCTCCCTCCTGCCAGGGTCCCTTCCCAGTCACCCTGGTCACTGGCACCACTGGTGCTGGGAGCAGATGTTCCCCTGCTGCCCCATCCCTCAGCCTGTGGGACCCCTGCCACACTCTGTTGTCACAGTCTCATTATCTTTCCTTGCCACATCCTTAACGATACCAAAGGTGACCTGACTTCACCTCACCCCTTTGCATGGCAGTGAAGAAGGATTTATTGCTTTCACAGTCCTCCATTCCCCCTGTCAATCCCTGCAGAACCAGCTCTTCTTTACAAGGCACATCACCAGAAAGAAAACAGCTAATTTGGGGGTTTCTTCTAAAACAGAGCTGTCCATTAATTGACCTTTACATTTTATGGCCCTGTATTGCCAGACAAGGCCCAGCTTCCCCAGCTCCAGTGCCAGCAATGCCCTGGGCAGCTCCTGTGCCCAACAGAAGGAGCAAGTCCAGCAGGCACCACACACATCCCTGTGCTCACCCATCACCAGTGCCAGGGCTCATCCCTCCAGTCTTCTGAATTGGCCTTCACGGGCCAAATCCCAGCACTCTTGCCTTTCTTTTTTTAACTAAATACCAAGTACTAGGCTTGAGGGCTCTTTCACAGTTGAAAGCCCACAGGATTTACACAAGTGTCTTTTCATCTAATGATAAAAACCTGATATTTTACCATGGCAATATTCCCTCCAACCTCATTTGCCCTCCCTTCGAGGAGCCTGAGTGCCCAGGTTATACCTGAGGAACACACCACAGCACCTTTTGTAACTACAGGAAACATCCTGCTAGTGACAAATAAAATAAAATAGGATCTGGGAACTTGCACTGGGAATGCACTAACCTTCCCACAGGTCAGTGGTGGAACAGACTTGGTAACGGAGGTGTCTGTTGTCCCCTGTGCCACACACCTGCCCAGGCTGGTCACTGGGGACCATCCTGTCCACCCTGCACTGGGGCTCATGCTGGGCACAGGCACTGCTCTGTCCCTCCCACCACAGCTCTCCCACCTCTGTTTTCCCCCAGGAACAACACTGTTTATGCCAAAATATCATAACAGTGCAGCAGCTTCCACTTCTAACTTGTCTGTGCCCTCTGGGATGTGTCTGTCAAGCCCCCCAGATGCTGATGGGCACTTCAGCTGTTAAGTGACAGGTTGGGCTGCAGCCAGAGCTCACCAGACACATTTAGAAACCCAGAGATTCTTCACAAAAAGACACTGCAACCCACTACTTACTGGATGCTTTAATATTTAACTAGCATCACGCATGCTGCTGTGCTAACAGGAGCTCTAAACTCTGCCCTGCTCCAGAGCTCTGGCATTTTGGCATTTTATCAAAGTATTTCTTTTGCCTCACAAGAGGGTTTGGTGTATCTGCAACCCAAGGCAATCGTGTTTTCAAAGCATTTTTGTTGCAAAACTGTCAAATTGCACAAGTGGAAGCACACGGCAACTCCTCCATGACACAGGACATGGCAATTTCAGGGACAGAGATGTTTTTAAAGGATCACAATCTAAAGGACAACTCATCCTTATTTTTTTTTTTTCTTTTCCCTCCAACATTTGTTACAGCAGCATCAGCTGATGAGCAGGAGCTTGCCAGAGCAGGGTTGGCTGGATTCACCACTGAAACACTGAGACCTATTAATGCTGCCAGCTCACTCTAGCACTGAGGAGCAGAATGATCCACAGCCTGGCAGGGAGGGGAAGGAGACCCAGCCTTCCACCTACAGGAAAATGAGAGACAGGAAAAGAATACCCAGCCTGGCAGATGCAGGCAGTAAGAGGCAGCCTGGTAGGTATGGTACCACTGGGAGTACCCACAGCAATGGGAAGTGGGTGACAAGGGACACAGCTCCCCTCCTGCCAGCAAAGCAGATTAATGTCACCTTGCAAAGCCAGGTTTCATTTTGATGTCAACATGGGAGTTCCTGCAGGGGACCCTACACAGACATATCAAGAACTACGAGTGTAATTCTCCAGCTCCCTGTGCCCCACTTACCTTTACCCAAGAGAAATCTGTTTTTTTTGGTTTGGTTTGGTTTTAAGGCACTCAGTGCCCTGCTCCAGCTGGTGACAGTGGTGGACATGTTGTGTGCACCAGGGTTTGGTTTCCCAGCACTCACCCCTCTTTGGAGGCCAGCCCCATGGGACTGCTGGTCCTCTCCTGCCAGCCTCCCTCCCCTCCCCCCCGTAAAAAGCCCCTTTCCAAATGTCCCGGAGGACTCTGGTTTGTATATAAAAACAAGAAAAATCTATATCCAGTCCAGAAGCCCAGAGATCATTTTGCATCTGCAGGGCAGTGGTGATGGTGCAATCAGACACTCATCCTCAAATGACCGAGATGAAGAGCTGGCAGAGACCAGGGGAAACCCTGCAGCTCTGTCAGGGTGAGAGGAGTAAAACAGAGAGAGGGCCCCAAGGGTTCACACCACCATCCCCACCCCCGGGCATTTTCATAGTTCTGAAGCATTTAGTAGAGGGAAAGAATCAGCAGGAAGGTCTGCCAGCCACACCACCCCTGATGGACCTTGCTCAGGAGGGTTTGGGTCATGCTCTAGGGGACAGGGGGTGTTCCAGGGGGACTGCAGCCACAGGACAGCAGGACAGACCCCAGGCAGAGCATTCAGCCCCAGAAGCCACCTGAGCCATGCAGCACCTGAGCTGTGCTGCTTCCCTGCCAGCCCAGAGCATCCCTCTCTCCACACCCTCTGCAGGGGGGGAAAACTGCAGATTTGGGAAGAGGGTCTCATGCTCTTGGACAATGTCTGGGGCAGTGCAGCTGGCAGATTTTGGGTTTGGCTTCTGCTGGTAGCAAAGCCTGGAACTGCAGTGCCTCACACTGAATATTCTTCTTAGCATAAGAAAAAAAAACCTGCTTGTGAGAAACGTTTTCTGTGCAAGATACAGAAGGCTGCACAAGGGTGCTGGGGAATCTGTTGACTGTGTTAATCCCAGTGGTAACTGAATTACTCTCCAACTGCTTTTAATTAGAAGTTACAAGACACTGACACAGCGATTAGGTCACTAAATGACAAACAGCTTGAGCTCCCTGTGTGCTGGACATCAGTTGTGGGGTTTCAGGAGGGTAAACTGACTGTTCCCATAGGTGGAAGGGTCCCTCTGCACATTGTTAAAGCCTGTGTCTTCCTACCCTGAGGAATTAACCACCACAGATAAAGCACTTGGGGTTGGTGCTGTGTTCTCAGCATCTCAAGAGGCCACCTTGCTTTGGGGTGACTGCCAGCAGTCCTCATCCACACACACCCAGACCCATCCTTCCCCGCCCAGATTAGAAGTTATCAGGTCAAAAAAAAAAACCAAAAAAAAAAAACCAAGGGAAGACAAAAACATCACCCCTGTCTTCCTTTCATCTGGCCACCTCAAAACCCCCAATTCCATGGATTTTTCTGCAATCCCATTGCTCGAGAAGGAGAGGGGTGCTGAGGTACCTACCGCAGAGCGAGCCGCAGAGCCCCAGCAGACTGCCAGACACAGACAGAGCACCCCACAGACACCCAGAACACCCCTCCTGGGACACAGCTGAGGCCAGGGCAGCTGTCCCTGTCCCTGCACCCCGGGCACTGGCTGGCAGGGCTGGGGGACAGGGCACCCCGGGGCAGAGGGCAGCATCTCCACCACGCTGGGTTAATCATTAGCTGCTGCCCTGCACAGGAGCTGGGCTTCCCAGCTCAGGGTTTGAGGCTGTGCTGGTTAAGTAGCAAGCATAGATGTGTGTCATAACAATCAGATTACATGTCAATTAATATTAGGCCAATATTTTTTCAGTTTTTGTTTCTCCTCGTGGCCCAGCAGGCCCCACGTGGGGATGGGCTGCAGCAGGGCTCTGGTTGCTCAAAGGTGCCGGGTGGGAAGTTGAGGTGAGAGAAGCAGCAACAAAAAGCAGGTCAAATCCACCCAGTGTTTGTAAAGATCACTGTAACTGGAAAACTACCCTTGGAAATGCCCCATCTGGGATCAACTGAGCAACAGAAATTTTGGGGAAGGGGCTGTTGATGGAGAAAGGAGATGTCCAGCAGTGGAAACAGCTTAAAGATGACAAAGGCTGCTGCATTTGGGTTCTGCCAAAGTCTTGGTACCTGACTTTTTAGAAGTGGATATGAAAGGTCAAGTTACAGAAAGACACAAGAAGTGCAGAGCTGACAGCAAGTCCATTAAAACAGATTTACAGGTTGCCTGTTACAGGCATAAAAGGGAAAGTCTTTAATGGAAGATTTAAGTCCAGCACAAGGAGTCAAACCAAAGGACCTTATGCTGAGGAACACTGCTAGAGAAAATTACTGTGTCCAGTTATATCTTTATACTATACAACAGGCTGAATCATTGGCATGACACCCAGCAACTTCCATGAAAAAGCCGATTTCTCTTTGATATAACTCAAAATAGGAATAAAGTCACTAAGAGGAGGAGTTTCAGTCTGTTTATTTTGATCCCTGCCATGTGTAAAGCAATGCTGAGTGCTGCACAGGGCAGGCTGAAATCCATTTTCAGAAGTGTGCAGGCTTTTCCTCCCTTGCACAGCCAGCAGGTCTTGAAATCTGCTGTCATGAATACCACAAAAGTCAAACAACACTCCTTGGAACCTCATATATTTTACAGTAAGCAGAGGAACTGTTAATGAGAACAGGATAATTACAACTAAACACTAATTCCTCTCCATTTATTTTGGTACCAAGGTCAATTCTGATGTTATTTCTTCCTTTGCCAAGTCATACCAAATAGTGTGCTCAAAGGCACTGCAGTCAGGAGAAAACAAAGGGTATCTTAACCTCTGATGGCAACTGGAAAATTAATTTCTGGCTTCTTTGAGGGTGATACTGCAATCACTCTAGGAAATAACAAAAATTTAAACAAAGAAGAGAGCATCTGCCTGCCCTGGCACAAGATGAAGAGGAAAAGGAAAGATGTGCAGCTGGTCTCAGGCAAAGATTGGGATGAGGACTGGGACGGGCATTGGGGGCTTCTAAAAGCCTGAATTCAAAGTGATTTTGCGGGAAAAAAGGTTTGGGATGAGATCTGCAAGTGTGGAGCAGGTGGAGTCTAATGAAATAATCTTTCACAGCAGACAATCCTGGCATCTCTGCATGATTTAAATGGCACCCACTGACAGCTTGGCCTGAGCACTGAGAACCCCAATGAAGCCCCCAGGGAAGGCTGGGTGTCCCCCAGCCCTGCTGACCCAGCAGTCAGGGCTGGGCAGGCAGCTCCAGCTCTCTGCAGGGTTTATTTCTGGCAGTGCAGGCACTGCCCAGGCAGCTGCCAAGAACTGACAGGGTCTGCAGCCCAAATGCCCAGCACATCGTTTTCCCAAATGGGAAATGGGAAGATCGTGTTTCACAGGGAATTATCACACTGAAACAGCAAGCTGGGGAAAAGGAAAGTGAAAAGGCAGGAAAGTGAAGTCAGGAAAAATATCACGACCACCAGACCTGTGTGTGTTAGTCCTTAAAATCCTCTGAGACACATTCCCCATGGGGCTGAGGCAGGTCCCTGCATTACAGGGTTTAGATGGGACCAAACTGCTGACCCCCCCCCAGGAAAAGTCTCTCCCCTCTTCCCCTGCCCAGTGCTCCAGAGCAAAACCAGAGGGCTCAGCATGGATCAGGAATGTGCCAGCTCCTCACCAGCTCAGGTAGCAGGTTCAGCTGCACTTCCAAGAGAAGTATAAAGGAAAAACCCTTCCAGGCAGTCAGATAAAAGGAGAAAAAAATTAAAAAAAAACAAAAAACAAACACTCATTAGCCCTATGATACTGTAGATCCCTTCTGGACCTGACAGCCACCTCCCAGCCACCCCAGGCAAGGTTCTGCCCATGACAGTAATTTCATAATGACCTCCCCAACATGCACAAAAATAACTGAAGGGAGGCAAGGAAAAAACAACCTGAAAGCCAAATAGGCAATGAGAATAAATTGCTCTCTCGTGTCAGGAGAAGGTTGTATCCCTGTGACAGAACTACACACACAGCCCATCAAAACCAGTGTCCAGCAGGGGAGGGAGATACCTGAATCTTTCCCTGCAGATATACCAGCTTGGAAATGTACAGCAAGGACCAAAATTTCTCTGAGCACCATAAAGAAAACAAAGGGATTATAAAGTACCTCCCCCCCTCTCAAACACATACTGCTGGTTATAAAGTTATGGCAACTGCCCCTCATCCAGAAGCTTTTGAACTCAGCCTGTGCAGAAAGGCACTGGACAGGATGGGGTTTGTTTTCCCTGGCTGCTGCTCACCCTGCAGAAATCACCAGCCATTGTCCTCCTTCCGAAGGAGGATTTCCTCTAGTAAACCTGCCAGGAAGAAACAATCAGGCATCCTGATAGCTTTATTTGGTTAGAAGAATGGTAAACTCGTGAATTGCCACCAGGGGCTGGGCAGGGAGGGATGAGATGTCAGCAGCCCAAGGCTCATCCTTGCAAGTGAGGTCAGTGGGAGATTTTCCATGAGCTGAGGAGGGGGAATCAGGCACAGGGCTTGCTTGTTCGGTTGGTAGTTTAAAGGGAAAAAGAGAAAGTCCAGGTTTCTTTAAAGCTGCCTTACAGCTACCACACCAAGGGTGGGAAAAGCACATCCTGAGTAGGTTCACTTGTGAAGCAGCTCTGTGGGACAGTCCTTCTGCATTCCCTGCAGCTGCACAAGTGTGGATTACCAGCAAAGTGAGACCTTACAGAAGTTGTTTATCAGAATAAATGTCCATCCTGCTGCTGGAAAGGCAGAAGGAAGGAACAGACCATATCGAATACTCTCATTGCTTATTTCAATACCAATATGCTTATTGAAGCAATATTTTCCACTGGAAGACAAATAGTGAATAATTTTATACCAAAACACTCTAAACATATCTCAAGCCCTTTAATAGCTTCTAACGATCAGCAAACAGCCACGTGGTTAGCAATGTAGAATCCCATTAAATTCCTCTGAAAATGTCTCAGCAAGTCACCATCCATCACACATGAGATGACTCAGTAGCAATCTGGTAAGCTGGGTACCCTGCCATTACATCTTAATATTCATTGTTCACAAAACAAATCCCCCTGCCAAGAAACAAAAGGAGATGTGTAACCAAGGCTGGTCAGGAGCCATGGAAGGAAAACTGGTAGCAACTTGTAGCACAAGGCTGATTCATCCCTGCTCTGGTTTCATCACCACTTTCACCTGCTCCATTATTTATTACAGGGGTCAACATCCTGCTCACCAGCACCACAGCTAGAGAAACACCTTCCCAGGTCACAGACTTGATTGCATCTTTGAATTGTTTACTATAATAACCAAAAGAGTCACCTCATTAATTGTTGATTTCTCCTGTGAGAGCAGCCAGCAGGCTGGCACGGGGAGCTGGGGACCTCCAGGGCCTTCCCTACCCTCTGCTGGTACAGGACATCTATAGAATGAGGTGACTGTGACATTGTCAGCTCCTCAGATCCCTGCTGAGCTGTGCTGCAACAGGCACAAGGCAGTGCTCTGAAGCAAGCTGATGACACATCACTAGAAAGAGAAGAAAGGTCAATACCCAAGGATGTTCTTAATCACCGTCAGATGATAAACTACGGAGGAGCCAAGGCATTCATAGATCAGTGCTTAATTTACTGGTTTTGGCATTTATGTCCCGTTTTAAGCGTTTGCAGCCAAAACACATCTGAGATGACTTTTACACCTGGGGCTCGCATCCTGTGCACAAAAACCTTTTCTTCTGCCAATGCCACCCGGGCACTGTTTTGTCAAGTGCTCCTCTAACAGAGGCAAAGGGAGGAACAACACGGAAATATCCTGGGGATATGTCTATACATAAACATTTGGCATTGTCAGATTCACATTGTCACCAAAGCCCAGACAAGCTCCTGTGACGTCTGCTCACGCTACCCCAGCTTCTGGATAGGCTCCATCCTGCCTCAACCCTGCTTCCCTGCCAAGCAATCAGCACATCAGCCACCCCTCTGCTGAACCTCGGTGGATTTTTTATTGCCAATCCCTGTAACTCAGACCTGGTTCCTAAGATTTACGGTCCTTTTTGGGTTCTCAGCATCCCAAGCAGGCAGCATGAGTCACGCAGCAGGTTAACGATGTGAGTGTGTCACCCGAGTGTCACCAGAGAACACGGGAGTGGTTTCAGCTCTGGGGAGAGGAAATAACGACACAGGAGATCAGCAAGATCTCCATTATCTGCTGGTTACATCAAGTGGGTCTAGGGAGCCCTGCGAGCAGAGCTGGGCACTCCTCCAGAGCTTCCCCCATGCCCTTTGCAGCCCATGTCCCCATGCCCCTCCTCTGTCTGGGCAGGGACAGACCCGCTGCCACCACCCCCAGCAGGGTACAGCAGGGAGAGAACAGCCCGAGAGCAAACAGCCAGCTCACGGGAAGAGCAACCACATCCTCCCCACCGGCAGAGCCCGGACGGGAACGGGGACAGGCTGCAAAGTCACTGCTGGGTGACACCCCCTGCTCGGCCACCTCCCCCCCAGCAGGCACCTCGGCAGCTTTTGTGGGGACATAAATGTGATGGAAAACACAGCGACCGAAGTGCTGCTGTCAGCCCTCACCCGTACAATGACTCCCGAGGCAGAAGGGCTGCACTGCATGGGCCCCAGCACGGTGTTCAGGACTCCTCTGGGGACACCTCTGGGGACCAACCTGTGCTCCAGTGCAGGACAGATGCAGAGAAGCCTCAGCCTGGCCAGCCACGGGCACCTTGGGGGGGCTGTGAGCCCCGATTCCAGCCCTGCTGTCACCCTCTGGGCCACATTTCCCAACCTCCCCTTTGCACCCCAAAAAGCCCCCACACATGGCCCAGCTCTGCTGCTGCCTGAGCCCAGTGTTCCCGTGTCCCAGGGAACCCAGCTAGGGCTCCTGGCTCCTCTGCAGTGACTGTTTCCACGAGATGGGTCACACCTCCTCCCAGCACTGCACAAAACCCTCTCACCAGCTTTGTCTCTCCAGCAGGTCACCCCCTGGGAGATGCCACCACATCCAGCACCACCATTTCCCACTGCTGCTCATTATTTAGTTACAAAAAGCCCTTTGAGGGCTGCTCTCTCAGCCTTACCTCTCCAGTTGACTCTGTGCTGGCTCCAGCCTGGGGCAGGGGTCCTCCCACCAGCCCCAGGCCTCCTTCTTGTCCCCTGGGATGGGGACTCCTGGAGCAGGTAGGACCCAGACCTTCCCCATGGCCCCTCTCAGCCCCACACTTATCCCCACCACATGTGTTCCCAGCTGCTCCCCTCAGGAGAGGGACCCAACCCCACCCCATGGCAGGTGGGACCCATCGTCTGCCTCTTGGCAGCACCCACCCACCCAAAGCAGGGCTTGGGAGGGGGAGCGGAATTTGTAAGATCAAACCTCACAGCAGCTGAGGGCTCAGAACTCCTTTCAGAACCCAACATACAAGCTGCTGCATTGAGTTTATTTGTCATCTCACTGGATTATTCCATCTGGAAGGTCATCCCTGAGACTTTCCCACCTGTCCTCCATACATGGCTGAGCCAGGCAGTGAAGCAGGAGGGCAGGGATGGACAGCCTGGGTCAAAGCAGCAGTTCAGTGTTTGGCTTCACTAAAGTGTATCCAAATTAAGATGAGACAGGGAAAAGTAAAAATCAGTAGGAGGAGCCCACCAGCCCCACTGTCCCCGTGTCACCTGCAGTGCCCTGTCCTCAGGGGGCTGTGCTCAGCCCCATGCTGCTGGGAACCTGCTGGGGAACAAGCAGGTGAAAATGTAAGCATTTCAGTGTGTGCCTTACTGCACACTGCAGGTGCTGTCTGCAGACCCCCGGGGTGCTGCTGAGGTGACAACATTAAAAAAAAAATAAAACTAAAGATTGCACTTGGCTGGCTTGCAGCCCCGCCTAAAGAGTGTTGTTCCTCCTGGGCTTCAGGGAGGTGATTTAGCTTGAATATTTTTAGAAAGTGGAAACCAGACTGAAAACAAGCAGCAGTCAACTGAACTGATATCTCTATTGCTTTCCACACGAGCAGGTAAAAAGCTGGGCAGCAGCTGGGTGGCAGGAGCAGCACAGGGCAGAGCTGGGCTGACACTCCAGGGCTTCTCCTGACTTTGCAGCCAACCTTCTCATGGCACAGCACTATCTGAGCAGCCACTGCGGTCCCCTGGGGACAATCCTGTTCTTCTGGAAAGATGTTCTTATGTATAATTATGAAAATAATGCAGAGCAGAGGCTGCAGAGAGCACTGCTGGGGACCAACCAGAGCAGGGTCCCTGTCCCCATGTGCTGGGCAGGGACAGGACAAAAGGCAATGGGCACAGAGGGAATTCCTAGAAATTCCCTCTAGAAGTCAGGAAAAACATTGTAGGGCGTTTTACACATTCCCAGGTGCAGAGGAGTTGAGGTTGGCTCGGGGTGTGAATGAATGACCACCCTGCGGGTGTTGTCCAGCCTGCTGCTCATCTCCCCCATAGGGGGGTCCTGATCCCGCAGCCCCTTCCCCTAAACCCAGACCTCTCCAGCAGGGCCACTGAGCCTCTTCAGAGGGACCCATCAGGTGCCTGCAGGCAGGGGATAGAAGCAGCCTCTGGGGCTGAGGGGGAAGCAGAGGGCTGGGCCCCCTCCCTGCTCCACGCAGGGAACATTTATTTTTAGAGCTCTTACCGCCACTAAAACATACTTGGACTGTTTTCAGTCTGACTCACGGCTGAATTCCTGTTCTTCTGCAGGCCCAGTTTTCTGTCCCCACCCAAAACGAAGGAAGACAAAACAAAATGAAACAAACAAAAAAAAGCCCAAGTCGGGCCCTACCCATTGCAGAACGCAGGAGCCAGAGAGGAGCCGGAGAGCAGCGCTTGGACACCCACGTTTGGGCTTGGGGTCACCTGGGACATGAACAACACAGCCCAGAGGCAGTGAGGGGCTGCAGAGCTGGAACTTTGGGGTGGTTTTTCCAGAATTATGCACTTTGCATTTTGCCTGGGCAGTGAGAGGTGACCTTTGGGAGCAAGGCAGGTGCATCCTCAGGGAGGGAAGAGAAGGCTCCTCTGCAGTATCAGCCAGCCTGGCAAGAAACCTCAGTGCTTTTGTAGCCATTTGATACAGACTGTTTATTCAGTTTCGAGATAATTTCTGTGAGGAACCTTTTTTTTTAAATATATATCATATTTTTTCTGTTTTTAATTGCAAGGGTAGAAGTACTGCAGCAAAATGCATAATGAGCAGAATTTTCATCAGTCTGGGGAAAGGGAAGGAGATGGGGCTTTTAGCAGCTGCCACTGAAGGTACAGCCCAGGGTTATCTCAGCAGGGGGAGGGACCAGAGGGTCTCAAACCCACCCGAGATGCTGAGGTTCTGCTGGGGAGCTCCCCAGATCAAAAAATGGCTTTTGTGGAGAATCATCTAAGGAGGAGAAAACCAGCCAGAAAACAGGGTTATGAAGAGATTTTTCTAACTGCATCTTCCCCCTGCTCCAGCCCCAGCGCTGCTGCAATGCAGGTTCCAGCCACAGGAGAGCAGGAGGAGGTCGGGTTTGGGGAGCAGGAGCCGGGCACAGGCTGATGAGAGCTCCTCCCAGGCAGAGGTTTTTGTTCCCTTCTTCTTAGTAATTCGAAGAGGTGACCCGAAGGTGCATTTGGTCTGGGAGATCCCTGCGTTAGATGCACATGGGAAGTGGGGATAAACAGAAAGTGGGGTTGGGTCCAACAGGAAAGACTTCTCTTGGCATTCCCCCTTTTGTGGATGGAGGGATGGAGGGTTGGAGGGATGGCAGCACTGAAAGCTCACGCAGGAGCTGACAGCCACAAAGTTCTAATGCAAGGGGGAAAGATAAATACAAACAGCATGTCCAGGCAGAGGGAACATGGCCCTTCCACTTCTGCTGTGGGATTGTGTACAGAAAAACAAACCAGCTCTTCTTGTGGCCCCCCTAAGCTCATTCAGAAGAACAAGCATCTCCCAGGCTCACCCAGGAAAGCCTCCAATAGCTGCAGTTTTAGAGAAGTCTCTGATCAGCCCTGGTCTAGTCACTGCAAAGGCAAAGGTGAGCCTGCTGAAGGTGTTTCAGCTGTACATGGGGCTTTCCCTGGAAGAAAATTCCTCTTTAATGTATTAGACTCCAATTTTAAAAAGGGAATATTTGGCCCAGAACTGGAAATTCTCTCTTAGCTTCTTTTGTATTGGGCTGACCACGTGCAGTGCCTCAGCTGGCTGAGTTACTACCTCCTGGTGCCATGGTCCTTATAAACAAGGAGTATCTATAATAGGAACTCAAGCACAGCCTTATCTGTCCTGGGCCCTGCTCCATGACACACATGATGGATGTTTTTCCTGCTACGGGCAGGCTGATTTAATGATTTATGTGTAGAGATTTGTTACAAAGCAAATAAAGGGGAAAATAAATAAATAAATAAGGATTGACAGACATTTCTGTCCAGCCAGGACATTGGTGATCCCTGCCTGGACACCCCGCTGCCCAGAGGCACAGTGCTGGCAGTGGGGTGAGAGCCAGAGCAGGGTCTGGCTGCCAGCAGCAGAGAGGTGGGTGCAGGGGATGCAGATGAATTAGCAGATGATAAATACCCAACACAAAGGAGGTTTTTAAACAGAACACCCAGTTTATGATCAAGCAGGTACCAATGAACCACGAATCACAGAGGGACACCACGTCAGGAGGCAGAACTGAAGCATCCCCGAGGTGCACCCAGGGTCCTTCCAGCCTGCAAGCCCTTGGGCAGGATCCAGGCCAGGGGAGGGATCCCCAGGGATGCTGGACAGAAAACTGGCTCCTCCTTAGCTCCTGTTGTCATTATCAGAACTGTAAATGAAGTCCAAACTGTGAGTTCCAAGTTCTGCTTCAAGCTATACACTCTGCTCACACTTAGAGATAACTACATTAAAGTTAGGTCAATCTGGGCTTTCCAAAGTGACTGTGCAAAGGCCAGGGTGAGCAGGCACAGCTGTGCCAGGGGGACATGAAGGCAAATCTCAGTTAAGAACTAGACCAATAGATTTTCTTAATTTTACTCCCACGAGCTGAATCCAGATTTAAAAACAAGGAGTGGAGGAGATGTGTGGCTGCACCCACACCTGAGCAGTGCTTCTGTGCTGCCACACAGAAACTCTTGTAAGAGCAGCAGCCAAACCCACCCACAAAAATACACACACAACACCAGCCTCTCCCTGCAGCACTGCCAGCATCTCACCAGCTGCTCACAGACCCTCCTCACGGCAGCTGGAGATGGAAACCATCCTGGTTAGTGATTCTGGAAGGCAAACCTCCCCAGACTGAGTCTGCAAACACTTCCCTAAGGAAGACACAACTCCCATCCCTGGCCTGGGGTGACCAGGGGAGCCCTGGCACATTTATCCAAGCCTAGGGCCAGTCCAGCATTAAGTTACAGCTCCCAAAGAAGCTGCTGGAGAGCTGCCTATTTCCCTCCAAGAATTACCATAGTGCTCTGTTACTGACAGCATTACCAGGCCCTGGTGCATCCTCCTGTGGGACCACAGTGTCCAGAACATCACTGCTGGAGTGCTGGAGGCAGGGTAGCAGGAGGCCTCCTGCAGACCAAGGTAAGAGGTGCTTTTAGAGGAACACAGCCAGCTCATGCATATTCTATGGCATAAAGTTACCTAAAAAAAGCAGGTGACACCGGGGAGAGCTCTCTCTAGGAGATTCCCACCCCATCTCCCAGGTCTGGTTTGCTCACTGCCTGGTGGTCCCCGCCAGCCTGCTCAAGATCTGCCTCGTTTTTCCCATCAGCATCTCCCTGAAGTGGTCACCCATCAGGAAATAAAAGACAGGGTTGATGGCACTGTTGAGGAAGGCGATGGGCCGGGTGATGATGTAGGTGGTGTTGATGATGCCCCGGGTGCGGTGGGACACGTTCAGGGCTGGGATTCGGGAGGCCAGGCGGACGTTGCGCATGACGTGATAGGGAGTGAAGAGCAGTGAGAAGATGACTATGGTGAGGACAACCAGGGTGAGGGGCCTGCCCAGCATCAGGTGCGAGCTGAGCTGCTCCCTCCTGCCGGTGAGGAAGAGCAGCACCTTCAGGTAGAAGCAGCACATGACCACGAGAGGGAGGAGGAAGCCGAAGGCAGTCAGGAACAGGCTGTAGATGAGGCTTTGGGCAGGGTCTCCAGAGCTTGCGTAATCAAGGCAGCTGTAGTTATTGTCACTAGTTATGGGCTCCAGGAAATACACCAGGGGCAGCAGCTCCAGGATGACCCCGATCCAAATGGCAGCAGACACGAGAAGGGCTGTTTTCTTCTTCTGTAGGAAATGTTCTCTGAAGGGGTACCTGATGAGCATGTACCTGTCGATGCTGATGGCTGTGAGGAAGAGGATGCTGCTGTAGAGGTTTGCGTGCAGCAGGTACCTGTTGCTGTTGCACAAGAAGCTCCCCATTTCCCACTGATCTCTGGAGTAGCTGTTCACGAGCATTGGAAGAGTGCAGAGAAACAGTAAATCGGATAAGGATAAATTGAACAGGTAGATGTTGCCACTTTTCCAGTTTTTCAGGCAGAAAATATAGCCAAACACAACAATGATGTTTCCAGTGAAGCCTAAAATGAACTCGAGGCTGTACATGGTGGGAAGATAATACTTTTGTAGGGCTCTGTTTGTCAGTGAGCAGCCACCTGTCTTGTTCACAGCCTGGAAAGTCAAAGGGAAACACCACAAATTAGTGAAATATTGTTGCATGGCTGTTTCTGTAGCGCTGCTGTCAGAGGTGAATATAGCATCCTGGTCCCTTGCAGGTCCTGCTGAGGAAAGACTTGAACTGGAAGAATACCTTTTCTAGGATTTCTACCTTCTGCTACTGAACAGAGCTCCCAAGCAACAGGAAACTCCTGTGAACAAAAACCCATGTGAGGAGCCTGAATGAGCACATCACCTGAAGGCATCTCCACAACCTGCCAGAGGCTGTGACAGCAAAACTCTCCTGTCACCACATCCTCCCAGCCCTTGCTGGAAATCATCTGCCTCCCTCTTACCCAACCCCTGTCCCGTGGCCCCTTGCTCAACACTGAAGCAGAAATCAGGGCTGGGAAGGGGTGAGCTCAGCTCTGACAGGGTCACTCACCACTCATTAAGAAGTCAGGAAAGCAAGAGCTTCTTGGATTCATCAAACCACTCCACAGTTCTGCTCACAACTGGGGGCTTCAAAGCCACATCCACAAACTTTGTGACTTCTGTTATTAACTCTCTGGGAAGTGAGAACTTTCTAGGAGTGGTACATGATGGATTCAATCCAAGCCCAGCCCCAGTGAGTCCCCAGTCCCTGTGGGACCTCCCCAGCCCCACTGAGACTCCAAGAAAAAGGCTTCTCCTCTTCCCTGGGCAGCAAGGACCACAGTCCCTGTTCGTTAAGGAACAAAGATTTCTAGGAAATTGCAGCAAGAACGAGTTTCCTGGAGGGAAGGTTTTGCTTTCTATTTAAAGGTTGGTTAGAAAACACTTTTACAGCACGAAGGAAGAAATAGAGCAGACTCTCAAGTGCTCAGTGCTCTCCCTCCTCGGGCAGAGACACCCACACCCCCGCAGGGACCTGCAGAGCAAAGGAAGCTTTTAGCAGAGCCAGGGGTGGAAATATTAGCACAAGAGCAGGGGAAGAGGAATTGTTAAAGGAGCAGGATACAGATTAACCCTGAAATCAAGCTATGCCCAGGCTCTGAAGAAGCACAATGTGACTGCCACACAGCATGTCATTCCTGCCAGGGTGCTGGTACCAGAACCTCCTCCCCAAGCACTGCATCTTATTGCAAAGGTAGATGATGGGGCAGGATGGAGTCCAGCACACACAGAACTTGATGATGTTCCACCCAGCAAGCACCTGCTCTGTGTAGGGCAGGAATTGCCCTGGCAGAGCCAGCAGCACCCACCCTGGTCAGGGCAGCCTGGCACAGAGCCCACTGCCCAGGGATGGGGGAAACTCAGAGCCTGGAACTCCTAGAACAGAGACACAGAATCATTATGCTTGGAAAAGACCTTCCAGATCACCAGGTCCAACCATAACCCACCTACCACAACCACCAAACCACAGCCTGGAATCTAGAGAACCCCGTGCTGGCCCAAGCACTTTAAATACAAAAGATAATTAAAAGCTGACTGCAGGGGCAGACACGGAGGTGTGGGTGGTGTCAGGAAGGAGATGATTATTGATCCATGTTAATGAGGGTCAGGGCAAAGCAAGGCAGGGGGGGTAGGGGTTCCTTTGGGGAGCACCCCCAGACACCTTACCATGGTGGGCCCTGCAGCTGGCAGCACGATGTCACTGTCCCTCCTGTCACCGGGTTCTGTCACCAGGAGCTGTGGCAGGAGGTGCTGCAGAGCCTGTGGGGAGGAGAGGACACGGGCACTTCCCCTTCTAGAGCCCGTCGGGGGAAGCCCTGGGGTGGGGGCAGCCCACGGGATGCCCCACAGCCCCCCTGCCCCTGCCCCACGTGGGAAGGTTGTCACCCAAAATGTTGTAACAGGGCACATCTGAGCAGGACCCAGTGTGGGTCAGAGGGAGCTCACTCACCCAGGCTCTCCCTCTCACACACTCAGGCAGACAGGCAGAGAGGTTTATTTTTCATCCCAAGTGGTGCAGGTGGAAGGGGTTGTCCTGTCCCCAGCCTTGGCTTGGGAAATCCATCACCCCCAGACCCAGTTCCTGCCCCTCCTGTGCCCCAGGGGCTGGAAGGAACACGAGGTATCTCACAGAGAGCTGTGCTGGGACAAGAAGTTGCAAATATCAGTTGCAGGCATTTGCATCTGTGTCATGGGGCTGAGGCATCATCGCAGGGCAGACATCACCCAGTGGGACAGGGGGGCTCCCAGAGCCAGGGAAGCCCAAAGGAGAGTGGAAAGATCCAAATTCTACAGGGACTTTCCATAAGCATCCAGCAACTGGACAAGGGGAAATGGATTGAAACTGAAGAATAGGTCTAGAGTGGATCTTAGGATGAATCATAACAGAATCAAAGAATCATCCAGGTTGGAAAAGACCTTGGAGAAGATCATCGAGTCCAACTGTAACCCAGCTCTTACAACCACTAAACCATCTCCTGAAGTTCCACATCTAAATGCTCCTTGAACACCTCCAGGGATGGCAACTCCACCACCTCCCTGGGCAGCCCCTTCTAATGCCTCACCACCCTTTCATTAAAGACATTTTCCATAACATACAACCTAAACCTGCCCTAGTGCTGTCTGAACCCATTTCCCCTCGTCCTACCACTAGTTACTTGGGAGAAGGGACCAAGAAGTTCTTCAGTATGAGGGTGGTGAGACTCTGGAACAGGCTGCCCAGAGAAGCTGTGGATGTCCCCTCCCTGGAGGTGCTCAGGCCCAGGCTGGATGAGGCTTTGAGCAGCCTGGGATGGTTGGGAGGTGTCCCTGGGCATGGCAGGGAGCTTGGAGAAGATGAGCTCTAAGGTCCCTTCCGACCTGAACCATTTTATGATTTGCTTACAGATGTCTGACCTTCCAGATCAGACTGGGGTGCAGGAGGAAGGAAGGACACGTTTTTGGGGTGAGGGTACACAGGAGAGACACATCTGGAAAGCACCAGTGCTCCAAGGGGGCAAGGAGAGCCCTGAGAGCAGGAGGGGTTCCCCCACCTCCAACATCCCACAGGGGCCCAGGGCAGCAGTGAGCACACCAGAGGGACCCTTGGCCACCCTGCAGGATTTACCACCCCCAGTCCATATCCCCAGTGCCCTAGCAAGGGGAAACTCATCCCATACCCAGGAGCCCCAGCAGCACCCCAGTGACACACTTACTGCAGCCCACTGGTCTTCCAAGGAGTATCCTCAGCACAAACCTTTCCTCTGGGAAACAGCAACCACCATCCACCCAAACCAGCTCCTCAGGGGCAGAGCAGCTCTTGGAACAGTTTCAGTAGAGCTCTGAGGGATTTCTCAGGCAGACTGCTGAAATGCTGCCCTCCAGGTTTATTCCTGCAGCTTCCAGCCAGTTTGAAAAGAAAAAAACAAACTGGGCATTTGGAAATGGGGAGGAGGGCAGGTCTGGCTGCAAGCTAATGCATTTAAATTCCATGGGTTCTTCATTGTCCTGAAGAAACACAATGGGAGTCAAGCACTTCTTTGTTGTCATTAAATACCCATTAGTCAATTTATATTAGGCTGAGGCCTATTAAATGAGTCATGCATATTTAACAGCTTATCATGATGGATTTGCATTTGACTGATGGGAGTGAGTCATTGTGGAGCTGGCAGGAGTGCTCCCCAAGCCCCTCTCCATCATTTACCAGCAGCCCTGGATCACTGGGGCAAATGTGTGGAGAGTGGCAAATGTGACCCCCTCTTCAGGAAGGGCTGGAAGGAGGGAACAAGGGGCCTGTCAGCCCCTGCTCAGTGCTGGCAGGGGATGGAGCAGGGGATGGAGCCAAGTGCCATCACCTGGCACCTGCAGGACAACCAGGGGGTCAGGCCCAGCCAGCATGGGTTCAGGAAAGGGAATTCCTGCTTGACCAACCTCATCTCCTTCTAGAAATAATGTGACCTGTTTAGCAGATGAGGGGAAAGGCTCTGCCACCCCATGCCAGCCCCAGGAGTCAGGGAACCTGGAGGGCTGTGTGCAGGGAAGCAGCAGATGCCCCCAGGTACCCCCTGCCACCAGGCATTCCACAAAGTGCCTTCCCTGTGCACGTCCCCCAGCTCCCTCTCCATTTGTTACCAGGAATTGTACTGAGCACATGCAGGGCCTGGGAGTGGGCACAGATATGAAATCGCCTCAATTATTCCATTAATTTTTTTTTCCCCGAGAAGATTACAGCTTCATAAATAATGTAAGTTTCAAAAAGTCCAGAGATTTTCTTCTGCTCCTCCAAAGCAATAAAGCCCTTTTCTCAAACATCTGCCTCCCAGGACCAGAAACAGGAAGGGGCATTTGCTGCAATATACCTAAACTATATGTCATACACTAATTCATGTATTTTTTTAATAAAACACAAATGGCAACTCGGTAAATAAGCCCAGCAGAGAAGTTAAACACAAGGTCATGATACACATCCTTGAACATCTGAATATCACCATGGTTATTTTTAATGGGAAGAAATAAACATGGTTCATCTCCTAAAAACACTTTTTTTTTCTTCCCTCCCCATCACTGTCATGTATTTAATGTTAATGACTACTCACCCTATTAACAAATTAAAATAAAAATGTATTCTAGCTTTTCTCTGAAGAGAAGGCCAATAAATGAGCTACTGAAGTGTCGCAGAAGCTGCTTTAAAGTTTCCCTTGTCACTGATAAATAACTGCTGTTGCACTGAGGGATGGAAAGGGGCTGAATAAATAGAGCATTTCATCTTCCATGCATGTTTTAGAGGAGTGGTAACAGAGCAGTAGAGACCCAAACCTCCAGCAGCCCTGGGTGCAGTGTGTTGGGCCACACGTGGGCATCAATAATATTGGGAGGGTTGGATGAGATGAGCCCTGAGGTCCCTCCCAGCCTGACAGTCTGTGTTTCACAGCACGGGCAATACCCAGCTTGGGAATATTCTTCTGAGCATATGGCTAGAAAAAGTCAGAGCAGAGGTGTTACTGAGACCAAACCCCAAGCCCTGCTTCTTTCAGAGTGCTGAGCCATGGTTGGCTCTAAAGCAGAGAGATGCAGCTCCAGTGGTCCCATCTGCTGCCTGTACCACAGGCAAAAGCCTTTTCTTGGCCAAAGGCACTGCCTCTCCACTCCTGTTCCTCCCCTCACAGCCAAACCTCCCTGAGCCTTCCCATGAAGGGGGGCAGCAGAAGTAAAGCAGCATCCCCTGGGCTGGCTCCTGCATGTTTGCCACAGCCTGCACCAGCAGCACCTCATTCAGCCTTCCCAGAAACTGGGATGCTTGAGCCACAGCTTGCACTGCACTGGAATCACAGACAGGTTTAATTTTTATACCCAACACAACGCAATAAAAAACCACAGCAGCCATCCCATATACCTTTGATCTAAACAAGCTGCACACACACTCAGGAAAAAAAAAGAAAAAAAAAAAGAAAAGAAGAATTGAATATTCAGTACCTTTTGTGCAAAAGAAAAAAACAGGCTGCCACAAGTATGTCTGTGTTGTGACCAGTGTGAAACCAAGAACCAGCCAAGGTCTGCATGCAGCATTCAGGAAAGGTTTAAGCTTTACATTTAATACACAAAACATTTACAGAGGGTATTTGCTCAAGACTGACAGCTGAACGAGTGTTCCTTTTTCCAGCCTATAAAGCTACAAAGCAATTTATTTAAAAGACCATATGCAGCAATTATTAGGACAATTAGAACACAGGAGACATAGCTTATTTACCAAGCAGAACATAAACCACACAGCAGGGCTATTGTAAGGCCAGGACCTCCCCAGGCTGCCTCCCTTATGGAACCCCAGGGCTGTTGTCTCACTTTGTCCTTTGGGTGCAGGGATTGAAGAAACAGGAAATAAGACAGAGACTTTTTAGGAAAGAAAAAACCCCAAACAAACAAACAAAAAGCTAACAAAAACCTCAAAAACCAACAGAAAACAAACCAAGAGCAGAACAACTTTTGGGCTGCGTTCCAGCCATCCCGTTGGGTTTCCGGGTGCTTCCCCCACCCATCCCATCCCCTCCCCTGGGCAATTGGGACCCTGCCCTCTTGCACAAGCTCCTGTTGTGACACCACGATAGATGGCAAGAAGTGAGTCAAGACCCTGAACCCCAGGGGGCTGGGGTATTCAGGAAGAGTGTGGCACCCCAGGCACCCCTCTGTGCCAGCCCAGAAGGACCCCAGGGTGGGGAAGAACACTTGGGTTGGAATCAGACCGATTTTCCTGCCAGGGAAGGTGAGGGATGCTCCAAACCCAACTGTCCAGGGCAGCAGGGACTGCAACCAGGCTCAAAGACCTCCACAGCTCCTGCTATCCCCCCAGGAGCCACCATCCCAGCTCAGAGGTTCTGGTCCAGCCACTCGATGTACTGCTGCAGCAGCCGGTGCCCCACCGCTAACTCC
The DNA here is from genome assembly GCF_003957555.1 of Calypte anna. NCBI lineage: Eukaryota > Metazoa > Chordata > Aves > Apodiformes > Trochilidae > Calypte > Calypte anna. Next base: position 25,123,879 of record NC_044255.1, read on the forward strand.
ATGGGCCAGGAGATGAACATCATGGCCCCGTGGAAGGCATCCTGGGCGTGGTGGTGGGTGACAGGGACACCCAGGGCCCGCAGCCTCTTGACATACATGAGGCCATCGTCCCTCAGGACATCGTGCTGGCAGGTGAGGACATAGGTGTGGGGCAGGCGGAGGAGCCGAGCGTCGGGCGCCAGCAGCGGCGCCGCCCGCACGTCCAGGAACCCCGGGTACCGCCGGGCCAGCCCGGGGCTGCCGGGCACGGGGGCTCTGTAGACGTGGCCCCTCTTCATCTCCTCGGGCAGCAGCTTGCTCCAGTTGACAAACTGAAGTAAGTGGCTGGATTCCAGAGGGACGTGGCTGTTGGTGGCCATGGCTTCCTGCAGAGAGGGATCCGAAGTGAAATATTCACCCCAGAACCTGATCATGAGTGACCTGGGTAGGATGGGCTTGTTGTCATTGTCTTGGTAAGAGGGCAGGTTCAGGTCAAGGGTTTGAAGAGCAGGGTAAATCAAAGCTTGGACTTTGATTTTAGTTTTGACTTCAGGATCCTCTAACAGCTGTAGAAGAAAGGAGTTACAAATAGTTCAAATGTGTTGAACACCAACAGCAAAAAATGAAAACACACACATTGTACAGCCAAAGGAGGATAAGATTACCAACAGAAACAAGTTAATTTAAAGAAATTCTAAACTCATGTGCAGGTCACCTGAAAGAGTATGCTGCATTAAATATCCTCAAGTGTCAAATATTGCCTCTCAGAATTTCAAATATTTCTCCTTATTTCTTCAGCACTGAAGGAGAACAATATTCATGGAATGTTCTTTCTGGAGCATTGATGCTTCCCAAAGTAGTAACACATGCTTTTTCTAAAACTCCAGAAATTTTCTATTCTTAAAATAGAAATAGCTTACATTAGCTCAAAACCTGTGGGTTACTGGGGCTTCTTTAATCATTTCACACAATTTAGAGCTTTTCTGTCTGTTGTTTTTTTTAAGCCTGATGTGTTAGGACTCTAACAGCTCCTGTGCGTTTTAGACATGTGAAAAGTAAAATGTGATGAACTGAACACTGACATTTCTTTTCACCTTTTTCCCCTCTTCACCAAGAAATTTCCAATTTGTGCCTCATCTTTTTCCTTCAGTGTCCACAGCAAATTCCCAGCCCTTCCAAACAAGACTCATTACCATCCAAATAACTTCTCAAGAGAGCATCAACCTCACACTGACTTCATTAAACAAATCTGAGCTGTGCAGAAGGCACCAAAACCGTAGAGTCCAATGGTACCACAACATTTTTTGTGGCTATTTCCCTCTCTGTGAGTCAAAACTGCCTAAATTCCCTTTTCAAGCAGCGTAACTAAAACAGGCAAAACTGGCTTGAGGATGAAGTGATATGTAGCCAGTGATATACACCCAGAGAGGTACACGCTTTGGGCAGAAGTTTTTGGTCATTTCTTGAACTCTGCTTTACAAAACATTGACAAAAAAAAAAAAAAAAGTATACAAAAACGTATTTTTTTACCTGTTGTACCACAGCTGCAGCTAAATTGCCACCTGCGCTGTCTCCTGAGACACAGACCCGGTCCGGGTCCACCCCGTACTGGGAGAGGACACTGCTCTGGAGGAAGAACTTGGTTACGGTGTACACGTCCTCAAACTGGGCAGGGAAGCGGTGCTGGGGGGCCAGCCGGTAGCTGCGAGAGGCAAGCAGAGCTCTGTCACCTCCTGCTGGTCCCCAGGAGCGGGGCTTGCTGCTCCTGCTGGTTATTTTCTGTGCCCAGAGAAATAGGAGGGATCCTGGAGGGTCAGAGGTTTTATTACCCACCCAACTGGAACAACCACCCCCAGCCCACCCTGCAGCCCTGAGAGATTGTGTTTGCAAATACTTCAAGCTGGCAGGAAAGCACGTGGCCAAAATTAAAAAGTCACAAAATTAGATTAATTGAATCATAGAATCACAGAACCTCAGGTTGGAAGGGACCTCAAGGATCCCCTGGTCCAACCCTTCTAATATTATTAGAATAATATCTCATATACTGTTTGTATGAGATGTCCCAGCTCCCCATCAAGCTGAGACTTCAAACTTTCCAAAGTGGGGGAATCCACCCCTTCCCTTGGGAGACCATTCCAATGTCTGACTGTCCTCATGGGGAGAAATTTTTCCCTTGGGTTCAAAATAGATTAGAGATGAAACAGATTAATTTATCCCAAACCCTCATCCCACCAGGAAGGAGACTCTTACTTGACTGACACCACAACAGCGTTTAACCTGTCTGAAGTCCACCTTGTCACCTGATCATAGGACCTCATGCCTGCAATGAAAGGAATCCCTGAGAACACATCCCACTGAGGGACACACACAGCCTGCTCCTCTCCACAGGTGACCTCCCCAGCCTCCTCATCCCATGGCAGCCCCATGTACCCACCCACACATGTCCATCCAGACACACAACCTGGAAGGTGTAACCCCACCACCCCAGGGTGAACAAAATACATTTTTTACCCCTTTGAGCACAATACAAAGTCCTGGAGGCTCAGCTTGCCTGGCAGGGAAGAACAAACCAGAAGCACACCAGGGGCTGGGTTGAGCTCTCAGCTGTGCCCACACCAAAGCTGAAGAGTTTGCCTGGGAAGTTTTGGTTCATTCTCCCTGAAACAAGCAGCTCAACAAGGAACCCAGGGTATGGATTGGTTGTTGGGAACTCCAGCCATAGCTACTACACCTCTGATGCCATGCTGGGTGGTGGCCAAGAGGATTGACCTCTGTCCATTTGTGTAAGCAGCAAAGGACAGCAAAGAGAAGCAGAGGGTGTGCTGGGGGCAGAAGGGGAGTGGGAGGGAAGAGGAATCACTCCCGTGAAAAGAACTATGAAAGCAGTAGTAAAACCACAGCACACCAAACTACAACACTTCAGAAACCCCTCCTGGGCATGCTGGAGAGCAACACCCAGGGTCAGGAGAGCACCCAGAGGGAACTGGAACCAGAGCCAAAGACACACATTCCAGAACTGCACTAATGATAAATAAAGATGTGGTAATAGTTGACATCTGATATAGTACAACTCCATATGACAGATTTCTGAGGACAGCAATTAATCTCTGCCCTTCCCTAAGCAAGAACTATGAGGCAGCATCTGAGAATTGAGCTTCTGGGAACCAAGGAAACCCCGGTCTCTGTATCCCCATTTGATCTTTACCCCTATGAGGATGGTCATTTCCTCATTAGGACACTCAGTTTTGTCCCTTTCTCCCACATAACCAAGCCAGGGGCTGCAGATAAAACACCTTGAGAGAAGCTGAGCCCTGGACCAGACCCTTTGCCCTCTGCCTCAAGATATGCTGACCGTGTTCTCCCAAGCTGGTGCATTTCAACTGGTGAAATACCAGTTCCCCAAACCTTTCCTAAAAACCAAAAGGCAACACATCACATGGACCACTGAGATCTTCCACACGGGCCCACAGGACTGACAGGAGAGCTCACCTGCGTGTCCCAGGCACCATCCTCCCCCGTGGAAGTAGACCACTGCCCTTCTCAGCCTCTCAGAGGGCTTTTTGGGCAGGTAGAGGCGCACAGACACATTGCTGAACTCCGTGTCCCTCACAGTGATGTTCTCATCAGACATGGGAGCAACGTACTCAGCATCTGTGAGCAGCATCAGGGTATCCATGTAGTGCACCAGCCCCAGCTTATCAGCAACCTCAGCCTAAAGACCAAGACAAGGGAAAGCAGGATGTGAAGCACAGCCTCAGTTATCCCAACATGAGATTCCCATAAAGCCATAGTTCAGGTGGGAAGGGACCTTTCAGGGCCACCTAGTCCAACCCCTTGCAGTGAGCAGGGACATCTTCACCCCGACCAGGTTGCTCAGAGCTCCTACAACCTGACCTGGAACATTCCCAAGGATGGGGCATCTACCACTGCTCTGGGCAACCTGGGCCAGTGTCTCACCACCCTCACTGTAAAAAGGGGGTCCATTCTGAATCTCCCTGGGTCAACCCCCACTCTGGGGAACTCTCCCTGGGCCCACCCTGTGGGATGTGATGTTTGGTTTGGGTGCCACCTCTGGAGAGCTGAGCTTGACAGTGCTGCACCCGCCTTGTGGGTCCTGACACCCAATAACAACAATTCCAAGAAAACTCAACATACAGGTTCTGAGTGCCAGGTACAATTCAAAGAGCAGTGCTCTAGCTGCAGAGATTGCAGCACAAAACTGTCCTCACCAGCCACATCCACATCGTCACATTCCCAGGTACTCCGAGTGGCCTTTTTTCCAAGGCTGCACAGCTAAAATTTTTCTAAGTTTTTTGGGGGTTTTTGTTGGTTTTGTTTTTTTTTTTTTTACCACTCACAGCTATAAAGTGTAATGTCAATTTCAGCCACTCTCCTTCCCCTAGCACATTCCCATACACCCATTCTATATGTACATGGCATGTTCATGGTACCAGATCTCCCCCCAGCCCCACTCCCTGCTGCCCCCCCAGCCCCAGCTCACCAGCTGGCCCATGACCCTGAAGCTGGTGGCCACCAGCATCGCTTTCCAGGGCTCCTCGATGTCCTCGGGGATGGGGGTGTAGAGGTAGTAGGCGAGGAGGGCAGAGACGAGGCAGAACCCCAGCAGCTTGGCTCCCATCGTGGCTCCCCAGAACCGCCCGACCCGGCTCGGCGTTCCCTGGCTTTTAACAACCCCCAGAACCACGGGACAAAGTTAATCCTGTGTTTTCCTTGGGTCCCGGCCAGGCAGAGATTTCTGGGCTGATTCTCCGGGGCAGAGGTTACTCTGACAGGAGGCTCCTGAGGAAAAAAAATAAATGTTTCCTCACCAAGGTGTTGAGCCGAGCCTCCACCCCGACCCCCATCACCCCTTCCTTGGCAGCAACAGCCAGCAGGAGGGCTCGACTGAACACTGCCATGAAAAAACCACAAAAACACAAACAAACAAAAAGTGTTGAATGTCCAGGAACTGGAGCTGTCACCCAGCCCAGCACCAGGCACAGGGCAGGACCCGGGGACAGCAGTCTGGAGCACACGCCCCGTCCTTGGGCGATAACCAACACCTTGCTTTGTCAGAAACATACCCTTGCTCCTCCGCTGACACAGCAAGCCAGTTGTGCAATCATCAGTTGAGCAGAAAAATATACTGCTGGTTAAGTTGTGAAAGATCAGACTGAGTTCCAGCAACCCTCTGCACAGAGAGCTCTGCCTGACCCTCGGGGCAGCCCCTGCGGCTCTGGGGGTCTCAGAAACCGGTGACAGCAACTCCCCCCCCAGGGAGAAGAGCAGCAGCACCCAGATTGCTGCTCACACCAAGCACCCCCAGGGAGGGAGCAGCCTCTGGAGGGGCAGAGGGCACGAAGCATCACGCAGGCTGAACGCTGACCTGCCTGACACCAGCCCAGGCACAGAGAGGAGGGAGCTTCACTCAGCACAGCACGACTTTTCCCTTGCTTACAGTGCTGGGCATCAACAAAGTATTAAAGTACTTTAAAGATCCAGTGTTGCTACCCCTCCTCAGCCCAGGACAGGAACCTTGCTCCTTGCTGCAGCTGAGATCCCTCATTTCCCAAGGGTAGCTTCAGATGGAGAGGTGAGATGTGGGTACAGGAGCAGGTTTTGGGAACAGGGGAAGAGAAGGCCCAGGCAACAGAGCCCTGTGCACCCCATCCTTCCCTGTGAGTCCCCCAAACTCTCAGGACAGTGCTATGACCCACCTCCTCTCACTGTTTTGTCCATAAAATAGGTCTTTTATATTTTTACACTTCAGGGATGTTTCACAGCTCTGCCACAGCCATGTCCATCAGAGCAGGGCTGTGGTTCTGCAGCACGAGCTGTGCCCTGTCCTTGCCCCAGCTCACCCTGGGCTTAGGAGAGAGCTCCCAGTACTTAGCCCCAGACACCAGCACCTCCTGATCTCCTGGCTGAGCCAGCCCTCCCATGAACCCACCACAATTCACTGGATCAAGGGAATAACATCTTGAATTCACCCTTTACCCCAGGAAACCCTAGAGCATCAGCTTCAAGAGGGGAGTGCCCATGTGGTGCTCATTTTTTAGAGCCCTGTGCTGCTCTCCCTGCACGTGGCACCAACAAAGGGCCCTCCTGCCTGTCAGCAGCATGGTCAGATATCCCAAGCTACTGGGGTTTCAGAAAATAAGGACAGAAGAAATTTAATGTAAACAGATATGGACTAAAGGCCAGGGCTAGGGCTGCCCTGGGAAGAGGAGCAGTTGGGTGGCCAGGACTGGCATCCCCTGCTCTGTGCCATGGATGGGCACAGCTGGGATCACTGCCTGTGGCCTCCCGAAGATCAGCCCTGCTAAAAATAAGTGTTGCTACACCAGACTGAAACTGGCAACTGTGTTTTGGAAAGAAGAAACATGTGAGCTTGTAACTTACCTCTGACTGTGGCAGCAGCACCTTTCTTCACCTTGCTCCCACTCCTGTTGCAGCCCTGCTGACTGCTGCACTGCTGCCCTCACAGCTGCACTGGGAAGGAACTGGCCAGGCCAGCCCAACTCTGCTCAAACAGATCCCTAGGAAACTCCTTGTTTTAGGAAAACCCACTAGGAAACAAGCCTTTTCCAAGCAGAAAGTGATCACGGGGCTGCCCAGCAGAGAAGTATGGACCTGAATGGGAAACAGATGACAACAACCTGCCTAAGTAATAAATAAGACAAACAATAAGACCTGAACAAACCCGTGATCAAAGGCTGTAGGCACAATCCTCTTATCCACATTTAAGGCTGCTGCTGTCAACAAGATCTGTTTCTGGAGAAAAAATTAAAGGGATACAGGAGAACACAGCTGCAGCTGCTGGGAGAAGGCACTGGGCAGGGACAGAACGCGTCCCCAGCTCTTGCAAAATGATGCCTGGTGTCCCGGGCTGCTGATGGTGGCCACAGACATTGTAGGGGGACAAAAGGCAAGGCAGCAATCCTCAGGGTGGTTCTGGTGTACACCAGAGTCATCTGGCTATGCAAACACAGAATTTTAGGGAATAAAGTGTGAAGCCACCGGGAGGCAGCACTGCACTGCAGAGGTTTCCCCCTGCACAGCATCCCCGTGTCCAAGCACCCAAAGCCCAATCCTGCCAGACCCCTACTCGTCTGGGACTGTCACCCAGGGGCTCCGAGAGGGAGGGGAAGGGCAGAAAGCAGTGGAGTCAGCAAACACTGCCCAGGGCTGCCTCCCGTGAACCACGCAGCATTGCAGGAAGAAGCAAAAAGGTTTCCTTCTGTCCTCTATACCTCTGATCAACATCTACTGAAGGATCAGTGTAATCCTAAAACTGTGGGGCTGAAAATCCCCTTTGGAGGGCAGCAGCACCCCACCTGCCACAGCACATCTCCATCCCACAGCAGAGCAGGCAGTGAATCTGCAGTTAGGAACAGGCTCTGTGGTGTCATTTCAGCAGCCCAGAGGAAAAAAAACAGCCTCCTTCCTGATATTATAACCTACAGCTCTGGAGAGGGAAGCTGATGGTAACCCTGACCCCCAGAGGCACACGGGGTCAGCAGGGCTGGCAAGTCTAACCAGGACAGTCACCCTGAGGGTTCTGCAGCCCCCAACAGCCCCAGCTGCACAGGGACAGCCTGTCCTGCCAAGCATCCCTCTGGCTCCACCAAGAACAGCCCAGCATCTCCCCAACCAGCCAGGGAAAGCAGCCAGAGCTGCAGGGCTCCAGGACACGTTGCTCTCACTGCCTCCAAAACTAGGAGAAAAGGAAGAGAAGGATGGGGGTTTTCAGTGTGCTGGAAAGACTCTTCAAGGCTGTTATTAAGCAGCTAAAGCCATTGTGAACAGGACTGTCAGAAAGCAGTGATTCACACTGGCTATAATAGTTATTAAAACAAACATGCAGTACTATCAGGAATTTCCTTGACAAAGGCATAAGGAACACCACGGAACAGCTCTCAGCTGGCTTGTACCTCCAGGCCAGGCACCCCTGGAGCAGGCAGGCAGCCCTCAGCAGGAACAGCTTCTGTTGGTTCCTCCAGCAGATCTGCTTCGTGCTGGCAGCTCCCGGGGTCTGCCAGCCTCTGCAGGGCAGGCTCCTCAGCAGCAAGATTCCAGCGGCATTAAATAAAGTCACTGCTGGAATGGGGCTGGCAGAGCTGGGGGCAGCAGTGGTGTGGATGTGGATGTGGCAGTGCTGTCACCACCAGCAGCACAGGGCTGCCTGGGCACCCCGTCACCTCGGGGCTTGGGCTCCTTTGCCCACAGAAAGTCAGGCTGGGTGCCTGCTCAGTGCCAGCTCCTGAATGTGAAACGTAAGCTACCTGAGCTGCTCCTGGTGAAAGAGAGAAAGAAGCCAAACAGGAATCCTCCCCAGCAAAACAGCTTTGCTGCCACAGAGCCAAGATTGCCACCATGGATCAAACTGATCCAGGCACTACTGCCCTCCTGGGGGCTGTAGAAATGGAGCCAGAGAAAGAAGCCTTCAGCTCCTCAGCTTGCTTCTGTGTCACATGAAGTACTTACAGACAGACATTTGAAAATACAAATTGTCTGAGGTGACAATTCAGCATTTCTGTGATTTGCAGTGTCTGCTGCTGAAGTCTGAGCACTTTGGCAGCCTCTGCATGTCCCACAGACAGCACCCTCTGCAACACATCCTGGCAAACCTGAAGGTTCTTCTTCATCTCCCTGCAAAGGTTATCACTGTGAAATGCTGTTTTCCTAATAAATGCATTTTTAAAACCAACCTCATGCTAACATTCCAGGTTCCATTCTCTCCATTTATTTCAAACAAAATAATTCTGCCTCACTTTAACCAAGTGCAAGCTGTCCTTGGGCAAGCTCCTTGTGACATTTCCATTGACACCAGGACATGCAATCACCACCAGCCCCTGTGTCCCTCACCCCTGGGGATGCAGCAGGGACCAGGAGCTGGATGTTTGAGGCCACCCAGGCAGCACAGCACAGGAGCTCTGGACACCTGCCAGGTCCTGGGATAAAAAAAAGTTCTCCTTGGAAGTCTGCCTGAAGTGTGCTGGGCTGGGGCTCCATCCAGCTGCAGAGCATCCCCAGGCTGAGCTGCGTGCCTGCACCCCAGCTCCCTGGCAGCAGGAGGGGGTTTGCCCCCAGAGCAAACCCTGGTTTTAAGTCCAGGAGGTTGAAGCTGCATGTAGAGTGGTTCTGAGGGACACAGGCAATCCAGCGACCTGTGAAACACAAATATTGTTGTCTGCACTTCCCTTACCTCTGATCAAATGCAGTTTTTGCAGAGAAATAGTATCTTTAAAATTGTAAAATGCATTACAGGAGGTTTAGCTTCTACAAAACACAACAGAAAAAAAAAAATCAACCTCAGTAGGAGTTTTACTTCAAGCCACAAAGAGGCAAACATAACATGATCCCAGTCTGGATGCAAGTGGAAACTCTGAGCTCCTGAGAAACTTCATCCCTTCTGTAATCCTGCCACCAGCAGAAGTTCATCATGTCATCCCTGCCCTAGTCCTGCCACAACCAGGAACTTTTACTGTTTTTCCACAGGCTGAATTCTTTCTGACTAGAAACAGAACTCCTGGCTTTGGCTGCCAGGCAGGTTTATCCCAGGGCTGCTCCACAGCCAGAGCTGCAGCCACTTCCCCAGCAACCCGGCTGCTAATGACAGCAGCCTGCAATTAATGACAGCAGCCTGCACTGCATGGCAGGGTGCACAGCAGCCTCTAGGGTCCCCCAGCAGCACCCCTGAGTGCAGGAATGGGGAGCTATCAGATGTCCCCGCAGTGCTGGGTGCCAGGCAGGCAGCAGCACCCCTGCCCCACTGGGTGGGAGTCCTGGAGCATCACTGTGAGAAACCATTGCCCACCAAGAAGATTTTGGTGGTATACTGCAATTCTAGATTAATAACTTTTAATCACAGTGAGTGTGACATCCATAGGACAGCTTTGTATTCCTAACAATGACCTTCCACAGGCTGCAGGGGAGGAAAGAGATGAAGGATTAGTGAAAGGACAAAAGGCACATTTTTATTCTTGCAAAGTAAAGCAGTGGAGTCAGCAGGACCCACTGATTGTCTTGTGAAGTGCTAATCCATGATTCCTCAAGCTCCCTACATGAGGACATTGTCCTGCCCTAGCTGGAAGTGCAGTGCTGAAGCAATGAAGGGGCTGTGGGGCCATCCCAGCTCAAGCTGCAGCACTGGTGATTGAGCTCTTGGAACAAGAAAGGCAAGAATGACTTCATACAGAGTGCTACTAAAGCAGGAAAACAAACTACCATCTTTCCTACAGATAAGCACAGAAGATTTCCATCCACACTTAAGCCACTCTATCATTTTTCTATTTCTGTAGAACCTCATTTTATAGCAGGATAAAGCAAAGCAGTTGCTTCCCACTTCAGTGAGTGTAAAACAGGACCCCACCACAGGATCTACAGGGGAAGAAAGCAGGGAAACCACAGAAAAATGGCACACAGTAGTGTTAGATGCCTAGGAAAGTAGAGGGGAGGAGGCCTGAATGTGAGGAGTCAAACTCCTCAGTGCAATGGCTTAACAAGTCTAAAAGTATGTTATGTTCAGCATTCCTCAATTCCCTGCTGACTGTTGCTTCTGTGCAGTGTTTCAGTTTTAACACAGAACTGCAGCTCGTGATGTTGGTGAACAAAGAATAATGAAGAACAGTGTGTGCATCCAGAAAAACCATGGAAATTTCCACATCCACTCGCTGATCCAGTCCAGAAAGGAAATGAAGCTCAAACACTGCCCTGTACAGGCATCCCAGAGCCCTCTGCAGAGCTGCTGACCACACATGGTTTGAAGGAGCAGACTGGGGAAGCTTTCAGCTTTTGTCCCTGCATGGCCCATCCAAGGCTCTGGGATGGGGGTTGCAGATGGAATCAGACATTTTACATCCAAACAGTTCCTACCAACCATCCTCAAACCCACCCACCCTGCACATCTGACATGGGCTTTCCTCCCTGAGCTACACACTGGGTAAGACAACAAGGATTGGAAAGCAAGCTGTGATTCCACCTAAGGAAGGAATTTTGAACCCAGCAGCTCTGCCACACCTCTGGCTGCAGGGAAACACAGAAATCAGATGGTGAGAAGGCTGAGTGTGATCAGAGCAACAAATAAATACACATGCATGGCACATTTAGCGCCCTCTGCACAGTCAGGGGTTTCAAGGCTAAAACCAAGTACCATTCTCAGAGACAACTCATGTTTCACTTGAAGCCAGATCCTTTTTAAATGCTGAATTTCTGCACTCAATTAAATCTTACTTCACCTCTTCATAACTTCACTGCTGAAAACAGTGATATGATTTTAAACCCTGGTGGCCTTGAACATTGTTTAAAAAAAATAATCCCATTTATGTTTCCATGAAACTTTCTGGCTCAGACTCTGACTCTGGGGCTTGCTGAGAACCTGCCTGCAATTCTGGGCCATGTTACCCAGTGAGGAGCAGCTCTGCAGGGACCCTCACCCACCGAGTTCCTTCCCTGCAACATCATCTGCTTTGAAGCTCCCAGCACAGACCTGGGGTTCATGTGTGCCTGTTCAGCTCAGCAATAAATCATCCCACTGCAGCCTCCCTGTTGCAGAAATGTCTCTTCTTTAAAGTGATTTATTAGAAAAACAGCAAAAGAGCTTAAAGTCCTTCATGAAAACTGTATATTATCTTTTTTTACTAGTCTGACATTTCTGAAACAAACACTTGAAGGAGCCCATTGCCTCCCTCCCATCTGCTTTGTTTGATATCTAGGACCACTAAGGTGACATCAGTCATATGAAAAGCCCTGAAAAAAAAATCAGTTCTATGATTTGGCAAGCACAAAGTTTACACCCAGCAGAGCGAGTGGCAGCTGCTTGGATAATCAAACACACCAGGCTGCTCAGCACCCAGCAAGCAAAACCATCTTGGTTTTATATTTTCCCCACCTTGTATTATTCCTATACTCCAGCTGCTGAAAGTAAGTTTGCCCGAGTTCCTCTTAGAGCCCTAAGAATAGATTTTATTGTCTCTTTAATACAGGGAATGAAAGAGCTGGGCACACCCTGCTGACCTCCCTGTCAAGATAAAGCACACCAGGTCCATACCAGTGTACCAGCTGCTGGCTCCAAACTGCTTGTCACAGACAGGTGCCACCACGATTAGAGCACTACTTCTGCTTCACAAAACATTCATCCACTGGAAAGAATACATCTCTGAGCACTGCTTCTCACCATGAAGGACAGCTAGATACCATCTGGATGTCACCTGTGGCACCAAGCACCACCTTGGGTGTCACAAACCTTTGCCCAGAGCTGGGATCATGTTGGGCAGCCACAGGAGCTGGTTCCATCAGCCTGCAGCCTCCCACCCCCAGCAGAAAACAGGAGCAGAGCTGGCAGAGATAAAGGTATGAGACCTGTGGAAGGCTCCTCCAGTTGACTGGAGCTGGTGATATTCCCTAGATAGATTTAATTTCATTTATACCCTCAAGTGTATCCGGACACTTCCAGTCTCAGAGCAGGGAGCATTCATAGAGACATCCGAGCTGGAAAGACAAAAAAGGATTGCTGACAAAGTGAGCCAAATGTGTTTGTCAGAGGCACTTGGATTTGCAGAATTAAGTCTTCTGCAGCCAATTCAGAATCCTTGGAAAACAGTGGGAGTTCACCTATGTCATCACCAGATCAGGATTTAGTCCCTCATCCTTTCTTATTCTGACCTAGGAATTAAATCCAGCTCCTGCTCAGCCAACCAGGCATTTTCTGCAAGTATTCAGAAGGAGAAAGTCCTCAGCCAGAGCAGAGGCAGCTGGATGGCACGCTGACTCTGTTAGGAGACCCAAACCAAAATTATGAGGGGAAAGGGAAAAGCCAGCAAAAGACAATCCATTAAAAAGTGTCTGGTGTAGCAGAGGCTGAGTGTGAGGGGAGGTGTAATGTGTGTCAACAACAAAGAGAACTCGGGCTCAGGATTTTTACACCCCTCTCCAGATTTTATCTGCTTGGTCTCTCTTTTTTGTGGCATTAAGGGGTGAGTGCAAGCAGAGCTCAGCCCTGGGTCAGAGCAGCCTGGGCAGGACCAGCTGCATCCTCTCCCCTGGGGCACCCCAGACTTCCCCACAACTTCCAGTCTGTGAGAGGGGGGTAAAAAAAAAGTTTTGGTTTGGGTTGAGCAAACAATTGTGTTCAGCTCCAAGTGTCTGTTGTAAAGCAAACAGATTTGTGAGTGCATTTCAGTGAAGGGGTCTTGAAAAGACCACAGGGATCTGAGAACAGTCTCTGTCACCAAAGCCTCCAGCCCCTGCAGTGTTTATTAACCTTGAGTTTACACTCCTGGAGAATAATCATTGAAATTTTGTTGTTTTTTGCAAAGGATTCAGAAATGAACAGTCTTTAAAAAAAACAACCAAACAAAAACAACAACAACAAAAAAACCCAAGTTGTCCTCTTTTTCATTCTTTCCTTCCAGTGACAAGAGTTGTGAAAGTATTTTCAGTAAAAGGAAAGACTGTTTTAGTTCAAATGCTGGAAAAATGCTGATTCTGGCCAGGTACAGCCTTGGGTTAATCCACCTACCCTCTATTTCAACTTCAAGGGGGAAACTTCCCTTCCTGGGCTGCTCTGAGCCCATGGCCTCTGTTGGAGGACACAGGAGGCACAAGCACAGAGAGGGGCAGCAAAGGGAGCTGCCTGGAGATGACACACTGGCTGCTCCCAGTGTGTAACTGGTGTCTTTGTTCTGTTAGGAAACAAAGGGAATATATGCAAAACGTTGGCAAATTAATATCTTCTGTGCCTAAATGTAATATTTACTTGATGGGAGCCTGGTTATTTACTGATTTGGTTTTCCTCAAGTGGTTTGAATGTAAACAGGACTTTATAAATATGCTGGGAAATGTTTAAGCTTCAGCCAGAGATGGATACTTCATTTCAGAAATTAACACTGGCTTTGGGCTGCCAGCAGGACACAGCAGCAGCATCTGGGCCTTTTGATGCAAACCAGTTGCTGGCAACTGGTTTCCAGCTTACAGCTACAACACAAGCCCACGTCGTGTTATGTTACAGAAAGCTAAGCTTGCCCTGGAAATAACTTGTTCACATATATCCAAGTACCATTAGTCCTAAAACAGCATTGAGAAAAAAGGCATTTTCTCTTCATACCAAGAAAAATGCTGGAAAGCACAAAAGTGAGAGGTGAATGTTGTCACAAAAAACATTGCTCAGGAGCTGCTGAGCATGGGGGTTAGGAACTGCTGAGAGAATTAAGGGCACATTCCTCTCAGCCCAATTCAACAGTTTTCTTCATATGAAAACCACAGTATTCAGCTTATTGTTGTGGAAAGAGAGCACACTGCCCAGCCCTTGGTAGCCAGTTACCAGCTGTGAGAAGGAAACTTTCAGCCAGGATCTGCAGCCCTCTGTATCCTTACCCAAGGCTGGCATCAACCCCTCAGTTGGTCTGACCAGCTCCAGTTCCTTGTTTCAGTCAAATCAAAGACAGAGCTGCTGCCCATTCTGACCCAAAATCAAGGCTATTTGTAGAGGGGTGATGTATTTTAACCACAGCTGCCTCCTCACATGGCCCCTTCCCATCTCCTTCCTTTGCCTGGAAGCCACAGGCAGAGGCCACCAGGAGAGACACAAGGACCAAGCCCCAGGGGGGTTCCTGGCTCCACACCAGCCAAGTGTCAGTGTCCAGAGATGCCCTGCACAGCCCTCACCTCACCCTGGTGAAGCCACAGCCCTGTGTCTCCAGAGCACAGAGCCAGCCCCTCTCTCCAAGTCATCATTTTTCCCTAATGCAACAATAAAGGAAGCCATGCATTTTGGTTTTGAACTGTATTCCACTAAAAACTTAGTAAGACTGACAAAGTTTGAGATTCTTAGTGCATCACCATTTAATTTGAGTGCAAGCCAAGGAACAAACAGAAAAGAACATTTATTTTAGTGGCTGTCGAGCCGCTTCCAAAAGCTCTCTCTACTCCTCATTCCTTAATAGAAAACAAACAAAACCAGATTGTGCTGGGCTGAATGGAAGGGATCCCGAATTCTGGAGCTTGACTCCTCCCCCAGAGGATTCCTGCTGGCCCCAGGGGTCCCATGGGAGCCTGAGGGACCTCCTGCCCCAGGAAACACCCTGGACCCAGCAAGCCCCACCAGGGCCTGTCCTGACCTGTGCACTTGCACAGCCATGGGTCAGAGCCACCCCACTGACACCAAGATCAGAATGTTCTAGAAATACCATCATTCATATAATTTAAAACACCCACATTGCCTTTTTCATCAGCAGGTCAGCAGCACGATATGAGCAGCACAAGCTTTGAACCATCCCCTGCACTGACTTTGCTGGGAATTATGGAGATGACCAGAAGCACAGTGATCCACTTTAAAGGAGAACACAAAATAAGCATGTTAAATCTAAAAATCACATAGCTTCAGCATTGGTAAATGTTACAACACATTCACAGCAGAGCTCAAAGCAAATAATTTCTCATTTAATCTCTCATTTCAATTTTGACAGTTACTACAAGAGCCTCAGAAAGCCAACAGCTACCCAGCAGTCACTGTGCACCATCAGAGAAGCAGCAGGACAATACTGTTAAAACAAGAGCAACAGAAGTTATTACCTGCCTAGAAACTCAGGAATGACCTTGTTATGACCCATAAAAATTTTAAAGTCTTTTTAGGCACTTCAGACTTGCAGTGCCTGGGACATACTCTTCTGAACATACAAAGGGACAAAAAGGAGAAAATGCAAAGTTTAAACTCTCCACCTTTCGCTTTTTTAATCTATATCATACTTTCACACTGTTTCCTTCCCCCAGGTGACTTTTCAAATGCTATTCCAGACACAAATTCTTCAGTTACTTAGAGCCAAAGGATTAAAGAGTCACACACCAGGCACTGTCCCCTGGTCTCTCAACCCACTCATGGTGGAAGCTCTCCACAAACCCAACACCAACGTGGGTTCATTCAGCATACTCAGCCCCAGAGACCATCCCACTCGCTGGGGGAGCCGGAGCAGAAAAAGCCTCCCCAGGCAAGGGGCACTTCCCAGGAGAGCACCCCTGGGAGTGTGTGCAGCTCCAGTAACACCTTCCTGCTGACCATGCCACAAAACCCCATGCAGAAAGCCTTCTTACCTCCTGCACCATGAGCACTCACCTTCCAGCTCAGCTCCTGGGCTTTCTCACCTGTGGAGCTGACATCTTCTCTTCCCTCCTCCTATTTCAAGCCAGAAAACCTACAATTTTCTTGTGCTGACCTTGACTTATGAAGACCCATACAGGAATCTCTGCCCAGATGAGCTTTCCCACCCTGAAACTGAAGCTGAGCAGAGCACAGACTACCAAAGGCCTGGCCAAACAAAAGGCCCAAACTGATGCTCACCTTTAAATATCCCTGGGGTTGTGTGCATCCCCTCAGGTACAGCTGGTTCCTCCTCCTCACCTGGAAATAATGAAGGAAACCCACTAAGTGGCTAAGGAAACCCACTGACAAGCTGAGAGCCAGACCTCTCAGAATTTGTAAAGTTTTTACTGTAACTGAGAAATAAAACATGATATAATTCAGAAATACATTCCCATTTGTAACTCAGAATTAAACCACCCCACCCTGTTTCTTTTACCCAGACCTGTTTGCTTGTTTGGGCAGGGGGGGTTGGTTGGCTTTTTGGTGGGGGGTTTTGTTTATTTGTTCAACTACTTAAAAGATTCATTGATGGCCAGTGTGCAGAGCCATCTGACTGCATCACAAACAAACATTATCCATGGCACTCAGCTTTTTGTTTGTTTTCAGCTGGCTGGCAGGTAAGTGTTGAGATTCTTGTTGATGATCTGCCAGAACATCTTCCTACAACCCCTGCACTGTGCCTGCAGGTTACACAGGGCTGTAAGCTTGTCAGTAACAGCTCACTGGCACTGCAATCACTTACTGTTACCTATGACACTGCCTAATTATAATCAGCTATTGCCAAATGGGTAAAGATGGTATCAGCTATTAGCAGTTATGCTATTCCAATTCCCACTGATAAATCTTTGAAGATTATCTAGGCATCTCTCTAGATGTTTATACTCACGACATTGTTGCATCAGAGGAAGTATAATCACATCACTTTATTAGATAATCTTGCAGTGTGATGAAGTACAGCTTTACCCAGAGCATTATGAGAAATAAATCATGCTTTTTTGAGCAGCTGCTGATTCCTTGCTCAACAAGCCCTACCTGCCTCCTGGTGGTGAAATGCTTCCACTCCCCGTGACCACATGAATAGGTTATATACTTCCTGAACTCTCACATCAAAAGAAAAAAAAAAATTCTGTGGAGGCTGCAGAGGAACAGAGACTCAGCCTGCAAACTGTTTGCCAGGACACAAATTTTAAAACACACAGATGACATTTGCAAGAAGCAAAGAGACCAAAGCAAGGCTGCTGGTGAGTCGGTACCTTCAAATTGTCACTCCAATAATGCTTTTGAAATTAAAACCTTCAAAAAACACTCCAGCAGTGCCTGAGATGAGCACTGAGAGCATCCACAGCTGCTACATGACTTTAACAGCAGTCTCTGTGTCTCAGTTCATCTGCTGCTTGAGCAGATTCCCAGGTGGACACCTCTGCTCCCCAGGTGGGCTGCAAGGGGAGCAAAGCTCTGCCTGAAAGGACAGGAACTGATGGTACCTGTCATTGTAAATCAGACAGGTAATTGCCCTGCTTGAGGACATGCTCCAGTGATGAGGAATAGCAGGTTTTCCCCAGGCACATCAAGTTTTAAGGAAGCTTTTCCTCTAAGCTAGAGTGAGAGATGATTCCTCTCTTCATGCCCACCTCAATTAATTCCCCAGCAGAAAGAGCTTGTGGCAGCTTTTCACAAGGCAAGACAAGGTGGCTCTTTTTCAGCTAAAGAGGGGATTATCTGCCTGTAGGAAATGGACCAAGCAGGGGCTTTGGATGTGGCTGCCAGCACTGTGGATGATTTACCAGGGCTCATGTCATCTGAGCTGGATGGAGTTCAGCAGCAGTGGCCAGGGGAGTCCCAGACCCAGCAGGCACCAGCCCACCAGCCACAGCCCTCCCCACCAGAGGAGATCAATCCCTCCTGCCCAGTGCCTGCAGCACCCACCAGTCCAGGGGTACACACAGAGAACAAAGAGCAGAGCTGAGGCTATGGGGTTACCAGCAGGGATGGGACAGGAGGGGAGGGTAGCCCCCTGCTCCAGGGACACACAACTGACACGGCTTAATCTTTTCCAGAGCATCCCAAAGAGCTGAGCAGAATCAGCATGGATGCCAGGAGGTGGTAACTTCACAAAGAGAGGTTTTTAGCTCAGCTGGTTCCAGAAATCTAGCAAAAAAAAAAAAAAATAAATCCAGAAATCTGGGTAAAGTCTACACCAACTGAGTCTGTTTTCTCTGCTCAGACCCTACGTGGCAATGCCCATCACCCTGCAGCAGGTATTTAACAGGACCAGCTGCCTGGTGTAGCTGTCCCTAGCTGTGGAACAGCCTGTTTCCCCCTGGATTCTAGTCTCTAGTGCTGGACACACTCAGCAGCTTAAGGAAGAACCTTATTGCCTCCTGGTAAGATTTTCACATTGCTATAGTGTCACTGAAATCAGATCAGCCTCTCTCAGGCCACAGCAGAGGAGTGAGTGTGGATGAAAGCATGAGGAGGAATAAAACGAGTCAGAGTGGGAAGGCTGTGTGAAGGGAGCTGAGCCACCTGGAGCACTGACAGCCAGACCAGCCCCCCATGGGGGGGAACAGCCACTGTCTTCAATGCAAGAATAAATTAAACCCCAAGCATCATTCAAAGGAAAAGCATATATGTAACTCAGGTCCACTGTTCAGATTAGAATTGCCCAACCAAGTTTTTTTTGCTGACACTGATGCATGGTGGTGTTTAAATTGGGTCCTGCTCTCTTCATGGAATTTCTTTTGACTCCTGTAAATAAAGGGATCACCCACTTTCTCCTTTAAGATCCCAGCCTTGTGACTCACCCCCATCACAATCTGTTTGAAGGAAGCTGATGATAGACCTGAAGATCCACAAGCCTCATGTAAAAGCTTCTGATGTGCACAAGCCACAGGCAGCTCCCCTTCACTCTGCTGCTGCCCCACCATTGTCATTTTGTGCTGACTAGTTCATGCTGAGGGTAAAGAAAGAGAAAATGATCATTAAACTAGACAAAAAAAAAATTTGAAAAGCAAAATAAGAGCATCAAAGGATGAACTCCAGCCTGGGATTAGTGTTTGCACTGGAGAAGTCTGTGCTCCTTTGCCTTTGTGGGCCTGGCTTTCCCCAAGGACACAGAGGTGTAAGCAAAGGTGACAGATGTAACACACCAAGCCCAGCCCCAGGGCCCAGACTGCCCCTTGATGGTAACGATGGCTCTGCCTGCATGAAGATCTGGGTTTTGCAGTGTGGGATGATGAATTTTACACTCCCACACTGAGCTGACCTGCTCACACACACTGAGTCCTGGGTGAAGACCCAGCCCAGCAGCACTTCCCCCATCCAGCATTCCTCCTCCTGGCACCACTCAGTTTACACTTTCCTTGACAGAATGCAGTTTTGTTCAACAAAAATCCTCCCTTGATCTTTCCAGTGATGAATTCCATCTAAAGCAAGGTCCTTTAATATCAGACATGTGCCAGAATTTGCCAGCAAAACAGAGAGACCAGCCTGGGTTTCTCTAACCACTGTATTTTCCATAAGGCTGCTCCATGAAATCACAACCACATTACAATGTAAAACATTCCACATGTTCTTCAGCAGCCTTCTGGAGGGAAAACCATGTATTTTTTGTAACGTAATACCCTGTTTCTCAGAAGCATAGTAGGAGTTGGGTTTTCATGACAATACACATAGTGTATCCCTAGATTAATATGCTTTTCTTAAACCTTTGACAAGGTATAGTGTGCATTTCATTTTGGGTTTTTTTTTAATGTAAATTTTCAAGTATGTGCTCTTTGGAAAAATGTTCTGCCATCCCTTTTCAACCAGAAATTATGGACAACAGTACAAATGTTTTCAAATGCCACTTTTTTTTTTCCAAACAAACCAGCATCAGCAAGTGTCACTCCAGAAAGCTTGACCTCAATAATCTAGTAGAAAAAAAAAAATTACTCATTAAGACAATTCATCCTTCAGACTGGAATTAAAATTTAGAAAACAGGCCTAATGATAGCCCTGCAGCTCTCTTTTATCTCTTAGGGGAACAGAATTCAGCAGGACCAGGCACAACGTGATCTCTCAAGTTCTCCTGGTTCTCAGGGTATCACCTATAAATGTCAGCTCACAGTTTAGTGCCAGTGCTCAATCGAGGCTTTGTCATTTTTCTGAGACCAGAAGTGACAGGTGGCACAAGCAGGGGACTTGTGCTTGACATAATCTCCTACAGTGAACCAAACTAATGCCTCCTACTTGTTTAACACAGACACCACTGAGATGACAACAAACATCACCCAGTGGATACCTCCAGGGGAGTTCTAGCTGGCCAAGACATCACCCACACGCCACAAACACCTTCCCATAACTGCTGTTACCTGTCCCAGTTGAAGAATATGTTCCAAGGGTTTTACTCAAAGTTCCTGAGTTGTAACTCTGTGCAAGCAGTGATGTAGCAGACATTCCCTGCGGTTTAGAGAGCTCAGGTTTCATTTCTAATCCTGACTGCATAAGGATAAAATGTTTTGGCATTAATCAAAGCATCAATTAAAATGCAGTTGTAAAGTTCAGCAGCTGAAGAGCCCTTGGGTAGCCCGGCAGTCCCGTGCTCAGGTACCTACTGACCTTTTCTAGCACAACTTTGGGTGGAAACGTGCGATCCATCAGCTTTATCACTGTCATAAACGCCAGCCAGCCAAACACAAGGAGCTGAAGCACTGATCTGATATAAAAAGGAAGATAACCTGTTCTCAAAAAAGGGCAAAATTCGGAGTTTTACAGTGTCACCTCCTCCAGCGCCTCCTCCCCCCCGTCACCCCCAGCCCGGCCCCCGGAGGAGGAGCCGGACGCTGCCGGACCCCCCCGGCCTTGCCCGCGGTGCCGGGGGCTGCGGCAGCGGGACCCGGACCCGAACGCTGGTGCCCGAACCCCGGCACCCCGACCGCGGTACCCGGCATCCCGTCCCCGGTACCCGGACCCCAGGTACCTGGAGCCGCTCCGGAGCAGCCCGGGGGGGGCGGGCGGGGGCTCCTTGCTCGGGCTGTGAAATGAGTTAATTGTACTGGGAATAATTACTGGCGAGAAAGGAGCTGACGTGTTCCTCCTCCCCGCCGATGGACCGCCGGCAGATTGGGACAGGCACAAGCGGAGCCGCGGGGTGAGCGGCTCCCACCTTCCCCTCCCCCGGGAATCGCAGCTTCACCTGCCGGCAGCGGCCCGGGGGGCACAGCCACCCCCCGACAGAAAGCGTGAGGATGTTTCTTTAAATTAACAAGCGTTTTAGATCATTGCAGAGAGCTAAAAGTTGAGGTTCGGGTGTGTTTTGTGGGTTGGTTTCTCTCTCAAGCTGAAAAAAAAATTAAAAAAATCTTTTTCTTAGTTTAAGGCTGAGCATCTCAGCACGGGTGTCACTGGGGGTGCGGGTGTGTTCTGCTTCCCTGGCAGGAGCACGATCCCCTCGGGGCTGGAGGATGCCGGTGTAGCGTTTCCCAGCAGGATGAAGGTGCTGGGCAGAGCCTGGTGGCTGGGGACCGTGCTGGGTGCCTGCCTGGCCGCCCTGCCCTCCACCACAGCCTGTCCCCGGCTCTGTGCCTGTCCCCGTCCCTCCGAGCTCCACTGCACTTTCCGCTACTTCACCGCAGTCCCCCCGCGCATCCCGCCCGGCGTGCAGCGCATCAACCTGGGGTACGTCCAGCACCGCGCTCCTTCCTACACCCTCTGACCGGTTCTCTCTCCACACTCTGCAAAGCAATAACGAGGGGTTTCCAGGTCCAGGGCTGAAAGTTAACCAAAAGCAATAAATCTGGAGAGCTGAATGTTCCCCAGTACTCAGAGGGGGTGGCAGGCACGGTGGGCAACGCCTGAGACCTCCAACACTAAGTGGAAATTTTAGGCATGTGACCCAGGGCATGTAAGAATGTCATAAAAACTTTGAACTTAAATGAATTATTCTGTATCACCCAAACATTTGAATTAACTTAATTGCTCTCTATTACTCAAACATTTTGCATCTGCAACATGGAACTCAGAAAGAGTCTGAAATAGAATTATTTTTGGGAAAAGACAGTTCAGAGCTCAGACTGTGGGCTGGAATGTTAGCATGTGCATTAACACCTTCAGAGACTTCAGAATGCCACACAGTGCTCATGTCTATGCTTTTAGGGGAAATAACACTTGTCTGAACACTGCAGCCCCAAAATGGTTCTGTCTGTGGGGGGTTAGAGGTTGTCTATTGACTGGTGAAGCAATCCAATTTCTGTGTCACCACGGGGCAGAGCTGTGACTGCAGCATGAGGAGAGTCCCTTAGCTGACCAGGTCACACAGGGGTGTGTGACAGCATCCTCAGGTCCAGGGCTCTCTTCATGTTTGGTTCCACATTTAAATCTAGCCAAGCCCACCCCCACTGCAGGTATGCTCATGGAAACCAGGGCAGGCTGGGGCTTCCTCTGCACTAACCAGCTGTGGGTACCTGTGGAGTGGAAATGAAACTCAGAATGTGCAGCTGCAAAGGGCAGGAGGCAGAGCCCAGCCAGGGAGCAGGCAGGGACTGCAGGACTCTGCAGAACCCACCTGCACCACACTCCGTCCCTGCCAGATGTCCCTGCTGGGTCAGCCTGATGCTGAGAGAGGCATTAAGATGCTGGCAGCCTCTGCCATGCAGGAGCAAAGCCCCAGACTGGCAATCTTGCCTCCACATTTGTGCCATTATTTTTTCTCTGCCCATGGGGGATAAAGTCTGCAGAAAGCTGCCCTAGGGAAGGGACAGGATTTTGTGCTACCAGGGCTGCAAGTTGTATCTTAGCTACCAGAAGTGCTGCCTGTGAACTTCCAGTGAGCTGTGCTTTTGTTTTGTCTGTTTGTTTGTCTGTTTGTTTGTTTTGTCTGTTTGTGAAGTTTAGTTGTCTGACTAACCCCAGGATGAAATGTTTGTTACAGTTACAACAGCTTGCTTAAACTGACAGAAAGGGATTTTTCTGGCCTGGAGAAGCTGGAGATACTGATGCTGCACAGCAACGAGATAAATACAATCCCTGATAAGGTGTTCAGGGATTTATCTTCATTACAGGTTAGAAACAAATGACCTAGTCTGAATTTTTGTTATGACTTTTATGTCACTGTGATGGACTGCTGGAACAAGAAAGCATCCTTTTGTTCCTGCAGCTAACGCTGCATTCAAAAATAATTACTCCTACCACCTGATTTTATTCCTGTCACTCAATTACTGCTCTGTGGAACTAGTTTCACTGCACAGAGTGATCATCAATCAAAATTTGTTAGGACCTTTATAATGATATAACGTGGGTTAATATTATATGCCTGTTACTTTTTCATCAATAGGTCTTAAAAATGAGTTATAACAAGGTCAGAGAACTTCAGCAGGATGCTTTTTATGGTCTAAAGAGCTTGGTACGGTTGCACATGGACCACAATGAAATTGAATTTGTAAATCCCAACGTTTTCTACGGACTCACATCACTGAGGTTGGTCCATCTGGAAGGAAATCTACTGCAGCAGCTTCACCCTGGTACTTTTGTCACTTTGTGCTATAGCCAAATATTTAAAATTTCCTTCATAAAGCACATATATTTGTCTGACAATGTGCTGACTTCACTACCACAAGAAATGTTCACCTCCTTATCTGAGCTGGAGAGCATCTACCTTCACGGAAACCCATGGTCCTGTGACTGCACCCTACAGTGGTTTGCAGAATGGGCAAGGCAGAGACCAGGTGAGCCACAGGCTTTCTCTTTGCTTTTGAATCCTGTTAGAGCATCTTACTCTTTCTGATTTAGATAACTGTCCATCCTTTCTTTATCTGTTCTCCCAGAAAAGACTGAAAGACAGGATTTTTGTCAGTGCCCATAGTCAGAATACAGAGGTTAAAGAACCTGCCTTGCAGGGTGCAGAACCACTGGGACAGACACCTGACTGAGCTGCAATAGCAACAATCCTTAATTAGTTTCACCCAATTATTGGGTTACTTTAGGTTTTCATAGCATATGTCAAGACAAAATTTGTTCATTTTTCATAAAGGAAAGCAATTTGCTGGTAGCAAATTAATTACATGTCTTAATTAAGACTAAAAGTTGTATCACAAAAACTTACTCATTTTTCTTCCCTTCAGATGTTATAAAGTGCAAACAAGACAGAAGTTCTGGTGCTCAGCAATGCCCAGTTTGCGCAGGTCCCAAAAATCACAAAGGGAAAAGCTTAGTGGATGTTCCCTCTGCATCTCTGAGCTGCACGAAGCCAGCCATACACAGCTCTCTGAAAATTAAAAACCTCTCAGTGCCAGACGATGGAGACTTCAGCACCATCTCTCCCAAGGACTTCATGGCTCCTATAGGAACCATGGTTCTGAACATGACTGACCAAGCAGGGAGCCGAGGTAACTTGGTTTGCAACATCCAAAAACCTAAAGAAATGTCTCCCATCTCACTCGATAAAGATGGCAACAGCACAGTATTCAAAACATCATTCTCAACATTTCTTGTGTGTGGCATTGATTATGAACATATTCAGCAGCTATGGAGCATACTGGCACTGTACAGCAGTTCTCCCTTAACACTGGAAAGGAGCTCCCTAGCATCTAACACACCTTTTACTAGTTACAAATATAAACAAGTCTACTCTGAAAAAGATGAAATTTTTACCAATGTAGAAGCTGACCTGAAAGCTGAACCATCCTGGTTAATGCAAAGCAAAGTAGCATTACAGCTGGACAGGACAGCAACCACACTGAGCACACTGCACATCCAGTACTTCACAGATGCTCAGGTTGTTTTGGGCAGTGCTGACATAAAACAGGCAAGAATTAACTGGACCATCATCTCCAGGGACAACAAAACAAAAACTGAGCACACGGTTTTAGTCGGGGGGACCGTTGAACTGGAGTGCCAAGCACTGGGAGACCCAGCTCCTGCAGTAGAGTGGATACTGGCTGATGGGAGCAAAGTCAGAGCTCCCTACATCAGTGAGGATGGGAGAATCATAGTGGTTCAGACTGGAACCTTCACGTTACGGACAGCTGACACTTTTGACTCTGGGCTGTACCACTGCATAGGCACAAATGGCAACGATGCAGATGCTCTCACCTTCAGAATTACTGTGGTGGACCCCCAGGTGGAACACAGCAGTGCAAATGCAGCCCAGGTTTCTACATTTGCTGGCAGCACACTCTACCTTCCCTGCACATCCAGTGCTGTCCCAGATGCTGCCATCAGCTGGGTGTTACCTGAGCCTGAGATTCTGCACCGTTCTGTAAGAAACAAACAGGTTTTTGGCAATGGTACTTTGAGGATACAAGGGGTAACAGAGCGAGACAGTGGCTACTTCAGCTGCATGGCAGCCAACCAGTATGGTGTGGATCTGCTGGTTTTCCAAGTGCTAGTTAGAAAGGATGAAACCACACAGAGGAAAAAGCACGTGGCTGTGGGAGGATGGGCAGAGGGCGATGGCTCTGGCCATGCAATGCTGGGCTCAGCAGAGACACAGGAGCATCCCTCAGCTGCTCCGTCTGCCCCCACAGCTAACAGGGAATCTGCCCCCTCAGCATCCAGGAATCAGGTTGCAGAGAGTGCACCTGCAAGGAACAGCTATGGAAAAATGGCTTCAAGGCACTACGGGGCCAAAACAGGCAGGAGGTTCAGGGGACACAGGAGACAGTTTGTGTCCTCAGCCAGGAGAGCCGATCCGCAGCGCTGGGCAGCCTTGCTGGAAAAAACAAAGAGAAACTCAACACTCATGGAAAACCGAGGAGAGGTTGCAACAAAGCCACCTCTTCAAGTCTACAAGTTCTCAAAAGTACCTGGGGATGAGAAGGAATCCTCTGGTGATCTCCTGTCTCCAGAAGAAGAACTGATGATACCAGTAGCAGAGACAGTGGCTGTGTCTGCTCTGGGGGGTGTGGGGGCACCTGCAGGGCTTGGGCTGAGCACAAGGAGCAGCCCTGCCAGGACAGCATCTCTCCTGGATGCAGAGGCAGCACCTCCCCTCCCCTCTCCTTTCCCACAGCCTTCTTCATCTGACAGCAAAAGGCCACAAAAACCTATGATGACAAATTCATTTGAAAGATCTGATTTAAGCCAATCATCCACAAATGGTATAAGCATATCAACAGCATCAAACGGAGCAAGAGGAACAGCCACACTCTTCCCTGCTGGGCAAAAGTTGGTTTATTCTAGGGAAAGTAATAACCAACATTTAAAATCTGAATCTATGACTCCTGTGACAGCTGTTACTGACACCAGCATACTCATCACTTCCCAAAACTCAGTGAACAAGCTACATCCTTTTACTGAGCCTATTGGTAAGATTTCTACCAAAACTGATGATCAGATACCTGTGGTGACAGTCCATGAACCAAGTCCTGAATTTGGCCACATTTATTTTCATGGTCCTCAGAAACAAGTAACTGCTAAGCCACCACTGGACTTGACTATCAGTACTCATCAGCAAATTCAGGTTATCCAGGATGTTACAACTCCCACACCCATGGCCCTGCAGCCTCATGGAAGACGAAGGAAAATTTCTGGTAGGAGACGAATTGTTAGACCAGGATGGATTCCAAGTACAGAAGAACACAGATACAATTTTGGGAGATTAGGATCTGTCAGAGGAAGTACAGCTGTGCCTGCAAATGTTCAATGGAGTACAAAATATGTACTGAATTTACCAGCCTTAAGTAATTTAAGCAGCTCCATGAACCCATTTAGCACAGAAGCACCTCTGTCCTCACCCCCTACCATGAATATGCTGCTGGAGCCCCCAGCAGATCCTCATCAAAACACAGTGTTCCTCAGGGAAGAGGAAACCAAACCCAGTGCAAGGCAAACAGCTACTACAACAGCCATGCTTTTAATTCCAAAAGGCACACAAGATACTCCTCAATGGAAATTAGAGACCAGTGCTCGAGTCCAGACAGACACTGACAGAATCCAGCCTTCTAGTATCAGGCAACCAACAACAGCAACCCCCCCAGCTCACATTCCAACAGAAAGTGCTCACACCATAAGCACTAAGATACTGTCTGCCCTCGAATCAGCCCCACCCAGTGTCAAGCCTAGAACCTCAGCAAAGAACTTCCAAAGAGGAAAAACTGCTGGGGAACATCTCTTTGGAAATGGTGCACATGAAGAGGAGCAGCTACCTCAGCAACAGACAACTGTATTTCCAACAAGAGAGGTATCAACCATGCTACAGCATGCATTAACCGTGTCCAGAATGTCTCCTTTGCACTTTATGCCCATTTCAACAGGTGGGGAGCACAGCAGTGGTTTCTTGTCCTTCACCAAGCCCATTCCTTATGCAAGTGGGAAGTCAGAACATCTTCCCACTGCAGAACCACAGCTGTACCCTAACCCTGCAAGCAAAGAAATGGACGTAACAAGTGTGGAGCCAACAGTTACACCTATTATCACTCCTCAAAGAGAGACCACCATCACCAAAATTAAAACATTCAGAGTGGGAAGAAAGAGAGGTCAGAGGAGGAAGAGGCCCCCAAAAACCTCAGCACAAGACAACAGTGGAGGCCCTGGCACTGTGGTGATTCCATCACTGGACACAGCTGTCCCTGTTGTGACAGCAGCCACATCACCACCTGGGCCTGAAAAGCCTCTCCTGGAGAGGGTAAGCGTGGTCTCAGTGACACAAATGCCAGCACCCTGGGGCTGTGACACACCAGCAGCACCTCAGGACGTGCCTACAACAGCCACGCAGATGTTGGTGACTGCTGTCCCAGGGAGGGACATCCCATCAGCCAGGCCACCACTCAAGGGCTATGCTGCCCAGAGCCCCCCTGCCACCATCCAAACCACACCACTGCACTCAGACCCTTCTGGTGACACCAGTGCAGGACCCACAACAGCTTGGACAGAACCTGCCCAGCAAACCAGAGCCCTCACCACAGCCAGTGGCAAACTGCACCCAAGGATGGCAACGAGGGTTGGGCAGGGACCCCCCACCACAGAGCCCACCTCCCCAGCCAGGACCAGGGCTGCACCCACCCCTCCTGCCAGCACGCAGCATCCCACCCCCCTGTCTGCCCCAGCTAGACCCCCGTGGGCTTCACAGGGGGACCCCCATCCCCGGCAGCAGCTCCTGGCCCCCAGCACACCCACCACCCCCAGCCCCAGAGCCTGGGACTCCCCGAGCAGAAATCCTCTTGCAAAGCCCAGGATAAGGGGAGGGGGATTTGCTGCTTTCACCGTGCTTGCTGACTCAGATGCTTTTATTCCGTGTGAGGCCACTGGTAACCCCCACCCAACAGTGCACTGGACCAAGATCTCACCAGGTATGCTCGATAAACCTCCCTAGAACTGACCCTCTGGTATAGTCCTGTGACTTGGTAGATGCTTTGTGAGCCAAACTCATGTTTGGCTTCATTTAAGAGTACCATGAAATATCACTGAAAAGATGGACACTGAAACTGTAAAAACAAAAGAGACTCCCAGCAAGTGTGCTGGAGTTATTGCTAATGATCAAACAGGTTTGATATATGACCTATAATTAACTATAATTCCGTGCTTACTGTGAGAAGATGTATTGCATGTTACCTGTTATTTCAGAACAGTGAGACGAGTGAAAAGAAAAATCTGCCTGTGGTAATGAACCATCTAGTCACTGCTATGGCAGTGGCTACACAAAAAGCTTCATCCAGCTTTGCCTCTACTGAGGACGAAGTTTTGGGTGCACTTTAAATCTTTCTGCTCACACATGGAAAATACCATCATGTCTCTCTCATTTATCTCAGTTATTTGGGCAAAGCAGACGAGGCTAGGGAAAGCGTTTCCAGGAAGTGTGCATGAGGACAGAAGTGAGAGGCCCTGACGTGCTGTTGCCTCTTGCTCCCACAGGGCAGGCTGCTGGGAGCTGGATGGTGTTTGCCAACGGGACCCTCTCCATCGCCCGGGCAGGGCTGCGGGACGGGGGGCAGTACCTGTGCACAGCCACCAACCCGCAGGGCACGGCGCGGCTCCTGGCCACCCTGTCGGTGGTGGCCTACCCGCCCCGCATCGCCGGGGACAGCCGGCACCTCCTCATCGCCCACTCCGGGAAGGCTCTAGCAGTGAAGTGCAGAGCCCAGGGCAGGCCTCCTCCCACCATCTCCTGGGTTCTGGCCAACGCAACACGCGTCTCCGAGTCCTCTCCGGGAAACGGCAAGGTTCGCCTGGAGCCGGATGGCACCCTTGTCATCAAGGAGGTCACCATTTATGACAGGGGCCTCTACACGTGCATGGCTACAAACCCCGCGGGCACCGACCGGCTGGTGGTGAGGCTGCAGGTCATCGCCGCGCCTCCCGCCATTCTGGAGGAGAAGAGACAACGTGTTGAGGGAAGAGCGGGGGAAGACCTGAGGCTGCCTTGCACCGTAGAAGGGAACCCTCAGCCCACTGTCCACTGGGTGCTCTTCGACGGCACGGTGGTGAAGCCTCTGCAGTTTGTAAAGGCAAAGCTGTTCCTGTTCTCCAACGGCACCCTCCACCTCAGCAACCTCATCCCTTCTGACAGCGGCAACTACGAGTGCATAGCCACGAGCTCAACGGGCTCAGAAAGGAGGGTGGTGAGCCTGGAGGTGGAACACAAAGATACACTTCCAAAGATAGCTACTGCCTCTCAAGAAATGACTCAGCTGAATTTTGGGGATAAGTTGCTTCTGAACTGCACAGCAACTGGGGAGCCGAAGCCCAGGATCATCTGGAGGTTACCTTCCAAGGCAGTTGTTGACCAGTGGCACAGGTAGGAGCCTCTTATTTTTCCCCCACCTCTCTGGAACTTCAAATGCTGTCTATTCTGTTTGTGTAAGAGACTGTTACAGCATCCAAACAATACACAGGGAACTAAATTTACCTTTAAACATTTAACCATGGTAAAACATCTGAGCTTTCAGTGCTCAGCATTGTCCCCTGGAGGTTTGTTCCCTAATTCTTCTCCTCTTTGTCCCCCACCACAGAATGGGAAGTCGAATCCACGTCTACCCCAATGGATCCCTGGTCATCGAGGCAGCCACGGAGAAGGATGCAGGCGACTACTTGTGTGTTGCAAGAAACAAAATCGGAGAGGACCTGATTCTGATGAGAGTCAGCATCACAATGAAACCAGCCAAGATTGAACAGAAACAGTATTTTAAGAAACTGGTGCCATACGGGAAAGATTTCACAGTGGACTGCAAGGCTTCTGGGTCTCCCACCCCAGAAATATCCTGGGGTTTGCCAGACGGGACAGTGATCAATAACGCCATGCTGGCAGATGACAGCGGACACAGGTCTCGCAGGTATGTCCTGTTTGGCAATGGAACCCTGTATCTCAACAAAGTTGGAGTCACAGAAGGAGGAGATTACACCTGCTATGCTCAAAACACACTGGGAAAGGATGAAATGAAGATTCATGTCACGGTCGTCACGGCAGCCCCGCAGATAAAGCACAGTTCCAAGACATCCATTAAAGTCAAAGCTGGAGATACAGCACTACTGGACTGTGAAGCTGCTGGAGAACCCAAGCCCAAAATATTCTGGCTGCTGCCTTCCAGTGACATGATCTCCTCGTCAACAGCCAGACACCTCCTGCATATCAATGGCTCCCTGTCTGTCAGGCAAGCCAAGCTGCTTGATGCCGGGGAATACATGTGTGTTGCTCGGAACCCTAGAGGGGATGACACAAAATTGTACAAACTGGAAGTTGTTGCAAAGCCGCCCATCATAAATGGCCTGTACACCAACAAAACCATCATCAAAGTGACAGCAGTGAGGCACTCCAAGAAACACATCGACTGCCGGGCAGAAGGGACACCTCCCCCACGGATTATGTGGATCATGCCTGATAATATTTTCCTAACAGCTCCATATTATGGGAGCAGGATTGTGGTACACCAGAACGGGACCCTGGAGATCCGGAACATAAGGCCTTCTGACACAGCAGATTTTATCTGTGTGGCACGTAATGATGGGGGAGAGAGTATGTTGGTGGTGCAGCTGGAGGTGTCAGAAATGCTCAGGCGGCCGATGTTTAAAAATCCATTCAATGAAAAAATAGTAGCAAAACCTGGGAAAACAATCACACTGAATTGTTCTGTGGATGGAAACCCTCCACCTGACGTGAGCTGGATGTTGCCCAATGGCACCTGGTTCCCCAGTGGCATCAGGGCTCCCCAGTTCCTGACGGGAAGCAGCGGGACCCTCACCATTCACAGCCCCGACAGGGAGAGGGCAGGGAAGTACCGCTGTGCTGCCAGGAACAGCGTTGGCTACATCGAAAAGCTGATCATCCTGGAGCTTGCCCAGAAGCCCAACATTGTCACCCGCCCAGGAGGGGTGGTGAAGGGCATGAGTGGGGAGCCCCTGTGGCTCCACTGCCTGTCAGAGGGGAGCCCCAGACCCAGCACAGCCTGGACCCTGCCGGGTGGCCACGTCCTGCAGCGGCCACAGGCCAGCGGGAGGTACCTGCTGCTGGAGAATGGGACCCTGGTGATACGAGAAGCCACCATCCATGACAGGGGGAATTATGTCTGTAAGGCCCACAACGATGCTGGAGACTCCTCCGTGACTGTTCCTGTGCTCATTGTAGCCTACCCCCCCCGGATCACCACCAGACCACTCCAGACTGTGCGCACGGTGCCTGGGGCAGCGCTTCAGCTCCACTGCTTAGCACTGGGAATACCAAAACCAGAAATCACCTGGGAATTACCTGACCACTCTGTACTCTCTACAAGCCACCACGGCCAAGCAACTAGGAGCGAGCTGCTTCTCCCTCATGGGACTTTACTCATCCAGAGTCCCCAACCCTCAGATTCTGGGGCGTACAAGTGCACAGCAAGGAACCACCTTGGCAGTGACTTCACAGTAACATACGTTCACATCATCTGAAAACAAATAATGGCATGAATGACTGTTAACAAAGTCTGCAGCTGGACTGAGTTCATTCTTGGGATAAGTTTAATCAAAGGCAGCCATAGGCATGTAAGTGCCTAAATATATCCAGAGTCTTCAGTCTGCAATGACAGGGTGGAAAAAAAAAACCAGAGAGGGAAGGCCTGGGGGAAATTAGATCTAGTGCTATTATCTAGCATTGGTTCTTTCAGTGACTAAACAGACTTAAATAAAAAGAAAGCTAAGGCAGTTTTGCTCTGCCAGCAAACATTGAGTATCAAATAAAATTACTTTCTGGAAATGTACCTAGAGATCTTCAGTAGAGACTTTTTCATATTAGTTTAACATTGTCCAGCTTGCATGACTATCGTGAGCATGGACCACACTAAACCAAGAGCATCTGGGAACCAAGGAGCCAATTTTACTGTGAGGCAGATTATCTTCTTAATATGTCTGGATATTTTGTATGGGTTTTTAAAAATAAATATTCAATGGTGAAACAAGCAGTGAAACATTTCTAATGGTACAGTTCTGTTTCACACATTTTTTTTTTTTTGGCAGAACTTTGGGATGATACATACAGAACAACTTCTTTCCACAGCCTTGATGAAGCAGTAGCCACAAAATGGTTGGATTACACAAATCTCGATGGTTAATATCTGTAATAGCTTTAGCTATTATAAAGAACAGTAAATGTCCTAAACAATCAAGAATTATTACTTGATTAAAACTTACCCAATGACTGTAACAGCCAATCAACACTTCTTTTTCTCCAGATTCCTATGGAGTGAGTATCCACAGACCTCTGAGGCTTGTGCAGTGCAGTCTTCCCCCTCCCCACAGGACACCTGACAATGACACCATTTATAAACTCTTCCTATGGTAAATTAAGCAAATTGAGTTAACACAAAACAGGGAAAAAATATTCCTATACCTGCTGCCTGTTCAATCCTTGTTACTACATCATGCACTCCATTAGCTCTGGTGAGCTTTATATCAATAGGCCAAATATAAATAAGAGTAAATAGACAAAAAATGAAACAATGCTACTTCTAGTAGGTTTATTAACATTACATTGTGGCTTTTAATATAAACTTTAAGAAGTTCTAATACAAGCATAAACCCACTTCAGCACCTTCTTACCACAATGAGAGCAAGAGAAAATTGGTATTTTAAACAAGGAGCTTTATAAAGTGCATATGAAAGTTACAGTCAAATAAACACATTTTAAACTGATGCTTTTTCTATCAACAAAGAAAGAGGTGAACGTTTTAATGAACAAATTAACACTTATGCCAAAATTTGAAGTGCCTTTCAGTCCAGTAGTTTGGTCCAGTGCAGTTCTTAAAACAAAACAAAAACCTGAAAAGAACCAAAAAAGTGTCTCCAAAAATAAATACATCTAGCATTCTTTGTAAGTAACCGGACCTAAAAAGCACCAAATTCATAAAATCTGCAATAACATTCTTTAAATAGGCTCACAAGTCCATATATTTAAATCCAGTTAAACACAAAAAAAAAACCCCAACCCCCTCCCCCAGCCCCCCACCTTGTTACATATTCACATCAACTGCAGCTCAGAAAAATAATATTGAAATAATAAGAGAAGAAAACTAAAGCCTGCTTCTAGCAACAAGTAGTGCATTGACAGGTGAAGTTCTGCTCCTCAGTGCAAACGTGGCCTGGCCTCTGCCTCCTGCTGCAGCTCAGAAGTGTGGGGGGTGCCCGTACTGGTTCACCCCTGCCTGGGGCTGGGTGCCTGGGGGGTAAAGCAGAGGGGAGAGTTTGTGCCTTCTGACAGCTCTACAGAAACACAGAGCACACCTGGGTTTCCTGCAGCAGTAGCAAAAAACAGTCAAAATGTTCCCTTCCACACCTCTACAGCACCAGGAGGGACATGCTCAGGGACTCTGCCTGCTGTAGGGCCATAGATGTGAGGGAAGAACAATAGAATAATTAGGGTTGGAAGGGACCTCTAAAGGTCATCCAGTCCTGCAGTAAGCGGGGACACAACATGAGCATGGAGAAAACGTGCAGCAAGTTGTGATGGGGTCACCATCCAGTGCCTGGGCTTCTCTGGAGCCCAGCAGAGGCACTGGCACCACAATTTGGGTATTACAGGGGGATGGGGCTCCAGCTGCCAGCAGGTACATCACTTGCAGGTATGATCAGCAGCATCCAAACAGGCAGCACCCCTCAGGCAGAGAAACTCCTGTCCCAGTATCCACGTACTGGTGTAGAGCTTACTTACTGGAGAGCTGCTTCTGGAGCTGCCTGACCAGCGCTGCCGTCTGCTGCTGCTGCTGTGTCTGCTGCAAGCCTGGCCTGGGGAACTGCAAAAGGAAGAGGAAAAAGAACTCACAGGACTTTGTTCTCTGCACTCCCTGGAACCTCACACATGTCCAGGTGTGGTGCAGGTAGTGCATGTGTCCCCAGAGACAAGGGACAGAGTCACTCCCTGTTTTTCCACCTCTGGAGAGGCCACTCATCACCCTGCAAGTCACCCAAGCAGCTCTCCTGGCTGCACTGCTCAAAAAGGCAAATCAAAACCACAAATCAAAACTAGCAGCCCTTTTAGAATTTTTAAACACTTACATGTGGTTGAAGCCAAAAGAAGCTTTGTGAAAAATTCCCACAATTTCCCTTCTCATCAGATTTGGTGAAGTTACATGTGCCTCTGATTAAGTGATTTCTTGTGCTTTGGCTCAGGGATACAGAATAGACCTGGCCAGTTGGAGAACCTGCTGTGCTGAGTAACCCCAGAGCTGTCCCGAGTAACCCCAGAGCTGTCCCACTCTCTAATACCATGACACACACCACAGAAACACCCGTGCTCTGTTTCAGAAAAACTTCTACAGTTCTACTCCCTTCTACTGAAGGGAGCTTCAGTCTTTTACAAGACTTCAGCATCTTTTCCCTTTCTGAAACCAAATCCTTGACTCCAGACACATTGTGTAACCCCTGGCTCGCAGTCCTACAGCCCTGCTGAGGCTGGGCAGGAGCATGAACCACTGCAGGGCTCTGCAGGGCACTGCACAGGGAGCTCTGCTGCACCCCAGGTGGGGAGAGGAGCCTGCAGCTGGGCAGGTGCTCACTCCCCGGGGCAGCTTCTCACATCCAGTTTGCTCAAGAGATAAAAGCTATTGAGGAAAAAACCCCAAATGGATGAAAATGACCTGTCAATAGCCATCAGATAAACACCCTTCATTTTTCTTTACTCTTGCATCAACAAATTGCAAGATTTTCTCTGTCAGATCACACTGATAAATGCTTTCACCCTGGGAAGGCAGCCATTCCAGTAATACTCCATCTCCATTTTTCTACAGCAAATTTCTTCTATTTACCCTCACTTACCCTAAATGTATCTGGAGACCTGCCCAAATATGGGAAACAAGCATCACAACATTGTAGATCCAGCAGATGGGTCCATTAAAATTAGTTGGTAGTGACAGTGATTTGGTGGAATCCTACATTAGAACAGGCTGACCTTCAGCATAAAGGAACACCTCCAAAACAATTTTGTTTGCACTGCTGACTTCACACAGCTCTGTTTTGTGACTAATGATTTAATTTATAAGGATCTTCAAACAAAAAACCCAAAACCTTTTCCCCAGCCTGTTAGCAATACAGCCTAAAAATCAAAGGCCCAAAGCCACGAACAGCCACCCTCCAGCATCCCTCTCCATCAGTGACATCCCCCCCATCACTGCCCTCACCCCTTCCCAAAAACTCAGGCAGTCACCTCTGCTTACCAAGGGCTGCTGGGGTTGCACGGGCTGGAGACCAAGTGCCTGCTGCTGCCCCAGCTGCTGCTGCTGCATTGAGACAAAATCAGGAAAATAATTCCAACCCTCGAAGGGCCACCAGAAGGATATCAATGTAATATACTTCCCCTGTGCCAAGCCCCACGTATTTACTTGATAAACTGATACTTACCCCCAAACTAAAAATATCTCATCAAATCAGAAGATAGGGAAAGGCCAGAGAAGCAGCAAGCCCTTCAGTTTAATTGCAGTACATGTTATGAGGCCAGACAGGGCAGGAAACCACTGCTTTGGCCTCCGCACATGCAGCTAGGCTGGTCTCAAGTTCACCCTCTCCAGAGGTGTTCTACAATCTTGCAAAATGGAAGTACTGAATTTCACATGTATGTCCATACGGAAGCCCCACGTGAACAATGAATTCTGGCACCTGAGTGAAGGCATTCTGGGTTGATAGCACCAGGTTTGGAGATGAGTACCCCCCTCACCTACACACCTTCCTGCAGGGAATGCCCCAGCCTCTCCAGACACCCTCACCTGGAGGAGCCTCTGCTGCCTCAGCTGCTGCTGCCTCTGTCTGAGGGGCTCCTGGGCCACTGAGCCCAGCGTGGGGTGAGGACCTGAGGCTGATGTGCTCTCCAGTCCCTCCCCAGCCAGGGAGTTGGGCTGCAAAGGCTGATGGCTCAGTCTGAGTGGGGAAAAAAGAGTGGATTAGACTTTGTTTATAGAAAGAGCAGAAGTCAGGAGCACTCAATAAGCTGCAACATAAGGCTGCCAGATTCAAAAGATGTTACGTTTTAAGCGTGGTTTTTAGGGGTCACTCTACTGAACACATCTGTTTGAAGTGGAAATTAAAAGTGGCAATGTTTCTGAGTTAGGAGCAGAGTTGGACTAGGCTAGGTTAAAAAAAAATTAATCCAATACTGTCACTAGAAGCTCCAGTTTTCCACTGGGGTCACTATGCAACAATCCTTTCTATAGATTCCTTTCCTGATTCATCTTTTCAGTACCCACAACCCCCTCCCATTTCCCACATGCACTGCAGCCCCACTGCACTTCCCAAACCAAGTCAGTCTACTGTAGTCTACTCAAGCCCCAGAAAAATTCATTTGTCTGCTGCTAAATTAAATTACCAAGCTAGCCTGGTGTTTTCTTGACTACAGACTCTTTGGTAAACCCAGAATATTTATTGTCTAATACCACACAAGTGTTTACAGAATACAGACACAATATCTGCGTGTGCAGTGAAATAAGATCCAACAGTTGCCTTTAGAGGAATTTTTATGTTCTGAACCCACAGGACAACTGGGCTACAACATGTGCCAAGATCAACTTAAAATAAAAATTAAATGAGGGAAAAAATGGGGGAAATTGGAGAGAGAAATGCACATTTGTTGCTAATTAGACCCAGCATTAACCTCCTTTTTGATTAATACACTGTACTTTAAATAAAGCTTTAGACCTCTGCACAAAGCTGCCACGAAGCCCACCCCATTCCCAGCCCGTTGGACGGGGGTCTCACCTCTGAGTGCCCTGGGGGGGCTGCAGGTAGGCAGTGGGGGGTTGTGGGGGGGGCCCCCCAGGCTGTTGGTGCATCTGCTGCAGCTGCTCCATCAGTGCAGGGCTGGGGTACCCCTGGGGGGGCACCACCCCCCCCCCAGCTGGCTGCTGTGTGCTGTACAGGGTGTATCCATGGGGCACATGCTGCAGAGGGCAGAGAGCAGTCACTCCATCAGCCAGGAAAGAAAGGTGGGCTCCACCAGGGCAGGGCAGGGAGGCACAGAGCTGACCCCAGACCCCAACTGGGGTCCCCCCCGGGCTGCACCCCTTCTCTGGGGGCTCAGGCAGCTGCAATGGGGAGGAACCTGGTCTAGTGGAAAGTATCCTGGCCCATGGTGGGGTGGTTAGTACTAGATGATCTTTCAGGTCTCTTCCAACCCAAAGCATTCAACGATTCTATGACATGGAGCAGGAGGGGCTCACACAGGGCTCTGCTCCAAGTTCCACCTCACCCTTTTCTTTGTGTCTACCCCAAAACCCCAAAGAGCAGAATGACCATGGCATAGTAACCAAGTACTGGTACCACTGTCTCACCAAAAACTAGTCACACCTCAGGCTTAAGGCTGGACTTGCCTTTACCAGCAACAGCATTAGGAGAAACCAGGCAGTGACCACATTAAAACGCTTGCCAGCCTCAGGACCTGGAGACCACGAGGTCCTGGCAGGAGGACACATCCTCACCCCAACTAACAGAGCAGGTCCCAAGCATGAAGGATGGGGCTGGGGGTGAAGGAGCTGGGTTTGAAGGTGTTTGAGGCAGTACCTGTGCTTGCTGTACCCCTGGGTACTGCGGAAGCTGAGACCCAGGTCGAACTTGAGGAGAGAAAACAGCAGCTTGGTCCATTGGCTGGCCCTGAAAGACACACCACCCATCAGCCCCCACAGCCCAAACAAGTCCACTTCTGGACATAAACCCTACCAAGTTGTGTCCTAAAGAGTCACAGAGACTTGGCCATTTCCTTCAAGGCAGATGCTCAGTGCCAAATATTGAACAGTATTTACTCACAGGGAAGTGGAAGTGTTTGGTTCTTGACTCTCCTGTAACTGCAGCAGGGAAGGACCAGCCATTTTTCAAGAACAGAGGTCTTGCAGACATCCTATAAAATGGGGCTTTGCAAAGGATTAGGAAAAAAATATTCTGGCTGTCTTGAAGACAGTCCATTGGATTACAGAGGAAACTGAGAGTGAATGATAATCTCCAGTATCAACACACTGCTGATCTCTTCCTCAGGCTACCCAACTCCTAGCTGTCCCTCAGGTGAAGTAGGCAAAATGCTGAGCAGCAAGTTTTAGAATGACATACCAAACACCAGTATGATAAATGGGTAACATGAGCACCTCCAGCTCCCTCCAGTACAGCTTGGAAACTCAGAACTATGATCTGCAGACAGCCAAGTTCACTCAGCTCAAAGTGTTTGCTGCTTGTGCCCAATTAATGGCAAATCATTTAAAGATTTCAGCTGTAACTGGTTTAATGTGTTCTGAAGCACCAGGAAAGAGAGGGGGGGAAAAAAAGTTGCCTTTAATTTCAGGACTGGCAATGAGAACTTGCCAAGGACACAGCCCAGTCTCTGCATGTCCTGTGTGACAGGGACACTGCTCAGCTGCACTTCTGAACACTCTTGGAGCTCAGCAGCAGACATGAGCTGGGAGCAGTGATGCTCCTGCCCTGCAGCTGCCCAGCTCACCACAAAAACAAACAAAAACCCTGAGTCCTGCTACAAAGCTTTTCCCGTTTTCATCAGGATATCCCTACAGAGATGCATTATTGGTTAGGGCTAAAAGTGACTG
Organism: Calypte anna; assembly: GCF_003957555.1. Lineage (NCBI taxonomy): Eukaryota > Metazoa > Chordata > Aves > Apodiformes > Trochilidae > Calypte > Calypte anna. The sequence continues at coordinate 25,162,945 of NC_044255.1, forward strand.
TGATAACACACTGCAAGAAGCAATGCTACAAGTAGGTGGAAAAGAAAAATCTCACATGGGAGAAAATACCGTGGCACCACTGGGACTCTCCATCTGCTCCCTCTATGGGATACAAAATAGGGTGATCTGACATGCTAACAGGAGAGACTGCACACATGTAAAATATGGACAATGGGGGGAGCAGAAAAGCCTTTTCAAAAACACATTTTGCTTTGCCTTTCCAATTAGTACTTTTAACAGCTTTTTTTAACAGTTCCTCCAAGACAGCTGCTGGGCAAAAGTTCCACAACCTGACTCTGAAACAGCTTTTTTAGTGAATAACTGGAAGGCACCAGCCATGCTGAGATGGACATGGGATCAGACACACCTTGCAGCTGCTCTCATTGTTCACAGCCAGAAACACAACACAAGAGGAAAGAAAAAAAATTATCAGTGATGAAGTTACTGGAAATTTTTGTAAGAAAAGAAATATTCTATGTGTGCAAGTGTATTCACAGCCTTCCCACATGCAGCCCCTGGGTGAGAGGAGTGCCAAAGCAGATCATTCTCATCAAAAGCAAAGTGTGCAGAGTGTGTTCTGAAAGAAATGCATGTTTGTGCAGAAAGAAAAACAAAGAGAAGTTCATGGTCTCAGAGTGGTTACCATTATGTTGTCAAAGCCATCCTGAAGGGACACACCAGTGCTACAGACATCCTAAAGGAAAAGGACAGGCAAGAAAACAGCAAACAGTGCTAAGAATTAGGCTTGGCTTGTTAGTGGAGCAGAGCTCACCTCTATGTACTAAAGAACACTGGTGTTTAGGAACACTAACAAGCTCCTTTTTGGTGGATCTCATGATAATGAATCTCTGTATTTTTATGAAATGTATGGACAGAAACATGCAAAGGGCTCTATACCAGCCACAGTGGGGACCTAACTGGGAAAGCGGGGCTGGGTTTGGATGGGGCTGGGTTGACTTGGTTTACATCAGTTTAACTTCTACTGACTTACTGCTGAAAGAAAAACCTGGCTGACAGGGAGCTGCTGGCTGACAAGGATGAGCTGAAACAGGGACCTGACCCTACCCTGCTGAACTCTACTGCAGCTTTCACACCATACTAGTTTGGTCCCAGTTTTACCAAGAAGTTCATCACAGACACCTTCCCAATCCTATTTAGGCATGAATTCATGCTGTCATGACAAGTTTACTCTCTGTAAACTTGACAGTTTGTCCATTCAGATCACAGCTTGCTCCTAATGCCTCAGATCCCGTCCTTGACTGAAACCAAAGGGGAAGGGCAACATCTTTTGTCCTCCAAATGTGGCAGTGTTAAACAACAGCATTTCTTAAATGTGAGAATAAGGTGTAACTTTAGCTCTTCAATCATTACTTTATGATCCACCTAATCATAGGCAGTGACCACTGTTTGCTCACCCAGGGCTCCTACTTAAGCCTGGACTCAGTCACAGGCACTGAAAGCCAGCTGGACCAGCACTCAGTGAGATGGTGCCCAAAGCCTGCTGCCCACTGGTAGCTGGGTGGAACACAGCACCAGGCACCTCCCCTACCAAAGCCTCTGCCACACAACAGGGAACAAGAATACCCCCAAGCAGCAGAGGCAAAACCTGATTTTATGAAACTCAGGGAAAACAGAAGGGGCTGAGAGGCTAGAGGGCAAATGAAGTTTAAAAGCAGATGGCCCTGCTTGAGCAGTACGTGGGGAATTACTGCAGCTTTACTGGGCAAGCAAAATCCCTGTGTTTGCTCCTCTTCAGACCGGGGGGGTTTGGACAAACCTGCTGGAGAGCCCGTGCCTGTGCCTGCTGCCTGTGGAGCCGCTGCTGCTGCTGCTCTTGCTGCAGGAGCTTCATCTGGAGCATCTGCTGCTGGGGTGGGAGGGGGTGCAGGGCAGGGGGCTGCAGCAGGCTGCCAGAGCGGCGTTGCAGCATGCTGGACAGGGCTTGCTTCGTGTTGGCTGGGACAAAGGAGCCTGTCGGGTCCAGCCGGGAGCCACCTGAAACCCACCCAAAACACAGATGTGTCCCCTGCCTCCCACCAAGCTGCCCTCTGCACAGGCAGACAGAGAACTGTGTTAAACCAGACTACTGACAATTTAAATAACAATTAAATGGGCAAAATAACTTTGAAGACTACCACGAGGTGTGACGAGGCTACGGGCTGTTGCATGCTCTGTGTCACATAAAATGTCTGACTACCACTAATGAGCAGAATTTGCATATCAGATCAAAGGCATGATATGAACATCTTATGATGATAAGACAGCTTGATAATGCAATGGCAGTAATTTATGCACTCTATGCTCTTTGATAAAAATCCTGTATCTGCATGTCAGACCGTGGAAGGTAATCTTACACATTTCTTTTTAGACCTTTTCACCACTGTCTGGCATATTCTGAAGAGCTCCACACACTTAAAATACAGACATACTTGTAACTGGAGCTTCAGAAAATATACCTAACTTTTATGACTGGAACCAGACTTTCTAAACTTCTCCAGCATAATCGCCAAGCAGGACACAACAGTATTTCTCAAAACACCACAAACTGCTGCCCTCTAGAGTAAGTACAACACTGATGTCAAACTGTGTACATCAGAACTGGAAGAAGTAAAACAAAAAATTAAGCACATACCACAAATGCTGGGGGAAAAGTGAGCCCATGGATTTATTTATTCTACCTAGAAGTTAAATTAGCCAGCATGGCTCTTGCTATGAATCAGAGAAGCAATAAACCCCAACACGTACCTGGGGGCAGGGGTGGGTTCTGCAGGAAGAAGCCGGGGGGCTGCGGGGTCCCCAGGAGGCTGTAACCCCAGAGGGCAGGGGGAGGATGGTGCATCAGGTGAGAGGAGAGTGGGGAGTAAGTGGGAGGCACTCTGTACAAGTTATTCTGTGGATATTCCTGAAAACACACAGTAAAAGTGGACATTATTGACATTCATACCCTACTAACTCATAAATAATGACAACTTTCCTACTGAATTATTAAAGGACAGAGACAGCTCCCATTGTTGTTTGCAATGCTGTAAAAAACAGAGGAAGCTCAGGCTGCCCACAGGTAATTAACACTAACAACTTCTAGACACACTATCCATTTTTACTTTATTAGCAAGTTTCCTCTGCAGGCTGTAATTCCGTACAGCACAAGAACAGTTTACTGTATCAGGATATAAGTAACAAGAGGAACTTAACAGAAACATCAAAAAGGCCAGAATATTATTTTAAATTACAGCTATTAAACCACAAACATTGGCAAACCAGCTGGATGCTGACAGAACACTGTCACATCCACAATATGCAGCAGAGGATGGGAACAGCAGAATTGCTGCTACAGTAAATGCACATTGTTATTGTCTGGTGCCAGGCATGGTTTCCAAGCCCTTGCTCCAAATGAGCCTTCAGCCTGGGAATCCACATCTCAAGACACATTAAAGCCAGAAGGGAAAGTGTCTCAGAAACCAGAACAAACTGCACAGTAACCAGCTCCTTTCAAACTGGGTTCCATCTGAACCAACCTGTGTGCTCGCAGCATCATCTGAACTGGAGGAATTTTAGCAATGGATACAAAGAATTAGAGCTGTACTTCACCCCAAGCAAGAGAAAGCAGATACAGAACCTGAGTAATATTTAGCATGATCCAGGTTAGCATATTTGAAGCTGCACACAAGGTGGCAAGCACAGCACACTCCTCTGCACTGAGCTCTACTGGATAGAAATCCAGGCTCCTCCTGACCATCTCCATTCACTCCCTGCACTAGCACCCACTCTTCCAGGTGCAGAACAATTTCTGAAGGTACCTGAAACAGCCCCATTCACCATCAGATGCTGCAGGGAGGTGTCTCCAGCTCTGCCTGGGGCACCAACTACTTACATCAGCCCTTGAGCTTGACTTTGACTTTCGCTTCCTGCCCTTTGTCTTCTTCTCATCCTCCGTGGCAAGTTTTCCCTGATCTGAGAGCTCTCCTGACTTTCTTTCTGGCTCCTGAGAGACTGGTGTGGTGGGCTCTTCCTCCTCCTCCTCTGGAGGAAGGGGCAAGGGCTCGAGGTAGTAACTCCGTGGCTTGGGTTTGGTGTGAGTGTGGTACAGGAGGAGATGCTGCTGCTCCTCGTATTTTATCACTTTCCTGTCGACACGAACTGTACCAAACCATGCCCAGGAGAGAGGAGCAGGATTTTTGTGACCTTCAAATAAATCCCAAGGGGACACCTTTTGTTTGGTTGAAACCTGAAGACCCTATTTCAGAATAAAAGCAAAGTTAGTATACTAAGAAGGCTGAACACCAGAGCAGACTCCTTGTTTTTGTACATCACTATCTGAGCCAGGAAAAGACAGCAAGGAATTTCCCCCCAAAAAAGATGTACCAAATGCACAGTGGTGGGATTTTAACCTCTCCCCAAGGCTGCCCTAGATAAAAACAATTATATTTTTAGTACTATTTGCTTATAGCTATGCTAAAAATCTCAAGTCAAATCCATCATATTTTGGAGGAAAAGTCGAGTAGAGGGTAAATTTGCTAAAAGTTTACATATTCAAACCACAAAAAACACAAAATAAAAAGCTCTACACTTCTCTTTTAAATAAATTTACTTATAAAAATTACACATCCCTTCATATACCCAAAAGCTTCAAAACAAGTGACATGCTTCCTCCTCCTGCCTTTTTCCTCTGTCTTTAGTAAGCAGGATCTTGTTCCCAGCAAGCAACGGGCCTAAAGGTTCCCAGGTCAGAGGAGCTCTCCAATGCAGGATTCTGCATGGAAAGCAGATGCTTTTGTCAGAGCTTCTGCTGTTCAACTCCATGCCAAAAGTAATTTCCTTTTTGGTGACTTTTGTGGAATTGGCTGACACCAGTCAAGAGTCTGTGCTGTGAAACTGAGCAAGCTGGTGCCAGCTCTGATGGCACGAGGAGCTCCAGACTGACCATGGACACTGGGCATGCAGCAAACACAGTGACTGAGCCCCAGACAGATCAGAGTGAGAGGTCACCCACACTCCTGAATTTGTTCCACTGCCATAAAACTGTTTCCATTTAATCTGTAAGTCTACCTGCAGCTCTGACACTACCTGCAAGGCCCAGAGCAAGGTGTGGGAGGCAGGAGGGGCTCCCTGCTGCAGGCTGCTGGTGCTGGTGCCTGGTCCAAGTCCCCAGAGGGTGCTGGAACCCCTTCAGCTGGGGTTGCACAGCTCCAACCCACCCCAGCTTCCACACCTGCCCAAGGCTGCTCACACAGATCATGCAAACAACAACTGCACAAGAATCTTCTGAGCAGAAATACATCTGCTACCAAAAAACAGTTTGCCATTTGCAACCGGTTTTGAAGGTACCCACTGGAGAAGCCCAGCAGTCCTCACCTTGGGCATCCCCTCACAGAAAGCCTCTACCTGTTCACAAGAGGCTGCAGTGCTGTGGCTGTAGCTTCAGGAGTGAGTGAGAGCAGGTCAGGAAGCTGATGTGCAGCCCAGCACTGCTGTGACACTGCAGACAAACAGAGGCACTGGGCTCGCTGTGCCTGCTCGCTGGAATTCCATCTGCCTCAAACACCACGGAAAAGCTGAGATAAGAGCAAACATTTACTCTTGCCTGTTTCTTATCAATGGAGTCAAATCCTGCAATTTTGTTCCCCTTGGTGTCAATCAAGGATCCCATTGGCTCACAAGCAATAATGTCACAGGTCTGCTTTGGCAGAGGCAGCAGCTGGCGCACCCTGTCAATGCTGGCTGAGCGCTTGTCCCCCAGCTCCTTCTAGAGAACAAACACACTGGTCAGCCCAACACAGCAGGAGGGAAAAAGGAAGAGAGACATTGCACTGCTTTCACTATTAGAAAATGTCCAGTTTCTGGATTAATCGTTTCCTTGTACGTTTACTAAATTTAAACAAATGGCTTTGCCAGGTTTTTTCTGTTTTCTTTTAAGAATGGAAATTATCTTTTCAGCTCTTGTTTAGACAGAATGTGGAAAACATGTAATACCCATTTAGAGTCTCGAACAGAAGTAGCTTACAAGGCCCCTAATTTTAATTTAATATCAAGAAAATATTAGAAGTCTGTCCTCTCATTCATCCATTCCTGTAATTTCATTTTCTTCTCTTCTCTTCTTCCTTGGTATCACCAGTTCTCTTTCAGTCTCTCCTGTTTTCCCAGGAAGCCTTCCCAGGCAGTAGAAATGACAGGACTGAAAGAGGAGCACAGAATGTGATTCAAAAGAAACACTGAACGTGAAGGAAGATCACACTTACTTTTAGTTTCTTCACTAAATTCATGTAAGCCCTTTTGTTCTCCTCAGGCCCTCCCTGGGAAGCGCTGGAGAGGTCGGAGGCCAGCGTCCCGTTGATGAGGACACCCAGCATATCCAGCACGGTTGTGAACAGCTCACTGGGGGGAAAGACAAGTGTTACCCTGAGGAACGATGCCTGCCAAGAGACCAGATGTGCACAGCAAGGGCCAGGAACACACTCTTGGGCCAGGGCTCCCTGCACACACACACACACCTCTCCCAGCACACGCGTGCGGGTGGACTCACACACAAAGGGCACCACAAACCCCAGCTCGGAGGCACAGACAGCACACACTGCTAGCAGTCATTAGGAGTTATGGAAAGAGCTCAGGCACGTGCTTGTTAAAGAAGAGTGGCATTTGTGGCTTCAGAGCTCTGCAAACCAGAGGAGCTGCCAGCCCAGCGCTGAGCACGAGAATGGTGCTCGGGCAGTGACAGGATAATAGTGAGAAAAGTTAACAACATCCATGCAAGCTAAATGCACTAAGGACATGAATTAGCCCATTTAAATGGCAGGGACGTACTTGTTGGTCTGCATATCAACAGTTCCTGAAGTGATGATCTGGAGGAGCAGCAGTGCCCAGTCTGTGGTCCACTGGGTGCTCCTCTGCACGGTGTCAAACATGCCCCCCACCTGCAGGACAGCACACGGATGGCAGGGGCTGCATTCCCCCTGCCCTGACACACACATTGCCTGGGACACAACTGCCACCCAGGCCCACCAGCTCCTGCTTGACAGTGCCATCTCAAAAGGATGACTCCACATTACTCTTCCTGCCCACCCCATGCTCCTAGCACGAAGCTTCTCCCAAGAAGGAACTGCATGAAGGGCTTCAAGCTTACTCCAGAGTTGTGTCTCGCTCAGTAAATAGAGGCTGTTTCAGTTCTCAGTACCTGCTTTTAGCTCATAAACATTGCCAGCTTTGCACAAGAAGATTCCTCCTTGAACTCCATATGTGGTTTATGGTTTACAAAAGGATAAAATCTTGCTGTTGCAATGATAAACCAAATGTTTCCCATATCGAGAGCTTCCCAACCCACAACAAAGTGCACGTCCCCACGCAGCTCAGAGGCGACCGCAGCTCCACTGCCAGTGCAGTCACAGCAGCCCCAAAGCCAGTGACAGCTGGCTCAGGTCCTGCTGGCCTGGACCAGGGACAGCATCAGGCTGTGGTTATCATTTTCATAACAGCAGAAAAACCACATAAGTCTTTCTTACCAAGTTAAGACGAAGTTGTAGGGCTTCGTGCATCATTTGCCTGGCTCTAACATCATCCTGGTACCGTTCTTCCCTCCAGTTACTAAGGATCTAAGAAAAAGCATTTGAATAAATCTGTTTTCTTCCTGTAAAGAAATGTCCTCCCTTGGGAGTTGAAGTATTTGTGATCACTATCTATAAGGAATCACAAAGGCTTGTTAACCTTTTTATAATCATGCCTGTTTAAGGCTTGGAACAGATTAAGCAAACTAGTGGGGAAATACATTGATGTGAACAGAGATGATAATCTGCCATCAATTGCATGACTAGGCCTGCCTGTTGTAGCAAAAACACAATAAGCAGCTTTGCTATGTACCCATTAAAAACTACTGTTTGAAACACTACTTAACTGTTCACCACCAGTAAGTAACTAGAATTCCTGTGCTGGATGAAGCTTCCCAACAGGATCTGGTGGGATCTCTGGGTGAGAAATGACCAGGATGTGAGGGCACTGGGAGAACCCATCCAGCAAAAGGAAAGCCCAACTGACAGTGACATCGGGATAAAACATATCAAAGGAAGGAATTTAACTGGGATGTGGACCCACAACACAGCCTGGACCTGGGCTGAGAGGCAGCATGAGAAAACATCAGGCCCACAGGTATCAGCTTCCACTGCCACAGTAATGCACAGAAACTAGAGGCAGAAGATGGAAACATGCACCCACTACACCAGGCACTCTGTATCCTTGCTTTAAGGACAGTCTTAAGGGGCTGGCATGGGCCAGAGCAAGACCCAGAGGGGAGCAGAATCAGCAGAAGCTGTGAGTGAGCACAGGGGATCCAAAGGAAGAGCTGTAGGCAATGGGCTGTTTGGGACTAGCAATATTGTGGGGTTTTTAACATGGAAACTTTTTTATTTGTCCAACTGGAGAATATGAAGGGCTTTCCTAGAGAAGAAAAGTTTCAAATATGTAAAAACTTTTCATGATGAAGCTGAAGACTGAGAAAATTGTTCCTCTCAGGACAAACATTTTTTCCTGTTTCTTCTGGAAAGAACTGAAAACAAACTCATTTGTTTCTCTCTAACAATATCTTAGAAAGCATATTTTAAACATTTAGAAAACAATTTTTAGAAAAAAAAACATGTATTCCCTCTCAAATAGGAACAAACACCTCCTCATCCTCCCTTCCCTGGACTGATCCTTTTGGCATGCCCTTGCACTGCCATTTTCCTGATTCTATACCATCACACACACACATAAAACTGATGACACATAAAACATCTAACAAAGGGTGCCCATGGTTATGTGCTTGTTTTACCTGATTGACTTGATTCTGCAGTGATGTTAGAAGCCCTTCCCGTTGCTCATCCTGGCCCTTAAGGCAAGTCAGCACCAATGAAAGGAAAGGCTGCTGACTCAAGAGAGACATGCTTTAAGAGAGGCAAACACAGAAGTCAATTAGGAAAGTCCTTTTCATTCTGCTCATCCTCACTCCCTACCTTGTTTTGTCTACTTTTTTTCCAGGAAGTGGCACTGCCTGCCTATGAGTCTCCTTTTACTAAAACTTCTGTTTTAGTAAATTAAAGCCCTGGTAGGGAAATGGGAACATGCACACAGGAGGCAGAGCACCAGCCAGCATAAATACACAGATTATCTGTGTCATTACTGCTCCAGGCATGGAATGACCAGGACCTACAGGGACACTTGAAGGCCTGACTCAGAAACAGAGCATTTTGATTAACCAGGGATATAATTTTAATGGAGATTAGGCAGCTGAAGTTTCTAATCCATATTAGTGGTTTGAAGCCAATCCCAAATTTTGCCTTCCAGCACTGATGAGGATGACAGCCACCAGGATTACAGGAGAAACCTGTAGCTGGTTGCAGATGTGCCATACCAGTGCAAAGGCTTTCAGATTACTGACATTTTTTTTTTTTTTTTTTTTTTTTTTTATATTAAGGTGTATCCATCTTAAACATAACATGAAGAAGAAACACACAAAGAAATGGCCAGGTGAAGGAGGAGAGCCCAGCACTGCAGCAAGTAGCAGGCATGCTGCAACTGTGATGGAAAGAAAAGAAAAAGAAATCTAATCTGAAAGGGAAAATATGATAGGTGGAAGTATTGGTCCCCACCCAGGGAAGGGGAACTGCCCTGGACAGCACAGAGGATGACCAACATGATAACACACACTGCCACCACCTCAGGACAAGGCACTGATGGTGAGGCCATATACAACAATCAAATACCACAAGCCTTTGAGAAGTGCTTTGTTTTCCCAAACTGTGCTGTGGAAGAGTTCACAAAAAGAAAGATGGTTGGTATGTGAAGTGCAGAGACCCTGTTGTGTACTGTATTAAAAGGAATTCCTATCCTAACTGTAACAAAGCACAAAAAAATGACAGACTGAGAGAGACTATTGTACTAAAGGAAAATCAATAACCATTAAGCCATTAAAATTCTCACACCTTGGGAGAGTTAAGAGATTCCTAACAGGAATTAAGTGACATGACAACTAGGGGATCCTAATGGTTGGAAAAGTTCTGCTTTTTCTACTGCCATAGAAGGTAAGATAAAACAAGTGCTCTAACTGGTCCTGAAATCTCTAACATTTCCTGTCACCAAGCTGCAGAACAGCCACTGGAAGATGTGTTACAAAGCTTTCTCATGTCTTCTTCTGCAGACAGTGATATTTCTTCAGACCAAATGAAACCTGAACCCTGTATGAAGTTTTTGCTTCAGAAAAGTGAAGCCAAGATCCAGCCCTCAGCAGACAACTCCTCCAAAAACCCCTCTCAGGTCTGCCTGCAGGGACATCCCAAGCTCATACCTTTTTTGTTTCTGTCTGTCTCTTTCCTTCTTAGAAGATGACCCCAGATGCTGACCTTTCTCCAGCTCCTCTCCTGCAGCTTTCAAGACCCTACCTTGCACAGAGGTGGGCAGCTTTGCAATCAGGGGAGCCACCAGCCACACTCCTCGCCGCTCAGAGGAACTGGAAGTACAACAAACTTATTTCAGCCTAAATATCCACTTAGCTTTGCAACCAGTATCAGCTGCTGTAAAACTGAACTGCTTTAACTAAAGCTGTTGACACAATGCATCTGGAATAACTGCTGTGGACTGAGCAGTCACAGTGGTGTCCCTGCCCATGCAGGGGGGGTTGGAACTGGGTGATCTTTAAGGCCCCTTCCAACCCAAACCATTCTATGATTCTATGATTTCTGTTTCCCAGAAAAATTCAAGAGTAGCAATTATATTTATTGCTAAATGAAACAAACAGAAATAACCTTCAGACAACTCATTTCTGCACATTCCTCTTTCAAGTGAAAAAAAAAATAAAATTCAGGCAATCTACACATAATTAAGCGTCACAGAGGCTAAAATAATTAAAAAGGTGCTGCAAAAAATACCTTAGGAATGCCTTTTTACCATTCTGTCTTGTATTACTTGTGTCAGCATTTCCAACAGAGTTTGGATTGAAGAGGCCTATACCAGAGTTAGAAGAGTTATTGTTTAGATCAGCGGATTGCTGAAACACCTCTATTGTCGCCTTTGCAATATTATCCAACAAGCTGTTCATTTCAGCCACAGACCCAGAACCCTACAGTAAAACATAAGTAAACTAGCACATTCGTGGTATGTTTGCTCACCGACTACGTTAAAATTTAACATACTTTTTTTTTTTTTTTTCAGTAAATATTTAGGTAAGGAAGTTTGAAAGCAAATACTCACGGGCTCCTTCAGGCACTGCTTGATCATCAGCTGCAGCTCCAACCAGGACTGACGGAGAGTCCACTGATCCAAGTTCTAGGTAAGAATCCACATTACAAACACAACTGTCAACACTTCACAGGTCTGCAGAGGACAGTAAGCTCATAACTGAAAACATTACATGCAAAAGCCTCTCTTTTAAGCAGACCATCTCTGTCACTCTTTTGATAGTCTAATGGCATGCCAAAATATCAGAGCTACTAAAGAATGTGTATTAACTTTCACATATTCACAGCCATCGTTGTTACTCAGCACTTTTAACCATGCAGCTTTTTGGAATAAAGTTCTAACTCTCTGCAAAATCTGAGTTTAGTTAAATGTGAACACAGAAAATGGACTTCAGCCTTTCCTTAGTAATTACATTAACCCATGGCTCTGCTGTCCCAGTGGACTTGTTTGTATTTAGCACGAGCCCATTGAGACCTGATTAAAGTGATGCAGAAGCTGAAGTGAGTATTTTGCAGGGCTCTGATCCCTATTTGTCCTGGCACAGATACTTCTGCCTTGATTCTTCACAAAGCAATTCAAAGAAAAACCATTTTGTGGGTTAAGAAATGAGGTGTCCCCATTGCAGGATGCCAGCACACCCTGGGTCTCCCCCTGCAGTACCTGCAGTATGCGCTTGATGTGCTGCCTCTGAGGGTTCTCACCCTCCGTGCACTCTGTAACACCATGAGGATAACAGATAAGTTGGAGGAGTGTCTGTGCTTGCTTGTTCGAAAGAACAGGATCCAAAATAAGATCTTTGTCTGTGCACAGCCGCTCAGGTTCCTTCAAACAGTGCTCTCCAATCCATTCCTGCAAGTAATCAAACAGAGTCATGAGACAGTTTCAAGGAAATACTACCCTTTGGTAAACTAGACAGAAAAGGGATTTTTTTCCATATTGAAAATTTGAAGTGAACTATGGTTGATGCAACACGTGAGATCAGAAATGTCTTCTGTCCCTCAGTACCACCTGAAAGTGTCAGACTGCACTGCAGGACAAACAATGCCACTGCAGAAGCAGACAGCTACCAGTCCTACTGTCTCCTCAAAGTGCTTGAGATTCAGGGAAGAAAATCATCTCCATTCTGGTAAGGTGGAGGGAGGTGCTAGCAACTAACTAAAGCTATTTCCCTCCCCAGTAACATACTACTCGGTGCATAAGTTGTCAGAAACAGGACTCCCAGACAGAACTGAGACACTGAGTTGATTTCAGCAGTCACTTTGCACCACAATGTGTGTGACTCAAATAAAATACCATGGTTTCTCCAAATGCAGAGCGAGGTCAGTGTTACAGATTACCTGCTGGCAAATGGTCCTGAGCACGTATCTGGCATACTCGCTCAGACTGGCGGTTTCTATGGAAACAGCTTTTCCACAGGACTTCAAAGTGTGAGAGGAACCCCAGACCCCATCCTCACTGAGCTCATCTAACAAGCCTCTCATCTGGAAGTCTTCACCCTTCAAGGAGCTGTTGATGTTGTTGCTGCCAATTTCAGCATCTCCTGCAGAGCAGAAGCAGAGAAGCATTGGGGTGAACCCGTGGCCCAGACCCATCCCCAGGGACATCTCTGGGGACACACAGCTGGGGAGGAGGCACACAGCCCCGGGAGCAGCACTCAGAACACCAGAACATCACTGGCTCAGAGCACTGGCCCCTTGCTTCACTTTGCATTGCATCTTTTTAACAGGTATTGCAGAAGTAAAATAAAAAAATTATACAACTGAAACACAAATAAAGACACTGTGTGCTTGACAGGAGAGGGTCTGTGAGTGTGTGCAATTGCTCTGGCAGATAAGAAGGGTTGGGTTACTTGCTCTTCTCAGATGTCTCCTTCTGAGGCTTCTCTCCTACTCTGATTTATTAACACTCCACAGATCTAAGAGACAAGTTGTGAGCAGTGACCCCCTGGCCAACCTTACCATGAACTTCCCAGGAAGAGAGACTGACCTTCCTGGGAATGTGCAGAGCAGGCAGAGGGAGCCTGGCCAGCACTGGTGAGCCCTGCAAGGCACCAGCACAGCTCTACAGCCCAAAGCCAGCTGGGGAAGCAAGGAAAAATACTTTGGACACAATGCAAAAAAATTCAGTCCTGTATCAGTTGATGTTTTTTGTGTTTATGGTCCTGAAACTTTGGACAAGGGAGAAGATGGGACTGCAGTTGTGTGGCAGTGGGGAGAACAGCCCAAAACACTGCAGCAACAACAGCCCAGAGGCTGCAAGGCTGCCCAGGGGTGTGGGGGATGTCAGCCTGCACCAGAGACAGAGCCCAGGCCCCTCTCAGCAGAAACTCCTCCTCACCCCCTGATGCAGCACACAGGACATCCCTTAGGAAACCCCCTGGTTTACTATCCAGCTCAACAACCAAGGTGAAGCTGCCCCTTCAAGCACAGGTTCCCAGCACAGTTCCTGGTTACACACACACCAGCACTGCCCAAATCTACAGCTACCAGCAAAATATTTCAAACTACTGCACCAAGCCTTTCAGCACCTCATCACTGGGCTGCTACACGTTCACACAAACACTTCAAACACTGTGTGTGGGTCCTCCCATGCACTCAACTTCTCCTACCCCTGTTTCTGTGTTCCCCCCACTGCTTTACCCTGGACACAGAGAATGAGGCTGTGACACAGAGTGAGTGCTAAGAAACAGCCAAGACCTGTGCCCTCCTGCTCTGTGCTGCATTAGAGTGACTCCTACATGAGCAGCATACAATCCTCTTTGTAACAAGGCTGGACTTGTATTTAACAGCTTCTCAGAGCCACAGCCACACAGGGTGCCAACTAGAGACATCTCCAGATACACCACTTCAGGTAGAGGAGGAGATGTGCTGCAACACAGGCACAAATAAACTGTGTGCCTGGATCTTCCTTCAAGCCACTTGGCATCATCATGTCCCTTGTGAAAAAACAAGTGTCCACACTACCCACCACTAATGAAGAAAAGCAGAAAATCTCAGCACTCTGAGTAGGAAGAGAATGAAGAGAATGACCTAAATGCAGTTCAAACTCACCCAAATCCATGAGCCCATCCCATAGCTATGCCTCTAATATCTTTCCCAATACAGTCACATCATGAAAGATCATTAAAGGGTTTTAAGACAGTTCTGAGGCACTGGCCAAAAAAGGCAAACAGAGGTATAAGCAGCTGGGGATATACCCAGATGTGAGTATGCCCACATCTGGAAAACCTTGCTTGTTTAGCTTACTTAGCTCCAAAAATACCCAACAGCAGTGGTAACAAGAGCCTGAACTGAACTTGAGCCAAACCAAAGCTCTTGGGCAGTTATTTGTTTGGGAGAACAAGACACTCATCTCTCAAGGACTGCTGCTGAGCAGGGATTCTTCTGTAACTTCCACAGTGACAGACACACATGAGTTGTGGCAAAACATGGAAAAAGGAGGGAAAAGTCACCCGAGACCATATTTCCTCTCTACAGTTGAGAGAGAGTGAGATTTGAAACGTCCTGAGGGCTGCTGGTGGGAGCAGGGGTCAGCAAGGGAAAGCAGCACATCTGCTTTAAGCCTCCTCAGCTGGGGCTGACTCACTAGGGAAAAATTCTGCCTCTTGACCCCTGGGGGGAACATGCTACCCAGGCACAGCCAGCAGCCCCATTTTTCTCCTGTCATCAGGTTTTTCCTTTCCCAGGAGCATTCCCAGGGAAGTGAAGTAGCACGGTCTGGTTTTTTGCCCAAACAACAAAACAGAAACATCACACATGACTCTGCACAATCTTACCAAGCATCAGAATTGCTTTTAAGACTGCAAACACAGCTCCCACTTCTATACTGTTGTGAGCAGCAGCCAAGAGGTGACGGTCACAAGAAGAACGAATTCCAGGAAAGAATTTCCCTATGGAAAGAAGAGTAAATCCTGTAGGAAATTGTTTTTATGTAGAAAGTTTATTTACTAGCTAAAATTTCCTTTGACAAAATCCTTTTCATCTAGAATAGCTACAGCAGTACAACAACTGGAGGGAGAACAGCATCTTCTGAAGCTGAAGACCAACAGGTAAGCCATTAAGATCACTGGGGATACATGGCTATGATGTATTAATATCAAGGTAATCTCTGATCACTTCAATAGAAAAAGGAGCCTGACATTTCACTGTGCCCATGTAAACACCAAATTTAATCACAAGGAGACCCTGAAATGGATTTTGGTTTTGATTTCTCTGGTTCAGGAAATCACTTCCCTCTTCTACTCATTTTAACAAACGAGACTTAACATAAATGCCTGGGCTCCAGTGAAGCCTGATGCTGCAGCTCAGGAGCAGGCTGCAGAAAGAGGCAGTGAGAGCTTTTTCTAACCTCAAGGACAAGACAAACAGCCTGAAAACCAGGAGGGAGGGAGAAAGGAAGGACAGATCTTCTGAGGCAGTTAACTGAGCCATGTGTAAGCAAAGACAGCAACACAGTCACATTTTGTTTGATTTGTGGAGTTCAGACATGACTTTTCCTATCAATTCAAATCTGCTTTTATTTCTAGGGAAGCCTAGGACCATATAAAACTTTTCTGTTACTCAGTATTCTTCATAGCTCATACTTTTTTTTGCTCAAATATGCAACAAAGGTCACACAGTTCTGGTGAAAAAAGGGAAATTAATATTATTTTTAGATGGAAGAATATGACACCACTTCAGAGCTGAAAAAATTTTTTCTTTCAATTTCACTTTCCCATAGATATAGTCTTGTAATCAAATTTGCTGAAACATTTTTAAGTCAAAATACAGGATATTTCCAGGCTTTTAATTGTTAGGTGCTTGTTCCTTGCCCTTTTCCTTCCTCTTTTGGTCTGCGGCAAGCACACACAGGTCAGACCACAGAATGTTCAAATTTAAAAGGAAAGAGAACTACACTACTGTATTCCGAGATCTAATTTCCTCAAGTTTCTTCTGCTGGACTAGAGGCTTTCTTATACATTTCATTTCTATTTCCATATAAAGCTACCAAGGTGCAGGATGTGTATCCCAGGCACTGGGAGCTGAGCCACTGCAGGAGCTGCCCCTGCCCTGCCAGCTCCTCGCAGGAGGGAAGGTGCAAACTGTGTCACGTCCCACAGACCCAGGTGGATCAGTCCCAGGAATGTTTCAGTGGAATTCCAAAACAAAACAAGAACTCCCAGGACAGAGCAGTTCTGAATTCATACTGCTTTGCTGAAGCATACACAGATGCTGAGCTAACACTTAATTTGCCTTTTTACTGCGTAAAATGCTCATGTGGCTGAGGTTTATGTCAACATTATACCACCTCTGGGTGGCCAGGTGTGGGTAAGGGGTAAGTCTCAGCAAACTTACACAGTTTTATATCCATATCAAAGGTTTGCCACACAAGCAAGCATAGCACATATCAACCAGGCTGTCATTTCTTCTTGCACCATGGATACCCTCAGACATGAAGTCTGAAGCCATCAGAAGCCACCTGGTCTCACTTTTTGGTATGAAAGGACCACACAGCAGAACTCACCTGCTCCCTGGGGAAAGAGGCAGACCTGGGGTGTCCTGAAGAGGTGCAGGAGCAGCCGACAGGTCATCCTTGCCCCAGGCTCAGCATCGGGGTCTCCACAGGCTGTGGGAATGGGATGTGGACATGAGGCATCTGCCCAGGACACCACAAGTCCCAGTGGCAGGCCTGGAAATGTTCTACCTCACAGCCACGCTTCAAGTGGGAATAAAGCAATTTCATCAACAGCAATCAGCACTTATGGCCTTGAGTCATTAACAACAGGGAAGAATAGTACAATTTTTGGTAAGCAGGAGACCTAATTAAGGGCAGAAGAAAACACAGGGTTAAAATGGCTTTTGCCAGAGATCAGAAACACAAATGCAAAGAAACATGCAAATGTGCAGTGGCTGACGGAGAGGACCACAGCAGCAGCACTGCAGGGCTGGAGGAGAAGACACTGAGGTGAGGGACAGCAGGCTGAGGGCAGAGGGAAAGGCACCCCCTGAGCAGAGCTGGCAGAGGTCTGAGCAGAGCAGAAGGGAGCTGTGAGCAGGGGAGGTGCCCAGCAGAAGGGCAGAGGCACTGTCAGGATCTGACACCCTGCTCATGTCTGGGCTCTCTGACCTCACCCAAGGCACCAGCTCAGGCAACGGAGACATCTCAACAAATCTTAAGCTTCCATTTTAAGTTTTTGTGTGGGTATTTTCTTACCTGCTGCAAGAAGGGAAGGCAGTGCCACGTGCTGAACCACATCCTCCAGGGAAAAGCACTGCCGGGCAATCAGGATAGCAATGAAAGTGGCCAGAGAGTCGTGGAAGGACAGGTCACTCACCTGGAAGGAAACACAGAGCCAGGCTTCACACCACAGAGCACACACAGCTCTGGCCATGACTACTGTGGAATTAACTGTAAGAATACATGGTAAAATGTTTATACATAAGCATTTGTCTCTAAATCCTGATGCATTTCTCAAATACTTTATGGCAAATGCTTATAGCTTTTAATTTTAACAAACACCTACTTCAAACATCACAAATTCTGAAATTAAAAAAAAAATCTTGTAAAAGCTTGAGATTTTTTTTCCATTCTATAAAAACTGATAATACCAATACTCATTCCTTAGCCTCAGGACTTCTGAGAATACATCCCAGGGCACAGGGTTTCAATCTGTTCCTAAATGCACATGTAATCATACTGTAGGTAAATTTATTGAATTAGATACTGGATAATACCAGTCACGGTAACCCTGCTGACTAGAACAGGACTACATAACCTACACCAGATGAATAAGGCACAGCAAGCTGTACCACCCCTCCTACAATCTAAGAGCCAGCAATAAAACAGGATCTTTAAAACAGAGATAGTTATTTGCACATCCAAAGGCATTTTAGAAAAAGTTTCTGTACATGCCTGCTCCTTTTCTAAGAGTACTTCTGATATTTCCTATCATTCTATAACAACAAAATTTACAAAAGAAAACCATAAGCACTGCTCAAAATCTACGTTAACCCCAAAGAGGGTAAATAATAAAAGAATAAAAATCAATCAGAAATCTCATCAAACACCTTGAAAACTCAAATGGACACAGGGCTCCATTTGTGCTCAGCATCTCACATTGAATGGAAATCTTACCATGCCTCTAAGTTCACCCCGAGAAAATAGGTTTACCAGGTACTTCAGAAGATACTGAACTTACATCCACACTGCAGAGCAGATCATTGAAACCCCAGACATGATTTGAAGAGCAGCAGAGAGCTTTTACGACCCCCAACCACTCTGAGCTGAGCACCGTGCAGCACGCAGTCAGCTCTGCACAGAGGTTTGCCATGTCATTAATCCTAGGAGAGAAGAGGAGAACTAACACTGAAGCAAGATATTTTGTAAAAACGTGAATATTTAGGTAAAAGCAGATCAGTGCTTGGCAGAAGGACTGGTGTTTCCCTACTTAAGCTGGGGGTTTGTGTCCAAACATGAGTATGGCACTGTACACATAAGTTGGTGTTCAGATGAGTGATTTGGTGTGTGATTCAGACTTACCTAACACATTAAAAGCCAGCACACTTGACTCATCACCCCAGTGCAAGTTATTTTTTCTCTGTTCCACAGTGAAACTCGTTTGGCCACATTTAGCTGTTCCCCTTTGTTGCTCTTACAAAACTGCTTCCTCTCAGCTGCTCTGTTCTGCCCAGGACACCCCACTTTCAGAGGATGGTTTGGGTTGGAAGGGACCTTAAAGATCATCCAGTTGCAACCCCTGCCATGCCCAGGGACACCTCCCACAGCCCAGGGGGCTCCAAGCCCCATCCAACCTGAACACTGCCAGGGATGGGGCAGCCACAGCTTCTGGGGCAACCTGGGCACCCAGGGGCTCAGCACCCTCACACTGAAGAATTTCTTCCTAACATCTCAGTCTTCCTTCCTTTAGGTTGAGACCCTTCCCCCTCATCCTACCACTCCAGGCCCTTGTCCCAAGTCCCTCCCCAGCTTTCCTGGAGCCCCTTCAGGCACTGGAAGGTGCTCTAAGGTCCACTGAGAGTCTTCCCTGGGCTGAACAACCCCAACTCCCTCAGCCCTTCCTCATAGCAGAAGTGTTCCAGGCTTCTGGTGATCTTCATGGTCTCCTCTGGACACTTTAGAGATGGCTTCGTGCTGGGGACAGGGAGGAGAACACAGGAACTGCACATATTTTAGGCAGGACTCAATCAGAAAACAAAAGGAAAAAAAATCCATGAACTGTCAGCAACCTTAAAAAGGCTGCCAGCTCCTCCTAACTATCAAACCCAAGAATTTATTAAAAACCTGACCAGACAGAACACCAGGTTCTTGGTGTTTAGATTGTGTAAGAGGAACCAAGGTGCAGGGACAGAGGTCAAGGCTGGATCCAAAGATCTGTGTCTGCATCACCCTGCACCACAGATGCTGCAGAGTGGGAAACCAGGGTCAGCCAGTGTCCATGCCACAGTGCTACATCTGCAGGAGAAGATCAAGTGTGCCTGGGAAAGAAAACAGACTGGCAGGGTAAAACCCTGAGACTGACACTGCTTCACTACAAAGGTACTTTATTATTCCTCTTGTCAGTACCCTGAGATCACCTACAAAGGTCTAACATGGGCATAAGACCCAAGAAGTGTCATGCTGGATCAGAGCAAATCTCCACCTGACCAGGACTCCTGCAGGACAGGACAGATGAACATCCCATCCTAAACTTAGTCACTGGAGATCAGCTGGAACTGTGCACTGTGAGGTCCAAGCTTCTCTTAAAATATAACTGGTAACACTTATAACTTCTATAGCTTTCATCCAATAAAGCTTCTAGTACTTTTAAAATTTTTTTTAAAATCTACATATTATCTATGAAGATGGGTTCTGTAAAGAGTAAACACGTTTAATAAATTAAACACCAATTGCATCAGAAGAAGGAAATGACCTAATGCAGAACCTTCCCTCATTTGCAGGATTCTAATGAGCAAAGATTGTGCTGAGCTGTTGTGTCAGCGTGGCACAGAAAGCTCTCTGGCTGTCCTGCAGTGAGTGCTGTCTGCTCCTAACTCCCTCCTGGCAAATTCTGCAGATTAATAACCTCTGTCTCCTATGGACAGAGATGGATTCAGAGATGGCTTCATAATGGGGACAGAGAGAAGAACACAGGAACTGCACGTATTTTGGGCAGAAGTCAATCAGAAAAAATAACCCAGAGGAAGCATACTCAGTAAGTTTGCAGCAACGAATGGAAACAATTGCAAAAAAAAAAAAAAAAAAAAAAAAAGACACAGTCAGAGGAAAGGAAACCTGATGGGCATCATGTAAAAAGCCAGCCCATTCCCATCCCAGCAGGGTTTGCCTCACCTTCCTGCATCCTGGTGGCCCATGCAGACGTTCATCAGGGCATTGCAGACAAAGCTGTAGCGGTTGGCTGCGTTGTCACTCAGGATCTTCCCCAGCATCGAGTAGTTAATGCTGTGAGCAGAAGGGTTCTCAATAAAATCCATCATGAACTCTGGGTCCCACAGCAAATTGGAATTTGAAGGCTGAACATTGCTGTAGATGGTTTGTTTCACCTTAGAACAGGCACTACTGAGGACCAGAAAGACAGAGAGATGCCAAAAACCTATTTAGCAGAAATACCCTGAACATTCAGTGTGGGGTCAGTTGGATCACCATCCTGTACACATTTTCAGACTCATTTTTGAAAAGGAGCAGCTACCAGAAAACAGGGCTGGTACATCAATTTCATTCCAGTTTTCCTGAAAATAAAGTCTCAAGTTTCCCAGCAGCTTCTCTAACATTTCTCTGACTGAAACTGTGAGTAGGTGGGTAAGGACCACACGGTCCCTCCTCACCAGCAACACCTTCCTGGAGCATCAGGTGCCCCTGCACTGAACCCTGACAGTGCTTCACAGCTCTGCTCCCCCTCTTCATGTTCTACACCATGACATGTAGTGCTGGTAAGGAGAATTAATTAAGGATAAACAAAAAAATTCAGATAAATTAAAAACTCTCCATTTGATAATAAAGTCGCATAATAGACAACTTTTTGAAAGAAGAAATCAGTAAGCACAGAAAAGATAAAGATCATATTTTGACAATAATAATCTGCCAAAAGACCAAGAAATGCTCCAGGACCTACATGTTAATTGGCTTTCTTTGAGGAAAGAAAGGTGTTAGTGAAGAATGCAAACTGCACACACAGAATGTTGTAAGAAACGTTTTAAGGTTCTCTAAGAGTAAAGTAGGAAAACCAGCCAGTGGAAAACAAATACCCCACAGCTCAAACACCCAGCACTGTACCACTGGGCTGTCACACACCAGACCCTGGGCACACACGTGTCCCCAAGCTGGGCCACCACAGCATTCACCTTACCCTGGGCAGGGAGGTCCCAAACCCAAACACGGAGCGTGTGAGCCCAGCAGGCTCTGGCACTGCCCCTGCACCAGAGGCAATGCTGGGGGAGTGGTCAGAAGATAAGATGTGAAAAAAAGTGAAGGAATGATTTAAAAAAAAAAAACAACAAAAAACGGAAGTTTGGTGAATACAACTACATAAAGCAAGCACACTCAAGCAAAACATGCAGCTCCCTCAGGAGAACCCAGAGATGAGAAACGCTGCAGATGAGCTCAGAAACCACTGCTGAAGCACTGCAGAACACACAGGGTGAGTCTGGAAATGTGGACATTCATGGACTGTACTTCACTGTTGCTTCAAAATAACTTAAAGAAACAGCTGGATGCACAGTATGCTAAGAGGGAACTAAAAAAGTTGCCCTGTACAGACAACTGGTGCTGGTTTTGTTTCAGCTGCATCTAGGAAACCAAGGTGGACCTGGCATTGCTGGGATAACTGTTGGACTCGATCAGCTTAGAGGTTTTTTCCAACCCAAATGGTTCTATGATTCTAAAAAGAAAATGAGTGTAGTATTACCTTATATACAGCTGTTTAAAATGTATGCATCATTTTTATTACCAGTTTTCATAGAATTCTAACCCTATTTGTCTGAAAAGGGGCTTCAAACCAATTGCCATATATAACATATTTAATATATTATTTAATATCTTAAATATCCCTGTATTAACATATTACATTTTGTTTTGCTATAGTAGGTTTATATTATATATTACAGTAAGCTAATATTATTAATAGAAACATTATTTTTGTATTACTGAACTTTGGCTTTTAAGTACAAAAATGAACATACTACTAAGACAGCTCTGTAGCTCTTCGATATTTCATTTTCTTTTTCCTAGAGTTTTTCATATTAAATTCTATTGTTCTCATGTCTTTGCAAACCGATTAAAATATTACTGAGAACACTTACACTGCTCCTTATGAAGCAAAGCCCACAAATCTGAAATACACTAGCCAAAACCAGCTATATAAAGCAGGAGGAGAAAGAGTAGCTGGTTTGTAACTCTCACAAGATGTGCATTTCCCCTCCTCCTTTAAAAAGTGAGAGCCAAAAATACAGCATGTATTTTTGATTTTAAAATCAGGGAACTGACCATTTGAACACAAAACTTCCCAAGCTCAAAACCTGCTTGTGGCTCTCCCCACACCAAAGGAAACATTTCACAGAGCAGCAGGGCTGTGCTGTTTCCCACCCAGCACTGGAGGTGCTCAGCCTCTGCTCCCCCACGCAGGTACCAGCACAGCACCAGGACCTGTGGGCTCAGGACCAGACACTTGGCACCAGCAGGAGGGTGACATCCGTGAAGGAGAGCAGCAAAGGCAAAGGTGTCTTTTCCATGGAAAGCAAACAGCTCTGAAAGCTCAGCAGTGTCAGTCGACGGGCTAGGCAGCGCTCAGGAAAATCCCATTCCCACCCACCTGAAGAGGTCTCCAAACCTGCTTCTCAGGTGACTACAGGACACGTACAGATCGTAGAGGTAAGCTAAAATACACCTTTCTGGGGAGGAACATTCCGAGGGGTTAACAACATGCTTCACCACCCCGCACAGCCTGCAAAGGGAAAGAAACCCCGAGTTTGATCACAGGTGTCTACTGAGTTACACCCCACACACACACCCCACCAGCTGGGCCATGCCATGACAGACCCTCTGCCTACAGGATGGGGCTCCTCTGCACTTTGGTGTCACCTCTGCACTTGCCAGGGCCACAGGGAGGGGACAGTGGCACTGGGGCATCCCAGAGCAGAACGAAGGGTCAGGAAACCCAAAGACTCAGCTCCCCCTCTCCCAGGCGTGAGGTCCCTCCCAGCTCCCCAGCAGCCACCCACAGCACCGCCTGGACCCAAACACAGGGTTTGGTTGGCTGGGGATTTTTTGCCTAAGAGAGAACACCAGAAAAACCAAACCCCATGTTTTGGAAAACCGTGGCTGGTACAAACCCTTCAAAGACTTGTGCAGTCTGCTCGGGGCTGAGGATGAGGCAGGCGTGGTAGCGCCGCAGGACGGCGACGATGCAGACGCAGAGCCCCGTGGTGTAGCTGCCTGCCAGGCTGGAGGACTTCAGCAGCAGCTCAGCCTCCACCACGCTCAGCTCATTCAGCAGCTGGAAACACACAGGCAAAAAATTACCAGCTCAAAAAATAGGTTAAATAGGTGCAAAACCCCAGGATGTTAAGGATAAACCGTGAGGCAAGAAAAAATGGAATTCCTCTACACGCTACAGAACATGGGGAAGAGGGAGCAGAATAAACTGCTGAAGTATCAAAAGTATACTTTAAAGTATGATCCAGAATGTTATTAATTTTGAAAGATTTTAAAATTAAATACATCTACTGTTTCTCCACAATTGTCAAAGGAAGACAAAAGGGGAAGTCATCTGTCACTCTGTTTGAGAGGTCAGGAAACCAAAACAGAAAAGTACATGGCAGCAAATCAGGAGAATTTGCAGACCAGCTCTTGGGTTTTTTCCAGCTTTACCGGAAAAGTATCACAGCTTTACCCTGACATAACCCCCCAGATGAACTCTGTTCACCTGTATTGCAAAGTCTATAAGCCCATTGATATTCAGTGCTGGCTCCATGAGATCAAAGATGAGCTGTATATGGTGAGCCAAGGGAAGATGATAGGATGTTCCTGAGGCAAAACTCGTTATCTGTTCCAGAACATTACTGGAGATCTGTGAAAAGAAATGTCAAAAAGTCGTAAGAAGACTGAGGCCTTCTCAGACACAGTGGTGCTACAAAAATCCTGGTTTATACGTGGAAATAGAGCGTCAGCATTTGGCAGACAAAAGCACTGACATGCATGAATATACCTGTCAGGCTACTATCCCACAAGTCCCAGTGAGATTTTATTTTCAAAACTGACAAAACAGAAAATCATGTTCTGCTGCTTTGCAGCTGGGAGTAATAATGACCCCCAAATAGCTACTGGAGCAGGTATTTTAGAACAGCAGGGCAGCACTTTTCCTGTTGCCTTTGAAGCAGCAGTGCACTGAAAATTCTTGGTATATACAAAACACTTCTAAAAAAAATTGGTTTTGCTTCCTACCTCTACAACAGAAAGTAAAAGGCCACGATTTTATTCAAGGGAAGTACCTGAGATGTCACCTGATGTTGGTCAAAATAGGACAGCTGCTGCAGTTTTGTGAACACAGTCTCCAGGGTTGGAAAAGTTTCTTGTTTGGTCTTCCTGGCTTTCTGCCCTTCATCCCCAACTTAACAGAGAAGAAAGTTATTTTGGCCATTTGACAGTTAGTGGAGCCCTAGTAGTCATGCATTATTACTGATTTACTGACAATTAAAATCTTAGTAAGCTTTACTGGTGGCTCTGTAAAGCCTCAGTGTTCCCTTGGACTTGGGACAAACACACAGCATGTCACAGCATCAAAGCTACTTCGAGGTTTTTCCCATGCAAAAAGGTGACACCCCAAAAACCCTGAAAACCACCCATGCAATCAGGAGGGAAAGAAATATCTGTCAGTTGCTGGCCAGGTCTCTCATGCTCCAGCCTCAGGAAAGTGTTCCCAGCCAAGCTGTTAGAAAAGCAGAGATTCTGAGTGCCAGTGCCCCCTGCTCATCCTGCTCTAGCTACAGGGCTCTGGTCAGGACTTGTCCAAGGGATTGTGAAGGGCCTGGCAGCCAAATGACAGGATCAAGATATAGGGCTGCAGTCAGCCTGCTGAGCATCCCTCATCCTGCTAAGCACCCCTCATCCTGCTGAGCACCCCTCATCCTGCTGAGCACCCTTCATCCTGCTGAGCATCCCTCATCCTGCTGACATCCTTCATCCTGCTGACATCCTTCATCCTGCTGAGCACCTCTCATCCTGCTGAGCATCTCTCATCCTGCTGAGCATCTCTCATCCTGCTGACATCCTTCATCCTGATGAGCATCCCTCATCCTGATGAGCACCTCTCATCCTGCTGAACACCTCTCAGCCCCCTGGTCTCTGTGCAGTGTGGAAGCTCTCACCTCCCATCTCGGTGGTGCTTTTCTTGTTCAGGATTTTGAGGATGTCTTTGGTGATCCTCTTCAGCTGATGCCTTGCTTCATCACGCTCCTTACCAACTCCATAGAGGAGAATCATGCGCTGGTTGCACTCGTGACTTGAAGATTCATCCTAAAAAGACCATATACAAGTGAGATCTTCTCTTTTTTGTCTCCACCTGCAGGAATACCTCTCACACACACACACACACCGAGTAGCCCAGACTGCAATAACAGTAACAACCTCTTTGTCCATCTCATCAGTGTAGGGGGAACAGTGCCAAACAAAATTATTCAAGTGTAGAATAAAAACACAGAGCAGAAAGATGTCATCCAGTGTTATGAACTCAGTGTGTCTGTAAGGACAGAAGCAGAGGACATACAGGGGTGACCCTCCCAGCTGCCCTCTGGGTATCAGCCCAGCTGGGCTGATATTCAGTAGCAGATTAGTAAATAGGAGACAGATGTCAAGAAACTGGGAGCCATTTCTCTTATTTCAAGTCTGCTGAAAAAAAAAAAAATAAGGCAGCCCAACTCCTAAAATTCTACTTTGTACATTCCAAAGAAATTGCAGTACTTTTAGTTTATTTAAATTGTAACTGGTCATCTTTGCTCTTTTAATAAAATGTTTCATATAATGTTGATGCACTATATCTACTTAAAACCTTGGGGAACTGCTCTGCAAGTCATATAAGGTACAAATGTTTTGCTCAGTAACACACATACTTTGTCCAAGCAAACCAATCACTACTTGTCTCAACTACTTAAGATTTTTTCAAAAACAAAGCTATGTACAAAAATAATACTAAAGAATCACAAGGCAAAAAGGTGGCAGACAGAGTGCCACCCTGTGCCCAGAAAAGCTGCAGTCTTACAAAATACACACTCTCTTTTTAAAACAGTGACTTCTAGTGATTCAAAAGCAGAAAGTAAACATTTAGGTATGATTTAAAATTCTGTCTCTCTTCTAGAAGAAACAAAAGCAGAAGCACTGAGAGTGCCACCTGGAATCTGCAGCTGCCTGTGGCTGAGAAGCCAGACTCAAGGCAGAGGAAGGTCCCAGTCTCCCATCTGGGATGCTCTGAGCTGCTCCTCCAGCCTCCCCTTGCTCAGTGGGCTGCAGGCAGGAGTGCTCCTCATGGTAAAGAGCTAAAGAAGCAGAGAGGGACCCCACAAGAGCACCAGGCTCCAGCAGAGGCAGCACCCAGAGCTCTCAGCAGCACCCAGGGTGAGCAGCTCAGCTCTGGGGCATTGGGTGACAGCAGCTCCTGAGTGCTGGGGCTCAGCCACGCTCTGCCTGTGGGACCAGAGGCACCTCCTCAATTATCTCAATTAACTCAGCACCAGCAAAGAAACCAATTCAGGAAAATACCAGGATAAAGGGTCACACCAGAAGTGAGGGTATGCACACGGACACCTACAGAGACACAGATACAGACAACTTCAGGCTTTGCTGGCTAACACATAAGCACTGAAGGCACAGATGCTCTCAGCTGCCCCAGAGCTGATGGACAGGACCCCTTCTTCCCCCTCTGTGGAAGAAACAAACAGTGGTGCCACAAATAAATCACAGTTGGCAGGAGTCAAAATCCCCAAAGGAATGTTCCCAACACAAAAAACAAAATATAGATGCAAAAGATTGAAGTACCCAAACAGATATGACACAATTCCATTAATTCTTTTTTTGTCTTTTACAGGAATAGGAAGAAAAGAAAAAGTGCAAATGAAAGCCTCAACCAACTTCAGCTATTCTAGCAACTGCACCAGTGAGAACAAAATCAGACAAGTCATTTTTCCTTTGCTTTATACAATTCTGTTCCTGGTTGGCATCACCATGAATGGCCTGGCAATGTGGGTCTTCTTTAAAATATCCAGTAAATCCAACTTCATCATCTTCCTCAAGAACACTGTAATTTCTGACTTCTTCATGATCTTGACATTTCCATTTAAAATCCTGAGCGATGCAAAGTTGGTATCATGGGTGCTGAGAGGATTTGTGTGCCAGGTCACCCAGGTTGTGTTTTACTTCACCATGTACATCAGCATCCTGTTTCTTGGTCTCATCACTATGGATCGCTATCAGAAAGCCACCTCCCCGTTCAGAACATCAACACCCAGGAGCCTTTTGGGTGCCAAGATCCTGTCCACAGCAATCTGGATATTGATGTTTGCTCTTTCTCTACCCAACATGATTCTAACAAACAAGAAGCAAACGCCTAAGAATGTAAAGAAGTGTGCTCTCCTGAAATCTGAGTTTGGCTTAGTCTGGCATGAGATTGTTAACTACATCTGCCAGCTCATCTTCTGGGTTAATTTAGCAGTCATAGTTGTGTGCTACATCCTCATCACCAAAGAGCTGTACAAATCCTATAAAAAGACAAGAACCCCAGGAAAGGCATCCAAAAAGGCTGTAAATCTGAAGGTGTTCATCATCATTGCAGTGTTCTTTGTTTGTTTCGTGCCATTCCACTTTACTAGAATCCCCTACACCCTGAGCCAAACCAGAGATGTTTTTGAATGCTCTGCTCAGAACACTCTGTTTATCCTGAAAGAGGGCACCCTGTGGCTGACATCACTGAATGCTTGCCTAGATCCCTTCATATACTTTTTCCTGTGTAAATCATTTAGGAAGTCCTTGCTGGACACGCTGTGCAGGCACACAGCAGCATCAGAACTGGGAGCACAGGTAAAGGAGCAGAACGAAGGAGATGACACAGATGAGACACAGCTCTAGAGCTAAGAACTGCCCAAACCCCTGCTCACAAATACTGGTGAGTGGAAGAGGCACAAATCCTGCCAAAGAGTACCTAGAATTCCACCAGATCCTTTACAGATAGGTCTGCACCCTCTAATGAGCATCACTGGGTGCGACCCTGGCGAAACCAGAAAGCTTGAATTAAACAAAACAGCACCAAATCACAACCCTGAATTCCCAAGAGCACAAAAGAATTCCCAAGAAGGATTTTGAACTTAGGAGTTGGAGCTGTAAGGAAAAAAATTAAAATGGAGTCATGAAATGCTACAGATGAGATTATGAACTGCAAACATTTTGCAGAAATAGCTTAACCTGGGCCAGAGTAAAGTCCATGACACCACAAGATCTGAGAAACACAGATAAAATCCACAGTAACAAGAGTTTTAAATACAGGGACTTGTCACCTTGTATGCAACAGCTAGACAAACAGAAACGTAGGACCTATGTAGACCTATGTAGATCAGCTTTTTAAAAAAAAATTTTTAATATTTTTATCTGTGCAGATTTTTGGTACCAGTAACATTTTGCTTATCCATTAATATGCTTGCAATTCTTAATCCATTAACCAATAATTAATGGCTCCATGTCACAGGACATCATTTCATAATCAAGCTTGTCTTGATGAAAGTTATATCTTCAGATACGTCACCTTACTATATGAGTGAAGAAATATGTACACTTTTATAGAGAACAATATATTATATTAGAAAATATACAAAGACTCCATTTACTGAATACTGAGGGAAAGAAAGACATATGGTAAAATCCTTACTGATTATTAACAGCATCTTTTTTGCACTATACAAAAAAATTATCCACTTTCCTTTTTTTTTTTTTTCATTTCAAAAAGCTATGAAAAACCAGACCAGGTAAGTATTTTCAGGAACATAACATTTTCAGGTACTGTAACAACCACAGGTGAAAAAGATCCTCAGCTATTGTAATAAATTGTGGTTCATTTATCACCACTGCAAAACAGGTCCAATTGATAAACGTGTTTCACCACTGGGCAAGGGCTCAGACTGCCTGCCCAGCCCCAGCCCCATCCTCATCCCCATCCCCACCCCCATGCCCATCCTCCCCAGCCCCATCCCTGCTCTGTGCCAGGCAGCAGCAGCTTTGGGGCACTGCACTGGACTATCTCAGCTGTATAGAGTCCTTGCTGAAGGCACAGAAGTGGGGTCAGGCAGCTAGGGACACGTCACACTGATGGCAATGGCTCTGTGCTCTGTGCCAGCCATCTGGCAGAGACATCAGCACACACACCTTTATTAAGCAAAATACAGATATTAAGACACAAACTTACTGTCCACACAGCTGCAGCATAAGAACCTGAAAAAGCAACCCACACCTGCCCACAGAAGGGTGGCTTGGTCAGCCACTGCCCCCCTGGCAGCCAGCAAGGAGCCAGCACCAGAAGTCACAGCAGTAGATGAGAAAATACAAGAAAATCCCGTGACTCAGCTGAACTTACACAAAGCACTTTTTTTACAGATAAATGTGCCAGATTCCAATATTGCACATAACAGACACACACCAAAGACAAAGCAGAATTAGAAAAGGTTTAACCAGCACCCTCCATCACCCCGCTACATGGACACAAGCCCAAACAGAACCCAGCTCTGGAGATAGCAGTCCAGCTGGGGCCACGGGTCAGCACCAGCAGGCTGCAGCTCCTGAGTCTGTCAGGATTTGATAACCCACTGTAAGGGTGGCTCTGAGCAGACCTCCTGGTCAGCCCTCTGACAAGGACCAGAGCTGCCCAGAGCAGGGCAATTCTCACACATAACCAAGAACTCAGAGCTACGTTTGAGGATTATCCTGGACACTGCTCAGGAAGCTTTCTGTGTTGGTCCATCCCACATCTCTGAAGCCAAACTGCAACAGCACAATGCAGGAGCCATGGAGTCTGCCCCACAATAACAAAAAGCAATAAAACGTGCCTGTCTTGATGGATAGGGCTATGTTCTTCTTTGTTAGTACAGGAGAAGGTGGTGTACTCTCAGACAGAGAGCAAAAGGGAGAGAAAAGCTACAGCAAACGTGATTAACTAACACAGACAATGTGTGAAAATGAGGAAGGAAACAACACACCAGACCAACAGAAAAAGTCTCATCTTTCTACACATTTCCCCATTCCTGATACTTTGCTCAAGGCTTCTGCCAGCAGAGGAAGAGCAGATGAAGTGGAGATGACCCAGGACCCCTCTCTGAGAGTGCTGGTGCCAGGTTTGCTCAGGTACTTGGAGGATGGGAGCGTTCAGGGGGTGTGATGGGGCACGCTGGCTCGCAGCTCTGGGAGGCTGATAGCCAGCAGTGGCCACCTTGGCTTCAGCATGTTATTTAAATCTGTGCTGAGAAAGGAGGAATGGTGTGTGCTTGGGAAGAAATACCAGAAGTTGCTTTCCCAGAAACACTGTGCTTTTGGGCCACAACTGTAAAATTTCTCTTCAATGTTAAAATGCATTTCCATGGTGCTCTAGGCAACCTGCTGGTACATCTCACAGTTCTGTTTAGACCTCCACAATGAATATGAACCATTTTAACCTTCCAGCAGACCTAAGTCTGTAAACAACTTAACTTCAGGGAAAGGCTCAGATTTTCTATGAATGAGAAATCAGTCAATTGAATGCATGTTCAGGTTTTGTGTTTATTTGCATAGAGCTGCCCAGGGTCCCCGTAAGGAGCATGCGATTTCATATACAGGATGCTACATTTAATGTTTTCTCTCTCCTTTTCCCCCAAGCCCTTCCCAACTAATGGGAGACTTTGCAAACGAGAGCAGTGTCAGGAACTCCAGTGGAGCTCCCTCCTCCCCGCTGTGCCCCCGAGACACCACAGTCACCCACCTGGTCTTCCCAGTACTGTACACCCTCGTCTTCCTCCTGGGACTCGTACTCAACAGCCTGGCTTTCTGGGCTTTCTTCCACATCCCCAGCACATCAACTTTCATTGTCTACCTGAAAAATATCTTGGTTTCTGACTTTGTGATGACCCTGATGCTTCCTCTGAAAATCCTGACGGACTCTGGCCTGGGGCCGTGGCAGCTCAAAGCCTTTGTCTGTCGCTTCTCGGCCGTGGTATTTTATGACACTATGTATATCAGCATAGTGCTACTTGGGCTCATTGCTTTTGACAGATTTCTCAAGATTGTGAGACCTTTTGGGAAGTTCTGGGTGCAAAACCTGACCTCAGCAAAGATCCTTGCGTGCCTGGTCTGGCTCTTCTTCTTTGTTCTCTCTCTGCCGAACATGATCTTGTCCAACAAGAAAGCAACACCTCAGTCTGTGAAGAAGTGTGCCTCCTTGAAGAGTTACTTTGGACTCAAATGGCACGAAGCTGTCAACTATCTCTGTCAGTTCATCTTCTGGACTGTTCTCATCCTCATGTTTCTGTTTTATATAATTATTGCCAAAAAGGTGTACGAGTCTTACGTGAAGACACAGAAGAAAGACAACAAAAGTGAGAAAAGGATCAAGGGGAAAGTATTCATCATTTTTACTGTTTTTTTCTTGTGCTTTGCCCCCTTTCATTTTAGCAGGGTTCCTTACACTCTGAGTCAGACGAGTGCCCGAATGGACTGCCGTCTGCAGAACCAGCTCTTTGTTGCCAAAGAAAGCACCCTCTGGCTGGCTGCCACCAACGTCTGCATGGACCCCCTGATATACTTGTTCTTGTGCAAGCCTTTTGTGGAAAAGGTCTTGTGCAGGAGAGTAAAGACATTTCAGGAAACGGTTCACACAAGCCCAAAAACAGAACTGGACACACGAGAGTCTCCAACTGAATCCTGATGCTGCAGCTCCACACCCCATGGTCTCTGCATACTCACAGGGAAGTTAAACAATAGTTTTTTCCTGTCTCATAGAAATGAAAGGGTATTTGTTCTGTAATATTAATAGTTAATAAAACCTGCAAACTGGGTTTCCCTATTTATGCTCACTGTTTAGCCTTAATAGGCAAAAAGCTGCCACATGAACTGCCAGCCCTGGTCCAACAGGGACCTGCCCTGAGCTAGGCTCTCCCCTGGGCACCACCACAGAGAGCCTTGGAAGCCCAGCTGAGTCCTGGCTGTGCTCAAACCACAGCCCCGAGACACCCCAGAGTCACTCATATGACTTCCCAGCCATCACCACATCTATCTGAGCAGTAAAACTGCACCAATGATGCATGAAAACACCAGTGATGGGTTTGCAGCCTCCTGCTGCTCTGCTGGTGCTGCCAAGAGAATGAGACCAGAGGCTTATCCTGAGCTGGGGACTACATCATGCCCACCTCACAGAATACAGACGAACCAGCCTGTGAATTAAAATACCTTCATATAATTTAAGAAAATCTACAGATTAATTCTAACCCCCTTGAACATAAAAACAAGTACTTCTTACCACCTAGGCAGCTTAATGACTACGGCTGCTTCTGAGAGCAATTCAGAATCACAGAATCCTTTTGGTTGGAAAAGACCTTTAAGATTCATCTTTACTGGGGACTAAAGTCATGGGCTGCTGACTTTGTATGTCAGTAATTCTTACACCGGGTGTCACCTCAGCTGGCACACTGCCAGGCAGGAGAGAGGAGGAACCATACCTGACAGAAGAAGAAGGACCTGGTCCCTCCTCACCTCATTGCTTTCCTACTGCCCACACTGTTCCACCATCCTCCTCCTGCACTCGCAGCAGGGACACAGTCAGCAATACCCAGGTCTCCCCAGAGCACACTCCTTGTGCAGACCCACAGCAGACCCAGAGACCCAAGCCCATGCAGCCACCCCCCACCTGCCACCAGCCAGAGGGAGGCACCCAGAAACGTCTCCCTTGGTGGCAGATTCACTCATCCCAGTCCCAAAAGACATTGCCTTGCCCTGCCCAGCCTGGCAGCCCCTCTCACCCCTCAGACATCCCACAGGGGCAGCCGAATGGATGGTGCCTAAGGAGAAACTGCTTTATAACCCAAGCTCCTGGAACTGCCTTCACTGTTTTAAGACATGACAGAGATACCAAACCTTTATTGACTTCAACTCTGCAAATTATATTTATTAAAAAAAAAAAAAGTCAAACTTGCCTTAGTCTATGTTCCTGCTGGCATCAGTCCCTGATGTGCCAGCCCACGGGACATCCCCACGTCCTGGAATTGCAGAGGTGGTCTGGGAAGGCACCACCACATCCTCTCCTCCCTCAGCCCTGGTGTAGCTCCCATCACCCCCACCCATGCCTGGCCCCTCACCTCCTGCTGCCCTGGGACACTGCAGAGCCATCACCTCCCTCATCCCAAGCTCTCCTGCTAGCCTCATGCCTTCTCACACGTGCCAGAAGCTGTGATCACCACTTGATTGCTATTTTTAGAAATTAAACACTCACAGCAGCTGAACACAATCAGGCAGGTTGCTCCACACAGCCTGATGGGTTTTTTTCAAAGCTGCTTTCAGATAACTGTGCATTAATTATGTCTGTCGTGGGATTCCCCAGCCTGTGCCACACAGGTAGATCAATGTCTGATTTAGCAATTTCTCCTCACTAGATCTCCTCCACCAGGCATGTTACATACTTGCCATAACTGTAACACCCTTTCCAGCTGGAAATTGAACTAATCCCCAGCAGTTGGTTCCAAACACTCCTATAAATCAATGTTATCTCAACCAGTGTCTTTCTTTTAGGATGAAACAATGCTCATGAATTAAGTCCTCTCTCCCCACACACATACAGCATTTAGGAGGATTAATTTCATTCTTCAGTAAAAGTAAATATATTAAATTCTCGGCTGCTAAAACAGTCACCCCATTAGCAACTGCTTAAAGAAAGGCAAGAAGAGCCTGGAAATGTTTCTCTGAGCCAGCTGACACAGCACAGCAATTAATGTAGTGAGCAGAGCCAACCATCAGGAGGAGGTGGCTTGCACATCAGCTGGGATCTGCCACCAGGGAAGCACCCATGGAAATCTGAGTTCCTGAACTGTGGGTATATTAGGGAAGAGTTCATCAGGGAACTTTGCTGCTTGGTCCTCCCTCTTCCCAGTGGATCCCAGCAACACAGATGGCACAGAGGTCCCAGGGCTCCCAGCACAGGCTCACATCCAGCTCTGGATTCAAAAGGGGAAGCCTGGCCCAGTTCTGTGGTTATTACAGAGAAAGACAGTAACACCAAATGAGCAACATGGTACCGACCAACTACGAGAATGCTGACAGCAGAAAACCCACTCCATGGTGGAAGCTTCTTTTTTCATTTTCTCCTGTCTGCTGCTTATAATGCTCAGCTCATTTAATGCTGTGCACAAACACAACCTGGCAGCACACACAGCTGAGTGCTAAGAGCCAGCTTGTAAGAGTGGGTGTAACCACAAAATGGGCTGAGTTGCTCCTTAAATAAGGGGTGTGCCAAAGGTTTCAGAGGAGTCTTAATCATCTGTTTTTTCAGCGGCTGCTTCTTAGGTAGGTAAAAGGGAGGCAGAGTTACCAAACTCCATGGCAGAGAAACGCAAAGTGACTGCAAGGATAGGACATCTGGTTGATACACTTCCAGGAAAAAAAAAAAATTAAAAAAAGACCCCTAAATTTTAACATTCGGGGGTTTGCACATTTTTAAAGCTCAGGAAAATAACAGAGGCGATATTTTATATTTTACACCTGACCAAAAAAGACACATTTCAGGAACTGACTCCCACAGGAATGAGGAAGCCATCCATCTAGACCACAGCTACAGAGTGCCAGCAGCATGCCAGACACTCAGTGGGGGATCTCCAGCTTGCTTTAGTGCATCAGGGAATCTGTGCAACACAGTACAGTTTACCAGCAAATTCAATACAGCAGTCACCATTCTCCCAAATATGATTTTTCTCCCAGCTCAGCTTGCAGAGGCTGGTACCTGCACTCAGGGAAACCTTTGCTTTTCCAGGATTCAGCAGCTGTGTAAGACAGAGCAAAGGGAGGCAACGTTTCCACCTGAGGTGTGTGTACTCCAGCCCATCGCCAGCATGAGGCAGCAGCAGGGCTTCTCTTTCCCACATCCAAATGTCCATTTCCCTGGTTTGTCTGTGTTCCTGACACCAGACAAATCAACTTTATTCCAGGTTTCTGTGATTCAGGATTTACACAAACACTGTTGACACTCTAAACTTTGTTACAGGTTGCTTGGTTCTAGAAAGGGGAGCTATGGGGCACTATGCAGTTGGGTACTGTAGGAAATCAATCTTGCTTAGGCACACAAAAGCTTACATATATTTCTTTGTATTTTTTCTATTTGACTTGCATTTCAGAAGGAGGAACTATATTACACGTTTGCTTAAGCCACACACCACCCAGCCTTCCAGCCTCTGGATGGGACTGCCTGTCCTCAGAGGGACAGCAAGTTAATTCCCAAGTGCCTGAAGACAAACTGCACCCTACACACCTGTCCTGACTCTGGCACAGCCACACACATCCCTCCATCAAGGCTCCTACAACTCTGAGTATTGAGAAAACTCCCAAACATACAGCTGCACTTCAGTTAATCAGAAATGCAAAACTACAATTTGCATCAGGAACAAGAGCTGGGGAGCCCAGTTGAGCAGCCAAGGCATTACCCCTAGGATGACACAGACAGGCAGAGAGCCCACATGTGAAAACAAAAGGCCCTGGAACAGAGCAGAGTCTGCAGCCAGGCTCAGCCAGCCAACACCTGTAACTTCAGGTTACCCATCAACACAACGTGAGGAACTCGAGGACAGAGGGGGGAAAAAAAAGAAATGAGCTTTTCAAAATTCAGCTCTTCAATAGCTCCTTTCCTCCCTCTTTCCCTTTTAGTCTCTGCTATCAGAACAGTGATCAACAGAAATCACCTCAGGAAAGGGGAAGGGTGAACCCTTCCCAGACACCTGCACTGACAGCAGCAGCTCCATCTCACACATCTGAAGGTGGGAATCCTCCACAAGCTGCAAGCACTGAGCCTGCTACCATTTTCTCTGTTACAAAAAAAAAAAAAAAAAAAAGCCATTTTTGTCTATTACCCAGGTGTCTAATCTGCCTTAAAAATAACCCTGCCGTTTGTATTGCTAAATACAACAGCAAAGGAGTTTTAGAATGAACCAACACACTAATTGTTGTAATAACGTTGTTGAGGCCCTTTTGAAATCTGTGAATTGGTCTCTAATCACCAGAACACAAGAAGGGACATCCAGCCTTTAAATAATGTGAACAATAGTAAAGTTACAGGTTAGCTCTCAGCCCTTTACATCAGAGCTCCACATTACCTTCGCGCTGTTTTTATGACAAGCTCCACAGCATTTCCTTTTCATGTGCCAGCCAGTCCTGACTTGCTGCAGCCTGAGAACAGCCCAGCAACACGTCTGCATCACACGCCTGCTGGGGGATGCTCTGACTCTGCTTTCCAACCCATTCGGCTCCACCAATACACCAGAACACACAGATTTAAAAGTTAACCTCCCATTGCATCACAGTACAAACAAACAAAACAAAACAATAACATTCCCAGGGAGACTTTATTAATCTCTTTATTATTTGACCGCTGCTAATATGAAACTTTGGTGTGTGTGTGCCCTTCACAGAGTAACAACTATTAAAAGCCTGGGTCTACTGTAAGAAACCAAACTGTATTTTTTTAACATTTCAGTTTTCACTTCTAATTTCTTTCTCTTCAATGTACTAGGACCACCCAGCTACTGTCACAGGTCTGGAGCCCCAGCTACTGAAGGGCAAGACAAACAGCCTTGGATGCTCCCCTGAGGAGGAACAAGCTCTCCACTCACAAATCCATTTGCATGCATTGGAGAGAAACACCAAGGAACAAAACATAAGCAGCTGCTGAACACTGGAGATCAGGGGCTGAGAGAAGGAGAAATGCTGGCTGGCACACACGTAGCCATGTGCAAGGTCTGAGAGAGGGAGAGGCTTTGCCAAATCTCCTCTCCCTGTGTGAATGAGAAGCCTCCTCCATCCTCAGGTGATGGCTCCAGCACATGCACAGGGACCATCACTTCATGTCACCACATCCAGCTCCTGAGATCAGTTTTGCAGCCTGCAGTAACACAGCTACAACCATGGCAGAAGTGTAACACGTGTTCCTGCTGCCCTCATTTGCATTATCTGCTTTGCCTTGCAAAAGCTGCTCTTCAAAGATGAGCCCTGTCAGAAGTCTCTTACCATCAGGGATGGCACCTGATCCAA
This sequence comes from Calypte anna, assembly GCF_003957555.1. Lineage (NCBI taxonomy): Eukaryota > Metazoa > Chordata > Aves > Apodiformes > Trochilidae > Calypte > Calypte anna. The sequence goes on from NC_044255.1 coordinate 25,200,415, forward strand.
GGGAGAGGTCCCGAGGCAAGTGGGAATCACACAGTTTGCCCACCAGCAGAAATGTGGAAATTAGCACAGGGCCCCCTTGACCCAGGTCCAGGGCAGCTGCTCACCAGGTAGGACCTGCTCCTACTCCTGCTCCTGTTCCTGCTCCTGCTCCCTGCAGGGCTCCCCGGGATGCACCTGTGCAGAGGCTGCCCAGTCCCAGAGGGGATGAGGACCCTGTCCCAAAGAGGGGATGCTGTCCCTCAGATCTTTGAGGAAAAAAGAACAACAAGTATGGAGAGGTCCAGGCAGAACAGGCAGTGCAGTCCAAGCAAAGTGACCTGGCAGCCATGGCTCTCGTAGCATTAGGATTATTTTCTTGTTTCTCATGAAGATTTAATGCTATATATCCACTCTCCTTTTAAGAGGCAGCAGAAATGGGAAATCAACCACTTTATCCTCTACCGACATGAAGCAAAATTTGGTCCTGATACAACCACTACCATGATTATTTTAGTGCTCTTAATGCACTAAATTATCTTACTTTAAACGTGTGTACACCCAGTATCACTGACAGCAGGACTGTAAGAGTCAGCAGGCTCACCATCAGACTGTTAAAAACACCAGGAAAAAGTACTTGGTAAAGAGACAGTCTAGTCACTTTAGCTGAAATATTTAGTTACAGGCTTAACATTTTGCTTTCATCCTACGTGCTGTTTAAGAGAGGACCTGTTGAAAGCACATGAAAGATGTCTAAATATAGTCAAAATAATAATTGACATGGTAATCTCGATTAGCAAATATTTGCATCTATCCAGCACGAGATTTTTCTTCTGTATCACATTAAATTGGCATTCCCCCTGCAGACAAAGCTGTAGGAACCAAGAGGCAGGGTTGCACAGGTTGCTGTGTTGGCAAGGTCCCTCCTGCTGCCTTTCAGAGGCAGGAACCCCCCTCCCAGGTGAATCACTGTCTGCGTCCCGGGCTGCTGGGGAGCCAGGAAGTGAGCGGGAGCGCTCGCCTACCCTGGCATGTGAGTCATTCCCAGGAATGAGAAAGCCAGTCGCTCCTGTTGCTCCTGGCCGGGGGAATTTTGACTCTCTGATCAGGTATCGCCAAAAAAAAGCCATCAGAAGCAAAAAAGCTTGCTGCCAGAAATGGTTCGTTTAGCCACCTTACCGCAAGAAATGCTCCCATGCCTCCTGTAGCTCCGAGATGCCGTGTGGAGGAGTCTGAGGCACCTTGGAGATGCAGCTCAGAGGGAAGGGGAAGGTGACGATGGTGACAGGTAAGTGATCTCTGAGCACCTGAAATGCGTTCGATAAGTTGTTCTGTGAATCTTCTGGCTATTGATCACTCTCAAGGGCAGAGAAAACAGAAATTAAAACACAGCTGCTGAAAACCAGACCTGGAAACATAAACTGAGTCTTAAATAATCTAAAAGCTAAAAAACAGATTAAATAAGAGAGTGAAAAGTTCTCGAAATAGCATGACTTTGCTAGTCTTCTATTTATTCAACATTAACTCATTATCTTTTTCCTAATAGCAAAAAAATGGTTTTCTGCTAGTCATTCCTTCTAAGACTCAAAGTGCAGGAGGGTTCATAGTTTCAATAACTTACTTCCCGAAAGGGCTTAATTTGTACCAAGCAAGATTCAGAATCTATAACAACTGGCGTAAAAGTTTTGTTCCTCTCTTTCTTTTCACTTCTTTCAGCAAGGGAAAGCATACTTGAATTCTCTTAATTATATTATACAGAATAAAGGTTCTCTTCCTTCATACTTCACTCAGATCATGTTAAAACTTGTCAGGTTCACTGGAAAAACCACATAGCTCTGAACAAGCAACTTACAAGCTATACCTCTGCTTAGTCTCAAAGTTTGGGAAATACATAGGGCACTTTCAAAACCCTGTGTCACTTAAGGAGTGTTTTAGGTGGAAAAGGTTTTCCTGGTCAGGAAGCACTCAAAGCAGCGCTGTGTTAAAGTTCTGTGTGTTAAAAAAGGACTTGGGCTTTGTGCTCTATGGGGACTGCAGACCTCTGCCTGCTCACTACGCATGCTTGCTCTGGAAACTGGTAGCATTTCACACTTTTTCCCATCTTTTTAAAGACGACTCCGCAATCTTCCTTTAAAAAGGGAAACTGGGAAAGTCAGGTGTTATTCAGCTGATGCCACTGATTCACTCCAGGCCACAGATGCCAGGAAAGCCACCAGCATGGCTCTGGTGTGAAGCCTGCTCCAGCAGGCACCTCTCTGCTGGGGTGGGCAGCCAGCCCTGGGGCACCAGCAGCCCCTCTCCTCCCCCCCTCTCTGGGGACCTGGCAGCACCTGGGGACACTCCCCAGATGTGGGACAGGAGGGAGAGAGCAGGGGAGCAGAGGACCAAAGGGTCTGTGGGGACCTCAGAAACAGAAGGTATCTGTTGGCACTGGGGAGGGGGTGAGAAAAGCAGGAGATTCTCATTATCATCATCACCAGGCAGAGGTTCCTGCTCCCTCCCTGGGTGCCCGTGCAGGGCTGCCCGTCCCAGCTCACCCCAAGGGCTCATCCCAGTCCCTCCCCAGGGCAGGGTGGAGTGGGGAGACCAGCCCAGCACCTGCACCCCATCCTGCAGCATCAGGCAGGAGAGGGCACCAGGACACATCTGCAGCCTGTCCCACAGCCTTGGGCAGCCCAGGAGCCCCTCCTCAGCCTGGGAGCCCACTCCACTCCCTGCCCATAGCTGCCATGAAACATCTGACCTAGGAGGGTGAACCTGCAGGGGTTGGACTGGATGGCCTTTAGAGGTCCCTTCCAACCCAAATGATTCTATGATATCCAGGGACTACTGAAGGGGGAAGCTCCTTCTCCTCTTCTCAGGACAAGTCTCTCCCAACAGCAAAGTTCAGACAGCCCTCCTCTGTGAGCAGGGGAACTCTAGGGAAAGCCAGGCCAGACACCTGCAGTGAGGGTACAGCATCAGACCTGAAGTGTGCAGTACTTATAAAGTTTGGAACTAAGTGAAAATGTGCCTGACATAAACCAAGAGCTACAGACCTGCTGCACTGCTGTCAGCTTCCAAGGCTCCAGGAAACCAGGCTGCAGGAGACACTAACCCCAGCACTGCTGAGGAAGCACTAAAGGAAGCCAGAGATGTTAACTCCTGTGTTTCAGTGGTCTTCCAACATCAAAATTACAGTATCTTCCTTTAAAAAAAAAAACAACAACCAACAACCTATGAAACAAGCCAAAAACCTCTTTGCACCCTCAATTACCAAAAGCAGTTTTCCACATCTGACCAACACTGACCCTCACACGTGATGCTACAGTCACCACTACTTCTTGTTTTCCTGGGGAAAATTCCAGTGACATCTCAAAGTGCCAACTGATGCTGAGCAGGATAAATTGGGCTCCTGTCACCTCCAGGGCAGCAGAAGCTGCTGCCACTGCACAAGGAACAGCCAAGAGCTGGCAGAGCAGTTGGGTCAGAGGAAGGAAGAGCAGGAGCTCTGGCTGCATGAAACATCCCAGGATGTGCAGTCTGTGTATTCCTGAGAGCACTGACCCTCCAGGACATTCAGAAAAAATTGGGGCTGCAGCAGGCTGAACTCTCACACTCTCAAAATCCCCATGTCCTTTTCCTTCCTCTCTGAAATAGCAGCATTGCTCAAGTAGCTAACGTGGTTAACTGTGTCACAGCAATAGACACTCAAAAAAACCTCAGCTGACAGCAGCAGATGAGGATTTTCTTTTGCCTTTCTGCAACATGAACTAAACTGTTTTAAGAAAACAATATAAATTGTTTCAGTGTAAAGTGAAACACCTAAAATGGAGATTCAAATAACTTAAAGGCTTAAATGGCACCATCAGTGTGTGTGTGTGTACCAATAATAACTAATTTTTCCCCACAAGATATTTTTTCACAATATCCCCTGCAGCATTTGAGAGACGTGACAGATGCACAAGAGCCAGAGTAGCCATGGGGGAAGGTGTTATGAGATCAATCACATCCCATCATTTTTTTATCCTTTTTGTGCCCAGACAACACCCTGTTTTTAAAGTTTCATCATGAGCTTTTTAATTTCATGTTTTTCACTGAGTAACACTGATAATCAATCAAATCTAAAGGCTAGTATTTTCAGCAAAAATCTCCAGTAAATGAAGCCTGGCACCCAGGAGAGCCTTCACCTTGCAGAACCACTCAAGCATGACATGCGGAAACTTAATTCCCAGTTTTTGCTCTTTTTCCTGCTAACGACTGCGTTTGAAAAATTTTCAATGGAAAAGCTTGTGACTTCAGGATAGTGTAAGCAAGTGGATAAGTTACTGGATAAGTAAGAAGCAGCCTGTGAACTGAAGAGTGATCATTTGACAGTTTTCCATGATGCCACTGTGCCAAGAACAGAGTCCAGAGAAAGACAAGCAGGGCAGGAAGAGAAAGGCTGGGAGAGAAGCCTGCAAAGAGGCTGAAAGAGGGAAAAGCTGAAGTTATCCTGGAGGAATGAATGTGAACCTGCTCCTTGGGAAAGCAAGGTTCTACACCAAACCTGAGCAGGAAGGGGCATCCTGCCTGGCATCATGGTTTGTTCTTCCTGGGGGGTCAAAGAAAGCAGCTCTATGGGCTCACAATACAGCATCCACCATCACCAGGTTTTGTGCAACCAGGAACAACCATCAGCAGCATCTTCTAGAAAGAAGCCAAGGAAAAATTCCAGAGCTAATCCTTTCCTTCTGTCTAATTAGAGGCTGCCATACTGACACAACATTAATTATCCCAACTCTGCCAACCATTGCACTAGAAAAAAAAAAAGGCCAAAAAAAAAACCCCAAAAAACAACCCAACAACCAAGAAGCAATTGCAACATATTGCTCCTCTTCCACCAACAACAGCCATTTACCTGCTGCACAACAGGATACCATTTCTGTTGGCAGTTTAACTCTTACTGTAAAAGCAATTGCAGCCTAAAGGAGATGTCCTTTAGCACAGCATTTCATACCACACTGCTTGAGAAATAGCAGTCCAAGTGGGGCCTCTTCCACAGAAAAGCCCAGCCAAGTGCTGCAGGCAGCCCCCCAGGAGCAAAGCACAGCAGGCAAGACCAGGACCCACCATAAACATGGGAAGCAGTAGTTTCTGCTTTTCAGGCATGAAAAATGCACATGCTGGTCATTAATGCAACAAAGGACTGGGAAGCATTTCTTCAGCATCATTAGGAATGGCAGTGCATGTTCAAGAGGAAAGAGAATTCATCCATGCATCTTTCTGCAAGCAAGTTTGAACAGTAAACAGTCTTAGAGTAATGATTAACAACATTTACTAGATTTTTGTAACCTCTAGATGGATAATTTGATTCAAAGTAAGTCATCCTAATCCATGAATGCAGAATGGCAGAAAAAAGAAAACTTGATAGAGCTCAGGCAGCATCCCAACAGACATCTCATGTCAGAGCTGTACCTCATGGGGGAAAACAAGAGCTCATAACCAAGGTGCAAACTGGATTGAGGCAGTAAAGCATGGGGGAGACTAATGCAGAAAGCAGAAGAGAGCACATCTGGCTGGTTACTCAGGTGCAGGGTGAGCCCAGCCCAGGCACAGGCAATGCACATGGTCATTTTGGTGTGGTGTGGTGTGAAACCAGCCAGACCAAAGCCCACGTTTCAGCCCCTGACTGCCCAGGGAGGCTCTGCCGGCCACAGGAATGGGGCACACATCGTTTTCCTCAGAGGCAGCTCCTGGGCAGAAGGACAGAGGGAAGGAAGTCTCTGTCGGCAGCGTGTCTGGGTGCAGAGGGCAGGGACAGGTCCTGCTGCCCACCCTGGGCTCTGCTCCAGCACCATCAGCTTCCCATGCCTGCCATGGGGACACATGGACAGCACGGGGTCCTGGGGACACATGGACAGCACAAGAAGCTGTCCCAGCAGCTGAGGCAGATGGGAGCAGGTGGCACCACAGCTCATCCGGGCCAGGATGCTCTGCTGTCCAGAACCACGTGAGAGGAGAATGAGGCTGGAATTGAGGGGGAAGCTCAAGGAGGAACCTGAACACCAAGAAGGAGATTTTGTACCAGATACCAAAGGAGAGGAGAAGCTTTCTGAGGTTCCTGTTTCTGGATATGACTAAGCTGACGGGCACCATAAGCCACAGCTGAGGACACTTATAGCCTAGTTCTTATTTTTCAGCCTCTCTGCAAGTCAGTGGGTGAAGCCTGGCAGTGTTACAGGGAACTTGCACAAGATCTCTGCACACCCCTCAACCAGGCTCCAAGGAAAAGGGGGGCAGAGGGAGGCACAATGCCCAGGGAGGGCTTTTTCCACCCTGTCTCCAGGCACCCGATGCTGAAGGAGCCCCCGTTAGGAGCCAGCTGAGGCAGCCAGGGCAGGGGGACACCTGGGGACACTGCCCACCCCTGCACCCACTGCCTCCTGTCCCATCAGCAGGTGCCACCAAGAAGCAGCAGTTGGGTTCCCTCCCACCAGGTTCCATGAGGAATGCAGGAGCCCCTGTAGCTTTCCCTGGGCCCCACAGAGCCACCCCAGCTCCCCCAGCCCCTCCACAGACCAGACACACTGTCCCTGCTCTGCAGTTTGCAGAACAACCCAAGAGGCAGTAAAATGCAAAAACCAAGGTGATGTGCAAAGCAGAGGGGAGTGAGAGGCGCTGCAGGGTGATCCCAACAGGAATATCAAGTTATTCCACTGTGCATCACAGGACATTAACATATGCTCTCAGCAAAAGGGAGATGGACAGTTCTTAACAGCGGAAGGAAAGGGTGGAAGTGTCCCAGGTATGGGGATTGGGCTCTCTTTGACTGAACAGGAAAAGCACCTGGGATGACAAATAAATGCAAGCAGGGAAAACCAGTACATTAAGGCTTGTTCAGGGGATGCAGCAGAGGAGTGGACTGAAATCAGGATTAGGGGCACAGGCTCCACTTCTCTGCAGAAGCTCCACACGCATACACTGACTTTGCAGCATACACAGATGCTTTTTTTCCCCAAAGTCCTTGCAATTAACTCAGTGATTTGGTTTTGGTGAGATGAAAATGTTGCAGCCAGACAACAGCAAATTTTACACGTTGCCTCACATTTCTATTGTTTACATTAATTGTAATTTACCAAACTTTGTGGTGATTAACACAGTCTGACTGGCAAGAAGTCACACACCAGAAAGTTACCTGCTCAGCTAAAAAGACCATCACTTAAAACTTTGCAGCCCTGTGACCTGGAATATCTATTTTCTACTTTTTAAAAACATGTTAAGTAAGGTGAAAAAAGGAGCAAATAGATTTGAGGACACAGAATTTGTTTAAACAGTGAGGCAACTTAAAGCCTTAGTCATTAGAAAAACCATTCAGTCATTCCCTACCCATATGACACTAAAGTCTGCTGTGCAGCCTATTATTTAATTTCTCATCTAAGGTTATGTCAGACATGCATATAAACCAGTCTATCAACATTAGCAGCAAAAGATTACCTCATCTGTGAAACAGTGTGTACTTAACTTATATTTAATGCAGTTGACAGCCTTTAGGGGAATGATAGCAAAAAAAAATTTAATTAAAAAAAAGAAAAGAAAAAAACAAAACCAACCAAGTGCAGACACTACAAAAAGTAAAAAGTATTCTGGTTTAAAAAGCTATTTGAATAAAGCAGCAGCTTCTATTGCATCTACCAAACCATCTATGCAGAATATACCTATTTGGAAGAACAAGACAGATGGTTAGGATGAAACTGGTCAGAAGAAAAGTATCTGGAGAACTGGCCAAGGAGTGGAAAACCAACTTGCCTAGCACAGAAATATCATATTCAAACAAGTAAAAAAGCCACTACCAGAGTACATAGTCAGTGAACAACTATAAACTACCTTAAAATGATCTTTAAAGAGAAAGCAGTCTTCACCTCCCATCCCAAGAGAATACATGGGAAAAGGACCATTCTCCATATGGGATAACTTTCTTCCTTCTAGAGTCTGCAATATAGTGGCTTTTATCAGAAAAAGGATTAAGCTTCTAGTGTACAGAGATACACCAGATGAGACTCACATGAGCTTTGCTCACCCACCCTCACATGTGAAGAATGAACCACACTGCCCCAAGTGCTCTGTCTACCCCACCACCCCTCATCCTGGCAGACTGAGGTAGGAAGCTGTGGCAACACCTTTGGACTGGTGTGTCCGAGCAGGGTCCTATCTGTGCATCCCAAAACTTCATCACACAACCATCTCTGTGCAGCCAAGGCCACGGTGCCTGCATCCCTGAGAGCTGTGCACAAACCTGTTTGGTCTCCACCTCCAGCAGCACAAGGGAAAGTCTTCAGCACATAATTAGGGCAGCCAGGAGGTGTTGTCTGCAACCTCCACCCCAGGCAGGCACCAGCCAGCAAGGCAGGACACAGAGCATTGCTCTGCAGTTCAGCTGTCACTGCTCACACTTGGGAAGAGCCTGCTGCTCTCTTTTTCCAACCCATACGTACTGGGATGTTCTTGGAACATGTCTTACATTGAAGCCACCACGAGTAACATTACAGTGAGATATCCACTGAAAGTTCTGATCCTAACTGGCCTGCAGGAACAAGGAGCAAGCTCCCCATGTGGCTTCCAGGTGACCTGGATTTCCCTGGGCAAACAGAGCATGGTGAGACCTTCTCTGGCAAGACAGGTGCCTGTGGCAGGGGTCCCCCATGGGCAGTGCTCTGGGCAGGAATAAGACAGCCCAGATGGGGTACAAAACACACCTCTCCAGGTGATTCAGCCACTGCTGCTCCAAGTGACAGCAGAGCATCCCCTGCAGTCATTTTCAGCTATGAAAGAAGGAGCTAAATCCTTTTCCATCCTTTTCTGATGGAAAACAAGAGACAGAACGACAGAACCTCTGGAGAGTGCAGGGGCTGGCTGCATACGAAAAGGCATCCACAGAGACTGCACTCTGAGTGAGAACATCATCCCGAAAGGACGGATGTAGGGGTGGAAAAAGGAAGGAGCTTTTTTGACAGTATTTAGAGAGAATCTCTCCATGACCTGGAGTAACTGACAGTATCTGAGGAGCCTGGATAGCACAGGTCTGATCCCCAGCTCCATCAAACCCTGCAGCATTTCCCAGGGTTCAGCATGGGAAGATGGGAGCCAGCATTCCCTCTGCCTCCAACCTGTGCTGCACTGACTTCTCTGGGCTGAGGATCTGGAAGAGCAGGGAGCTTTCCAGGGACCAGGAATTACACAGACTTAAAAGGAGCTCTGAAAAGCAGGGAAACAAGCATCTTATTTCCATAACTAGATGGATATGCATCTTTCCATAAAATCATATATTCTTTTGATCTCAGTGCCTCCTGGGCAAAAAAAGGATAGCTGCAAATTATAAACAAGAGCAAAAAAGCAACAGCTTAATGATTCTCAGACCAACAGAAAACAAAATGTCTAAAATACCCCTGAAAATCTCATTATGGACCCCGGTTATTATCAGAGGAAACAACACCAGACAAGAAGCCAAATCGACAAAAAGCTCAAATTAACAGAATTGCATTTTTTTCCTGACCTTTCAAACTGCAGTGATTTCCTTTACTGCCCTCTAGTGGCACCTCAACGCCGTTCACAACTGATTATCACAAGGAACAAGTTGGGATTTGCCAAATCAGTAATTCTATCATCAGTTCATTCCCACACCAGAGCCAGTCGGGGTTAATGTAAGTGCTGAAATCGGAACTGTTTTTCTTTGTTCCTCTCAAACTTGTAAACAGAAAGCGAAGCATGGAAAAAAATCAATGTATTTGCATACTGCAAGGGTAAAGCAGTAATCTGGAATGCAGTCTCACAAACTGGCAGTGTTAAAATTTCTTTGAACAATGTCAAAACTTCATGATGCCATCACAGTATAAATTAGATCCTGCAGTTTATCAGTGTTCCCTGTAGGCTGGCCCTTTGAGTGGGACTCATAGAAGATTATCTTAACTGGAGCAGCTATGGAAGACGTCTGGTACCTTTAGTCTTACAGAAATATGAGAAGGGTTTGGGCTTGCTTCATCACAGCCACTGAAACCTCAGTAGAGTAAGAAACATACACAGAGGGCAAGGTACCACAGATGGAAATGGCAGGCAGTGGTACAAGGCAGAAAGCAGCTGCTGAGACTTTCAGGCTGGAAATTAGAATACTGATGCTATTACATCAATACAGCTCCAGCACAGCTTTGTTAGTGAGCTAGAAAAAGGGAAATACTTTTAACAGTGACACTGATAGGCTTACAAAAGCTATCCTGGCAGGACTGCCTGCAGAGATGCTGCCCATGCTCAGCTGTACGTGAAGACCTCAACAGCAGAACTGCTGAGCAGTACCCACAGACCATCAGGGACCATTCCTGGTGGAAGGGAATTCTGGAGGATGCTCATTTCCCAGAGCTCCTCTCCTTGCTAGGGAAAGGAAGGCGAGCACTTCTGTTTTGCCCTGGGTTTAATTCTGATTTATTTTCCCCAGAACATAATGCTGGCACAACCCATGCCACATCCCGGATCTTCAGCTGCCAGTGGGAATCCTGAGAAGCACTGCAGCTGAAAACCTACAGCAACGCAAAGGATGGGGTACAATTTGTCTTATGGAAAACTGTCAGGTAAAACAATGCTGGAAATTCAAGTGGTTGATAACTGTTTATTCTATTACTATCAGTTCCTAGCAATGTTTTAAAGAAATGAGTCACTTCAGAACTGGCTGTCTAAACACTGCCAGGTGCTGCCCCCATGGGTGCCAATCCTGGTTTACCAACCAGCCAAATTCATAGTCTAAACAACATGAAATAAGATGTGCTACAGTTTTATGAGAAAATTTATAAATCTGAAGTATTCCTATAAACAATTCACGCACGAAGTCCTCAAATACGCAGAGACTGTGATTTTAAAATACATTAATGCAAGCTAAGTTTTAAACCAGTGTTTTAACAGGCCTGCAGAGTCTCTCAGAGCCCTATCTCTTGCTACACATCTCATGGGTTGTGTTGAGCTGCCACCAGTGTCACGGGCCCGTTCCCAGCCTGCCCACTGTCCCACCTCTCACTGACCGCAGTCACTGGGGCTCTCTGCAGAGTTTGCAGGTTATTTGTATTTCTTGAGCACTCCCAAGGTGTCCCCTGCACCTCCCAAGGCCAGCCAGGCCCCGCCATCCCCAGCCCAGTCCCTGTGAGGACAGCCAGACACAGGCACCGTCACTGGACATGTGCAACACCGCTTTTACCTCAGGTCTTCCCCGCTGGTTCATCTGCCATCTTTTGGAGGACAGGTCTAAAAGGGCCCCGTTTGTAAACCAGAGACGTCCTTTAAAGACGTTGTGTTCCCTTGTTTCCACAGAGGATCGTCTGAGCCCAGACAACAGCAGTTCACCCAACTCCACCGCGGGCTCACCCGGGGATGCCGCACACGACGAGTTCACCACCATCGTCCTGCCCGTGCTTTACCTCATCATCTTCCTGGCCAGCCTCCTGCTGAACGGCCTTGCCGTCTGGATATTCTTCCACATCAGGAACAAGACGAGCTTTATCTTTTACCTGAAGAACATTGTGGTTGCAGACCTCCTCATGACACTGACCTTCCCCTTCAAGATCATCCAGGACTCGCAGCTGGGGCCCTGGCACTTCAACTCTTTCCTCTGCCGGTACACCACGGTCCTGTTCTACGCCAACATGTACACCACCATCGTGTTCCTCGGGCTCATCAGCATCGACCGCTACCTGAAAGTGGTCAAACCTTTCGGGGACTCCAGGATGTACAGCATCACCTTCACCAAGATCTTGTCTGCCTGCGTTTGGGTTGTAATGGCTTTCCTCTCCTTGCCGAACCTGATCCTCACCAATGGTTACCCAACCAGGAGGAACATAGATGACTGCCTGAAGCTGAAGTCCCCCCTGGGGGTCAAGTGGCACACGGCTGTCATCTACATCAACACCTGCATGTTCGTAGTGGTGCTGATAGTGCTGATAGGATGCTATATTGCAATATCCAGGTACATTTATAAATCAAGCAAACAATTTATCAGCTCGTCAAGCAGAAAGAGAAAGCATAATCAGAGTATAAGGGTCGTTGTGGCTGTATTCTTCACTTGCTTTCTGCCTTATCATCTGTGCAGAATACCCTTTACTTTCAGCCATCTAGATAAAATTTTAGATGACTCTGCACACAGAATCTTATATTATTGTAAGGAAATGACACTCTTCCTTTCCGCATGCAATGTCTGTCTGGATCCAATCATTTACTTTTTCATGTGTAGATCATTCTCCCGAAGGCTGTTCAGAAAATCAAACATGAGAACCAGGAGTGAGAGCATCAGATCCCTTCAGAGCGTCAGAAGGTCAGAAGTGCGCATATACCATGAATACACTGATGTCTGAACTCACCCACAGAGACTTTTGCTAACTTGTGAGGATGTTTGTATATCTGTAAATAAAACATATCTTTGAGTATCTGACCATGGAAGTTCATTAAGGAATGTGCAGATACCTAGAGCTTTCCTGTTTCAGCTCACAGCACCCTCAAAATCCTCATCACCTCAAAATTCAAAAGCTTGTATCCACACAGAGGTGGGGTTCACTTCAGAGGGGCCTGGGGGATGGTTTTGGTTTGTTGGTTTCTGTAGAAGCCAACAGAAGCTAAGGATGCCTCAGCTCAGAAAGCAACCTGGAGGCTTCAGATGGAATGGACAAGCTCTGACCTTGCCTCAGAGTGGGATTCCAAGGAGAGGAACCAGCATCCCCAGGGTCAAGTAGATGGCCACTGAGGGCTTATGGCTGGTGAAGAGGAGGGGAGGAGGTGGGACATGCTCCAGCAGAGCCCCCTCGGGGTGCCCACAGGGCTCAGTTGTGGCATTGGCACTTTGCAGCATCTCAGCTTTTCCTCTCGGGTGTTTGTGGAGCTGGTAGCACTGTCCCATCCACAGATCAAACCTACCAATCAGCACCTCTTTCAAAATATCAAACATAAAGCATTCAAACACAACCCTGGTTTAAGTCTCTTCTCAAAATATAAGTAAATAAAAAACCCACAAACAAACAGAAAACAACAACAAAGAAACAGACTGTTAAAATGGTTTCTAATACCCACTAATCTCATTCTAACTGAAGACACAACAAAAAACTTAGCTGAAGGAGAAGGTGTTGACTAACAACTACATAATTTAGAGGAAAAAAACAAGTCCTGGAGAGCACTCATCAGAGTTAAGATTTGAGGAGGAGACCCCAGGTGGTCTCAGTGAGCTTCTGGCAGGCTGTGCACCACGCAAGCAGCCAACAGCCCTCCAGACTTGTTTATAACAAGGGCAGGAGAAACCCAAACCACTTGTCACAGCTTGCACAAACATTCCTGAGCTGGGCTGGCACCAGCTCATCCTGGTGGATCCCAGGAGGCAGGATGACCCAACCTGGTTGGGATGCCCACAGCAGGAGCAGCAGGAGCCACAGTGAGGTCCAGGTCTGCTGAAGCCTCGACACCCCCAGCCTGCTGCAGTGAGGACACTCAGCCACTCAAGGCTACAAGGACACATCTGTATTTAAACCTGTAAACACAACGATGTTGATGGGAATAGTTTATTCCCTGTCCTTCACCAGGGATTAAATCAGATTTGTTTAGAGTAAAAGCTGCTCATACAAAAAATAAACACCCAGCTTTGAAAAATACATGTTGTAAGGAGCTGACACATGTTTAGAGCAATTAACTTTGATACGTATTCTGTGCCATGTAGTGCAATTGAACAAACAGGAGATGGCAACAGTTCATCACCAAGTGTCTTACTCATATAAGGACTTTCCTTTTAATATACAAAAAAATGGTTTGATAAGGAAATCCTGAAAATGCAGCATTCAAACAAGACAAAATATTGCATAGCAACACCTTTAATGAAATTGTCTACTAAAACATATTTTTTAACTAAAGTGTATTTTTTATTTTTTAATGCTGTTAGTTTAAGTTTCAGATTCTGTTTAATGCATAATTAAAAAGTTAAACTCTAAGTATTATAATATTTGAATTAAGGCAAGTATTATAAAACTACTTACCTTGCTTATTTCTGTAAAGGAAGGCAGGAGATTTTTTTTATATTTATCTGACTTCACATAAAAAACTTTTCACTGGCTAAAATACCACAACTAGAAAACTATGTTCACGTAGAGCCTCAAAGACTAGTTCTGGGATCAAATTTACAATTTGTACTCTTGGGGTTCTATGGTCTAAGACTATCCAAAACCATATTAAGAGAACAATTTCTGGACTGGTTTACACAGTTCTTGTGAGCACCAAATTAAATGGGACAGCATATGGGGTTGTTTCTCTGAAACAGTAATATTTAGGACTGCAAGAGCAGTAATGTACACACAGAGATTCACAACCCAGGACTCTCTTATTAGGTCTCATGTGGTTAAAGAAAACCAAGACCTAGTGCTTCTGGTCTCCCTTTTACAGCTCAAGTAGCAGTAAATCACAGAAGGTTTACAGCTTGTTAAATTGTGCTGGATAATTACTGTGTTCAACTCACACACACCCCCACCCCCTGGGTCTCTGCCCTGCAGCCACCTCTCCCTCCAGCATTTCCACCTGGCTCCTGGTTTCATCCAGCCTCCCCCATTCCCAGTGCTCCAGCTCCTCCTGACCCCAAACAACAGAGCTGGCTCTGTGTCCCACACACCTCGCTCAGCTAACTCCTGTCCAGGGCAGGTCACAGGACAAGCACAAGCTTCCTAAGATGAAATTCAAATATCCTGACTACTAGATGATATTTTAAATATATCGCACAGCAAAGTATTTATATATATATATATATATACGTACATGTACACAATCTATAGGATTCACCATACACACACAGAGCACAAGCGAGCTTGAACCCCTCTGAGTATTGTGACCTTTTTCTGGGTGGATGGTGGTCTTCCTACCCAGCTCACATGAAGCCCAGAGACCTACTGCAGTGGAAATATCCCTGTTTGTCCCTAACCAGGGACACACTGGACAAGAGCAGACTACAGACCAGGAGCACAGGACCCTCCCCTGGCACATCAAGTGATGAAGCTCAGTGATGTCTGCACACAAGGCCAGAAGGTCACCTACCTCTTGTCCCGTGCATCCTCTCCTTGCAGGATGCACACATCCTACACATTCTCACTACCCACTCATTTCTTAGCTGAAGGCTGCATTTAGGTGGGATTTCCTCCCAGGGGAAACAGTACTGCTGTTCCCTAGAAAGAATTTCATACCCACAGATCTGCTACCCAGGGTGATGCCCTTCAATGAGCAGCCTAAGGGTGCCCTTCCTAGGGGCCCATGGAGATAACACAACCAGCACTTGCTGGGCAGTGTGGTCCCCCATGGGAGCTGTGGACATCCACATGAAATCCTGCACTGGGAAGAGGAGAGGCAGCCCAGCCAGGACGAGCTTGCTCTGATGCCTGACAGCTTGGATGCATACAACAGTTCACTGTAAAATCACCCCCAAAGTAAGTTTACTTTATCTTGACAGAATGTATGTGTGATGATTCTTTTCCACTGGTTTATACACACACTTACATATACAACAGTTCTTTGAAGACACTGTTTGTGAAATATCTTCCCAGGGCTACAAATGAACTACAAAAGATTATCTTAGTCCCTAAATACCAGATAACTATATTTAACTTGTCTATATTTGACATGGAATTCTGGTCCTCGGATTTTCTTCTTGGAAGAAAAATTTACAAGAAAGTTTGTTGGAAAAGTCTCAGGCCCTGGTCTGTTGCTGTCACTTCAGAGAAGCACATCAGGCCAGAAGCATGTGCACATTTGGGTTGTGCAGTTGTGCAGTCCCATTCTTTACAGGATGCTGTATGTGAAGGGGTTTCAGATGAGGGCACGACAGCAGATCAGAGCCAAGAACACAAGGAGCACACAAATTCATGAACATCTCTAGGCTTGTTTTTTTTTTCATTTAGGAAGCTTCCTAGACATCTTGAAAAAGGAAACTAAAACCCAGGAAGTTCTAAAAATGTATCTTTGTATTGAAGCACACCAGAATTTCATGAATTAAGCAACTAATTGCATAACTGGTACCACCCTGACTCCCGGGTTTACTCAAAATGCGTCAGCCCCACTCCTCAGCTCTCCCAACCAGACCCTGTGCCACCCTGTAAGGCAAAATCTTTGCACTGTGAGCCAGAGTGGTGTCATCTGGATGGGGACAAAGACCTGATGACTAAGTTTCAGACAGAACCTTGTAAGGTCTCAGCTATGCATCAATGATGCACGGACATCGACCCACCAGCAAAACAAAACTAGGCAGGAAGTATTTGCCAGCAGCTTTGGTAGGGTAAAAACCAAAATCCAGAAATCCTGCAATGCTTTAGTGCTTAGCATGCCTCCTAGTAGGATTATTCTATAAAAATATTTATTGTGTTCATCCTGCGTTTAGCAATTCACAGAGCTTAGCCACAAATACCATACAATCCCTGTGTTTTTACATTCAGTGGAGTTGGAAGAACTGACTGCTTCATTGGGTTTTGGTAACAGGACACAGACCTATAAGAAGATACTGCTTATTTATAGCAGTGGTGTGGTGGCATAAGATCCTTCTTTTGGAAAAAAACCTGTCTGAACTCATCAGCCCCATTCCTGTTAGCAAAGGCTTCACCCCAACTTGCACTTGTGTCATCAGACAGATGAAGAACCAAACCACCAGCAGCCCTGTCAGTCACCAGACGTGCTCTGATCTACCCTCAGTTTTCTCTTATCTCTGACTGTGAATCTGGATTCTCCACTTCTGACACAGGAGTCCATCAGCAGGATCATAGGAAAGGTTTCCCTTCATGGGCACTGAACTCAGACAAAAAGTTCAATCTATCTTCTTAATAAAAATAACAGCTAGACCAGTAGAAATGAACTTTGGGTTTGGGGGAAGACATGTATGGCTAAAGGTAGAACACATTATCAGTTTATTTTTAAGCCATCAAAAGTGTGATACACAGCAGAGTCTTCTGGCAATCAGGCTCACTGCTTGCTTTCTAACCCTTCAGAAACAGCAACAATATCTTTAGATACTTAAGATATTAAATCTGGCTGGCATTTTGGAAATATATCCCTGTTTGCATAACAAAGCAACCCTTCAGCTTGCCCTGCTGCCTAGAGTCATTCCAACAGGGTGAAGTTGCACACAGCCTCCTACCCACACTTGAAGCTCTTAATCCTCTGTCCTGGACAACTGCTTACTTGTCTCTGAAGCATACAAAAAACTGTGCTGCAACATTTAATCCATCACATAAGAACAGCTCACACTGAAAAAACGGAATTTCTCCTTTTTCTGGGGCTTCACATACTCACAGAGACCCACACACTCCGGTCTCTTACTGCAGGCAGCACTGTGGCTTCCATTCTTTGTTCTAGTTTAACAGTTCCAAAGAGGTTTTCCCCAAGAACAGTACTTCAAACCCTGAAGCACAGCCATACCATTAGGCAGTCCTACAGTGACACGAATTCAAAGCATAAGGTATGAAAAAGTCATCCCCAAAGTTGCTCACCTTGGGTCCTGTTTACATTTCAGCACATTAACATTTTAAAAATAATTTCACAGAGTATCCATGGCTGTGAAACTTGAACTGTCCCCTGCATCATGAGACCTGCACAACTTTTCAGAGAGAAACCACACAGCACCCACACGTTTTAGGCCTTCAACTCGTGTTTGGGATGACCTTACCCACTCAGAACTGACTTCCTTTTCTAGTGCACACTGGCTACTTGTGACCTTCCAGAAGACCAGTGACACTTCACTTCTGGTCCCCTGGCCAGTGGTGTTCTGCTTCCAGAGCTCAAAACCCCCGGGGTGGGCAGAGCTGGATGCAGGGAGCAGCCGGAGGAGCAGGGCTGGCCAGGCAGGAATTCTGCTCCCTGAAAAACAGGTGAGTCCTTCCTTTGCACCAGCTGAACGGGAGACAGCACGCTCTGAACTCAGGCTTCTCTCTGCATTGTGCATTGCTTTAAATTCTAAATTTCTAAAATTCCACCTCAAGCTGAAGGCTGGGTAACCATTTCCATCATAAGCCAATTTTAAAGGTACATATATCAGCACTGGTTTGTTCACAGGGGCTGACTTGTTTCATTCTTGGGTTTTTCTATAAGGCATGAGGGAAGAACAGCAGAGGGAAGGATGGGAAAGGACATCCAAACAACGATACAAACTCAGTAATACATCTACTATACAGTACTGAAACCCCATTTCTAGGCTTCAGGAGAGAACTCATGATCTGGTATGAGACCCCAGGAAAGGAGCTGAGTCTTAGAAAGCATTGAGAACCCTTTTCAGCAAGCTGGAATAGTTCAAGTCAGACTCTCAATTCAGATTGAGCTTTTCAAACAGGCAATAACAACCATGGAATCAAAGCCCCAGCATGCAACATGCATGTGATCAAAACTGTCCTAGAACTTGCTTCCTTCTGGAGATGAGCTCCAGCTCTGCCTGCCCTGGCCTTGCTGCTGTCCTGCTCCAGGACACACACCACTGGCAGCTCTTGTAGGCAGCTCCCATTCCCAGAGCCTGGTCTGGATGCAGATATCTCCTCAGCAGCTGTGCCCAACCTGCTGCAGGGGATAAAAAGCTGCCCCTTCAGTAGTGGTAAGAGGTGGAAGAAACCTTGGAACGCTGGCTACCAGCCTGGGCTGTGCTCTGGACTTCTCTGCCATGCTTCCAGCCCCTCAGTCCCCAAACAAGAATCCTCGTTCTGCTGCATGGCATTTTACCCTGCCAGAGCCCAGCCCTCCCGTGACAAGTCTGCTGTCTGAGCCCGTAGGTTTTGTCACACAGACACTGGCAGCCTGAGCCAGACTGCTGGCTGCAGGGCTCACATCCTGAGTTTCTGATGAACTGGGAAAAATAATGTTATTCAGCTCTTCAGTAAATAATTGCTCACAATTATGGGAATGACTTTTGAATGTTTAAGCTTTTTTTTTCTTACTGCTCCCACTTCCCCTGTTGCTAGGTCTTCAAATGATGTCCTGCTCCAACAGAACATCTGGGGTGCTGCTCAGCAAGTGAGAACTGCCCTTGGGAGAGACACATTTAATTGAGGTTGGTGATCAATGTTGCCTTGCCAAGAAGATCCTCTTATCCTTTATTTTATGTTTCTTCTTCAAACTCATTTTGGCAGACTGCACTTTTCCTCCTCTTCTGCAAGGATTTCACTTAGGCACAAATGGAACATTGCTTGTTTTAATTTTAGGCTTAGATGAGGAAGCTATTGGAAAATTTTTGTTGTGGGTCACACTATGTAAGTTGACCTTGGTCCCAAAAGGAATACTGAGGATTCTGCTGCTGTTTCTGGGGAAAGAAAAAACTAAACAAAAAACCAAGAATGGATTTCTTTAGAACTAATTACGAATTCTGTTTCAGAGGGCTGGAGGAAAGAAAGCCCGTGAGGAAATTGTGTATTTAGCAGAGGGTTTGGGTCACTCACTGTAAAGCAGAGCTCAAGCCATGTACTTAGTGTTTATTAACACTCATGTATGCAACTTACATATTTCACCTTTTTTAAATGAGCACATAAGCCTCAATTTCTCTCCCCAAACCTCAGATCTCTCTCAGAATGTAACACTTCCCAGATTCATAGAACAGGTATTGGCTTTTCCATTACCATACATTTGCACTAATTTTGTGCTTGACCTCAGTCTCCCAGTGAACGTGCAGGAACAGCAGGGAGGGAGGAAGACAGGCAGGTGGGCCAGGTCAAAAGAAAAAAAAAAAAAAGAAAGAGAAAAAAAAAAGGAAAAAAAGAAAGAAAAAACTGAGAAAAATAAAAAGAAAAAAGAAAAAGAAAAAAAGAAAAATAAAAAGAAAAACGAAAAAAAAGAAAGAAGAAAAGAAAGAAAAAAGAAAGAAAAAAAAAAAAAAGAAAAATAAAAAGAAAAAAAAGAAAAATAAAAAGAAAAAAAAAGAAAAATAAAAAGAAAAAAAGGAAAGAAAGAAATAAGGAAAAAAAAAAAAAGCCATACACCGGAGAGTCATCACTTATCCCCAGAATACATCCCTCAGCCTTTGAGCACGCCCTGAGCAACCCCATGTGCTCCCGGTCAGAACCCTCCCCTCTAAGGGGCAGAAGCTATCGGGTAGGAGCTTTCCAGAAAAGGTTGCAGCCAGGCCTGGGAACAGTTCAGGAAAATAAATCACCAGCTCCTAACTTAAGGTCGCTCAGTGCTGCTGCCGGCGGCACAATCGTGTCTGCCTCCAACAGCTCCGCACAGAGCAGCGCAGCCGGAGCGCGGAGCTGCGGGAGCCAGCGCCGGACCCGCAAACCCAGCACCCACCCACCCTGCCCCCAGACCCAGCACCCACTCTCCCACCCAGCCCCCAGACCCAACACCCACCCAGCCAACCCCCTGCCCCCAGACCCAGCACCCACCCTCCCACCCAGCACCCTGCCCCGGCAGCCCCCAGACCCCTCCCGGAGGAGCCGGTGGGACGGGCTGAGCTCCAGCACCGGCACCTCGCAGGAGGGTTCGGCCCTGCAGGCACTTGGTTCTGTAAATCTGCTCCGCATCTGAGGAGGAACCACACGAGCCGTTCTAACTTCCCTCCAGCCGAAAGACCCTGCCTCCTCAAGAGATGTTTCTGTACCTCACCAACGCTCTCAGATACGCCTTTTAATTTTTAAGGAACTACAACCGGAGTTTTTACTTTAAATTTGACTAATAAGGTGGAAAGGAAATCATCTACACATTATACGGACAAGAAGAACAGAAATGATCAGTGATAACTGTAATTAAATATAGAAAGCCAAGGCAGACCAACTCCTGCACCTGTCAGCCTGAGATGGAGCAGCCACAAGCCACAGCACCACAGACTGCTGACCTACAGGTAAGGGTTGCTCAGTATTGTGTATTTTAGCTGAAGATGTTTTTCTTAAGCAACTGCTTTTGTTTTAATTTATGACTCTGAAAACATAGACTTATAAAAATCATCATTTAAAACATCAGAAAATATTTAAATTACAAATGTTACAACTAAACCAGAATATTAAAGGGAACAATTTCTTTATTTCAGCCTCATTTACTTCTAAATACCCAGTTCTAGGACAATAAAACTACTGATCTTTAAAACATTTTCCTGACATACTCATACTAGACTGATTCCAAATTTGATAGCAGAGCTGCTTCCAACAGTTTTCTGTTTAATCCTAATATCAAATCATAAACTGACCCTCCCTCATACCCTGGTCCTAACTTTTCCTCTTACATCCATTGTCCCAATCCTAGTTCCAATACAGTAACTGTTGGGAGATGGGAAGGATCTTGGTGGGATTTACTGAAGCTTAATTAAAAAATCTGAATATTTAGGTTGTATCTCAAAATGATCCTACATGCAAACAGCCCAGAGCACTCCCAAGTTTCAGTGTGAATATCAGGGTTTGTGGAGATACTTCACAGGCTAAAAAGTTGAGGGGCTAGAATAATTTAGACCCTTGTCTAAAAAATCAGAAATAAATTAGAATTTCACTTAAAAGGCAAATTAGGCTGTTAGATTTCAGATTTCAATAGCAGCATGTTACTCCTGCACAATAAGAAGAAATTAAATGATTACTGGTGAGTTCTGCAAGACAGAAATAAAATTGTACCCTTGAGGTGTACTCATGCTGCAACCGAAGGAGCTTGCCTGGCCCTTCAAAGAGCTTTTATTTTACCAAGAAATAAACACTCCTATCTACAGCTGCTCTGGTGCTGCTCACTCACTCTGTCCTTCAGAACACCAAGCAGACATCTCATTGTAATCACTTTGTTCAGGAGAATCTGCAGCTGAACTCTGGCAATGCTGAACACAGAGCAGCACCCAACCTTGCTGGGAGCTAATCCGGGGTGAAAACCTCTGTTTTCCTCAGCGCTGGGACAACAGCTCAGCACCCAGGTCTGTCTCAGTTATAGGAACAGAGGTTTTTGTATTCAGCTGGAGATGAGAGTTCATTCACAACCATAAAGAAGTTCAGACTTCTCCTGCAGTACAGCAGATGTCTGCAGGGTGTTGATGGGGCTCCTCTCAGCCCGGGGTTTGTCACACACTGAACTTGTAAGTTTGGGAATTGTTTTAGGAGAAATAAGGCAGGAGAAGCACAGCTACAATCATTAATCTGTAAGAATTTATGAATATTGGATGCCTTATACAAAGAACTTGAATCCTTCACCATCCCATGAGAATCATACAGCCAAGGCAGTCAGGGGCAAACACGATCCCAACCAAGAGATGGCACAGCAGATGTCACAGCTTTAGCTCGTGGGGTTTTGGACTACCCTGAATTTTGCCATTTTTTTTATCAGAAGACAGAAGTACTGTTAGGATGTTGAGTTGTTTACACTTCTGTTCTTCCCCTCACTAACCATAGCTCAGGGATCTCCCGTTTTCCTCCACTACATTCTGCCACCTGTGACAAACAAGAACTACCACCCCCCAGTGCTGGGCTGAAATAGCACAGGGTGTATTTTGCATACTTTTACATACTTTTATTCTCTTAAGTATTAAAATCCAGACAGTGCCTTATGACAAATGTTATAATAAGAACAGAAAAATAACAAAATCACAGTCTCCTGGCAAACTTGCAGGAAGTCAAGTGTACCAACAGATCTCCAGAGTCACTGCAAAAAATGCCTCCTCCAAAGGAGGAGAGCAGAGATCACAACCATGGATCCTGACCCTCCCCAGCCTCTTAGCACAGCTCAGCACAATTCACAGCTGCTGTGTTTTGTGCACTGGGCTTCCTCTTCCTCTTGATTTCTCACAACAGAGATACCACTTGGCACAGTCGTCTTCCCTGATAAACTCCATTTTGCAGTTCAAAAACAATTTCCCGAGACAGTGACCACTGTCAACAGCTCCTGACTATAACTGCATTGGATGTTCATCAAGCAGCTGCATTAACTTCCAGAAATAGATAAAACATCCACTCAGTACTACAGAATCTTCCTCATTATTCAGGGTTTTAAAAAAACAAAACTAAACAAACAAAAAACCCCAACAAACTTGTAAATATTATTCATATGTTCACTAAAGCAGTAAAACAGACTTTGAAATTTGAGAGCCAAGTTACAGAATTCAATAAAAAGTGCCTTAATGATATTAGAAGGGTTACAAATGTTAGCATGAAAGAAATGAGCATTTGTAATAGGCTGTGACACTTCCCTTTTGTGTACTTTGCCAAAACAGAACGATTTGCAAACTCAGAAAGCTCAGAGCACTTCTGTATTTCACCAAGCCAGTCTTGTTAATTTGGTGATTAACCACTTAACATCAAATGAGGAGTACTCACAGTTTCCAGAGGAACCCCAGTTCAGTCCCTACACTCACTTCAAGCCAAGCATCACCTGGTGGAGCCCCTGCAAGTTCTCACCAGAGAAGAGGATGAAGAGGGTGTTCTTGTTAAGGGCAGTTTGACAAGAATGCACCCAGAACACACATGGAAGTGCAGCTCCTCTGTGAGGTGGCATCACTGCTCCTGCCAAGCCCCCCATCCCTGCACCAGCAGAGGAGGTGACCTCAGGGCCATGGCTGAGGAGCCAGAAGCACCCTCAGCTCCATGAGGATGCTCAGATGGAACAGAGAGTCCTTTCCCAGAGCACAGGAGCTCAATCCCGGGGTTCCCCATGGCCACAGCTCTGCAGGATCCAGGCTGTGCCCAGGATCACAGCCCGGGCAGGGACCTGGGACACAGCAAGGGCTGAGTGGGTGGCAGGGTGACAAACACAGGAGGGAAAGCTGATCCTGGACACAGCAGGGGGGACACAAAAGCCTCTGGTCTTACCCATACCCAACCTGGAATTGCTTTATTATTTAGATAAAAAGCTTTCAAGATTTAATTTCCCAGTACTAAATTATAAAGTTTACAGTGCACCTACTCTGGATACAATTAGACTGCTAACACCTTTTCTGTCTAAAGACAGAAGGTAGAGAGGGACCATACCTTCAACAATTGAGGTCAAGGAAATCTATACCTCAATTAATCTACCTTTGAAAACAATAAATTAATGCATGTGTAAATACACGGTTAGAATAACTTCCTGACGAGAGAAAAAGGCTCAGAAAGCTAGGAGAACAGACTGCTTTTTTCCTACTTCAGTTATTCCACTGAATCTGTGACAAAAATTCAGAATAAATTCCGTACGAATGCAAAAACAGAGTGCCAGTTGACTCTGGAGATAAACAAAAAAAGGTTTTTAGAAGTTTTGGTATTATAGGAACAGACTGTTTCCCTCTACTTTCTTGCACACCAGGAAGTAAAAAACATTAAATATTAGGAAAAAATAAGCAGTGACAGGAAATTTATACAGCCTAAGTATATGCCTCTGAAATTTAAAAGTAAAATTAATGGCTCCTCTGACCAAATCTGATGGGCTCTAGGTTGAACATGAGTGCTCTGTGACTCTGCCCTAGCCAACTTTGAAGTCCTGCTGAAAAATCTAAATGAAGGCTTTGCTGCTCGGGAGCCTGAGCAGGAATGGCACTGCAGAATTACCCTGCCCATTACACAGCTGTTCTCCTGTCTCTCCACAGGTCTCCCAGGAAGAGAAGAGGCCCTGTGACCCAGAATGGAAGGTGCTCTAGATCCTTAACAAAAAGCACCACAGCAGTCGAATCAAGACAGGTAAGGACAAGCCACTGGTACTGAAAGATTTACAGTCTAGTTTGGACTCTGGCTGTGGGAAGAGAACAAGTTCTCAAGTACAGTGTGTTAAATAAAAATGCTCATCACTGAGGTCTGAGGGGATGGCTGAAAGATGCAGAGGGAAACGTGGACATCCCTCTAGTTTTAGCAACATCCCCCCAAACTTTACCCATTATCACCTCCTAATCCTAACACACCCATTCACATGGTAGTTATAACACTTACTCTCCACACTATCTTCTGCCCAGCCCAACCCAACCAACCAAACACAAATGCTTTGATGCCTTAAACATCAAGACAGGTTGGTGGGCAGAACAACCAGGATACAGAAAACACTGTACCAAAGGAAACAGTTTCACCTATTTAAAATAAAATTTCCATTTCTAATTAATGCAGGGTTGTATTCAGGTTCCAATCTGCTACATGGAGGCATCAGCTACCAACAATGAATTGTGGCAACCAGGAAATTCTTTATTTCCTAAAAGACATAGCCGGGGTTTTTTCCCCAGCTCCATGGCATGTGTTTCCCACTTGCCCAGGTTTTCACTTGCCAAATACAGCAGCACTGTATCTATATCTGTCCTGCCCTCCCTACAGCAGATAGTCCACCCCCATAAACATTGTAAAAGAAAGACAGCAGATGAGGTTTCTTCTTGGAGATCCTCTAAAATTTAAATTTTAATGACTTGAGAGGACAGCTCTAGCTTCTCTGTTATGCTAACACAGAGACAAACCACTAAATGTTTATTAAAAGTACTAAAAGTTTAACAGCTGCTCTACTAGCTGCACAGAAGGCTTTCTCTCAAGTGAACACCAGAAAATATTGTTCTACATTGGGTATTTCCACACCTGACTAACAGAAGAGTGTTTTCTATGCCTGTATACCAAACAGAACACCTGTACAGGGTATATTCATACCCTTCACATGCTTCCTGGTAACTATTGCTTAAAAGAGGTCCTTGAGGGTTAATGAGACACATCTGAAGCCACAGCATCACTATGACTCAGTCCCCTGCCCGTTCACAGCCCAAGGCTTATACCTGCAGAAAAGGGGCAGAAAAGGGGCTTGAGGAGAAGGGGTGGGAGTCCAAGGGAGCAGCAGATGGATTCCCAGCTGCAAACAGCATCTACAGGAGTGTGGTGGCACCTGTAACAAGCTTGCTCTGGATCCCTGATGGAAATGATAAGGTGGGGATTTCTGAGCAGCATGCCAAGTTTATTTTGAAGTAAGAGTAGCAACCTTACACTAATTAATGGGAAGCACAGCACCATTTTATCTTACTGAGATAACGTTTCTCTGCTTCTAGGAAGAAAGACATTGTAAGATGTTCAACTCCAGCACAAGCTCCTCAGGAAACTGCAGTCACAGCACAGTAATAACCAAGACTGTCATTCCCCTGGTCTACTGCTTGATTTTCATCGTAGGACTCTTGCTGAACGCTGTGGCAGCATGGATCTTTCTGTATGTTCCTAGCCAAAAGAGTTTCATTGTCTATCTCAAAAACATCCTTGTTGCTGACCTCCTCATGAGCTTGACATTTCCTTTCAAAATCCTTGCTGACTCAGAAATAGCACCTCTTCAGCTCAACACGTTTGTGTGCAGATATTCTGCGGTTGTTTTTTATACAAACATGTACATTGGGATAACATTCTTTGGCCTCATAGGTTTTGACAGGTACTACAAAATTGTAAAGCCTTTATTCACCTCCTTTGTTCACACGGTTAACTACAGTAAGGTGGTCTCTATAATCATATGGTTATTGCTAATTCTTATATCATTTCCAAATATGGTTTTAACTACTGAAATCCCTAGTGAAAATTATTCCACAAAATGTATAGGTCTTAAAAGTGAGCTTGGCAGACAGTGGCACAAAGCTTCAAGTTATATCTGCACAGGGATATTCTGGGTTGTTTTTCTCCTGCTAATAATTTTTTACACTTCCATATCAAAAAAAATATACAATTCCTATAAAAAGTTCAGAAGGAACTCGGTTGTGGCGAAGAGGAAAACCAGCCGTAACATATTCAGTATCATGTTTGTATTTGTCGTTTGCTTCGTGCCCTATCACCTCTGCAGAATACCATACACCCTGAGCCAAACCAGCTCAAAATTCAACTGCCAGTCAGAAAAAACTCTGTTCTACATGAAGGAGTTTACTCTGGTGTTGTCTGCTGCAAACGTGTGCCTCGACCCCATTATTTATTTTTACCTCTGCCAACCCTTCAAGGAAAAGCTGTATCAAAAGCTACACCTCAAGCTGAAAGCTTCACCTGAAGTCGACATCTCTAAATCCAGAAGATCAAACACACTTGGGGAAAGCATAAACATAGTGTAGGTTCAGGTCTGTAAAACAAGGCAGGTTTCAGAAAGTTATTCAGATCTCCAAGAAACTGACCAGAGGAGAACCTGCAACCAAACAGCAGAAAGGTTTCAGCATGAAACACCAGGAGGAGTTTGTCTTTCCAAACACATTCTTGCATGTTCCCAATATATCTGCTCTGTACTGCTGATGCGAGGAGTGCACTGTGGTGTGACGTGACCTATCTGGATCTCAAAAAGGGAGAGGAATAACTGGAACAAAACACTGTGGAGCTCCAGGCCATGGCTCTCTGGCCATGATTATCCAGCAGACCCAACACCAAGCTGATTTGCTGCTGTT
The DNA here is from genome assembly GCF_003957555.1 of Calypte anna. NCBI lineage: Eukaryota > Metazoa > Chordata > Aves > Apodiformes > Trochilidae > Calypte > Calypte anna. The sequence goes on from NC_044255.1 coordinate 25,227,650, forward strand.
CCTCACAAAGCCAGGCACAAACCAAGGCCTGGGCACCACGGCTCCCTCCCCCTCAGCTTCAAAAAAAACCCAGACCAAATCTTCAGGTATCTGCACAGAGCCTGAAGAAACCTTGGTAAAATGTGCTGTATTTTATATATGCACAAATACATATATATTTATATACAGATAGAGGATTTCTTAAGAGAAACCGTGTAAAATTAAAAATCCAATGTGACTGCCACCCTTAGGCATCAAATGCCAGAGTACTTCATAAAATGTGATGCTCAGTATAAGCAAGTAATGAAGAGGATCCTTCTCTAACTTAAATAGCTGAGTTACACTGTACCATATTCCTCAGGACTTTTCAGACATAACATAGTGTACACCAAAAATGTTCTTACCAAACTGAGATGCTAGTAACCCCCTTTCTGTTGTTGCAGAAGGAGCTGTCTGAACACACACGTGTACAGCTGCCTAGAAACTCTGGGGTACAGTTAAATACAGACAGAATGATTTGTTGGGTTTTCTTACACTTTTGGCATGATGATAAAACATTACTCTTTGTACAAGAATAATAGCTGAAAGTCACCAGCCTTCTATAAATATAAATATTATATCTTTTAACTGTATTTTTCAGTGCAGCCTTGTTTTTTTAATTGGTTTTACCATTGTACAGGGAAAATACAGTAATTAATAAAGTACCCATAAAAACTTCCTTTCAGGCAATGGCTTTGGAAGCCACATGCTTTCGTTTTACTTCACAAAGATACAGAACAGAAATAACATGTGCTTCACCTTCCTGCCACTGCGTTTCACTGCAGTGCTAACAGATCAGCTCTCCGGGTGACAGATTTTTAGATCTGTCTAAAACCTTCTCCAAGGCTGTGGGGAACTTTCCTTGGTCTGAGCACACCGACCTACAGTAACACTATTCTACCACCAAGCAGGATTATATTTAAGTTACAGGTCAGCCCCTTAAGGTGCCTGCTGAGTTCAGCACACTTTGGGGAGCAGATTTACCTCCACTTGTTTCCTGCTGGGCTGAAAAGTGGTCCCAGAACAACCCCACAAAGCACCCAAGCTCCAGGGAGCCTGGGTGACCCTCAGCCCAGGCCAGCCCTTAGGGAAGAAAGCTGCATTTTGGTTGTGTTCTTTAAAGAAAATACATTAAAGATTATTAATATGGCTCTTGCAGAGCTCCCTGGCTCCTGTCAAACTGAGACTTCACAGGCTTTTCCTTCCAAGCAAGGGAAATAGCCTGTTGGGGACAGGAATCTACTGCTTTCTGGGAGATTAGATTTTTAGACATTTATGGCAAAAAAATTTAGTTCCTTACATGGCATGCCTTGGTATTTGCCTACGTAACTCTAAATAATTGTGGCTGTGAAAGCACAGTGGTACACAGAGATGAGAACACTTCCACAATATATATCTACATATCTTCTTAATTACTTTGCAAGCCCTGAAGAATTATTTATACTGTACAATTTTTTTCCTCAGCCCACCAGATTATTGACATTAGGACAAGAAAAATCTACATACAGGCACCAGGGGAAAGGATGCTGACCAACACACTTTTGAAACAGTGACACTAGACTTCTAGCTTTTCATTCACTTTGGAAAAAATCTTCCTCCAAATGCTTCCCTGACCCCTGATCCTCCTGCAACATGCCAGCCCCAAATAATGTGATTATTAAACCACACTTCTGCTCCAGTGCCCCAGCCTTGCTCTGTGCCTTGCTGTATGGCCTGGGATGGGAACACAATGGGGGCATTTTTGTGTTTTGCACAAAGTTAGTTCTTTTCCACCTTTCCCCGTGCCTCACACCTCAGATGAAGTCAGCCAGCTCCTCGGGCACCCGCAGGTTTTGCAGTCACCAGCTCCTGCCTGCTTCTCCTACCAGGGAGGATCTTCCCTGAAATGCTTCCAGTGAAGGTGATGGGGTAACCCCAGCCCTCAGCCAGGACCCTGTCCCCATAAACAGCCCCCTGCTTCGCCCACCACCATCCCCACTGCACCAGGGGAACAAGAAGCTGGGGTTGCTCTCTGTGTTCTTAGAAGAGCTGAGTGACTCAGCTGGACCTGAACCAAAGCCACCCAGCCACAACCAGTGAGGGAGCAGCCCTGGTGCTTGCTCACTGTAACCCAGAAGGGACAGGAGGCTCCGTTACCCCCTGCCAACACCCTCTACATCTTCTGCCATCCCATCCCAAAAAACAAGTCTGCAGTTCTTTTTACGACAGCATCCTCACTACAAAGTGATACACTGCATACCTGTAAAACACTCCAAATGATTAAAACTAAATGTTGTTAATTGGTGGATGGCAACAGGAGAGGCTGAGGAGCTCTGGCTGGGTGCCAGCCTGCTCTGCTGTCCCCAGGACGTGGTCACAGGAGCACCCAGTGCAGGGTGCTGGGCAGAGCCAACCCCCCCAAGGGGCTCAGTGACACCAATCACCTTCACACCTTTAAACCACCAAAAAGAGGGGTCTCATCTTTATGATGAGAAGTGCTCAGCAGCATTAAATACAGCAAAATCTTACCATCTTCATCTCTGATTTACGAGCTAAAATGGCCTTTTAAATTAGACGTGTAAGGCAGTGGAAGAGGATGACACTGAGCTGCATTTAAAACAGAATTACAGTTCAGTTGACTCGCATTCTCATCTTCCTTCTCCTCCTGAAACACTTCTGTAGCAAGGGCAGACCATTCTTCAGCAAAGGTTTACCTAACCATTACCTTCCTAACCACACAGGTCTCTTTAAACCTGGAAAAGCTTCATGAACCATAAACCAACTGTTCAGAAAAGGGGAGACACAAACACAGAGGAAAACCTGAATGCAACATTTCAAGTCTAAAAAAAAAAAAAAAAAAAAAAAAGAAGAAAAAAAGAACAGAAAGAGCCCATACATGTATGGAAGGTTCAGTTCTGCATGAGGAGCATTCCACCATACAACCAGCCCATGTTTGCTCAAAAGGGAACGTACGATCATTCCAGATTATGAAGCTTTGCAAACTTTTTGACAAATACGGTCTGAACTTTAAGCTTATGACTAAACTTAAAACCAGACACTCTTCATTTTTTTCTGCACAGAGCCCTGTTAAGTGATTTGAAAATTCCCACGGATTCTCAATTACACCACCATGCTAACATGTCGGGGTTTCAGTACGGCTGCCAGGACTTCAGCCCCCTCTCCTGCTCTTTAAGACATTTCCTCCTGGTTAAAAACCAACCAAACAAACAAACCAACCAACCTTATTTTTTCCCTTATATCCTAATGAGTAATTTTTGTTTTCATTAGTACCTAGCAAATGTCCTAAAAGTTTAGAATTTTAATTGCTACCAGTAGAATGCTTATGTGCCTTTAAATCTGTAAATTAAGTGGCAGCTCTAGAAAAAAATGGAATTTCATGCAGGTATATTATAATGAATGAGGGCCAACTACATTGCAAAACCCTCATGCCAGGTGGATTTTAATGTAAGACATATAAGGAGGGGGAGAGAGTTTCAGATTTTTAAAAACAAACCAAAAAACCTACCCCTAATGTGACACATCGGGTCAAGAACCTGGGATGAACCTGGTGGAATTTTAGAAACTACATGAACCAAGTCCACATGGGGGAATTAACCAAACCAAAGATGTCCAGTCACACCTACGTGGACACAGGATAAAGATATAAATTGATATCTTCAGGGCTGAAGTTAGGAAGGAAGAGTGAGAGGGCTCAGCCAGCTCAGAGCTCCAGTCTCCAACCAGCCAGGCACCTCTGACCATCTTCCCTCCACAAAAATGTATTTTGGATTGCAGTAACTAAAGTCACCCCTGTCTAACCTAGTTCCCTGGTAGCCACTGGTGCCCAGGGTCCTGCTGGGTATTGGAGGTTCCGGGGGTGCAGGGGGCACTGCCCACCTGGCAGATGGAAAAAGAGGGCTGTTCCCCCAACAACTGGGTTTTTCTGCCACCTCTCTTTTAGGTAACTTCCACGTGGTTTGGTGATTTGAATGCTGGCTTTAACTGCGTCAGTCAGCACATTTAAAACCACAGACATGTTTCAGAAGGAAGCAGAGGAGAAGGCTGAAACACACACAACGGGGCTGCCAGAGCACAGAGGGACACCAGACCTGGCTCAGGAGACCCCACAGACAGGTACGTGCTTTTAGCCTGGGTCTGGTGCAGCATATCCAGATCTACCTAAAAACACAGCTTGAAATATTAACTGTACAAAGGTGTAGGAAGTCAGGCTCAGGTGGCAAGAAACAAACTACTTTTTCCCCCATATTAAATCACTCCAGTATCTGCAATCATTTTGGAGTGCCAATTATGCACATCTGGATGAATGCTATACAGCAGAAAGCAAATGTGTATGTGCAGTAGTTCACTTATATTGTATACTAAAATTAGGAGCAATATAAGGAAATGACAAACAGCTGCAGTCTCATGCTATTCAAGATACAAATATATTAGTTTTCATTCCAAGAAATTCTAATGAATGTGCCTCCTTTCCCACACACATTCTGTGAAGCAGCCTGACAGTGTAGCAAAGAAGCCAACCAACCCAGCCCTCGGCCACAGAGCAGTAAATTCCATTAAGTTAAGACTAAAATCTTCTCATTTTCTTCCCTACAATCTCTAGTGAAGCCTAACAAGGAAATGAGCAAAATCATTTAATAGCTGCTTCTTTCAAAGTGTGCTTTTTTGTAGAGCCTTCATAAAATACAAGATTACTTTATCCCCTGATAAAGCAGGAAGACAGCAGTTTGGAAAACTCAGGACTAATTAGAACCATTTGCTTATCAGATATATCTGTGTCTTGGTATATGAGTAACTTTCTTATTGGCATAAACTTCAAAATTCCTAGCACGTTCTCCATAGAACAAGACTTCTTCAAGTATTACCCTTTCTTAAGGCACAGTTCACACATTATGAACTTTTAGTATGACCATTATTAACTAGACATTTAATCTTAAACTCAAACCTTTTTCTTCAGTGTTTTGGTTAGCTGGGGGGGGGTGTGAACCAAACACATAATTTAGAAAGACTGACTTAGTGGAACAGTTTCTCAGAAGTCTATATGCATCTAAGAACACATTCTAAAGCATTTTGAAACTTTTCTGACATGAGAACAACGACCTCAAGTATCATGCTGAAACAGCATGAAGAGAAACATATTTCTTTCCAATTGCAATTTCCCATGAAATTGATTCTAAAAAACCCTAATATTGCTCAGGAAAAGCTGATGTCATTGATGACTTCTTGGAACTTTCTGTAGGTTCTTGGTATCTCCTAGCAGCAAAACCAACCTGCACGAGAAGTTTACAATGTCACGCAATGCTTCACAGTGCTATGTTGGTGAAAAAATGGAAGCTTTTACCTATTTTTACTCCTTGATTTTTCTCATGGGATTTATTGGAAGTTGTTTTGCATTATGGGCATTCACACAAAGAAATCAGAGACAGAAGTGCATGAGCATCTATTTAATTAACCTACTTACAGCAGATTTCTTGTTGACTCTGGCCTTGCCAGTAAAGATTATTGTTGACCAAGGAGTCGCACCCTGGACTCTGAGGATATTCCACTGCCAAGTTACAGCCTCTTTCATCTACATGAACATGTATTTATCCATTATATTTTTGGGATTTGTAAGCATGGATCGTTACCTTCAGCTAGTGCACAGCACCAAGATCTACCGCATTCAAGAGCCTGGCTTTGCCAAGATGCTCTCTGCAGTCGTGTGGACAATGATTCTCCTCATAACAGTGCCTAACATGGCTATTCCCACAAAAACCATGGAAGAAAAACCTGGTGTGAGATGCATCGATCTCAAAACAAAATTTGGAAGAGACTGGCATGTGTTAACTAACTTCATATGCACAGCAATATTCCTGAATTTCTCAGCTGTGATACTGATCTCCAATCTCCTGGTTGTTCGGCAGCTCTACCAAAACAAGCACAGTGAGAGCTACACCAGTGTGAGGAAAGCCCTCACCAGCATCCTGCTGGTAACTGCAGCCTACCTGCTGTGCTTCCTACCCTACCACATCATCCGCATCCCCTACACCTTGAGCCAGAGTGACACCATAACCAGCTGTCCCCTCAAACAAGCTCTCTTTAAAGCTAAAGAAGCCACCATGCTGTTTGCTGTATCAAACCTCTGCTTCGACCCCATCCTGTATTACCACCTTTCCAAATCATTCAGACTGAAATTCTCCAAGACTTTTGCAGCACCCAAAGAAGGGAAGGTTTCCAGTGATGAAGAGGCACCACAGCCCAGAAGTGAGCAGTAAATGGTGCAAAAATCACTGATTCTCAAGTACAGCATCCCGCAGTGCCAAGAGCCCCTGTGCAGCTGCAGCAGAGCCACCACAGCCAGCAGCCTTCCTGCTGAAGAAACCCAAGCAGGAGAGCACCTGAACACCACGGCCAGCTTGTTGTACACCAACAGCAGGTCTGAACAAGCAGAACACCTTTCAGAAATAATTCCATGCACCAGTGGTGACCTACCAAGGACCAGCAACACTGAAGAATACAACATGGTACGACAGACTCAAACATACCTTATAATTATTTATGATAAACACCCGAACTCCCCTTTTCTAAGTTAAATGCTGTGTAGTTACTATATTAAATGACTTGGTGCTATCAAGTGAAGAGATTATTTAATAGCAGTTCATAAGCTGCAAAGTTTTCACCGACGTAATTAACCCAAAAGCATTTTAGAGGGCATTATTTACTCCAGAAACTAATTCTAAGCTGCTACGGTTAAAAATTCTTTTATTTGCTTACAGTACACCTGCAGTGTTTATAAATGAACTTCTTGTCCTTGCCAAGTTCCACTGCCTCTCCTTGCTGCTTCAATGATAACAAAAAAGCTAACATTCTTACAGAAAATGCAAGGAAATTTTGAAATTAGGGTAGAGAGTAAGTATAAATATCAGTGCTTGTAAGTATAAACATCTCTTTGCTTGATTGATAAAAACTTAGCAAACAGCAACTACATTTATTAATATTAAAATGTACAATTACTTTAAGAAATAATGCGTATATAGAATAATCAATAATCAAAATTATAATTATCAATTTCCATACGTAAAATGGAGCTACCTGTGTTTGCTCCATCTGCAAATTAAACATATTGCAACAAAACTGAATCAACTTGTCTTTTTTCTAGTCCTCAAAATGAGCAAAACACAATCCAAGCTTGCAGCAAGCATCCAAAACTATTCTGAACAGTAACACCTCATTCAGTATTCTCATAACAAATCAGAACTCAAAACGTGTGGAGTAGGAAATATAAGGCAAAGAAAATTGTGGTTGTACATCACACCCTCACATGACACTCTGTATATTGATAGGGTTTAATATTGTTTAAAAGTTATCACTGACATTTAATTTTTTTAAAAAATATCTTGAGTTCTTACATTGTCCCTTGGGGCTTGTTCAGTATCTGGGCCCTTTTCCCCTCACAGTAGGAAACAGGAAAAATCAACTGAATGAGGGTTTGGAATTGAAATGTTATTCCTGGGGCTCTCCTCAGTTCCCAGGAGCCTACTGACAAACACAACAGCCACAGCAGCCAAAAACCCACGCTAGGAAGAGCGAGGAGTGGGTGGGAGGAAATAACACCATGCTGTCCCTCACATTTCAGAACTCCTTTTCTCAGATATTTTGGTATCCATCCATCTGGTTAACTACAACTCCAATTTCTAGGAAGCAAACTCCCGTTAGTCCCTGGTGGTTCCATGGTGGGGCCTCCTTACCCACCCAACTCCCGGCACGTCATTCCCCCTCCCGAGGGCTGCTCCAGCTGTGCCCCTGGGGTCACTCCAAGACACCCCTGTCCTGCCCCACATGAGCCACACAACCCAGCTCCCTGAAGGCTTTTCTCCTTTCCCTGCTCTGCTGCAAGCCCTGCAGGAGCCGACTCACCAGAGGGATGGGGAAATGCGTCGCGTACTGCAAATGGCGCAGGAGGTCGTAGTTGGATGGGAAAATCACATCTCCCAGTCTTTCCCTCCTGACTGACTTCTCGCTGGTGGCTGAGATTCTTCTGTCTAAAGAAGAGTTGACATTCTCACAAGTCTCCCCAGGCATCGGAGAAAAAATCTAAGTCATGTAAAACAAACGTTTAAGGTAAGTGTAACCACTGGCTTTTGAAATTCATCAGCTGCATTCAGAGACAGGACTGGATTCTTGCTTACAGTTAAACATCTGAGTTTTTTCAAGGACAAAGCAAGGGCGATGGTAACCAAGCCTGAAATTTCAGATACATGCACACGCTGTATCTCTATGAATATCTCCATTCTTATCAGACAAGTTTTAAAAAAGCAGCATTCAGTCGGGAAAAACAGCATGATGAGTCAGAGCAATCCCCACACTCCCTACACAGAAACTGGAGATTCCAGGGACTGAGGGAAAACAAGAAAAAGGGTGAAGGGAGAGGTGACAAGAGACATTGCAGGCAGGCATGCTGGAAAACACCAGTGAGACAGAAGCCAGGAAGAAATAGGGGTCTCAGTATCCTACAAGTGGACCAGCAGTGAGTGACAGGTCTGGGCACAGGGGTCTGTGTGGATGCAGAACAAGAACCAGCCCCAAACAAATAAACAGGGAGATTCAAGAGTAATGCAGAATCAGGCAGCAGATCTGGAAAGACAGAGCCAAGACTCAGAACAGTCACTTGAAAAGCATAATGGCATCAATTTGGGGGTCCTTGGTGTCAGAGGAGAGGGTAATCTGCATATTTATTCATGCTTAAGTAAGACACAGGAAGGTGATGGGGAGAGAAGCAGGTCTGTGTGCTGGCCCAGGGCAGCACAGGACAGCAGTCTGCTGTCCCACAGCAAAGGCAGAGACAGGAGGCACTGACACAGAAAATGGCCAAAGGACAAGGGCTGTGGGTGGAAACAGCAAGGTGGTGCTGGGCATGGAGAGACACTCTGGGACACCAGCAAGCAGCAGATGCAGGCATGGAAGGCATGCAGAGAATCAAAAGTTAAACCTACTGGGAAGTCCGAACCAAAATCTGCCTTGAAGTCACCCTTGTCTACATCATCAAAAACACCAGCAGTTCCTGAGTCAATGTGCTCCACAATGCTATGATCCTAATGATTGACAGAGAGAAAAAACAAACATCAGACACATTTTATTGAAGGTCCATTTCACTGATTTCAGGTAAAACCAAACATCCCACCTATTTAAGAAAAAGGTATTGATGGCAGGAAGTTTTCAGATACTGGCTTTTAAGTATTTATGGTAAGCATCAACTCACCAAATTTACAGAAAAACTTTACAGGACATCCCCATGAGCAATTCTGCTCCAGGGACACCTACAGAACAGGAAGATGACTCTTGTACCTTTCCAGGGTACATGTGCAAACAAGTTTTTCCACTGGCACATTCAGAAGTCTACATCGTGCCTTTCGTTCATCCCGAGGTATTTACACCAGCAGACAAGGGTCAGTTCAGTATATTTGCACCAAAACAGCAATATTTACAGCTATAGACATAAATGAAGCTAGCTGATCATTTTCAGTCTTCTCAAAGAGAGAGAAAAAGACAAGGAGAATAAAAAAGTGAGTATCTGGTATCTGAAATACTAGTGTTTTAGTGAAAATCTACTTTTAATGAAATGGAGCACCAAACATGGAAGAAGCAGCACAAAGTGTTACCTCCAATTTCACATCATGATCCTTGGAGTAGTGTTCATCCCCATGAGGTGAGCGTGGTCTGGTAGCTGCAGTGATTGACAAGTCTCCTCGTGATATTAAAGTGCACATGTATGCATCATGGGAGAACACATCATGCCGAGTGAATTCAGAAAAAAGCAGCACCAAATTCACAAACTCTGTCTTCTCATGGTCACTGTTTGGGTCAGCTACTCAAAAATAAAAAATAAAAGAGTTAGACTGTACTTTCAACTTGTAAATATTTGGGTTTCAACTATCCACATTCCAAACCCCAGCAAACTATTTTAAATGCCTGCTAAAAACTGCCTTGAGCATCCTGCACAGGTTTCTCTTTGTCTCCACAAAGAAACCACTTCCCATACAATTTGCATGGATTCCACATCCAACCCCATACACATCTGCCTCAGTTGGATGTGTGTCATGATATGTTCAAATACTTAAATACTAAAAATTAAAAAGAGAGGGGAAGGGAGCCAGGACACTCCTTGGGTGAGGAAAAATTGCACCTGAAGCTTTGGATTACAACAGATCACCCAGTAGTTGTCCTGCCCTCCCAAATTCTGTTACTGTAGGAAATACTACTGTCTTGTCTATAGTATTTTTGTAGTTTTTTCCACTTTAAAAAAAACTTTCAGAGAAATCAAGATCTCTGCATGCCACGCCTCCAAGATGTCAAAGCAGGATTTTATTCAGCTTTGACAGTGTAGTGGATTTTATCTAATAAACATGCTCACATGCAACAGGAAGAAATTTATTAAGGTAAATGCATGCTATTTTGCACTGACAAAGCAAAGCCTGGAGAAATATATAAATTACCATTAAGTTTTCATCTATCATAGCTATATTTAATTTTGTACCACAGGAAGGTTTGCAAGATTGCAGCTAAGAGAAAACAGCTCTATACCATGGTGACTCTACTGGGCAACAAAACCTCCAGCTACAGAACTACCAAATCCCAACAGCCAACATTTATTTAAAAGCAAATCATGCTTTACTAGTTCAAATCAGATAATTGAGTAATTCTCCCTCCCCAGCAGCAGCACCCCAGACCACTGCCCTCCTCCAGCACCCCCATCACACCCTCTGCATTTCTGGAGATGCAGAAGCTCAATCACCATAAACCAACACAATGCCACAAAACTGTCCAGTGCTCAGAAACACCAAAGAATATCAGTTTTCCCAACTGCTCTTCCTCCCCTGCCTTGCAGACCTACCTGGGGGAATGAGAACGACAGAATGTTTGAAAGAAGCACACCAGAAACACAAATAGTTTGGATAGTTTATTAAAACCAGGGTCACCACTGGCAGAAAAATCAAGCACTGCAAATACCTCGGAGTCTGTATAAAATGTTTTAAAAGTTTCACCTTTGGGGATATTAAGAGTTCTCAGTGTCATGTTTCAAATTATTTGAAGTCCCCTTTAATTTAAGGGCACCAGAAAAAAAATGCACTAACCTGGAGTATTTAATATAGCAAAAACACAAGCTCCAGTATCACAAAGCAACCTACAATGACCAAAGCTCCTTTTTTCAATCCACCTATTTGCCAGATAGCAGCTTGTGTGTAATTTCCAAGTCAGTCACTTTGAATGTAAATGTGTCAAAAAGAGGCAAGTGTTTGATGTTAAATATGCATAGGGTGCAAGTAATTTCCCCAAACTCACACAGCTTAAACAGAAATAAACATAGTTTCTGCCAATTCCACTTCTGTTGAAAGAAACAAAAATTCATAGAAAGATCCTATAAAAAGGCAGGAGATATAAAAACAACTAAAATGTGCACATGAAAATAGAGCAGGTCATCACAGAAACCATGAAACACTCACTACAGCAAAACAATAACTTCATCAGCCAGACAGCACACCAGTTGCTTCTGACCTATTTTGAATGTAAATTAGTTAATACTCACATAATGAGGGAGCTTGTGTGTCTAAAAATCTCAGCAGGACATTCTGAAAAACGGGAAGACTGGAACCTGTCAAGGAGGCTGAAGACAGAGATTCCTTTTCATCTAGGACTTCAGATTCACCACATCTCTGCACAGTTAAATTTAAAAAGCATACATATAGACACAAATAAATGTAATATTCCCATAGTTTCCATCTGAGGCAACCAGACATGTGATTGCTTCCCACCTCTCCATAAAATCCAGGCTAGCTCTAGAACAGTTTCTGTCCCATTACCCTGTTTGGTTATTTCTAAGGTGTTTTATTTAATCACCTTGGATTACCATTAAAAAGCAATGCCCAAAACAAATACCACCACCTGCAACAACATGGTTTTGTATACAAGCAAAAATTTAAGAACTTTCAGGACCAATGTGAATACAAAAGGTAACTCCTCTTGTTTCTGTAAATTACACTAAACACAGCAATAACGGGCAAACATCTCAGCCCTGACTGGATTTCGGTTTGAGTGAGGCAGAAACAACACAGTAAACTCCCTTCCCCCTAGCTAGTGGTTTGTGGTGAGGAGCAGACAAAGCAGAGATGCTTTGGAAAGTGAAAGTCTCTCTGCAGTCTGTCTGTCTGTCTGTGGCACAGATGGGCTCTGCAGAGTGCTCACCCCTCTGTCCCCACACCCAGGCTGAACAGACACACACCACTTTCCTGGGCACTTCTTTTTCCAAGAAAAAAACAACTCAAGGGAACACCCATCCAGAGAAAAGTGCCTGTGGGTGCTGCAGGGATGTGGGGGGTGTGGGGCAGTGGGGGTACTGATGTTCAGAGCTGCAGCAAGGCTGCTCAGCAGAACTGGGACCACAGAGGGCTGATGGAGAAGTGCCAGCTTGTGCCAGCTGGAGTAGGATCATCTGTCACAACTGACAGACAACAGTTTGCATCCAAGATATCACTCCAGTGTCCTGCTTCTCTAGTGAAACGTTTCAGTTCCCCTCAAAGAGAAGGGCTTCTACAGACTGCAAGATTTAAAGCTGCACTCAAATCTTGCCTCAAAGCAGATCTTAGTTTGGGAGCCTGAACAGGGCTGAACAGCCCTGACCCACCCAATCTTTTTTTTTTAAACAACCTGTTCACACTGTTGTAGAAGAGGACATAACTTACTTCTGCTTCAATTTCTGCTTGCCTCTTCTCCAGGAGTTTGGCCACAGCCATGGCCCTGTGCTTACCAGACCTTTTACAGCTCACAGCCCACTCGCACAGCAGCGTCACCACCGCCTCGTCGCTGGTGGCCACCTGTGCAGTGCAAGAACAGAGGCAAAACCATTCACCCACACAGGCAACAGCCTTGTATCTGACCACAACCAGCATTGTGGGGATGAAGACAAAAGCTGGTTTTGTTCTTCAGTACTGACAGATGCACATGGTCGCTTTATTCACAGTCTCTTCCAATGAAATATAATCTGGAAGCCAAAGGGGGAACTCATTTTTCACACCACTGATACTCAAATCAAAACTTTTCTATAAATGTTTCTTCACAAAAACAGAAGAGGGTGATCTGCTTTACGAGCAAGAGAAACAGGAAAAGCACACCACACAGAGCCCCTACGCCCAATTAACCACACAGAATTTACACTTTCCTTCCATTAATTCTCCCAAACGTCTTTCATCTCTTGCCAGGCTGTTACTTGCCTCTCACTGATGCATTAAAAAAAAAAAAAAACAAACCCAAAAAAACAACTAACCTCTAAAGGTGTACCTATCAGATAACTTAGGTCAAAGAACTCCACAAAAGATCAATTTATGTGTGACCTAACACAGAGATTTTTAAGGAGCAGTGTATGTCTTTATAGAAGACATACGTACTGCATTGCAAGGGGATGCTCTGTGCTTACAGCTACTGAGTGTCCATCCAGTCTGTGTCCAGTAACCACCCACACCGTGGAAGTTTCTTTTGTGTTACTGAACCGGATCTGCTGAACTTCCTCACTCCTACCCAGTCTGGTTACTGTCTCTGAACATCTAAACATAAGCCTGACCTGCATATTAAGCAGATGTGATTTTCTTCTTGGTGTGATTAGAGGGGATACACTTACAAATAAACATTTGAATGTCACACAAGGCACCCTCAGAAAGCAAACCCTTGACTCAGGGTGACCACTGATCACACACTCACAAGCACTGAAATTAATGCTTTGAAGATGACTCAGTCATCCTCCTCGAAAATACAAAAACCCCAGCAGCTTGCTAAGCAGCCTGGTGTGCATGTGCACACCCATCACACAGAGAAGTTTCCTGTAAATAGGGGTGAGCAAGAGATACCAAATGACATAGGGTGGGGATGCTTTTCTGGTACCCAGAGGAAGTGAGGCAGCAGCCTCAGCACTGCTGGGCTGAGATGCAGTCACCTAACAAGAGAAACAGGGGCACACACTGCAAATACTGCCAGCATGCAGAGAGACACTGAGCTGTGCACATGTATGTGATATTTCCTTCAGACACTGCCTGAGATACTAAAGCCAAGAACAGCCTGTTACTCAACTGTTCTCACTCAGTTTTACTTAGAACTGAAAAGCCAAACCACCAAAGCCTGGAGCTGGTGAGCAAACCACTTCCACCCCTGCTGCTCAAGGAACAGATATCTCAGCCTCATGACAAACATGAGCAGAGCCCAGGCAAACCTCCAGTCACCATACACACAAACACACACAACCAACATTCAAACCAATCTCACGTGCCCACGTTTTTGGGGTCCTAGTGAGCGTTATTTGGAACTGTGTGCCTGTGCTGCTTACCTCTGCCCAGCAGAACACAAGGCTCACCAGGGCCCAGCAGGGCTCACCAGGGCCCAGCAGTGTTCACCAGGGCTCCCCAGGGCTCCCCAGGGCTCAGCTTGCCCTCCAGGCTGTAATTGACAGGTTCCTCCTTTGCACTGCACACCCCAGTGCCTAAGCTAAGGCTTACTTACCCAAGCACATCCCTTTCAGGAAGCTCATTGACAGTGAGTGCAGGGCAAACTAATTGTGTGATCAACACCAAATTGTACATTTACAGTGTTAGGTAATGAGCCAGTGACAGTCACAGCCTTTTTTTTTTTTTTTTTTTTTTTTCACCTGAAACTGAAGATTGTATCAATTACTTGATAGTCCAATTTGAAAACCCAGGGCCAGTTGACCTTTTTCTGCTAAAGATGGATATTATTTCAGTAATTTTAAGAAATGCTATCAATTCTTACTTTCCGACAATACTTCCATGTGTAGCTCTGTAGAGGATAAATAAAGGACAGACATTTGTGTATCTCACAAGAAAGTAACATGAAATTACCCTGGTCAAGACCACACTGAAGTCTGTTAATTAACTACAGATAAATTCCTCATCTGTTCTACCTTAACTTCAGGAGATTTCAGAGGATGACAGATCTGCTTCAAGCAGCTTAATTTCAAGGGACAACCTGTTCTTTTCAGGTGTGGGTGGTGTTAAAATTAACTAGAAAAAAGACAGGTCTAAAGTTAAGAGAATGCAGAGAGGTAATTCTGTTCCTAAATGAGTTGTCTGCTAACACTGTGATATTAGGAAAAAAATATAAAAATAGCTCCAATTCTTTGCCTTTAAAAAGCAGAATTACATTCTCAGAGATGCAGAATCCAACACCACCACAAACCAAACACCTAGAAGTGAATACACATCCTAAAAATCAGGGTTGATGCTGCTGTCTCTCAGATATACAGAGCATAACCTCTTGAGAGGAAGAGAGCCCACCAGAAATACTTGAAATGTCGAGGCATTTATCCACCTACCACACCACTTACAGTGCCTAAAAACAGTGGGTTTGGCTTCAGGAACTGAGCCATGCAGCAATCAGGACAAGTTGTCTGAGTGCAGGTAACTGTTCAAACCCTCTGCTGCAGGTTTCTGTTGAGCATCAACAGTCACTGCCTGACACTGGGCATGGAACATGGGGCCCTGAAGGAACAGAGACAAGTAAAGCTGAAACATCTAACTTTCAAATACTTCATTGTGCTTTTGACTGAAAACAACAAATACATTTGAAACCTGTATCAAGTCCCTGCAGCATAAATTATTCCCCTAAACCCTTACAGGGCATACGCCTCTACAGCAGTGTGTGGGCAGTGGAGAACTACACTAACCAACCCACAGCTCATCTGTAGAGAGCCAGAAGCTGGAAAATGAGTTAACCAGGGCTGGAACCTCCTGTGCTGGTGCTGGCTGCCCCGCTGAGCATGGAGAGGGCTGTGCAGCTCCTGGCTGCAGCCCCCAGAGCCACGGCTCCTGCATGCTGCACATCCTCCTTCCTCCCAGGCTGCCTCCTGGCTTCCTGCTCATCAAGTTGAAGAAGGAATACAATACAGCAATGTTTATTAGTACAACCCACCTTTCCAAAGAGAACAGGGAAGAAAGAAGATGAGAGCACTATCAATTTTTTCTAGGGAAAAAAAAAAAAAGGGCCTGTGCCATCCACAGGTGCCTGGCCCAGAATCCCAAATCCAGACAGATCAGCTCTGCTCACAGGACAGCTCATTCCATCTGAAAACACATCTGCACACCTGCAACAAAGGAGCTCTCAGGGTGCACTGCTCTTCAGAAAAAACTGTCCTCAAAAGCTGGGGTTTTTAAAGCCAACAGAATGCACTGTGCAGAGGGCAGACTGAAATGTGGAGTATGAGGGGAACCTCTGAGTGCAGCCCAGGAGGGACACAGGCACTGAAGGATGGCAGGCAAGCTCTGCAGACACTGCAGCACCACCAGCAGCTCAGGGACAAACTGCTTCATCTGGAGTACAACTTGCTTTCATTTGCTTTAAATGATATTGAACCATGTTCAACAAAATACTAACCACTGCTTTGAAGGTGTCTCTATAAAAAGAAAAAACAAGCTGTATGTTCTTCTTAAGGGCCACATCAGTTAATTAAGTCACAGAATACATTTTTCCCTTCCAGAGAGATTTTGTCCTTCAGCTCCCTTAGACACCCAAGTGAGCACAAATATGATGCTGGATTTACCAAAATAACAAAGGTGAGAACACCCACAGAAACAAGCTTCTGTTTACCAAGCAATTCAAGCAACAGGACTCATGCTAACTGCATTGTTAAAAATATCAAGAACCAGAAGAATGCTGAGAACGTGCTCTATTTTCTCAGTACTTGTGGAAACAGACTCTGATTCTGCAGATATTCAGTTCCTTCTACTTCACTCATCTTGCCTCTCTTGCCCATGCCAGCATGCTCAGATTCAGGTCCCTCAGGCAGTAAAAACTGTTCAATTGTAGCTTACTAAATAAAAATGCATCCTTAGACCTCCTTTCCCACAGACACAGCAGGGCTGGGTTTTTTGTTTGCTTGTTTCATTTCCAGCTACGTCATTCCAGAAAGAAAAATATTAACTCTCTGCATTTGTAACAAGCCCTATTCCTGAGAACCAAGCTCCAAACAGGACTTTTTCACTCAAAAATTAAAAACATCTCTTGGCATCATGAGAATTCAGTTGGACTTCAGGGACAACGCGAGAAGTAAAACCTAAATCCAAGTTCTGAGATCTAAGCTTTAAAAGCAATCTGAGTGCACAAATACCCATGAAGTCTCAGGATTCCACATAATGATTTCAAGAAGTTCACTATCAGCCCTCAAAAATCAGGAGCTCTCTCATTCCATCTATTCACTAGGGCATCCTAGCTACAAAAAACTGGTATGAAGTTTCACTTAATAGGTATCCCCCCACACTGCTTATGTTTATTTCAACCTATACATCACCAAATTGCTTTTTTCTCCACAGGAGACTTACAAGTTATAAAGTCACACCAACCATTCTAAATCAAAACTAATTAAGAGGGAAAAAAATCCTTTCTCAGTTTCCTTCTTTAGTTCTATCTCGGAGACACTATGGCAGATAATAAAATACATGTAGATGAAAAGTTAGGTGAGAAGTGAGTGGCTTTTAGCCACAGGATGATGACAGGCAAAGGAGTTTTCATAGACTTAATGCAAAAGTTCTCTTGCATTCTCCAGCTCACTCTTCCAAGGACTCTGCACAAACTGACTGAAGCTTCCAGAGGGAGCCATCTTTACAAGGGGCTGGAAAGGAATCAAAGGTGTTCCAAACCTGGGTGAGTGCAGTGTAATTTTACTCTTATTTAAAACTGTGGTTCCAAAGAATGTTTATCAATATGGTGATAGGCACTTTATATATAAAAATATAAAAATATATATAGATAAAAACCAATACAAGCTATTTACTGGGTTTATTTGAAGACACCTCCACATCAACTCCCACAGCAGGAAAAACTCTGGAACTGTGCACAAGAGATGTTCTGAGTTAAGGAAATGGCAGATGGAAAATGCCTGTGGCTATATATAAGGCCAGTAGTTTTCTCTGCAATACCATTTCAAATGAAAGTGACTTCACTGCTTTATGCCACATCACAGATTTCTAGATCTCAGGTCCTCCTCCTCAGCCAAGTCTCTCAAGACAAACATCCTCGTGATGGACATCTTCACAACAAAACAGAACTCCTCACAGCCTGACCTGAGTGTCCAGCTGAAAACAGTGTACATGACCTCACAGCTCATGGCCCTTTTTCTGCCAAGAAAAACAGCCTAAGTTTATCCTGGGGGAAGGAAACAGAGACACACCAGAAAAAAAAACAAACAAGCAGGGAACCTGGCAGTGCTGCCCTGGCACCCGGATTCACCACCACCTGCCTGGGAGGGATGGGAGCACCTGAACACCTAGACCAGGGACTCAAACCTAATGTGGGAAGTTCCAACATCAAAATGCACCACTACTGGGCATCCAGCATGCCAAGGCAATCTGCTGTCTACCTGCCAAGCAGTAGTGAACACCCCTGAAATCTCCAGAAGTGGTTAAGAAGCTGCAGGTAATTTAAAAGTTTCATTTTGTATGAGCTCCAGATCCAGATTCAGCCTGATCAAAAAAGACTGTTAGCAGAGGTAGCCCTGCAAATTAACTAGAGAGACTTTCACTGAAGTATTTGGTACACAGAACTGGGGAGCACATCTTTAAAAGAGCTGGAAACTCAGGGACAAATTTCAGAAAACATGAGTATGTAGTTTTATTTTACTACACTTAATAACCTATTTATTTATTTATTACTTTCTACAATAGATGTAAAAGTTGTTATCAAACAATAATCTGGAATGTCATCCAAAACAGGTAAGACCTTGATAGATCATTTCTTCTAAGTAAGACTTACAGTACATAGAACTGAAAAATTCAATTACAACACCAAAGAGCTGTTTTCTCCTAATAAGCCAAACATCAAGGAGTAAAGAATAAATGCTCCACTAAAACACAAAGTTTTGTGTCAATACACACATAGACACAGTTCTCTTAAGTTAAAATAAAAACTGCTGTCTAAAGATTATGAATTGAGATGAGAATGTAGCCATTACCTCTTGATTATCTTTATTCTGATTTGCCCAGAAAATCTTATGATAAAGTGTCTCCATTGAGTTGCTGGAATCTGATCTGTCAAAACAGTGTCGATCCAGCACTTCCAAGGTGTGCAGCACTCGGCTGATGGTCACCCCTAGAGATGGGAGTTAGAGGGGGGGAAAAAAATAAAAATAAAAAAAATGTTTGAACAGCAGACATTGCATTATGCTCTTCTGTCAGATCCACAGCTAGAACTAATCATGGTGCAACAGGTTGATACTCAAAGAACTGATGTAAAAGCTAAAGATCCCAACATTTGCTTCATTTTGAGTTGTATTACCTGCAGTTGATTCTTGGCACTTGTCAAAAGACCACCGTACCTCCACAGCACGACCTCTTTGTTTTATCTGCTGTTCTACTTCATAAATCTTTGCTCGAACCTGTAAAAAAGATGGTTCCTACTTAGCTAGTGGTAGAAAGTCTCAATTTTCATTTCAAGCTTGTGACAGCTTTCCCAGCAGAAGCCAGGTACCCTGTGGTGTTCCACAACACTCCCTACATTTGGGAACAACAAACCAAATCATCATTTTCTTACATTCAGCCCAGCAAAGGTTAACTTTCAGCATGTCTGAAAAGTCACATCTCAATACAGCATGCCAAGCTTCCTCTTACTTGCCATTTTACATCTCAAAGTAACTTCAATTTAGTAACAGAAAGAAAAACTCTAAACATCAATAAAACTCCTGGTATTTTCACAAAATTGGTGCCTGAATGAAGTACCATGTAAGGTTACCAAAAAACAGCACAAAAGTAGCCCTGACACTAGGCCTACAGTGTCTAAGCTTGGTTGTGGACCCTAATGAACACTTGGGATACATAACAGAACTTAATATATCTGACCATGAGAAAAGCTTACCTGCTGATTAAATGCTGAATTTCCACCTGGCATGGGTAAGCTTGATGGAGCAACTTGAAGTAAATCCAGAGGTGAGCCTGGATTAATGTTCTTATTTTCATTTGTGGAATAATTCCACACCAAGGCACTTGGGCAACAAAGGGTTACAGTCTGCAAGCAACAGCAGAAGACAGAAATTTTTTTCTAAACATGTGTGACAGACAATACCAACAATAAGAGCCCATGGACCTAGAATCACTTTTGGTATGACTATTACAGTGCAAGAAGCAAAAAGACAGCCCTATGCACAATGACTTTAAAACACATATTTGAGGAAATTCAATATTATAGTATTTTCCTTATTTAAATATATACATGTTCCATTTCCATTTGTATTGCTTTCATAAGGCAGTCACAGACCACCACCAAAGGTTAATTTCAGTCAGATCACTTCTGTGAAACGTGACTGGGCTTTAGACAAAAGAAGTCAGTTTGGTGTTCACCTTACAGAAAGAAGCTACGTGGGAAAAATTAAAACTTAAAGAATCAATTTAAATCAACTATTGTAATCAAGATTTTAAAGCACAAAAGAGTTATTGAGATGCACAGTGAACTTGAAAAAGATTTTGCATTGACAGGCTTCCAAACAGTCATTCCACAACAGCCTGTCAGCAGGTATCTGCTACCCTTGGGACATCTGGGATGGTGCACAGCAAAAGCTTTGGTGCTTAGGGGTCAGACCCTGAATATCATCTAAAATGAAGCATGTTGATTCATCCTTGAATATGTAGATTTTTGAGACTGCTGGATAACTTCTTGGAAAGCTGCCCTGGTCCAGTTCTGAGCCAGCACCTGAGCAAAACCACTGCCTGGGAAATGCTCCTCTGAATGCCTGTGTAACACAGGCTGCCCTCTGGATCTGGGCAGCACAAGGAAGGGGGGCAGAAAAAAGAGCAGAGAAAACAAACCCACAGAACACAGGAAGAGCAGAAAGAAAACCTGCTGTGTTGCTAGCAGAGAAAAGCTGTAAAGCTGCCAGAGGACACAGGCAGACCCCAGCAGCCCAGGACAGAGACAAACTCTGATGTTCCCAGGACAGATCCGTCTTGAAGAGGAAAACAGTCACAGCATGCCAGGAGCCAGGCAAGGTCTGGCTTCCTGACTCACACACCTGCAGCTGAGAGGGATGTGGATATTCTCCTCTTTTCTTTCCTCAGAAAGCACCGACTGAGTATGCCCAGAGGACAACCCCAGGTGCTGGACCTCTGCACTGCAGTAACAGTGGGAAAGGGCTCTTTCACTGCAGAGCTGGTCTGGGACAGGATGCCCAGAGAAGCAGTGGAGTTGTTACAGATCCAGGACAGTCTCCTGGGGAAACTGCTGTAGCTGACCCCGCCTGAGAGAAGGAGGTGAACAACAACATCTGAAGAGGCTCCAGCCAACCTCACCCATTCTGTGGTTTTGTGATCCCGTGAGCATCAGTATACTCCTGGTACCACCACCAAAACATCTCTGCAAGCCCCAGAGACAGACATCTCAACAGACAGCATCAGGAGAGTTTGAAGAAGTCTCCCAGGTCAGCACTCAGGAAAGCAAACAACTGTAGCTCATCATACAAGTCCTTTTTTAGAAAATAATTACTCTCTTGACAATTCTGCTATTGCTGAGCAACAAGCACAAGTGAACAGTCTCTTCTGCTCCTCTGTTTTAAAAACCGTGGGAGTTGATAAGGCAACATAAACAGCTCACAAGTCTGACAAAACCAAAGTCACACAGCTTGCAGTGGCACCAAGAGCTGGTGACAAGCTGGAAAGAGCAAGGAAACCCTAAAGGTTGGAGCCTGGATATGTAAATACAGTGCCATCTCCCATCCAGTGGTCTGGGTCTGGTAGAACAGTGCAGGGTCACTGGTGACAAGAGGGTGGTGAGATGTACAGAGCTTTTCTACAGCCAGAACACTCCTCCACAGAGGGAAGGCTTGGCCATCCTGGCAGCAGAGTCACTCCTGCCCACAGCAGAGGTGCAGACACATGGGCAGCAAAAGCTCCTCCAGGTGGTTCCACCCTTGTGCTGGTGTGGAGACCCACACCCCCAGGGTCCCACACTGTCCTCACCCTTTAACAGACATGGGTACCCTTCAAACCACAAGTAGCACACCTTGTCACAGCCAACCCCACTGTTTTCCAACGAACCAAATGCTTATGGCCTGAGGAATATAAACAGATGTTCATCCAGAGAAGTGTCCTACCTGCAGCATGCAGCTCAGCCCGTACACCAGTGGACGGTGCTGGGGGCAGGAGAGGAAATCCGAGCAGCTCAGCTGCAGTGGGGCCACCCCGGGAGCAGGGGCAGTGGGGCTGGGGGCTGCCAGGGGAGGGTTACTTGGGCCAAGAATCCCATGAGGAGGGTGTGCAGCTACAGGGTTAGGACCATCACTCAGCAGCAGAGACAGGCGTCTGGCACAGAAGTAAGCGAGGCGACGGGACAGGTAAGCTGACTGAACAAACTCCTCTGAATACTGAAATTTAAACAAAATGCAGAGTTTACTACACAGTCTGCTCCACATACTCTTTGTTTAACAATCTAACATTGAACATGTGTGAACTGGAAGGGATTATCTCCATTATTTTCAAGAGTCCAGAAGTTAAAAAACAAGAAACAGGCAACTGACAGGCACATCTTTACTTCTGTCTCAAACATTTCATCTGCCCTCCAGTTACAGTAACAGAATCCTTCTACCAATTCACATTAAGGATTATAAAGCATGAACATTTTAAGGGTGTTTATAAATTCCACACATGCACCAAAAGATATATTGCCCTACATGTCCTAAGTAGAAATGCTTACATTTTACCACCACAACATTAAAATCATTTAACATGTATAAATCACACTTATGTTGATTCTGCCCGTAAAATATGCAGGTACCTGCAACATCAGAGGCAACAACAGCTTAAGCAGGTCATCATCAGTAGGTCTAATTTTTTCCAGAACATCCAGTATCCACGTCAAATACTCATGTCTCTCGAGCATTCCTTCCTTAAGGGATTTAAAATGACACAACACATTAACTAGGAGCACTGAACAAGCTGGTGCACAATTACAAGTTTTATTTCAGTTCTGGTTTTGTTCTCATTACCCACATCAGCACAGAGCTCCAAAGACTTTCCAGCACCAGCACCCAAGCAGGAACAGGCACCGCTAGGTCAGTCCTATGGGCAGGGAAGGATCTGTGCACAGCACCAGCAACCTCTGCAGCTGGGGTTCAGCAGGCTGCCCAACCTTCTCTTGGCAGACAGATCCCCTCCTGACAACCCTTCTGCTATTTCTGTCCTCAGGAAGATATATCCAAAGTCACTCTGTGCTACACCCCTGGGGAACTGAACAGCCAGACCACCACTCCGACACCCAAGGCCTCAACCTGATCCACAGTCATTAAAAACACCCTTAAAAGATGGGACAGTATCTGAGAGATGGAAGAATTTAGTACATTGCTGAGATTACAATCAAGCACCCTAGTAAATAACACTTTTTTTTGTTAGCAAACCTTCAAAATAAATTAGCATAAACAATTTAAGCACATCTTATGACAAAAGCTGCCACTGAGTTCTAAAATCTAACTTTCCAAGAATGGCAATCTTAAAAAAAAAATTTTTTTAGCCATGAACTTCTTAAAGTATTACCTGAAACATATAAAATGACAATTTTTCGTTATATTCCCATTGCTTCAGGGCTTGCTCCATCTCTTGAGGCATGACTACAGAGCTGTTGCCTTGGCTGGAGGTCGCATGACAAAACTCTGCAACCTTTGCCAGCTGCTCCCGAAGGTATCTGGTTATAATCTGAGTCCATTCTGCAAAAGGAGTTTACAATTAGAACACCTCGGGTGATAAAAGGTTTCTTTCACAGTGGGAACTGAAGCAAAATTATATTGCCTTTGTCATCAAAAGTATTCCTACAAAACTTCAGCCCCCCTTTTGCATGGGGCTGCTCTGCTGGGAGCACCCTCCTGGGCACTGCCTGCTGGCTCAGTGCACCATAAAAAGCACTGACACCAGGCATGCCTTTAGGGAAATCACCTGTCTCCTTCATCAGATTTCAGCATTCAGCCACAAAGCAGCCTTGAAACAGGTGAAATAAATACACTGCATTATTTCTTTCCACCTGAACCTTTATTCCCCTCTTCCTTCCCACTCCAAATACAGCAAACATAAAACCCAACGGGACTTCGCACAAGCAATGGGATATAAAACTGTTCTTTCTATAACCACCCTGAAACAGACAACTCCTCCAGATTTTCACTCTGATGAGAATGCAAAAGCTCAGGAGCAGCTACCCAGGTCAAAGTGACCAGTAAGACACTATCTTTGTCCCAGAGAAGTCAGTAGGTGCTGTTCAGCACACACACAAACCTACTAAAAATTATCAGCTTTCCTCTCTGCTTCTGCAGGGATTATACTTTTAGTATAACTTGCAGAAATTAGTGAACAGGGGTATACTTGGGTGGTCATACACATAAAGCTTTGGGAAAAGAAGAACTGTAGGGAAGGCAATCTCATAACAGTAACTGGAACAACCAAAGGTATTTGTTGAGATCCCAGACACAAGCATCTGACAGAGCTGTATCTAATCAGCAGGCAGCACATTTTAGAAGAGCACACTCTTTTATGTGTACCTAATGCAGTTGCTCTGACAACCTAAGCCTGTTTATTGTCACACAACTGCCACTCTCAAACACAACCATTTTCGATGCTTACTACCCCCCTCAGACTTCAGCTAGCACATTCATCCTTTTTTTCCCTTTGCAGCACACCACTGCCCAAAAGGCCCTCAACAACCTCAGCAAACCAGAGAATTTGTACAGAGGACATAATCTTCAGCAACCCATGTCAGCAGGAGTGGGGATCTGTGCTCATCTCCCACCACTGACCTCCACTTCTCTGACCCCCCCACAGAGAAGTTTTAACCCCAGCACAGCAGCCTCCCAGAGTTCACGCACAAACAAAAGCACCAACCCCACCTGGCATCTCCGTCTCTCCTCCTCCTTGCCAGATCTCTCTCTCTTGTTTTCTCTCAAAATCAGACATTTTTTAAATTATCGTCAAAGAACAAACATAGAATGTTTGCTAGAAAACAGAAAATCCATATTTTGGGGCTTCAACTAGGAACTCAGACTGAAAGTGTTACAAGTCAAATAAGCAACAACAACAAAAAAAACCCCACACTACAAAGCAAGATTTTAAAGAAACAACAGAAGAGGTTGTCAGGAGGAAGCAGACATTGCAGCAATACAATGATGTTGCTAAACAGCAGCAAAACTATCTGCTCTGAGCACAGTTATTACCAGAACAAAAAAGGAAACCTGTTCACTCCAGGCAGCAGAAGAGCCGTAGGCAGCCTCTGTAAATTGTGAGAGTCAAACTACAACTTTGATGGTAGTTACAGAACCTTTGACCTTAAAATGTGTTCACTGCTTGGCCCGATGCCTATGTGCCAGGCAGTGCCATTTGAGTACAGACACTGCCACCTGAGTTCTAATAAATAAGCTTTGAAATTCACGTTTGACACCAGGCTTTCTGAATTAGCAGGTCTGTTCATTCCCTGGTAACATTTATCTTAGCACAGCCTTTGCCACTCCTGCCAGTCCCACAGAGACCGGGGGTGCTGCTGGAGATGCTGCACCTAGAGATTTAGGGAGGAATCAGAAGTATTAATTCTGCATGGCTCTTTGTACTCCTTGACACACATTTCTAAGCAAAACTGATTTAAAAGAATTTTTATTCCCCTTCCTACTACAAAGACTCCACTGTGGACACCTAGTAACACCAAACCTATTAAAAGTAGAATAGATTCCTTGAGCTATTATTATGCATTTAGACATTAGAGATGTTTATTTACCAATATTTGGGTCAGTGGCCTGACGTTTCTTGATTTTAGCTTCAGAAATAGCAGCATAGTAGGCACATGTCATTTTAATCAGCCATGCTGCTCGCAGCAGTGGCACAGAGTACTTTGCTAAGTAAGCAAAAACATCTTCTTTTTTACTGAGAATCGGAACCTGAAATAAAACAGGGAGAAAGTTACAGCCCTTTTTACACTTTTCTTTAAAGAGTGCATCAGCATTCAAGCTGATTCCAGACACGAGAATTTCTGTAAACTGTTTCTTTGCTTGAGAAAGGGACCCTGAAGTGCAGCGTAAGGCAAAGAAACTGCCTGTCAGTCAGATAAACATGTCTGAGCTAAAATACAACATGTCTGAGCTAAAATACAACATGTCTGAGCTAAAATACAGCCAGGCTGAGGAGCTTTCTACCAGCTTCACTGACAGATCAGGAGTTCCCCTTTGCCTGGGCATCCTGCTTGCAGAGAGAGAATAATTCTGTACAATCCAGTATCCAAGAAACAGAGGAAGGAAAATTTTAATACCTTTTTTGCTAAAAGAGTCAGTGGTTTACTTCCTGCTAAGTCTGTGAACCAGCTGTGAATTGCACTCTGAGACCGAGCAGTGACCAGCCAGTAGTTGTCTTTGGCATTTACTTGTGGCTTCTTCTTCCCTGTGTCCTGGAAAGTGTTAAGTTTTAGCTTTTCCGCTAGTATGCTGCTAAAGTAAGCGCCAATCTGGTGGGGAATAAAAAAAAGCAGAACATGTAGGACAACACAATAAGCAAGCATCCACCATACATTAGTGCACAAAGGATTTCCATCTGAATGGATGCAGCCATCACCCTTGTCCAGGCTATCAACCTAAAAAGATCAGACTGCAAAGCCTGCAGCTAGGAGATGGGCATTCACAACATTCAGTACCCGTGCAACACTTGTGCATCAGCACCACTGGAGCTGCAGGTCAGCAAAACCAACCCAAAGACCACCAGGCCTTGGAGATGGAAGAGAGGTCACTGTGAATGCCCAGAGCACTTTCCTCCAGCCCGTGGGTGCCTCAGACTTCAGCCCTGACTCAGTGTTTTTAGGACATTCCTCCCCTTACACCAACAGAGGTTCTGCCTCCCACATTAGCTTACTGCCTTGTCAAAAAAAAATTACTATAAAAAAATTCATTTTAGGCCTATCAGCAAGAATAAACTGTTTGATTTTCTCACAAATATATTCACAGTTGGGTAATTTTTAAAACCATGGAAAGCTTTTAGGAGATCCTGAACTTGTTTCAGTAACTCTGCGCTTAATCTTCCAAACAGCTATAAGCACTTCCTTGTGAATTTCTGTTGTACCCTTCAAACAGTTGTGTTCAATAGTCACAACAGGAATAATTAAAATAGAAGAGAGAAAGTGCCTGCAGGTAGCAATTCTAGAAAACAAAAGCAGAAGAATGCAGCAGGAAAACCTTTAACGTCTCAATAAACAACTCTGCCATTTATGTTCATTCTCTTATGGTAAAATAAAAGTGTAACACTGTATAAGATATTACCATATAAGCAAATTCTCATTTTCCAATAAACCATAAAAAGTTACACATTTTACAAGTCACACAGCAGAAAATGACTTTGTCTGGAAACATAAGTTTCTTGCCAACATTCTCCTTCAAAATCATTTCTTCCTGCTTTCCCTCAATTTGTGTGATAGTAACTAATATTTTAGTGATTTTTAGGGCTTTTTTGTATCTCACACTTCTCTGACTCTCAAAAGAACCACAAGAGAGCTACGTTAAATTCCACTGAACAATCCCACAATATATTTCCCAAGAGACACAGGCATCAGTGACCAGTTTCTCCTGGCAGGAAACAGTCCCAAGACCAAAGCAAGCTAAAGGTGTGTAAACAGTAGGGACTTTCAGGGACAGAGTCACTGCTGTCTTTGTAAGTGAAGCAAGTAAAAGAACCAGAGCAGAAATCAGCATCTCTTCTACAGTGAAGAGTCCTAGTTACATTCTGCTCGTGGCATCCATGATTTCCTCTGAAGACTGGTAACACAAGGCACCAGAAACACAGCTCAGCATTCTTATATTAGTTCTGTAATTTATTTTAGTTCACAGACTTCCAAGGGAAAGCAAAGCAGTCAGGAACCAAGTGCAACCACTGCCAGGGTTGTTCCAGCACACTCAGACAGCAGAGCCCTGTCTTACCTTTGAGGCATTAATGACTATGTTCCTCGCAGATCCGTGCTCATCTCCAGAGAAGGCAGGCTGGTTACTGAAGCCTTGCTTTACATTCACTGCTGTAAGTTCATCCTGCACAGAGTGATTTAAGGGTTCAAAAAAAAAAAAGAAACAGCACAAGAAGTCACATTATTCTGAGAAGTGTGGTTTTTTTAAGAAGAAAATTTAGGTATCTGCTACTATGTCATGCTCTGCCTTCCCCACCAGGACTCTACCTCTCTCTTCCCCCTGCACAAAGAAAATTCCACATGATAGTTCTGAAGAGGTTTAAAATGTCACTACTTCAGATTGTGGCCTCACAACCACCATCTGAGAGTCAACACTGAAACAAGAAACAGGACACCACTAGCAGAAATAATTTCAAATAAGCACCTGTCCCTGTCCTCACTTCTTCTGGAGTTACCTTCACGGTGAAGTGTTACTACTGTTCTACTGCCTGCCTCCACACTTCCTTTTGCTGCAGATCAGTATTCCAGCAGGCTCACACACCTCCCAGACTGAGGTTTACCTACACCAGATGGAGGGGGCTTGGTTTGTTCGTTTTCCTTACTGCCTCTGACAAGAAGGCACAGATCTACCCAATGGCTCAGGTGAGTACTAACAAAGGCTCAGGTGGTCCATGGACCACTGACAGTGGGTGAGATACTGGAACAGTCTTTGAGATGGCTGTGAAATGGCCTATGAAAACAAAGAATGACTGCCAGGTAACCAAGCAAATAAAATAGGAGAAAATAAAGAATAGCATTGTTTTACTAGATTTCATTACTAGTTTTGGGCAGCGTCCCCCCAAAAACAGTGGTGAAACCTTCCATTCAGTTTATTCTCTTATGCTCTGCAATGCACATTGCTTTTCAGTATTTTCACAAAGTTCAGGAGCAACACAGAAGACAGGAATTTATTTAGATGAAATCTAAGATCTCTAGGATTTATGAAGTTAGAAAGCCTCATCTGAATTTTAAATGAAATCAAGAAGTGCTGGAACACTCCTTCACCCACACTATCCACAAGACAGCCTGGAAAACACAAAGGCAGGAATAAAAGTGATCAAAGAGATTAAAAGCAAATAAATAAAAGGCAAATGGCAAACATATGGAGACACATATTATGATTAGTGCCATTTCCATAGATGACCCCAGTCCTACTATCTTTAAACTCCTCCTCCTTTGAAAAAGCTCTGTAGAAATCATTATGCTGAAAATAACCAAGAACCATACATTGTACCGGTCTACCTACCTTAGGAACAAGCTGTGGAGGGACTGACAACAGAAACACATCAGTCTTTTGGTTTTGTCTGGCTCAGATTATTAGCTCAGATTTCTCCCTCCCTTCAGCAGCAGTTCAGAGATTTTAAACATGGAACATGGCACAGTTGCATAACCAAACACCAACCAGAAATGAAAAGACAGGTCATCTGTGAACACAGCACACAGAGACACCTTTGCAAACAAATTACCAATAAAATGGATGTTTGCAGAAGCTCATATGACATCACTCTCACACCAGCTCCATTAACAGCTCAGGGTCATTTCTTGAGGGCACAGCTGCCCCTTGCAGAGGGGAAAGTTTCCTGGACAAAGAGGCAGAGGGAATGCTGGTATAACCACATCCTACAGTCCTGAGGGTATCAGGGCTCAGCTCACTGTCACTGGGTTTGTGAAATCTCTGCTAAGGACAGCAGAGGAGCACCAGACACTGCTGTCACCAAGAGAGATGCTCTGTGTGCCACAACACGCTGGGTCCTGCGGGCTCCTGCAGGGCTGTGGAGCTGCCTTCTGAAATGTCAAGAAGGGCCCCAAGTGAGCCCAGTCACGGCTTATGAACCCTTCTGCACTTTTAAAACAGCCAAATGAACATTCTGGCCCAAATTGCACTGATTTGTTTCATGATGGGTATTTGAGACCTGCTGCAGCACTCCATTTGTGAACACAGCACCAGCAGACAGGTACCTACAGAATGACAGAAAGGTCCAGGCTTATGTTCACAGGAGCTAAGCATCCATCAGCTCTGCAAGAAGTCAGTCCCCAGCTTAAGCCTCAAGCACTGAGGTGTTACTGGTGGGTCTTCTGGGCTGTGCAATTCCATATTAATTTGCCCTTTCAACTTGAGCATTCTCACTTGGTTACTGCAGCACCAAGCCAGCGAGTAAAAAGCAGAAAGTTAATGATGTACAGAGGTCTAGAAAAACTAGGAACTGGACAGTTTATTCTGACATCTGAGCTGAGCAAAAAGAAGAGGAGCTGAACAAATGTACAGAGCACTGGCACTACCTGACAGGCAAACCCAAGAAATTTTTGAAAGACATTCTTCTTCTCCCTGACCTCAAAACTTTCCTTGAGAAAAAAAAATTAAAGTAAGTCCATATTAAGCCCAGGAAAGTGACAACACAGATCGTCTTAAGCAGTCATTACTCTTAGTCCCTCTCACATGCTCCCCCACGTTTTTCTTCTCATTTCTGTATCACAACAGGGCTTGGAGCAATCATATTATTCATTACCTTGGAGACCCAAGTCCTCTGCAGGAAGGTCCAGGATTTCAAGCTGTTGCAAAGCTGCTGCAGCATAAACCTTCCACTAACAATCAAATGACAATACTGAATGCTGGGCTTGGTCTGAACAATGAGTTAAATAAAATAACTTCCTAAAAGAGGCAGTATAAAATACTGTGCCGATTAAAGAACTGCTATATTTCAAGTTACATTTCATGATGAAGAGAGGAATAATGGTATTTAGAGGACCCACTCTGAATCAACAGCTCAGAAGTCACAAACAGGGATGAGCCATACCCAACAGCCAGCCAGAGGCAGAAGCAAGTTTTGCAGAGACTGGGGAGATGACAAACCAGCCACATTATAAACTGATACTGAGAGTAAGAAGGAAGATTGGTCTCTGATAACACTGGAGGGCCCAGAAAGACATACATTTCCATCTGGCAACAGGGGGACAACACCGGAGAGCTGCTCCTGCCAGGGCATGGTTTCCAAACCTACCTTTTGCTCCACAGTCAGCAACAGGGACTGCTGATCATACACATAAACTATGTGAAAGGAACTGCACCAGGTTCAAAGAAAACGTGTAACAGAAAGACAAGGAAAGCTCATAACTCCTAATCTTGTTTTCCTTTAGAGCAGTACCAGGTGTTAAAAGCATTCAAGGGGAAGTTATTTCTGCAGAAAGCACCTTGCACACAGGGCACACGCCAGTGCTCAGGGGCCAAGCATCACCCCAAGCTTTCCATCTGTGTAGATTTCCACCCTGCACTCAGGAGAACAGGCTCTGGAGCACATTCACATCCCAGGGTCCCTGGGTCTGCTAGCTCCTAGCAAAGAGGAAACTTAGCAAGGCACAAGGCAGCAGTTGACAACATCACTACCACCAGACAGCCCATTCCACCTCCACCAGGACCCCTAACTCTGCATTTTTCTCCTTTTACCAATGACAGGCAGACTTGGAACACAGGACTGGGTCCTGTGAACACCTCATGCAACACACACCAGAACTGCTCACACCTATGGAATGAAGGCTTTCCCCAACCACAATACCACCAAATTACATCATGGCAAACAAACCATGAGCCGCGTGCAGTTATTTTCTACTTACTAATGCAGCCTTGGAACATGTTTAAAATATTAACCATCTGGGCACTTGCCACTTTCATTTTTTCATATCTATAAATGTATCTGCAAGAATCAATCCACCACCTGGCTAAAAATATTCAACAGTCCACTGCTAAAAATTCATCTCCATACATTGTCAAAGCTGAGTTCAGACGCAGTTCTGCAAACCCCGCCACAGGAACACACAGAAAAACACGTTAGGAGAATGTTACTAGTTACTGCAATCACCAAGTTTGTAAACATGATGAGTAGTGAAATAGGGGTGAAAAAAACTGAAATATGCTAGAGGTCAAAAAATTGTGAGCAGTAACTCAAAGGATTAGGTACACATCTTTTATTGCATGTTGTCCAAGCCCCTCTCAACTAGTACTGACCAAATACATGAACCAGATCATAACACACATACACAGCTAACAAGTACCCTTAAATAGTCTCCTTTCTGGAAGCCTCCAAGAAGACAACAAACCAAGAAGAAAGCAAAAGCATGAAGAACACTGCATGGCTGCCCTGCTGTACTTGCTCCATTCATCTGGAGTTCATCCTCTAGACACTTCGGCCTTATGACTTCTGCAAGTGCCAAATTCACCGGGACAGAAGACAGACAGGAACACCAGGAGAACAGGACATCCCAAAGCACTCATGTGGAGCTACCTGGTACCCACAGCTTTGTGTACAAGTCACAACCCCAACGCTCAAGGCAAATTTCAGAGAAATCATTGACTTTGCTGGGACACATCCTGGTGACAAAACCCAACCAGAAGCTTCTTCCACCCACCTATGGATTGACAGTGGCATAGATGCAAGATGAGGAAGCCAAGCAGGGGAGAGCCTACAGCCACCCGTGCAAGCCATGGCACCGGCCCGGATGACACACTCACCCCAGCACCAACACCAGGTCTGCACGGGTTTGGTTGTGGTACCCAGGAGTGGGACAGCAACGGCCCGACACAAGAGCCCACGCAGCAACCCAGCTCACCTCCGCCCCACGTTTTCAGAAACATTTCCCAACCTCCACAGCCCTC
Organism: Calypte anna; assembly: GCF_003957555.1. NCBI lineage: Eukaryota > Metazoa > Chordata > Aves > Apodiformes > Trochilidae > Calypte > Calypte anna. Next base: position 25,260,267 of record NC_044255.1, read on the forward strand.
CAACCACGGGTCCCTGCAGCTAGGAGAGAAATGCGGGGGGCACATCATCCCCCCAGCCGGCAGCCACCGCCCCCGCAGGGAGCTGCATCCCTCGTGGGTGCCCTCACTGCCCGTGACTGCGCCCCTCGGGAGCCCACGTTTCCCTGGCAGCCCTCCCGACCCCTCCGCCCTCCCCGCAGAACGAGCGCGGGAGCGGAGGCCGAGTCGGCGGTGAACTGGGGAACCACCACAGAAAATGCAAGTCAGGGGGCGGCTCCCCGGCCGCTCGGCGCCGCGTAAAACTTTCGGGGGAGGCGCCGGGCCGGGAGGCGAAGGCGAAGGCGGCGGGCGGGGGGCGGGAGGCGGGAGCGGGGCAGGCGGCGGGGCCGCTGCGGTCTCACCTCCTTCTGGCGCGAGTCCTGCGGGTAGACATCGGGCGGCCCCAGGCGCGGCCGCTTGAGCGGTCTGTGCTCATAGCTGAGGAGCCCGAAAGCGGCCATGATCGCTCATGTTCACCGGCGCGGCGGGCGGGCGCTGGAGCGGGCTCCGAGCGCCAGGGAGCAGCACTCGGCGGCTCCCCCCGCCTCACCCCCGCCACGCCGGGGGAGGGCTGCGGCGGCGGGGGCGGTGCGGCCCGGCCCACCCCGCTCCTGCCCACCGCAGGTGGCGGCCGGGGCCGCCCCCGGGCACAGCGTCGGGGGTCGGCGATAGCGGCCGGGCCCCCCCCCCCTCCAGCCCCCCCGGAGGGAGAGGGAGCGGGGCTCGGGGGAGGCTGCGCTGCCCGGCAGAGGCAGAGCCCGGCTCGGGGAGCGTAGCAGCCGCGCTCTCTCCAGGCCCCCTCTACCGCAGCCACCCCGCACCCTATCGCCTGCTCCCGCCGTTAATGCCGTTCATTTTAGAGGAGAAATCGTTCCCCCAAGGGTGCAACCGCCCGCTCGCAGTCGAGCGCCGTCCCAGTGGCTGCCGCTGCCGTCCCCGCTCCGGGCGCGCCCCCGGGAGCTCCCGCTGCCCGAGGGACGGTCCCCGTGCCGGGCTGCAGCACCCGGAGAATCAGCCGAGCGGGGTCGGGAGCGTGACATCTCCAGAGAGACGGTTTCTGATTAAGGACCCTTCAGAGAAACAAAAGGAACAGCTGGGAGCTGCAGGGCACCCGTCCCCATCCCTGGAGGGTGTCCGGACCTGTGCCCCCCCGTCCCCAGCACAGCTCTTGTCCCACACCGAGGGGTTGCAGAGATGGGTGCAGTCCTGCATCGCCATCACCGTAAAAAAGCTTGGGAACTTTTTTCCTCCCCCTTTCTGTCCATTATTTTTATCAAATCCTCCCTTGTAGCCTCCCTTGGCTACATCTCCAGGACAGCACAGACACCAGGCACTTTGGAAATAAGATAACCGACAGTCAGTTGCTAATAAATCTAAATAAAATTAACAGTGGCATTCTACAAATGAGCTTATGTTCAAATTTACTATGGACAAAACCAGGAAATACAGGGAAACCCCATTTCTTTTTGTGCCTAAGCAATTCTCTAAACAAACCATCTATAACTTAAAAGCTGATATTGAGCTAGGTAGTAGCAATAAAACAATAACAATATCCTACACTGTCTCACATTGCTGAATTACATTTCATGCATCCAACTGTGTCGTTCATCCAAAGCAAGGATCAAAAAGTCTGACATCTTCAAAGGTTAAAATCTATCACTGAGATGCCTTCCTTGACAAGTTTGTCGGACTTCGACTGTGATCCCTGGGCACTCCAAATTCCAGCAGTGTTTCTCAGCTCCCTCACTCCAACAGAGGATAAAAATGCTTCAGAGCTTCTCCTAAGTTACTTTGGTACACTAGATCAGTGGTCTTATCCTTGGCTTCAGGAAAATTATCACCATGCATATTTTAAGAGGATCATTACATTTTATTCCCAAGACTTTGTCAAACACATCTTGATGTCTTTGAACACAAAGATCTCTGTCTCTTGGTGCTTTTGTCATGCATAACAGGAAGTTCTCATCTCTGAGAGTTATAAAGTCCAAATCTCTTACGAAACTGTGCAGCAGTTTTGGAGCCCAGCATCCACAGGTGGATGGCAGCATTCTGTACATCACAACTAGTCGGTTTCTGTACACCACCACAACAACAGCCTTCTATTTATCTTTTCCATTGCCTACAGGCCTGAAGGGAGAAATGGATATTGAGGGGGGCAGGAATGAAAACATCCCATCAGCAATCTGCTCACAGAAATGCTGGGAGGAAAGATCAGGCCAAAGGGAAAGTGATCAGGATCTGGGGAGAGGTCCTGGAATGCCTCTGCAGGGACATGGGATGAAGGAGTTGTCTATATTGGAAACCTGAACTGAAGGGTTTGTCTAAGCACACTGCAGCCAAAACAACACAACATGTAACAGGCATCTGCCCTCTGCCAGGGAGTGCCTGGGCGGGGAAAAGCAGCGCCAGCATCAACCCGATCCTTCAGCGAGGATCCCTGGGCTGAGCAGGGGCACTGTGCTGCCTGTGCCATGACACTAGGAACAGCAAACAGCATTGCTAGCTTTACAGGAAACCTGCAAAAACAAAACCCTCTGGGGAGCAGATAAGCAGACAGAGCAGCCAAACCCTTCCCTGAAATCTCCCACTCACCCATCGGCCCGGGCTGGGAGAACCGAGCACTCATCGGGTTACAGAGAGGTTCCTGCTGTCATCCTACACCCTCCTTGTCGAGTGACACCAGGGCTGCACTGACACGCTCAGCAGACAGCTCCGTTGTCCAGCTGGAGTTAGAAGGGACGGAGAGGGAATAAACCTTGTCAGCATCTTTCAGGAAAGACGTGGAGCTCTGTCAGGAGAGTGCTCCAGCCGGGAGCTCTGCCCAGCTGATGAGGACCTTGTGGGTGCCTGGCTGAAAGCTGCGTCCCTCAGAGGACCTCAGATGCCACCATGCCAGCTCAGCAGAAGAAAATTATCTTCTGCATAGCCGGGGTGCTGAGCTTCGCCTGCGCGCTGGGGACAGCCGCGGCCATCGGCACCCAGCTGTGGGTGAAGGGGAGCATCCTCTGCAAGACAGGAGCTCTGCTCGTCAATGCCACCAGCCAGGAGATGCACAAGTTTATTGGCCACATCCAGTATGGGCTTTTCCATGGCGAGCGTGTGAGGCAGTGTGGGCTCGGGGGCAGACCTTTGCAGTTCTCATGTGAGTACCGACGGCATCTGAATTATTTAACACCGTGCTGCTGGTGGCTCAGGGAGCCAGGAGATGCTCTCCTGGTGTCCCCTCGGTCACCGACCCCACAGAGCAGGACATATTCTGAAACAAATGCTGTTATTAGAGTGTTCTGATCTTCAGGTTCACAGGACTGCTTTTCCAAGACAAAGCCACACTTCCATTTTCAATACTCTATATTTCAATTACACGGATAGCTAAATTTCAAAATATACTTGCAAAAAAAAATCACATTTCCTTTTCAATTAATCTGTGTCGTCTTCTTGTATGTGTGTCAATATTATGTCCTCTGCTCCACCATGAAAGAATGAACTAAACCAGCAGAAATCTCATGAAAGAGCTGGGGCATGGATACACTTGGCTGCTGTCAAGAAACAAAGCAGCCTAAAAGTTAGCAAGCTGCTGCATTAATTGGGAAACAGTCTGGCTGGTGCTAGCTGGTGTTCAGCTGCAAGTTGAACTTGCTATCTGACACACAGAATTTTATCAAAGGCTGCTAGCAATGATTTTGCTTACATGTAATATTCATGACCTATTTATCTTCAGGCTCTTCAAGGGTAAGAAGATCAATAAAATGATCAAGTGAGCATATAGTTTGCCTATAGCAGCACATTAAACAGATAATCACAAGCATCCGTTTGTTGTATGTGCAATACGGCACCCAAAGTTACTGCAAAACATGATTTAGAAGCACTCTGCTAAAGCAGCACAGGTGAATTGCTTACACAAGTCATTTAAGGCAAGGCAAGGTTACCAGCTTAAGTATCAGGAGTTACTTACTACATAATATTTTTCTGAAGTAGTTAATTTAATTTCTGACCAAGTTAATTTAATGTAATATTAAGATTTGCCATGTCTAATTCAATTCCATCACTAGTCCATTTGTGCAGCCAAAGTTCTCCTCAATTGCTTTGTGCAGATATTCCCCCCTGCTGCTTACAGGCTGGGGTGAAATTGTAGAGGGGTCATTAAACCTAAAGGAATTACTTCCCTGCTGTAGGAGCAGTGGTTACAGACCCCAGCAGACAAAGTCCATCAGTGACCAGCAGCTTGGTGGGTGACACTTGTCCATGTCCCCCAGCCCAGAGCTGGGTGGCACAGCTCCACTGCTGCCCCAGGAGGAGAGCTGCAGGGGGGCTACTTCTCTCCCCAGGTATTGCCCTTCCACAGCTTTGTTACCTCGACCCTTCTAAACCATTTCACTGTGTGCTGTGCATTCAGGTCCTGTCTGTACATTCAGCTGGCCATGGCTGAACCATTTTAATATCTTGCTAGTGTGACCGTAGCAACAGTTTCAAAAGAATTTCAATTTTGTGGGCAGTGTGAATTTAATATTGCATGTACAAGATGGAATACAAATGCACAGCTTGTTTGTGATGATTTAATAATATCCATCACCCCGGCTTTCTGAATGTCTTGCAGTGCTATACACAGAGAGGCTCTGGATGGGTGCCAGCCCTGCAGAGCACTGACAAACAAAAGTGCTCCAGGGTGATGGAGTTTGCTCTCACTATGGCCCTACACTTTCTAGCACCTCAGGAACCTCAAGTAGCCAGACTTTCCTAGCCAAATGTTTTCCAAACTTTCATTTGTTAGTGTTGTTCCAGGGGAGAACAGGAATACAACTGCAACCACAGAACAAAAACAATACCATGTGAAGTTTTCATTTAATCCCAGATAAGCCACCCATTTTGCAATGGTCAGAAGACCAAAACCTGGGTGTTCATACAGAGCTGCAGTACCCCGATGCACAGGACAATATTAACAACTACTTTCTCTGAGTGCCTAATACACACACAGAGAACTCCAAGGATCTGAAATCGAGGGGCAGACACACAACATAAGCCTGCCCCACCTAAAACTCAACCCACACTTGCCTTCTAAAGCTTTCTTTTACCTTTTTCTCCCCTTTTGTACAAGCCAAGCATTAACAGTGCAATATTTCAGTAGATCTCACTCACCATATTACAAGCCCACTGTAATTTGTTTACCTGCCCTGGCATCTTTTGGCTAGCACTCCAAGGAGGTAATGCTATGAGTGGATCTTTGGCACTGGGTGTACCTGGAACACAGCCCAGTTACAGCCCAAATCTTCCCCAAACCTGGCTGTATAGACCACAAGGCAGGATTTGCCTTCCTGAGCTGTCACTGACAGGGGGCATCGATCCCTCTTTGCCAATTGCTCTAAGATGATATGTTATTTAGATTAAAAGGCAAGCACAACATTTGATTTAATCAGCTTCATATTTAGAAACAACACTTGGGTGTCTGAGCAAAACGTGGCTCTGGAAGAAGCACTCACTTCAGAGGCCACATCCCTTGGGACTGCCTGGACCATCCCAGGGCTCTCTGGAGCTCACTGCCAGCACCCCTGGGAACAGGGTAACTGCACAACAGGCACATCCCAAGCTTAATGCACTGAAGTCCACTTCAGCATGCCTGGGAAAAGGCACACAGAATAGGCTAAATGATTTAGTTCTATATTTGCTCCCATTAAATACTCCCCTCTGACCACTGTATCTCTTTTAGTTGTAAAATGAATTTGCTCTGCCAGCAAACCCGGTTCGTCTGGGGAGAGCCTTCTGCTTCATTTGCTCTTGCTGATTCTCATCAGTTTCTGGGTCATCAGTTCATTTTCTAAAGGTCGCTGGCATGCATGCCTAACACACAATTCATTCAGCACATTGAAGGAATGTTTTTCTTTCAAAACAATATAGCTGCTGGAATTATTTTTCCTGATATGTCACATATAAAATTTTAATGGCATAAAGCACTAGAAATGCAGGTACCAAGGGAAAGATTCCATAGGCTGCTGTAGCAGTGTTTTCTTGAAATAAATAGTACACCATTGTGTTATTAAAGACATAGATTTGTATGTTCTCCCCAGAGATCAGGTGGCATTGCAAAACCAGTGCTGTTCCATGAAGAGGTTCTGCTCTTCAGCCTTCCCATTAGCCAGCCTGAATGGGATAACTGCAAAATTGTGCAGTTCACAGCACACTAGCAGTACAACTGCTTCATGTAAATACATGAAATATTTATATAAAGTCCAGTAAAGTAGTTTCTAAAACACACCTGGTGTTTTACAGCACTACCCATCAGCAGAGGCCACGTTTTACACCAGCAAGTTCTTCCTGGACCCTCTGCCATCACCAGCATGAGGGGTGATACTTAACACAGCTTCAAGAACATCTTACAGACATTTGCTTTATTAATTTCCCCTTCATTTATTCAGAGAGATGAGCTGACCTGGCCAGTGTGACCTCCCTGGTGAGCTGCAGAGCTGGCTGCTGGCAAACACTTCCCAAGCACAGTAATTTATGTGAGGAGTTTTTACTCTGCAGGTTGCAGCTGCAGTGAGACAGCACAAAGGCATCATCACCCCAGCTTTAATCGTGCCCCTGTGGATCAGGAGCAGTTCAGTGTGTTTGATGATTCCTTCCAAAGCACCCCTTGTTGCCAAACAAACACCAATGATTAGAAATTATTCTCTCGTACTGCATCTGATTGACTGTGCCCCTGTGCTCCATCACAAGATGACATGGTAGCTAAAAAGTTGCATAAAAATATTTAAAATTAATTATTCCTGACCCATTGCACATGCAGTGGCACCGACCACTGGGCGACACCCATCAAGGAGCAGCTGCTCCCTCCCAGCCCCCTGGAGCAAAGCTTTGGTTCTGATGCCTCATTGTGCCTTGGGGCCCCACTTCTTCACTGTCAGATTTCTCCATTTCCTCTCATTGATTTGTCACCTTCCCTCTTTGGGCCTGAGCTTCCAGAGACAAAATGTTCTGCAAGTATTCTACTTGGGGAAATTAAAGGGGTAAAAATTTCAGTCAAAAATTTTGCTTATTCTTTCAAAATTTCTTCCAGAGTTTGTTGCAAACAAGTATTTTATTTAACTTTTATTAATTTACCCTTCTTTAGAATTCTTATTTTTTAATAATTCAATAGATTGATGGACATTTATAAATATATTCCTTTTCTATTTTTAAGTATTTTTAGCAGAATTCCCTTTTTTATATATTTTCTAAAAACAGGAAAATTCCAAAGGACAGAGATAAGAACCTCCAATCCCTTCAGATGCATAGACATCTCCTTGGCAATACCTGGTGGGCTGTCACACTTTGAGCAGCCCCACACATTTCCTTCCCCAGGGACACACCGTGCAGAGCAGCACTGCAGCTTCAGGCCCCATTTCCTGTTGCTTCATAACAAAACATGGACCTTTTCACTTACATCTTTATTGCTTAAGCTTCTAAGAAAAAAACCCACACTTTTAGCCAAAATTTTTTGGGTATAAAGGTGACAAAACAGCAATGTGTATGGGGCAGGAGAAGAGAGGTTTTTTTCCTGCTCCTTCTCTCCTGGACAAAATTACACTACCAAGTGTCACAAAATGCTTCTGCCTCTAAACATCCTTGCAAACCTGTTTCTAGTGAATGGCTTCTTGTCCATCTTTGGTTGCATTTGGAAGACTCAAAACAATCATCATAAGGCAGCAAGAAGCCCCTAACTTCTACAACAGCTTTGCCTGACGCATGTAATAATTCTCTCTTCATTTGTTTTCAGTTTTTCCAGATTTGCTCAAAATCATCCCTGCAAGTATCCATGTTAGTGTCATTCTCTTCTGTACAGTGCTGGTGGTCTTTGCTCTGGTGGGAGCAGGTTTCTTCATGCTCAATGCCTTTGGCAGCCCCTACGAAACCCTGCACGGCCCCGTGGGGTTGTACCTCTGGAGCTTCATCTCCTGTAAGTACCACTGAGCCCTCACACCACCCAACACTGGCAAAATAAAGCTGGACAGGCAGATGACTTTGCTGTGGCAAAACATATGTTTTCCATATTGGAATTAGGGGATAAACTGCTCAGTCCCTCAGTGGGGGCAGGTGGTGAGGTGGGAATGGTGCAGGCAGACCCAAAGTCCTTCTCTATGAGTTGGCAGGAAAGGGGATGGTACCCTGGAGACCCAGAGCTGGGGTCACAGTACAGGCTCAGAATCAGGAATTGTGCCAGAGTGGAGGGAAAAAAATAAATAAAATAAATTTTTAAAACTCAGTGGTGCAACTGCCTGTACCCCTGCATCCCCTCGATGGGAGGCTTGCAGCTTTGTCAGTGAGATCAGCACTTACACCAGCAAGGCTTCCTCATGGCCAGGAGGAGCTGAGAGACTGAAAAGGCAGTCTCTGAAAAAACACTGCCACCAGGGATATGGGACAGTCCCTGCCTCTTTGCTGGTTACAGAGAGGACAAAGCCACTCTGTGTCACCAGCTTAACTGACAAGATGTGCCATTGCATTACAAGGTATCACATTTTACAATCATAATTTAATGAAGGACTTAAGTACATGTTTATCCTTAGATGTGCAGGCAGCTCAGTTATATTCCATGGGACAAAGAGCAGCTTAAAGCTGAAAAAGAGCACAGATACTTGGCTGGATCAGGGCACTAAAGCAGCTGTGCTAAATATCACTGGTCCTGAGCCAAATTCCATTAAGACAGCTTACTAGTTTCAATAGCTGTTGGCTTGGGTTCTAAAAATAATCCCTGCTAAACCCAAGTTCTGGTGGCCCCTGTCCCTGTGGCACTGGGTCGTGTTGCCCTGCTGCAGGGGCTGCTGAGGTGATGAGCATCTCTCCCTCCCTCCCTCTCTCCCAGGTTCCTGTGGCTGCCTCATCATGATTCTGTTTTCCTCAGAAGTGAAAATCCATCACCTCTCAGAGAAGATTGCTAATTTCAAAGAGGGAAGTTTCATATTCAAGACTCACAGCGAACAGTTTGCAAATTCATTCTGGATCATCCTGGTTTGCTCCCTGGTGCAGTTCCTGAATGCCTTGTTGATACGATTTGCTGGGTTTGAATTTCCCTTTTCAAAATCAAAACATTCAGGGACAACAACTGGAGCTGCTGACCTGATGTATTAGAATTACATCAGTTAAGAGCATTGGAAGCAAAGAGTTTCATCACTTCAGCATTCGACAGCCAGCAGGTGTACTACCTAGTAAGTGATTAACTCAAAAGAATTTAAAGCAACTGAAGGTTTGAAGTAAATGTCACTGTGGCATGCTCAGTAAACAAAAGACAGCTGTTCAGCAACATCTAGATCAAAATACCCTCTCTTTCTTAAGACCTTACGAAGATGTTTAGCTTTTTTACAAGTTATTTAAGAAGTAGCTTGTATGAAGAAAACTAGGAATATCCATGGCATTGAACTGGTTCTGGGAAGTAAAACAAATGTATTGCACTAGGTACCCACACTGTCACCAGCAGCAGCTTTGCCTCCAGTCCCAGGGATGCCATCGGTACCACGCCAGGGAACAGGGAAACTCAGCACATCTGCAGAGGTGGAGCCCCAGGAAGGCAGAGGGGTGGGCTCTGCCCCAGCACACAGACCCCACCTGGGCAGCACAATGCAAGGAGGAGCCACAGCCAGGGCTGCAGGACAGGGTCCAAACACCCCAGGACACTAAGGCAGCACCACACGCTCAGCAATGCTGCTGCTGACACCCAAAAAAGCTCTTTTGGGGTTTTTTTGTTTAACAAACCAAATTATAATCCTCTGACCCTCAGGTTCCCAAATCCCTCATTTCTCCAAGTGATTGCTGTAGCCAGGAACTCCGTGGTCTTGGCCAAGACAACAGCTACAGCAAAGCACGGAGCAGATCCTGGGCTGGTGCTGCTGAACCATCCCCTGCAGCATCCCCAGAGCTGTCCCCAAGAGCACGTCCCAGAGCAAAGGAGCAGCAGTGCAAACCAGGCACCCTGCACATCACCTCCTCCCACAGCCTCACGGTCAGACAGGTGAGGAGCCCTGCCCAGAAAGCAGCTCTGCAAGAAGCAGCTCTACAAGCTCCCTCTCATCAGGCAATGCAAACAAACAGAATCAAAATCGCTGGCAAAGGACACAGTGGACTCAGAGGGCAGTCAGGCTTTGGAGGCTGCTCAGCAGAGAGCGACGAAGAAACCTTGAGGTCCTGCACCTTGCAGCATGCAGGCAGAACACAGGAGCACATCAGCCCTTGCACCCTTAAATTTCTGCAGGTCAGTAGCAGCAACCATCCTGCCCACCTCAGGTACTGCTGCCCCAGCCCAGTTACAGGTGGATGAAAGCAAACACTACCTCCATGGGGGTCTGCAGCTACCCTGGAGACGAGATGCTCCTTGCAGGACATGGACACAACACCCAGAGCAAACGAAGGAGGAGGAGAAGAGGAAGCACTGCTGCCCCAAACACCTTTTTATCTGCAGGGGCCAGAGCCCCCTCCCAGCTGCGGGTGAGCAGCAATTCCCACTCCAGCACCTGGGGGCTCCTGCAGCTCCTAGGGTCACCTCTGACACTGGTGCCAGTTTTCATACTTACACTGTGGATAGCAAAACCTGGCTGGGTTATTTTGTTTGTCAGCTCTTCCTCAGCCCCACCAAGCCCCTGGGAGCAGCTCTGCCCCTGGCTGTAGCCACCTGTGAGGGCTGCTCCAGGGGGCTCCACCACCCCAGCCTTTCTACATCATTTTGTTCTTAATTAACATGCTTATCCTTCTTCATGCTAATGTATCTTCTTAAGGCATCATTGTGTTGCATCTCATGGTGTTGTTTCCTATGCAGCAAATAATGAGAAGTAACATTCCACTCTCTTTGTTCCCAAGGTTTCCTGAAGCTGCTCTGCTTCATGAAACCTCTGCAAGGGGCAGCACACAGGATCAGACTGTACATACAGACTGCTCACATCTGTGTTTTCTCTGTGTGGTCCTTCCACTGGTCCCGAAGAAGGAGCTGGCTCTGTACATTAAAATACAGTTGTCCAGACCTGTCTCAGCACCACATATAAACCCATTCCATCCCTTTTGCTGTGCAGGGGAGAGCAGCCCCTGACACGGGGTCCAGGGGAATCACAGGGGGATCCCTGCAGGCTCCACCACTCCCTCTCCATCCCAGCCCACCCCATCCCATTCCACCTCACCCTGCCCCACTCACAAGCAGGAAGCCAGATATTTTTTTCATTTGTATCCAGTTCTCAAAGCAAATATGACAACTTCTTAGCAATATAGATTTGGGAAAATATTTGTGTGTCCAACTGAAAGTAACAGAGCAAGCCTGACTGGCCCAGCCAGCGCTCCCCAGAGCACCAGCACCTACCCTGGGGCTCACCTGTCACCTGTGAGCACAAGCTGAAGAAGTTTTACCCTGTTTCATTTCTGGATTACTGTATTTCATTATCTTAAAAGCAACCCTATAGTGAGGAGAAATATATAAACATATTTTGAAGGTTCTTGAAGGTCCATGCATGGTGGTGGCACATGGACAGGAGTGTCACCCAGCCTGAGGTGGGGTTTCATCCCCTGCCTGGGGCTGTATGGCACACAAGCTGCCCAGCCTCAGGGGAGGTGGGACAAGAGGTGAGGGGGACTGGTTCAGGTGGGGACAGGATGGGTGGTGTGGACACTGCATGTGACCATGGGATGGGATATCCCACACCATATCCTCTTCTGGCTGTCTGGACCAACTGCAGCCCAGCACTGTGCCTGGCATTAAACATTCATGTGCTGATGCAGTGAGCAGGAACGTGCAGGCAGCGAGGGCTCTGCTGGAAGCTTTGTGAGGGTGGGAGGGTGGGAGCTGCCATCCCGGGGGTGAGGACGGGGCTGTGGGTGCCTGAAGAGCCCTCAGCATCGCCTGGGGCCATGGGTGAGACAGGAGCTCAGCCCACCCTGACCCAGACACAGCTGGAGGAGATTGCCAGCAAAATTTCAGACCTAAACAAATGGAAAGAAATTTTTAGTTTCCATAGGTAAGACTTTTATTCTGCTTCATTATCACGTTTTTAATTCCAAGTGCTTTATTATTATAATTTTTAAAGTTATGTTTTATTATGACCATGGAAAGGTCTTCCTGTACTCAGTGATGCAAGTGTTACAGCTCTTACTCTACTGTTTGAAGTTCTTTTCTGTCTGCTCTGTTTCTTCACATTTGCACTGCTTCCCTTTCTTTTTTCTAATTTCTATTTTATTTTCCCTTTTCAGTTTGGAAATCAGCAATACAACTCATCAGGTAACTGTTTTGCTAAAAGGAAACAATTTGTATTGGTCTAGTGGGTTTTGTGACTGTTTAGGTTTGAATACTGGATAAATGACACATCTCTGCACACTGCACAGCAGACAGTCTTTATAAAGATTTAGTTCTTGATGCTCCTCCTTTAAGAAACACTCATTATCTTCAGATATTTTAAAGCAGCATCTTCCTGATCTAAATCAAAGCACTGAGTAGTCTCAACAGAAATTAATATTTTAGGTTTTATGGTGTATTTTAGAATACAGGAAAAAAAAGATAATGAATTAAGATCTCAGACATAAATATTTGGAATATCTGCTGTGTCCTTAGGCTGGGAAGTACTGAGCTAATTCAGACAAATTTTCCCATCATTATCCTGTAGGGATGTATTTGCAGTGTCTGGAAGGGAGCTGTGAGCCCAGCCCCTGGTTCTGCCTGGCAGCAGCTCCTGCCTGCCAGAGGCTCCCCCAGGCCCTGGTGCCCACCCTGCTGCAATGTGGGGGTGACACTGGTGCAGGGGGATCAGCCTGAGGATGATGGACCTTCTGCTCCTCTCTCCACCCAGCAGCACCCAGGCAGCAGTGGCCATGGACCACCTGGAGCTGGAGAGCCCACGGGGCCACCACGACCACCACCTCAGCCTCCCTCAGCAGTCCCCAGGCTCCTCCTGGTCCCTCCAGACAGGGGTGGCCGTCCCATCTCCTTGGAAATGGCCATGGTGAGCAGGCCTGTGGAGTGAAGCATGAGCTGTAATTTAATCTTGTTGAAAGAAAGAGCCACAGGAACCTTACCTGGTGTGAGGGGAGGTTCAGGGTGCTGCTGGGCTGCAGGCTGCTGGGAGCTGCAACAGAAGGGTATATCATCATGATTTATTTATCAGACTTTCAAAGACATGGCTGCAACACAACCTTAAAGCTGATCTGCTATAAGTCTCATTAGATAAGAGGTCAGATGGCAAAGCATAATGGTTCCTTTCTCTCCAGGCTTTCTAGCAAATCTCCTCAGGGCAGGAGGCAGAGGTTCAGGAGATCAGTAAGATGTTTCTGCCTTCACCCCATCCCCCGGTTTTGAGACACCCACACTGGGTGCCTGCTGCCCCATGAAGAGCCTTCTCCAGGAGCTCAGGAGTTCTGTGGGTGACAGGACAGGCTTCAGTGCCAGCTGTACCACCACAGCCTCCCACACCAAACCAGTCCCTGCCCCTTCTGCGCACCCTGATCCTCAGCAGATGACTTTGTTATGCTGTAGCACACTCACTGCAGTGGCAACCCCAGCCTGCCCTGACCTGAGATCCTCCCACATGAAGGGAGCTGAACCCACACACTCCTTCTCCTTCTCCTTCTCCTTCTCCTTCTCCTTCTCCTTCTCCTTCTCCTTCTCCTTCTCCTTCTCCTTCTCCTTCTTCTCCTTCTCATCCTCCTCTCCTCTCCTCTCCTCTCCTCTCCTCTCCTCTCCTCTCCTCTCCTCTCCTCTCCTCTCCTCTCCTCTCCTCTCCTCTCCTCTCCTCTCCTCTCCTCTCCTCTCCTCTCCTCTCCTCTCCTCTCCTCTCCTCTCCTCTCCTCCTGCTCTGCAGGGGCTGCGGCAGTTGCTCTTTGGAGATGTGTGCCAGCGCTTCAGCTGCGAGTGGGAAAAAGCAAACTTCAGGTTTTGGGAGCCATACTCTGACCTGGGCTATGCTCTGGAGGCAGAAAAGGTAAAGTTTTGGGTGAAGAGGCCAGCACCCTCTCATCAGTGCCTCAGCCACTCCTGGGAGCTGGCAGGCAGCACAGGGTGCACACGGATGCTCCCCGTGCTCTGCTCCCCTGACTGAGGGGATGGACACGGGCTCTGTTGCTCTGGAGCACTGGGGAGTGCTGCCTTTCTGTTTCCAGGGGGGCACAAGAGCCCTTCTGATGGCTGTACAAGCACACATCATCACATACCTGCTCTTCATCAGAAACACAAAATGTACTGAGCTGGAAAGGTAAGAAGCTGAACCTTCCCATTGGGTTAGGGAAACTATTCAGAAACTATTTCATTGTGTTACTTGGACTAAGACAGACCAGCACCAGCCTCTAGGTTTAGCCAAACTGGACCCCAGCTCAGGTTTGCAGCCACAGGTGAGGATCTGTACCTTTGTCTGACTCTCAGGCAAGGCTTTTCCCAACAAATCCCTGTTTCTGTACCGACACCGCATGCTCACCCATCCCCTCCCGGCAGCAGTGCCAGCACCACACAGCTGCTCCCGGGCTGCAGGGGGGGTTAGCCCCTCTGCAGGGAACATAGGATCTCAGACACACCATGGGGAACATGTCCACCCCAGCAACAGTGACAGCATCAAGTGAAAAGAGGGGATTTTGTGGACAAACGGGCACAGCTCGACACGCAGACACCCCCTCCATGCACCCCACTGAGGCTGCACCCACCACCCCCGGGGCGCAGGACCCCGAGGTGCCCCCCCAGCCCCACGGCCTCTCCCTGTAGGCTGTGCAGCATCAGCAGGAGGGTGCAGGGAGAGGCTTTGGCCGCCGCCCTCGCAGAGACCCTGTGGGCAGCGGGAGGAGGTGGCAGAGCCGTGGTCTGCCTCATCACCACCGCCCTCCACATCGCCCCATGCGGAGACTACACGGCTGACAACTTCACAGAAAGAGTGAGTACAAAAGCACCTTCTGCAAATGGGGTTTTCTATGAAGACACATTTGGCCTGAAATGTTTGAAAGCAAGAAACTTAAAATCTCATAATAATCCTGTGTTGTAACTCCTGGTGCACCACAAGTTGTGAGCACTCTCGAACCAGAGCCAGCTGCAGCCTCTGAGACACTTGAGTCTCCTCACAGAGGCATTAGGGGAGCCCAGGGAACTGCTGTTCCCTTCCATTTGAGGCTTCAACAGAAAGGACGAACGCTCACTTAACATAAAGCTGTTCCTCTGGCTCTCTGTGTGCAGCTGAACATATTGGTTTAGGAAGGGGCCAAGTAGACTCTTGAATTATTCTTTAATTTATCTAAAGAAAACAGCTCAGCTTTTTGATACCATTAGCATCTCCTTTACCACATCTCCCCCTACACTCGTGCCCTACAGATCCAGCTGTTTGAGTTCTCTGAGAAAGCAGCAGCTCAGGAGTTCATCTTTGACCACATAAACTGTGTAAGTGTGAGATATTTGCTTTATTATGAGTTATTCTGGTGCTCGTTTGCATCTTATTTCCCAGTCAATAGTGGACCTCATGGAGGTCAATAGTATCACTTTCAGCAGGACATTCAGACACTTAGTGCACAGTTCTGGATCATTTCTAGCCTTTCCTATGGGAAACGATCCTGCTCCCACTACATCCCCAGGACTGCAACCACCTATGTCAGCACTCTCATCCCAAAAATGGCATTTGAAAACAGGCAGCATTTTGTACATTACTCAAATATAAAATACTGTTTCTTGCAATTTCAGCAAAAATCTGGGAGGAAAAAAATTGTACAGAACCAGTTTAGTCAATTATTGAAAGTTAGTCCTTTATTTTTAACCTGATCCTACTCAACAAAATAAGTTATAAAACCCTCCTGGAATAACACCTCATTCATTTGGCACCATACTCACCCACGGTTCTGTTTAAGCAGAAGAATTGTTTAATTAAACATCATATACCTGCCATAATTCCTCCCCTGAGATTATTTACTTCTTTTTTACAGTTCAAAGGTGAAGGCAGTTGTGGCGTGATCCTATTTTTATACAGTTTACTTTTCTCTAGGACACTGAAAAGGTATATTTCCATTTTTAAATATTTTCTTCTAGTTCAGTTACATCTTCTGAACCGGTCTTTTTCTTGTTTTACCTGATTGTCCATTCTTAGCCACAGATGGAGAAGCAGCCCTGCTGGCTGTGGGTGTTGCAGCCCCTGAGCATCTGCCCCAGGAGCCAGCAAGGAGGGGCAACAGAGCAGAGAGAAAGCCTTTGCAAAGCAAAAATAATATACTGTGTAAACCCATGGATATCAACAATCACAGGCACTAAAATATGAAAATCAAAAGGAGTCTACATAAACACAGATTCTGCCAGGGGGACTGCTGGCAGAGGACACTGACAGGGTCTTTCTAAGCCTCATGTAATTAGGTTTGGGTAAAGATGCTTTAGAAAGGTACAGAGGCATATTTATACCAATATGAAACATGACTCATGCTGATGTGACACTATCCTAGCTAGTCAGCAAAAGAATTGCACCTCTGCTTCAAACAGTTGTGTTCAGGCTACGCCTGGTGTGATGGAAGCCTCATGGCAGCAAGTGCTGCCAGGGAAATCCTGGCTCTGTCTGCAGGGCCTGAACACAGCCCTGAACTGGAGTTTTAACAGGAACAGACCTGAAGTGCAAGAGCTCCAGCTGAGCAGAAAATTGCTGCATCAGGATAAAACTGCTGTGTCAGGACAGCACAGAGGAATAAAAGGGTCCATAGGATTTCTCCCTGTTGCCTGTTAATCAGAGAGTGATGTACAGCCACCACCACAGGCACTGGTCCCAGTGCCATCCTAACATTTTGTGCTTGGTCCTACAGGGTCCAAGAAGATTTAGGCTGCACAGCAACTCCTCTGTTAAATTGCAGTTCTGGAATCATCACCTGTACAGAGGTAAGAGTAACTGCATTTCTCAAGTTTTCTTTTTTTATTACTCCCACATTTGATTTAGGAAAAAAGTCTCATCTGTTACTCTGATGGGGGAAAAGGGTAAGTTATAGGAAAATACTTGCCAAATTCAATCATGAATCATACATGCCAATTTCAATCATTATCCATTTTAAAAATGAATAATAATGATGCTAATGAAGGTCCTGGTAGCCTGGCATTCCTCTGCCCACCACAGAGATGGCTACAGCTGCCATTTACCGAAGGGCTCTCTCCCTGCTGCCTCATGGTGTGACCATGGACCATCTCACCTGCCCGCAGGCCCTGATCAGCCTTCTCCTCATGGGCCGGGCCAGCCCACAGGAACCGGATGGTGGCCCGGAGCCCAACGACGGGGCCATGGAGGGTCGGGCATGGCGCGGCCCCGTGGGATACCTGCGCTGGGGACGGGGTCTGGAGGAGCAGGTGAGGGCTGCCGGGGCCGTCTCATCACACTGCTCCCACCCTGGCACTGAGGCCGGGCTGTCCCCTCCTCCTCTCCCCAGGTGTGCCGGGGGCTGCGCACCCCTCGCTTCCCCGTCTGGCTCTGCAGCGCGTCCCGCAGGCACTGCGTCCTCTTCAGCACCGACAGACACCTCCTCTGCGACTGGAAACGGGAGAAACTCTTCCACCTGCACCTCTACAGCGGACAGCAGGGGGGAACAGCCCGTCTGACCGTGGGTAGGCACCCCAGCCCCCGGGCAGGGCTGTCACACAGAAAGAGGGGGTGTGCACAGCTGGGTAGGGACCCTTCCACCGAGTCCAGTGCTCTGTGCCTAACAGATACGGAGTCACAGGATCCCTTTTGGTTGGAAAAGACCTTCAAGATCATTGAGTCCAACTCAAAGCGCTGCAATATCCACAATATATGCATATATACATAAATAAAAACATACATCACATTAACCTTTACACAGAATGTGAGGAGACCGCTCCAAACAGCAGTGTAAAAAGACTTGCAGACTCACAGACAGGGTCAAGCTGGAAGAGGCCTTTCAAGGCCATCTAGTCCAACCCCATGTCATGGGCAGGGCCATCTTCAATCCGATCAGGTCATCCAGACCCCCCTCCAACTTGACCTGAGGTGTTCCTAGGTATGGGGCATCTTCCACCACTCTGGGCAACCTGGGCCAGGGTCCCACCACCCTCATTATAAAATGTTTCTTCCTTACATCTAGTCTGAATCTTCCCTCTTTCAGTTTCAAACCATCACCCCTCATCCCAGCACTACAGGCTCAGATAAAATGTCTGTCCCCATTGTGTAGCCCTCCTTAAAGTACAGGAAGGTGCAATAAGGTCTGCATGGAGCCTTCTCCAGGCTGAAGAACCCCAGCTCTCTCAAGCTGTTACATCCACAAATAAAATCCTAGCTCTGAAAGGACAGAGACCTGTTCAGAAAAAAAAAAAAAATTATGCAAACACACTCTGCAAGAAGCCCAAATCTGTACTTACAGTGCCTGGATTTCCCAAGGCAGGGCCGGAACAGTCTCACCAACCTGGCACACCTACAGCAATCCTGCCCTCCCTGCTTTCAGCCTTTTCTAAAACTGTTCTGAGAGGGGCTGGGGTTTTTTTTTAGATTTTTTTAACTGTGTTTCCCTTTCAGACACTCATTCTCATCACTGGGAAGAGGATCGACGTGAAGACCCAGGCAGCCAGGGGAAGAGGTGTCCACCTGTGGAGATGGCAATCAGAACCAAGTGGGCAGGTGCAACCATCAGCTGGAATGGGACAGACCCCTTCTTGTGAGGACATGGACAGAACAGACCCCTCTTCGGAGGAGATGGACAGGACAGACCCCTTCTTGTGAGGAGCCCCAGCACCTCCCAGTGCCGCGGACTCCACTGCACACTGCCATCTGGAGGAGATGAAACACTCACCACCAAAACAGCCTCTGGCACCTGCTCTGGCGAGGAGCAGTCACTGGCGATGGGTCCTCGCTGCGCACATGTCCCGGGGTGGGGTGCAGGTTCCTCTGCTTCCCACGACAGCCGGCAGACAAAGGAAAGAGAGCATCAATTTGCCTCCCTCCTGTGCTGGGCAGAGGTGTTTAAGCAACCGAGATGTCTCTTGAGAGTGCAGTGGAAGCAAAACGAACATTGGCCAGTGACAATACTGTGTGCATCTAATTGATTTAATCCAGCGTGTGCAACTAATTTATCTGTCTGCAACAAGCCAGGTTTCCTCCCAGCTCCCCACAGCTGTGGCTTCTGCAACCCAACCTCTCTCCTGCTCCAGCAAAAGCTCAAGCACAGACCCCAGCCAGACCCTGCATCCTGCACTCCAGCCAGGAAGCAGAGCTGATACACGGGGACTGGGACAAAGTAAAGATTGGTGAGGTGCTCCTTGCTGTGAAGTCAGTGATTTCACTGACTCCAAGCACCCTGCAGCACCTCTGGGAGCACGGGATGGGCACATTGCTCCTCACTCATGTTAACCACTTTCTACTTCCTTTTTGATAGACAACACCCCACAAACAAGACCTATTAGTCACACAAAAATGTGTGTTGCTAGTGACAACTGTACTGAGAACAATAAACCTTTCTGTGAGCGACCCAGAAGTTGGATTAAAGAGTTTGAATAAAAATAAAATAAAATCGAGTGGTCATAAGCAGCCTGAAATTTAGCCTGGATGGGTGAGGAGCCTGCTGGTTAGCAACCTAATGTGGGGTCTGCACTGGTCACTGCCCACTGCCCCTTCCTCAGCTGCTGCTCATTTCAGTTCCCTGAGTGTGTGGCATCCCTGCAGGTGAGCAGCCAAACACTGCATCTGCAGGCAGCCACAGCCCTGCTGACAGGTGACAAGCCTGCCACTGCAGAAGGGCCGGGGGGCAGGGCTGGCAGCACCCTAAGCCTGGGGGATCTTGCAACCAGATGCTGCAAGACAGCTCTTATTTTAAGTGTGGAAAACCAGCGTGTGCTTATGCAAATAATTCATAACAGATGAATGACACCGCGTGGTAAATGCTGAGGAAATGCACAACATGGAGTATTGCCAGGCTGGGTGCACCAAATCAGGGCTTCACAGGTTACTACAGAGACAAAAGGGTGCAAAGACTGCCTTTCCAGACTTCCAGAGCAGTTTTCCACAGCATGGGGGCTGCCAGGGTGGCAGCAAATGCCCACCTGGTTGCTGCAGATGGAAAGGGGAAGAGAAAAGTGCAGGCACACAGAGTCTTGCTGCCTCCCTCAGGCTCTTATCCTTCTGCCCCCACAGCTTCCTGTCTTTTTTATAACTTTCTTGCAGTGTGGGGCTAAATTTAAGCCGCTAATTTCCCCTGAAGAGAACTAAGTTCTTGCTCATTTCTGCAAGGTAACAATCACGCTTATGGATGATTTAAAAATAAGAAGCAGTAATGACACAATCTGGCTATTAGCCAAACTTGTCTGAAAACCCCCACAGCTCCAGCACCTCAGAAAGCTCTGAAGATTTTCACTTCTACCCTGGAAATTTCTTTGCAGACAAAGAAACCTTGCAAACCCCCAGACACCTCTCAGAGACACTCCGGGGTGCTGTCATACCCTGAAATACAGGAATATTTGTAGGGAAAGAAGGGTGACTTGGCAAGGAATACAAGCAACAAACCCAGGAATACAGCAGTGAAACTCACTCTGGGGCCTTGAGTGAGTCCATCTCAAGGAGGAGAGAATTGTTTGTTAGTTTTTTAGGTTAACTCAGTGTAACTGGCAAATCTTATCTTAGTGCCATCTCGCTTCTGGGGCTCAAGGAGAGACAGTCATAGGCTTCACCCAGGGCAGCACCAGGGCCCTCTAAAAATGCAATTCAAGGTACTCATTCCCAATACTGCATTCCTGGTGCAAACTCTCCCAGTGAGGTGTGCCCTGTGCCCTGCCTTCTCTCAATCATGGGAGAAAAAACCGCTAATAAGATGCCTTCTTACTGGAAGCTGAGTACAGATAGTGCCTTAATTGGAAATTTTGCAAGGCCAGGAGCCAAGAATGAGTCACGGGCCTGCACATCCTAAAGGAACTTTGATAATAAAAGCACTTTAGCAGAGTGTTAGAAATGCTCTGTGTGGGCATCTCAGGAGAAAGTACTGTTCGTTTAAGGACAAGAAGCCTCAAAGTCAATTTGCAAGAAGAACTCTTGGGAAAAAATAAAAGTGAGAGAAACTTTCCAATTTTGCCGACAGGGGAAATAACCTTGTATGACAGAGCTTGTTTCTGGCCCCCTGGATGGGTGTGCTGCACGGGGGTATTGAGTGGGATTTTGTATGGAATAGGTGAAAATTGCACCTCCACCCAGCACAGCCAGAGGCAATTCACACCACAGGGACCAGGAGAACAGAGAACAATAAACCTGTACACAAACACGCCTACGTCGCCTTGACTCCACCACCTACAAGCAAACGCTCGCCTTTCTCAATTTCTCAATCTGGCTGTAAGAGCAAAGGGATTCTGACAGCTCTGTCCCGGGACTCCCGTCTCTTCTCTGCTGTCCTCACTTCCAGCGTTACTGCGTCAGATGATGTTCCAAGTATCACACTTTTGTTCCAAAAAAAACTTTTATGAATGAAAACGGTTAGTGGTTGGACCCGATGATCTCAAAGGTCCTTTCAAACAATTCTGTGACCTTTAAGCTCACCGAGCCCCACTATTAACCTAACTCGGCCAAGAGACGAACCACTTGCCAAGGACGCCGGGACGCGATGGTGAACCAAAATACCTCACTCTAAATAACCTCTGAAACCAAACCAGAGCACCTGTTACACACTCTTCACCGCGTTTCCACCACCACAGCCCCGTGAGCCCCGCACGGGCCGGTACCCAGCTCTCCGCACGCTGGAGACACCGCGCACGGAGCGACGCGGGGGTGCTGACCGCCCGCAACGACGAGGGGCGCTGAATCGCCCCCGACACCGACAGTACCCGATCAACCACCCCCGCCGCCGACCGCAGCCGAACCGCCCGGCCCCGCCGCTCCCCGCGCCCCGGCCTCCCCGCGCCCCGGCCCCCCCGCACCCCGTCCCAGGCCGCCCCCGCGCAGGGTATGCCGGGAGCGGGCGGGTCCCCGCGCAGCCGCCGCTCCCCTCCGCGCCGCCGCTGCCGCCGCTCCCTCCCTCGCCCCGATGGTGTCGGCGGCGCCATGAGCCGCCCGTCCTCCGCCGGCCCCGGCGCTAACAAGCCCTGCGGCAAGCAGCAGCAGCACGCCCCGTCTCCCGCGGGCCCCGCCGCTGTCCTGCCCGGCCCCGGCGGGGCCTCTCCGCCACCCCCCCCGCCGCCGCCTCCTCCCCCGCCGCCGCAGCAGCAGCAGCAGCATCACGAACTGACCTCTCTCTTCGAGTGCCCCGTCTGCTTCGACTATGTGCTGCCGCCCATCCTGCAGTGTCAGGCCGGGCACCTGGTCTGCAATCAATGCCGGCAGAAGCTGAGCCTCTGCCCCACTTGCCGGGGCTCCCTCACCCCCAGCATCAGGAACCTGGCCATGGAGAAGGTGGCCTCGGCGGTGCTCTTCCCCTGCAAGGTAAGGGGGGTGGCAGCGGGATGGGGTCCCCCGTCCCCTGCCTTTCGTCTTAATTCTAAACACCACAATATCCGTGCTCCTTTTTATCTCTTCCTGGAGCCCCCTCACACCTCCGTAATATCAAAAGTACTCTGAAACCAGAGGCTGAAGTGATGGCAGGGCGGATAGTGGAACTGCTGGAGCCACTGCTGGCGAGGAACAGAAGAAAGTTTTTTAGGAGGGAGCTGTCGGTGGCGGGACCGCCGGTGGCACGTGGCGAGCGTTCCGGTGAGCGCCTGGAGCCCGCACCGCCTCCGCTGATACCGGCAGGCACGGCCCCCGGGCAGCCCGCAGGAGCATCGCTCGGGATGCACGGGGGTGACAGCACCTCCGGAGCGGATCCTCCGTGTGGATGGAGCACGCGTGCTGCGTGGGGAGAGCCCCGTGTGCCGCGGGCTGGGCCACGGAGCGGGGGGCTGGCAGAGGCTGTGGCACCGTGGGGCTGCTTGGCTGCTCACCGTCGGGTGGGAGTTAACCTCGGGATAGATGGAGCAGATGGAGCACGGTGGTGGGGCACGGGTCCCCTCTACTGAACGCAGCAGAAGTGCGGAATGCCGTGCGCCCAGCTGTGACCCCGGCTGAGCCCAGGGGAACACAGGCAGCCAGTGCAGGTTTTTTCACAGGAATGCTGGCCTAGTTCTCATTTTCTGAAGTGTCTCATTTGTGACAGCTGGCATTCCCTGCTTGTCTGCAGCAGAACCGAGGCATCCAGGCTGGAGCAGCTCCCTGGTCCTTGCAGCCCTTCCCTGCACCGAGGTGCAGCTCTGCTGCCTGAAGGTGCCAGGCGGTCTGGCATCTGTCCCAAGTTCTGGTTCAGGTGTGTCAGCCGTAAACACTCTTTTAGTTTAGTTTGGATATTCTCTAAAGATAAATAACAACATGACTGGCACATGTCAACCAGTTAGAGAGCATTTCCAAAAATCCCTCCCAGTATTACTACTGGGGTCAATATTGTGCTCTTCAAGCACTGGCTTGGAGGAGGAGGGAGGCTGGTGAGGTTTGCAGAAGCAAGTGCTGAAGGTTGGGCAGCTTAGTATCTTGGTTACAGAACTGGGAGTTTTGCTTTAACCCAGCTGTGTTTTGGTGGTCTCTGCAGTAACCCAAGGCGTGGGTGTGTGCTGGTCAGTGTCTCAGAGGCTGTGGACTGGGCTTGGTCTGGTTTCTTGTGCCTGCAAGCTAGTTCAGAGCTGGGAAATCTGCAGAGACTGAACCAGCCGTGGTCAATCTGCACCTCTCAGTGGCCCAGTGAGATCCTAGTGCAGGCAGGAACCCTGGGCCATGCTACACGTGTCCCTGTGAATTGCCCAGCTCAAAAACCACAAAGCCCTGTGTCCCAGGACATGCTGTGGTGTGGCCCACGCAGGATCAGGCTCCCTCCCTGTCAGCAGCCTCTGCTCACAAGCTCTCTACCCCCTGTGTGTTGGGCACCCAGCAGCTCCTCAGGCAGGCAAAGGTAAATAAGTCTCTGCTCCTCTCCTCTCGCACACCCTCTCTTTTATGTGGGTTCTTTCTGCCATCAGCAATTCCTGCTCAGCTGCTTTCCCCGTTCCCAGGAGCCGCATGATGAGATCAGCACACGTTCATGTGTTTCTCTCGTACTTCTTGTGCCCAGCAACAAACCACCAGGGCTGTGGTGCTCAGTGGGTGATGTGCAGGGACTGGCAGTGCTCAGGGGTGACCCACCGAGCACCCATGGGTGCCACAGCAGCAGCAGGGGCTCAGCCAGAGTTGCTCTGCAGCTGGCACACACCAGTGCCCAGCCCGGCTCTGACTCACCTGAGGCTTTCACTGTGTTGAGGAAACTGATGTAAGCTCCTGGGGAGAGGGAGGAGAAGAAAGTCAGAGCTCCAGAAAATCTGAAAGAACAAACAGGGACAGTGGTCTGGCTGGAGGAGGTCCCATCACTTATAGAGACAACTGTGAATGCTACTTGGAATGAGGACTGAGGTATGACAGAAACAGAAATAGGGGATTTGGTGTTGCCTGTGGGTGTAGCTGCTTTGAGGGTTGCTCTTGAAATGCTGTAAAAAGAACTACAGTTACTGCATCTCTGTGCTTTACAGGGCTTCTGGAAAAAATCTACAAGATAATTTAAATCTTAAAGAAACAGTGAAGTTGCTGAAAGTGCCTTTTAGTGCTCTAAGCAATCAGCAGAAAATGCACATTGTAAACACAAACTACTGATTAACAAATGCCAAAAGGATCTAGTTGTTTTCTTTCATCTTTTAAATAAGTGCAAGTGGAAAATATATAAAGCTGCCCTCTATGCTGTGAAGCTGACTTAATTCAGATATGGGTTCTTCTGTAACTTGGGGGGGGGGACGGGGACGGTTTGTCCAATATGTCTGTAAAGGAAAATAAATCTGATGAATTGGAAGCTTCATGAAGAGACACGAGAATCCATTCTCAGAGCAGTGTGGGAGGTGCTCTGTGATCATCTGCTGCTAAACTGGGAACCGTGACCCATCGAGCTGAGCAGTGCAGGGTGGGAGAGGTGTTTCTGGTTTGTTGGCCTTTTGTGGTGGGGCTTGACAAACAGAGATATTCATGCTTGAGTGATGGTGGCCATGGAAATGACGTGGGACTATCACTCCTCCTCTGCCCTGTGTAAAACCATGGGCAGTTCCTGCTTGCATTTCCATTTGCAGCAGAGCTCACCTCCAACTTGTATGGGCTAAACCTGGCCCAGCACTGAGGAGAGAATGTCCAGGAGCAAATCCAGAGTGTGTTCACACACTGACAGCAGCCCAGGTGGGCAGCTATACAGATGGCATTTAGCAATGTACCACAGGGAGAAGTCAAACAAACAAAACAACCAAACTGCTGCATGGGTACACCAGGGAATTCTCAGTACTGAGATCAGTTCAACATAACAATAAGTTTACTTTTAGTATCAGAAATTAGTTTTCTAGTTATTACATGCATTAAAAATACATCTTAAGTAAATGGGGCTTGAAGCCCCATTCTTACCGGCTTTCCTAAGAATGGTGATGTTCTGCACTTTGGAAGCTAGGGCAGATGCCCCTCACCAAGAGTATTCCAAGATCCTTCAACACAGCCACCCCTAACTGGAGATACCAGCATCTGAGACTCCAGAGAGCTCTGGTCCTTGTGAAAAAAAGTGAATCCTGTAAACTCATTGTACTGTATTACATTTTGTTTTGCAGGGAAAAAAATCTGCATACTTTGTATTTAAAAAGTGGAAAGCATAGTGATACTATATATAAACTAACAAGCTTAAATAATAACAGAGTAATTACTTTCCTTGATTTTCTTTAGTCAGGTGGTAGGAGGTAGAGCAGTTCTGCTTGTGTCCCTAGAGCACTGCTGCTGCACCATCAGCTTAAAGGAAAACATGACATTTCCCATGTAAACATACAACTTTAGAACAGAAATTGCAGATTCATGTTATGGTATACAAACTTACTCCTGTACATTGTCCAGTGCTGCCTCTACAGCCTCTTCTTCAGAGCTCTATTTTTTTCCTTTAAAGTAATTTTAAAGATCTTAAGCAAATATACTGAACCAAAATGAGATCACACGTCTATTTCCAAGACATAGTAGACTCAAATAAAGCAGGGGGGGGTTTCTGATTTAAAAAGTGCAAGATTATTTTGGTTTTAACTGAACAGACATCATTACACAGAGGGATCTGCTTACTTGACCCTACCTGCACAGATGGATGGAGGCTGCAGGCTCCACGTGGCATGACACAGTGCTCTCTGGTCCTTTCTGGGCTGTGCTGTCAGCACTGCTGGCAGAGCAGCATTTACAAACACACTGCCAGGCAGCTGCCCGTGGCCTGAGCCAGGTTCCTCCCCAGTGTGGGGCTCCAGGGAGCACAGGCTTATTGTGCACCCCCAGGAGAGCTCCCTGGGATCACTGCTGGGCTGACAGCATCTGTACCCACGCTGGAATGGATGCTGCAGAAGCCTGGGGAAGATCTTAAAAGCAGGGACAGATCTTTACAAAGGACTGGAGGAAGGAGAAGCACGAGAGGGTCTCAGTCCTTGTTGAGGCCCTGAACATTGCTGACAACACTCACAGGAGCTGGCATGCCTCTTCTTTCCAGGAGCACTATTTTTATCTCAACCTACTTGTATCCTAGAGAGTCTGCTGGCCTGAGCAGGAGGGATTTGGACTTGGCAGGCATATTCCCCACTCTGCCTCTGATTGTCTGTGTGGTTTCAGACAAGTTACTTAAATCCCATGTCTGTGCCTACCTTCATTTACAGGGTTGATAATGCTGTCCTGCCTCTGCTGAGCACATTCAGGCTCAACTGATATTTTCCAAATGCTTTAGGAGACTCAGAAAACTGTCCCATCAAAGTGGAGGTCAGAGCAGCACCAGGAGTGACAGACATGGCAAAAACATGTCATGGCAAGTCATGTGTGTGGGGATGAGCTCTGAGCTGACCTCTTGGGAAGGAGAATACAGAGCTAAACAACCATGAAAACACGTACATGATGCTTTCCAGCACAGAATACTAGAAATTATGAGGAGCGATGAAAAAGCAGAAAACAGTCAGGCCAGCCCTGGCATTGGTGCCACACCTGAGCTATTAACACAATGCACAGCCCCAGCTCCCTGTCCCAAAGTGGACATGGTAGAACTGGAACAGGTAGCTCAGAGATATTGTGTGACCTGTGCAGAGGAAGAGACAAAGCAGGCTTGGAGGGGGTGATAAAGATCAGTGACATTTGCCAAGCAGCAGGAAGATGGCAAGTCAGTTTTTGCTGTCAACAGCCTCCCATGACTGGTAGGGCATCTCACCCAGTGAAACCCAGTGATGGGTTTGGGAGCACACCAGCACAGGCACCTCTCACCCTGAAGGGCAAAGCCACCACCATTTGCTCTTCTTGATTTTATGCTCTCACTTCTACAGTCACCACCAGTTGCTTTTGCATAGACATCTGTTTTCCCCTAACCAGCAGCCTTCTGATCTTGTTAATGAGGTCAGACTCAGAGCTGCTCTTCAGCACCTTGGATGACTGAAGTGTTAGCAGGGGTATGGACATGGGAGACGCAAGCAGGTCACCAGGGCTGGAGCCATGCACAGACCTGGGACCCTGCAGCCTGTGGCAGGGCAGCAGTCGTGGCAAGCCTGTGTCTGCCATCAGGGGGTCCTGCAGTGGCAGGAGGGCATCCTGCTCCTCACAGTGCCCTGCAATAAAGCCCTGAGCAGAGCATTAAGCAGCAGGGGCAGACACAGTAAGTGAGGGCTCACGTTAACTCTTTATCAAACAAGCTCCGTCAGAAGTGCAAGGTCAGGTCTCTGCCCCAGTATTCTGGTGCTCACAGCACGGGTGATTTGCATCTTGGGAATTTAACCCTTGAGCTGAAACTTCTTTTACACGTATGAGCCCAGACATAATCATTTATACCTGGGTTATAACCACCCTCAAGGAAGTGTCACAGTGTCCACAAGCAGCCATGCACACATGTTGTAGCCAGCATGACAGCATTAGCATTGCAATTAAGAGAAATTAGATGGTACTTACTTGTCTGCTAGCTTTATGCTCAGTGAAAAACCATCCCCTCTCTTTCCACTTCTCACTCTTGCAGTCTTGATACTGTTGCAGGGTTAAAAAAAAGCTGTGTGGAATCTGCATTTGAATTTGCTCTGCGATGGTAATAAGATACATCTATTAAAAATACTTCACTCTAGCTACTCTTTGCTGAAACTAGAATCCTTTGTTCTTTTTAAAGAAAAGAAAAATCCCAACCAAGACCATTTCAGCTAATCAAGAACCGATCAGATCTAACTTCAACAGCAACCAGAACTCTGCCTTACAATCCAGTTTATCTAAGCACTTGCATTAGAAAGAACCATCCACAACAGACAAGAGGAACCCATTTTTAAGTGGAAACAAAAAAATAAATGGAGCTCAGCTCTGCATCCAGGGCTAAACATAAGTATCTAATGTAAAATTTGCAATAAGCACAAGAGTGCTGGTTGATGACCAGTGTTCCCAGCTGGGAGCAGTGGAGCTGTTGCCTGTCCTGACAGCTTGTGTTTGTTTTTCCCAGTACGCCACAACGGGCTGCTCCCTGACACTCCACCACACAGAAAAGCCAGAACACGAAGACATCTGCGAGTATCGTCCCTACTCCTGCCCGTGTCCTGGTGCCTCCTGCAAGTGGCAGGGATCCTTGGAAGCCGTGATGTCCCACCTCATGCATGCCCACAAAAGCATTACCACCCTTCAGGGAGAAGACATCGTTTTCCTAGCCACAGACATTAACCTTCCCGGAGCGGTGGACTGGGTGATGATGCAGTCCTGCTTTGGCCACCACTTCATGCTGGTGCTGGAGAAACAAGAGAAGTACGAAGGCCACCAGCAGTTTTTTGCCATCGTGCTGCTCATCGGCACCCGCAAGCAGGCGGAGAACTTTGCCTACAGACTGGAGCTGAACGGGAACCGCCGGCGGCTGACGTGGGAGGCGACGCCGCGCTCCATCCACGACGGGGTCTCCGCTGCCATCCGCAACAGCGACTGCTTGGCCTTCGACACCGCCATCGCCCACCTCTTCGCTGACAACGGCAACCTGGGCATCAACGTCACCATTTCTACCTGCTGTCCGTGACCTGCCTGCCTGTGGGCTGTCTGGACATACAGCTTTACATTCACCAAGGGTTTTCTTTTTGTTCTCTTTTTGTTTTTCTTTTTAAATGATCTCCGGCTATGTCATCACGTGTAGCTAAGGTTCCTAACTAGCCAACATTTTTAACTTTGGAGAGAAGAGGAACAAGACTGTCCTGTAAGTAAAATGGGTGAGAAAAGGCTTTTTAAAAATTCTTGGGTGCCTTAGGAAGATTCCCACACAGTCACCTTTTTTTTAAAATTTAATTGTATTTTATTTAAAGAGTGCTTCCATTAGACATGTGTCTTAAGAGACTTGAAGAACTGCATTCCTCTTTGGAGTGCACATAAAAGCCCTTTCAGCAGGAACACAGACTTACTCTTTCACTGGTGAACTTCAGTAACAGTTTTTAGGAGGTGGGAAAGAAATCCAAGCAACCTCTTACAAGAGAAGTTGTGGCTCGAAGGGGAACAACAGGTACTTCAGTGTTGCTACTCCATTTCCTGCTACCCTAGTAAAAAGGGATGGGCATTGGATCATGTGCTCTGTTTTTAAAAGAAAAGGGGAGGAAAGGCTGGGGTAAAGCCTGTTGGGCTTTACAGAGTGTGGGAATCGCCAACTCCAGCCTGGCTGAGGGGCGTCAGTGAGCCCAGCACATAGTACAGCCAGGTACTGGCAGAAGGAGGAGGCACAAACTAATGCATCTCAAACAGCTAGAGCCAATAATAAATATATTCAAGCAGTCCACCTGCAGCTTCCCTCAGAGGCCTACTTGATTACTGATTATTGTAAAAGACTAATAATACAGCAAGAGCTTTATGGCCAGTGTCATGACATTGCTATTTAAGTTTTGTTGCCATATTTACTTTTATTTTGTAATAAATATTTTGCAAAAACTATCCTGCATAGCATGCTGTGCTACCATGTGTGTGTGGCAGTAGCTTCCTGGGTAGTTGGGGTAAGAACAGGGTGGTGATTTGAGTCCCAGGGGCAGCAGTAGCAGCCTGACTGGTGCAAACTGAAGCCACCAGAGCTGAACGTGCCTGCACTCTCCTACCCCCTCTCAAGCAGAAGCCTCCTGTCTGAATCACTCCAGAAAAAACCACCAGCTCCACATACGGCTCTGCTGAATATCAAGATGTTTGCCATGTGGAAAAGGCAACAAGTTGCCAAGTGATACAGTCCTCCGAGTTATTCCATAGTAAGAAGCTCATTCATGATAGTGGAAAACTCCATGTAAAGTGACAGATGAAGCTTGGTGTGAACAAATATAATACACAAGGAGGAAAAGCAGTCCTAACAGCCTCCCTCCAGGGGAAAAGCTGTTTGGCATTATGACCCAGAGTCCTACACAAATGTCACTCAGTGCCTGGTAGTGATCACCAGAAGAGCAGAAAAACAAATGAGGGGAGAATGACAAGGACCACATCAGTGGATGGAAGCTTGTTTTGGCCTTCAGACTTTGGAAGTGACCACAGAAAAAACTCACAAGAAATCGTTCATCTTTCTGTATCCCTTTCCTATAAAGATCCTACATTTGATCTCACTTGTACTGTGCTGGCAGAACTCCAGCAGCATCAGGCCAAGTCAACTAATTTGCTCCTGCTTAAGCAGGATCAAAGTCAGGCTCTGGCTCTGACAGGCATTAACACCTGTGCTTTCAGCAGAACTTGCTAAGCAAGAATTCCTGAGGAGTTGATTCATTTTCCCATATTTCAGCAACATTTATAGAAGATAAATTTTCTCACTGACGGCTGGGACAAAAGGGCTTTTTTTTGTGTAAAGCAAAACTCTGAATCATGTTTTTGATTATAGCAGGATTAATGAAATTAATTAATTAATCATGTTGCCTATGATCCACTTTAGGTAAGTTAACACACATTATTTCATTAGAGCTTTCCACAACATTCACTTCTGAAGGAACAGCAAACTTCTGTAAAATCTTACAGAAAAAAAAAACAAAAACAAACCCAAAAACACACACCACCCCATATCTTTTCTGACTGAAACTGAATTTAGGATAACAAATACCTTAGCTGGCACTGCCAGAAGGGATGCATTTCCTCCTCAGGTCAGCAAAAGAACAGGTGATCCTTGTCCCAGCACTTGATCAAAACGTTTCAGGTTTCCTTTTGCATCTGGTGTGACTTCCCTAGGGGGATGTCCAAGGGCCAGAGGCAGGAGAGGCTTAGAGGACACCAGCATCTTGCCGAGGGAAGTGGCAGCATGTCAGAGTGTGAAAACTCCTCAAAAAATTCAGCAAGTGTTCCAGCAGCCCCTCTCAGCTGTACCCCAGCACTGTTAACTGCAGACAGCCCCATGAAAAAACGAGCTGTGGTTACTGAAGCAGTTTCTCTCGAGTCACCACACGATTGTTGACAACTCTGACAATTTCCACTTTAAGCACAAAAATGCAAAACCTCCTAGGGACTGGTGAATTTTTAACCTGAGTAGAGCATGCAGTGCTGCAGTGCTGGGCCTGTGCTGTTGGGATGGACACTCACCTCTCCCCTGCCACAGCCAGGACCCAAACCTATGGCAAGGCCAGGACCTGCACCCAGCACAGATGATCCACCAGGACCCCGGTGCAGCAAGGGGCATCGTCCATCCCAACACTGCACTAACACGCGTGGCTGCACCCCAGTGTACCCTTTCCATTCTTGACAATGAGTAAAAGCCAAGTCATTTTAGAATCATAGAATGGTTTGCGTTGGAAGAAACCTTTAAAATCATTTTTTCCAAACCTTTTGTTGTAGGGTTCATGTGCTTGTAAGACAACTGGAAGCTCTTACACAAAGCCCGAGTAATGCAGCACATACACCTCCCCCTCAGGTGCGTGTAAAGCCCGTGTTGGCTCGCAGACCTGAAGGGAAGCACTTACTTTCATTTTCCAAGCTCCGAATGCAAATTCAAGTGACCCAGCAGCACCTGGACCACAAGACGCATCGGCATCGGATGGGTCAGGACAAGAGCATGACACAAGCACAAGCAATCTGGACAGGCGGGTGTTTCAGGTGCGGTGAGGAGCTCCTGTCCCAACAGGCGAGTCACACCTCACCAGCCTGGTACCCCCCACCGCAGCCCCAGGGGGTCCCTGCAGATTGGAAGTGCCACCGGCAGGACAGACCCAGAGGTCTCGTAACACAGCAGATCCCCCGGCTCACCACAACCCACCGCCGCTGGGTCCTGCAGCACCTACAGGGGTCTGGGTCCCTCCAGCGCACTCGGTGGAGCCTTTGCGGCTCCCCACGCCTGGCCGGGGGATGCGGGCAACACTGCCCCGTACTCCCGCAGCCCGACCACGAACCCCCGCAGCTCCAGCCGGGACCCCACTCCGCCAGGTGCCCGCCCCTGGCCCACTCGCGGGGGTAGCACCGGGGCGGACGGACCCGGTCCCGGTCTCCCTCCCCCGTCCCAGGCGGAGCCGCCGCCGGGCTCTGGCTCTGCCTTCCCCCGGCCCTGCCCTACAGCCCCCGCCGCGTCACCCTGGAGACGACGCCATGGACGGGGCGGCTCCGGGCGGGCCGGGACAGCGCAGAGAACCCCCCGGGTCGGTGAGGAGGGAGAGGGGCGGGGGGCGGCCAGTGCCGCTGCGGGAGCCCCGGTGAGAGCCAGCGCTGGGCTCCCGACCACCTGAAA
Source organism: Calypte anna (assembly GCF_003957555.1). Taxonomy (NCBI): domain Eukaryota; kingdom Metazoa; phylum Chordata; class Aves; order Apodiformes; family Trochilidae; genus Calypte; species Calypte anna. Next base: position 25,292,880 of record NC_044255.1, read on the forward strand.
TCTGCGTAAGGAGCCCGGGGGTGCGACCACCCGGGCCCCTGGGACCGCCCCCGGGCCAGCACCCCCGCCCAGGGCGGCACAGCTGCGGCCAAACTGTTCGGATTCTTAACTCTCTACATCTGGAAAAGTTTCCTTCGTTAGTGTCGTCAAGGGCAACTGCTCTGGAGCCGTTGCCTGTGACTGATCGCCGGGTTTGTGTCTTAAACTCAGGGAGATGGCAGCGCCGGGCAGCGCCCAGCCCGAGCTGGGGCAGGAGCTGACAGGGGAGCCGGGTCCGGTGCGGGCAGGAGCCTCCTGCCTTCCTGAGCTCGGCGGCAGAAGCACAAGTAAGAAGCAGCTTTGCTCTAGGCTGAGGCTGCTCACTGGTGCTGTCACCCACTCGGGTTGCCTCGTCCCCCGGTGTCTTGCAGGGGACGTGTGACTTTGCCTTTTCCCGGGAATCCTTTAGCAAAGTGGCAGCAGCCCCCCGAAACTCCCCTCTGTGCTCCCCTCATTAACTTCCCCGCAGAGCCGATCCTAAACGAACCTCTGGGTCCTCCTGGAGCACGCAGCAGGCGTGGGAGTGCTCAGCAGAAATTGTATCTCTGCGAGGGTACTGCCAGAGCCTGTAAGGGGAGGTGAAATTAACACCCACCTTTTTTCTCCTCCTGCCCAGCTGTGTCATCCCAGCACGTTATGGAGCAACCAGCTCCATCACTTGCCTGCTGAAGTTCAGCTTTGTACTGTGCACACAGTGTATTGGTGCTGGCTGCTGCCTGAGCCCATCCCTTTTAAGCACATCAAACATCCCTGGGGATTCATTTTCAGCCATCTCTCCTCTGTAGGAGAGCACGTCCCACATCTTATGTTCCTCTGAGAGCAGAAGTGATCCAGGCCTCAACACACAGTTCACCAACCCTTCCTTGCACTCATGCAGCATGACCTGCACTTGGAAATGATGAAACACTTCAGTCTCTCCAGCACTTTCTTCTTAGGACAAGAGAGGCTGGAAATGCTTAAGAGGATAATGCAATACTAGATTAGTGATACAAGTCACTGACCCTAACCAATAAGCCATCTCCATGACTTCAGTGGGACAATTTTGTAGAGCCCTGTTTCGATGCCAGTGCCCAGCTCCAGTCCCTCAGGCATTACACAGAGCCAGAGCTGCTCTTCTGCAGGTCTCAGGCAGCTGATGTGGCTGCAGAGAAAAGGCCAGCATGCTGAAAAAAGGAACAAACCAAGTGTGTCTAGAAGATAAGCTGAGAAGATAGCACTGCTGTTCTGTAATTCTCACTATCACTGTCACTTGCAGCCCTGTCAGAAGAGCTCAGCAGCTTAGATGTTTTGTGTGACACGGAGGTAAGGACTCACCCAGGTTGCATATACACATTTTGTGCCAAGCAGTATTACCCCTGAAGAAAGATATGACTCCATGTTTCTTTTGGTATTTTCCATCCTGAGTTCAAAGAAGAGTTTGTGGAGCTGTTCAAGAGCTCTCTGTGCACGCTCCCCTCTGTTGGCCTGCCTGCCCTGCTGGCCTTCAGACCCGAGTCCTCACAAGAACTCATGGAGATCCAGGTGAGTCAGTGGCAGGGCATCCCTACAGTGTGGGGGTTTTCTTTATATTGATTTATATGATTCCCATGTCAAAAAAATAAAAGTGATGCCCTTTGGCAAGACACTGCAGGAGTTCCTTTCTGAAAGGGTTTTACTTTGTGAGGCTGTTGAAGTGATGTTTGTTGTGCCCACTTAAACAGCAAGAGGCTGTGCAACTCAACTCCCCACCACTACATCCTATGTTGAGAATTTCCTAGCTGAAGATTTTGCCCTTTGTCTAAAGCAGAGATATAAAATTTATATAAATATTAGGTATAGAGACAAAGTCCAGTAACCATCCTCAAAATACATCCTGCAGCAGCCCTGATTTGTATCTGGTCAAAGGAGCTCACTGCTCTTCTCAACAGATCTGCTGGTGGTTCCTCAGGAAATTCCCCACAGATTTTCCTGTGATCAACAGTGCCACATTTGGGGAGCTTTTTCAAAGCCCCGAGCAATGTATTTGAAAGGGTTAATGCATCAGAGTACTCAGCTACAGCATTCTGCATGTGGTGAGGGTTTCCCTTGGAAGAAACGGGTCCCAGGAATACAACAGTCATCCCACTTCTTTGAGGGTTTTGATTTATTTATTTACTGTAGATCAGCTTTTGCTTTTTTTGGTGGCTTCCTGAACCTAACGTTATGGGCTAAATTGTTCCAAGATACCACAGACACAGATCTGTTTTAACTGCTCTTGCATGTTTTTAACACTGTGTTTTGGGCAGAGCCCCCTTACCCCAAAATAAAACAAGGACTTGTGTGCTGATGCTATATTTCTGTCCTCCCTGTTCTTCTCTCCCCACCTCCACTTCAGCCCCAGGAGGACTCAGCTCCGAGATGCGAGTACTGTGGCAGCCTGCTGCAGCCCTTCCCTTCCTTCAAAGACACTTGTCCACAGGATTACGAGTTGGTGAGCTGGAGGGAAAGACTGGCAGAGGTTTGCTGTGGGAAGGCCCCCTCCCTGGCACTGCTCCTCTGCCTTTCAGAATTTCTGCTGTGAGCGTAACCGAGACCTCTACGAGTTCATTGTAAATGAGAGGAAGAACCAGGAGAGTGCCTGGAGCCACCCCTCTGCTGCCAGCCCCCACCAACCCGTGGCACCCCATGGCACCAAGGACAGCAAACTCCAGCCCAAGGAGAAAACATCCCAGAGGTATTATGGAATGACCACAGGGAGATGGGGGTCAGGCTGTGTGAAAGGACCAGCAGCAGCTCTGGAGGGAAAAGCAGCATTATGAAAATGAAACTGCAGCAAGAGGGAGTGAAAGCAGAGAATAATTTGCTTTAGGCAACACAAGGTCATATTCTGAGTCTGAATCCTCTTGGCTCTTCTCTTACCAGGCTGTGTTAGAACATGGTGAGGTTTGTGCTAGCTAAAGCACTGCTTCTAGTGCTAACAGATGAAGTATGAGAGACAGGTAGAGCCAGAAACAGAACTCTGTGTTTTGCTGCATAACCTGCATTTGGATTCCGGTTTCCTGAGTTTGTGACTTTGACTTCTGCTGGGCTGCTTAGCAGGAGGCCCAAAGCTGATCCAAGTATCTAAGCCTACTTCCAGCTTTCAAAACAGGACACATGAAACACGTATCAGGAATGTTTTCATTTTCCAGGCAGGAGGAGAGACAAATGGCCAAACAGTCAGAAGCTTTCCCGGCAGAAGAGTCAGCAAGTGTAGCTGAACGTGAGTTTGCATTTCCTTATCTATTTATTTATTTATTACAGCAATGAATTCAATGGAATTTCTTGTCTCATACTGTCTAATTGAACAGGATTTATACCATGACATCAGTTCATTTTCATGTGTGCAATCCCATTAAATTAGATACTGCCACATTGAATAATCCCTCTCGTGAAAAACGAATTCCCATTGCACAGAGTATCTCCTTGCTGTGGTTTTAGTATTTACATCTGAACATTTCAGCTGAGATCCACAAAACCTGACATTTCTGATGCACTTAGAGACTAGGACTTACTTGGAAGGAAGGAACTGCCAGCATTAAGGTGCTAAATAAACATTTTGCCTTATCAGGTGAGTACTCCACAAATTCCTAGCCCAGGCTGTGGATGACTGAGCAGCCCTTTGGATCTAGCTATAAAATCAAAGGCATTTTGACTAAGAACAGATAAACTAGACTTATAATATGAACACATTTGCCCAGAGGATGGCAGGGCACTGAGGCTTTTGTGGCACCAGGGATTTCAGACTGTCAGTTCTCCAGAGCTTGGAGCCACGAAGTGCCAAAAAATGTAACTTTTTACTCACACAGATGTGTATGTATATATAACAGAAAAAACCCTCTTCCTTTTCATAATCCTGTTCTCAGAAATAGCTGAACACTTTGGACTGTCCTTATTAGGTAGAACATACCCTGATACAGACTCCCAGGAGGGAGCATGTCAAACAGAAATTCCTGTTCCCCCAGGTTCCACCCTGCCTGCAGCGCTGCTGCCAGCCCTGCCCACTGCACGCAGATCCTCCCTTTGCTCTCAAGGCTCAAACCAGCCTGGAACCATTTCCTACCAGCTTTCTCGGGAGCCCCCGTCGCCGGAGGGATGGACACTGATGCCTGGTTCCCCAGCAGCAGCTCCCGAGGAGGAAACTCTCTCCAACACCATCACCTGCTGTGATTTCACCCTTCTGGGTGCCAAGGCAAGAACTGATGGCCCGGGGCTGTGTGTTCTTTCAGCTGGTGCAGGGGGCTCCTCTCCATTCTGTTGTTATGTTTCCCATCTTAGGCAGTGAAGAATCAATTGTTAGAAAAATACTACAAACACGGAGGGAAATTCCTTACCATGCTCCCAGATGGAACAGTACAGTTATTGTATCCTTCAAGGGGTTTGTTTGCCTGCCTTAGTGCAGGGTTGTAACTGATGTTTGTGTCCTAGTCTGCTCTGTCACCCAATAACCTGATCCCCACCACTCACACTCACTTTTACAGTTTGAAAACAAAGGGGGAGTAAAACCAATTACATAGCACTTGTTCTGAAGTTTTTCAGAACAGGCATTGTCCAAGGATGTGTCTTTAAAACAAACTTGCTAAGCAGTTCTGCCTGGGTTACTGGATAAAAAAAAAACTAACAACAAAAATGTATTCTGTATCTCTACCTGATCTTTTGTCAGTTCATACAGAATCCTTCAATGAAGAGCAGCTCTGGCAGCATCCCAGCACCACTGCACCTTGAACATGGTGAGCAGGGTCGTATGGCAATTTTTAGAGGACAAAGTAGCGCTGTGCAATACTTAGTGTGTACTAACAGAGCAAGCAAAGAGCGGGGTTATGAACACCTTATCTGATGGCAGTTATCCATCTGGAAATCTGGCAGTCATTGTGGTGCGAGAGAAGAGCCATCTTGTTTGCATAGTGCAGGAAGACAAGGAGAGCATGGCTGCCATACAGGCGGTGTTCACGTCCAGCGGCCGCAGTACCTGCTACTACCCCGGGGGGTCTGTGTGGTGAGTTAACTGTGGGATGAGCACTTGTGCTCTCCACTGAGCATTTTAATTTTCAAGAGTCATGAAGGGCATTTTTAGTAGCATTCAGTAGTTAAAAAGCAATGGTAGCAGCTTGCAGGCCATTTCAGGTGCCTCCCAGAAGGGGAAGGTTACCCCAGCTGTGTCCTGAGGTAGGACAGTGTCAGTCCTGTCCCTCTGGGGGACAGGGGACAGCAGCTGTGGGACCTGCAGGGTGCAGAGCTTTGGTTTTCTCCTCTTTTAGGATAACCATGAATATTCAGGGTGGGCAGTATATGGACCAAGCAGGCAGCAGGGTGAGAAGGTGGACGTGGCCAAACACCATCATGTCACCAGGACCCCACGTCTCCCTGAGCCCCATCTTCATCTCCCTGAACCTGCATGTGGGGGTCAGGATCCTGGGCCAGGACAAGATCACCGTTTCCTTCCTCGCCATGGGGCAACAAGCAAAACTCAACGTGGGAACCAAAGTGCAGGTATTTCTCCATCACACAGGCAGCTCCATGCAAAGCTGCTCCAAACAGCAGGAGCAGGGCAGCCAGGGAACCTCCCATTCCTGGGGAAGTATTCTCATCCCTCAGTGGGAGCTCCCCATGTTCCCCATGGTGTTGTCCCCCAAAACAGCAAACAGAGGAGGTGCACCTGACTCAGTCCCAAGCAGATGGGTCTACCCAAGTGGGTCCCTGCTGTCCCTGGCTGTGTTCCCCAGTGTCACCCTGGCTCTGGAGGGCAGCAGAGCTGCAGGCTGTCTGGCAGCTCCCTTCCTCCACAGGCTCCTGCCATGAGACCAGGTTTCCCCCATCCCAGGTTTCCCCCATCCCAGGTTTTCCTGTCCCATGTGTGGTTCTGCTGACACCACTCACCTCCACTCCCCAGCCCCTCAACACCATCAGACTGCCTCCCCCAGCCCCGGCACTGCTGGGTGAAGAGGAGCTCCTGCTGCTTGCCCTCAGGGTGAGGATCCTGTGGCTCTTACACAGGCTGCGTGGTTGCCTCAGCTTCCCATCTTACGAGCAACGAGACAAAATTAAGCCTCCAGCGTACCTTATCACACAGACTTTAAAGCTCCTGCAGCTTTGCACAACTTCTGGCAGAAGAGATGAGCTGCGCAGCTGGGTCAGGGCGATTGCAGATGCTCAGTTCTGACCAGCAGGTCGGTGGGTGCCTGGCTCCCCAGCAGCCTCCCTCCTATCTCCGGTGTAAACCAGCCCAGGCTGGAAGTAATTTTCAGCCCATGGATGTGGCACAAAGATAAAAGCAAACAGAGCACAGCCAAGTCACACCCGTGACAGGTGCAGGGGGTGTTTGCTCAGAAGTCACCCACAGAGCCACCGCTCCTGCAGCCTCTGCCAGGGACACGGCTGGGTGGGATGCCCAGGCCTCCGTGGTGCCAGCAGTGATGAGGCTCAGCCCATCCCAAAAAGCCCAGGCAAGGAAAGGTCATTGTCTTGGCGAGGTTTGTGTGGGCTGGGACAGTGAGCACAGGGAGCCTGAGGAGCTGCTGCTCTGGGCACAATGTTCCCCCCCCTTGCAGGCCCAGCAGCCCGCAGCACTGACCCCTCATGAATAGGGTGCTGCGGGCTGGCCCCTGGCCCAGGTCCCAATGGTTCCGATGCTTGGGTCTGGGGGCTGCACCTGGCCCTGGGCCCTGCACCCAAGCAGCTTTGCAAGGTGGCTCCGGATGTCCCTGCTGTACAGGGCGTAGATGAGGGGGTTGATGAGGGAGTTGGTCTCACCCAGCAGGAACAAGGCATCCTTGAGTGGGGCAGCCAGGGTGCAGGAGCTGCAGGCAGCCTGCACGGTGCCCCCCACGAGGTAGGGGCCCCAGGAGAGGCTGAAGCCAACAAGGATGAGGAGCACGGTCCGCAGGGCCTTGAAGTGTCGCCGGCGGGCGCAGGAGTGCCGGAGCCGCGTGTGCTGCGCGTAGGCGATGCTGCCCACCGAGACGTGCAGTGCCACCAGCACCAGCAGGGATGGGGCAAAGACACCAAAGCAGATGGTGTAGAGGTACTCACTCTTGGCCACATACAGGAGCCCACAGTAACCCGTGTAGTTGCCTGGCTGGAGGGAGGGCAGGATCAGAGGCAAGTAACCGAGAAAGAAGGAAATCATCCAGAGGACAACCAGGGAGAGGACCAGGGGTGTTTTCTTCAGGAGGATGGGGTAGGAGAGTGGCAGTGTCACTGCCAGGTACCTGTCCAGGGAGATGAGGAGCAGGGTCAGGATGGAGCCGATGCAAGGAGTCACGCTCATGGCGATGCGCAGGAGGCACAAGGACTTGCTGTGGTCAAAACCTCCATCAAGAATGTCATCCAGCGCCTCGGTGATGCACGTCATGCCCACCAGCAGGTCAGCCGTGGCCAGGTTGAGGATGTAGACATAGCTGGTGCCTGGCTGCTTCCTCATCAGCTGGCAGACGGCCACAATCACCAGCAGGTTGGCCGGGGGGATGAGACAGCTGAGGAGGGAGTGCAGCACTGCACGCAGGAGCTTGGCCATCTTTTCTGGTGAGGAGGGTAGAAAGAGATGACCAGGAAAACTTGGCCCAGCGTGGAAAAACCCCACCATGAGGCAACACGTGGCTGAGCTGAGGGATGGGATAGAAGTGCTTCAGATCCTCCAGCTGCAGGCCCAGAGCATCTAACCAAGCCCTTTAAGGAGCACTTTGTACATCCCAGACCTCCAGCACCTTCCCAGCTGTTGTGTCTCGGTTGTCTTTCCAGGGTCTTTGCCCTCTCTTCTACCATCCGATTTTGCTCCGTGCCTGCAGGCATGCAGAAGCGCCGGGGTCCTCACCTGGGCTGGGCAGAGCCACCGCAGTCCCCAGCACCGTGACACTGAGTGCTCGGGAGCGGCCTCTCCAGGGAAAGCCTTGGAGAAGGCAGCGGGACAGGGACAGGCGGGTGCGCTCCTCCCAGCAGCACCATCCCCGCCCAGCGCCGGGGCTGCGGGGACAGGCGCGGTGCCAGGCTGAGCATCCGGCACGGCACAGCCCGCAGCCTCCCGGCCCCGCTCAGGGGTGGGCGATGGGGAGGGGGCAATGGGTAAGAATAAACCCTGCGGGACTGGGGCACTGCCAGGCTGAACCATTTTTTTGTTCTTCCTGAGCTTGAACCCAGCTCACAGCAACTCCACCAGGCCAAGCAGCTTGAATTTGTCCCTCAGACGTTACCTGATTCCCATTTTGCACGTGGGTGAAATCAATCAAGTATTCAAACAGGAGTTTTGTTAGATGAGTCTTTCATCAACCTTCATCTCAAAATTATACAGTAGCATGGTGTAGGAGGGGAGACCAAAAATCCACATTATCACCAGGACAAGATGTGACTATCTGTGCCTCCCCCACAGTGCTGGACCCTTCTCCACAAGACACATTTAGTAAAATTCAAGCAGAAACCCTTCAGAATTACTGAGCACACAGAAAGCACAAAGGACGCAAGAGATCCCAGTGCTGGGGGTTCCTGGCAGCAGGGAGGGAGAATGGGCAGGGAACTGCTGGAGGCTTCCACGCTCAGGGAGCCCAAACCCACAAGTAGCCACAGCACCAATCTTGGACCAGAACAGTTAAAGCACCACAAACACTGAACTGTCAGATGGTGTCTGGCAACCACTTTACAGGAAGGCTGTCAGGTATTGCTGCCTCTAATGACTATCAAGGTTCTTTATTCCCATTTTATTGTTCTGTTTTTCCATTTGGAAGTGCTCTATGAACAGCCATCATGGGGCTGGGTCCAACCCATAAAACCAGCTCTGTTCAGTGCACCCAACAACCCAGTGCAATTACAGATGACAAAAACACTGCCCAGCCCAGCCCCTGCAATGGGAAAAGCTTCTGATGCACTTAGCAAAGGGTCTCACGTACCTGACTCCCAACACATGGATAAACCATCTGAGGTGGAAGAGGAGGAATACTGGGGGCAGCAAGCAGATCCTGAGAAAGTAATCACTAGGGTACCAGAGTGAGCAGCTCATGGAAAATCTTAGCTTAGCAACACATCTGTGCATTTATTTGTTTTATGTCTAATTTGTCTGAACTGTGTAATTAATGAGAAAATAAAACTGAAAGATCTTGGCTAATCTACCTCAGAAGAGAAGGCATGAATTACCTGAAGCAATGATTTCATCACCAAATCACAGCAGCCTTGAGGCCACTGGGTGTGTTTAATGGTTGTGATTAGCAACACCTTTCTAACACTCCATCCACTTCTCCCTGGGCTGTGTGACAGAGCTGTGGTTACCAAAGTATTTCTAACATCAGTCCAGACAGCCTTAGGAAGGACAATTCTTACAAACCGTGACAGCTGCCTCCATCACAGCTCTGCAGATTCCCTTCTCAGAGGAACATTCCCAGCCCCAGCAAGAGAACAGCACCTGAGAAGTCTCTGCCCCAGCCACCTCCCCTGCACAGCTGCAGCTGGGGGCTCCTGGCAGATGGATTTTGGCAGACACCAAGGGACAGACCCAGCTCTCTCTGCTCCTTTGGGTCACAGAGATTGTCAGGAGCTTAAACAAGACAAACACGAGGTTAATGACTTTGGAAAGTAGGCTTTTTATGCATTTTTTTTCAATTACAATTCTAAGAATATCCATCAGTGACTCAAACAAGGTACTTCACACAGTAAATGAGAACTCTTAATTTAAATTATAACTCTCCGGGGTTTCTGTTCAGGAGAGTAGAAAAGCCCAGCTTGTCACCTCTTCAGAATGGTCAAGGAAAAACCTCTTGGGCTGACCAACACAATTGAAAGAGCAGCTGATCTTCATTTTTACTGACGTCACAAAATGATGTAACTACTCTGCATATAATTTTGTTCATATATTTTAGTATATAATGCACTGTTCAACTCTGCCATATATTTTGAAAAATATACAAACCTGCTTTAACCACATTAGAGATCTTTGATAGACAGCTGTCTATTACTTAACAGTTTAGGACAATATCAGACACTCCTATAACTTCATTTTAAACTACAAAAAGAACAAAAATTCATATAAAATACAACAGATTAAAGAATTTTTTTTTCTGAGGAAAAATTAGGTATCAACTCAATCTGCCATTGTGTGAAACATGAATATAAAATAAGTTACAATTAGTAATGCCTGCATTGCTGAGCTATGAACTGGTCAGATGAAATCTTAAAAAAACTATACAGTATTATTGCACTCGTGACTGTGCAGTATGGGAAGAGCCAGCACTGAAAGGCATCTGTCACTAAGGGTTTTTCTCAGGAGGCACCACGTGGCTGCAGGAGAAGCATCCAGTCTGTACTAACAGCAGGCTGTCTTCAGTACAGGCCTTCAAGGGTCTGCACCACGCTGCCCTTGGAAACCACCATTAGTGCCTGGAAAAGGAGACACCAGAGTCACCATCAGCCCCACACCCACCAAACCCCCTTGGGCTGCAGACCCCAGGCACAGGCAGTGTCTGCTGGGAGGGGGCAACCAGTCCTCTTTTATTCTGGGCATTTGCTTACCAAGATGCCACCAGAGTGAGATGACATTAGCATCAGTCTGAACAAGGAGACAGGAGAACACAACAGTCCCCAGGTCTGACTGTTGTTTCCCCATACAACCTGAGCAGGGATTGTGTGCAACTCGTATCCTACTGCATAAAATTCTGTGTGCTTTGAAAGCTTAAAAGCAACATCAGCCTACTCTGGAACAAGGGAAACTGCCCAGGCCTCTCCCAAGGCACACACAGGTAGGCTGCTGGGCTCCTGCAAGCCCAGCTGACCGTGTCAGGAGACACCAAACATTTGAATACCAAATGATCCCAGCTTGCCATGAAGCCAGGCTCCCCACAGCAGTGGCACCACCCAACAGGGCCTGGGTGTAAGCACTGTCTGCTTACATCAACAGGAACTTGCAGCAGGCAAATCCCAGCAGAGACCCAGAGGCAACCTGCAAGCTGTGCAGGTGTGAGCAGAGCCAGGGCATCAACTGCCAGAGCTGGGACCAACGGGTCTGTGTGAGGAGGGGAGGTCCTGTCAGAGGTCAGGGGCACAGGGGCTGTCACCCCAAGTGTGGGTCTGCTGGAGGGGAAGGCCAAGACACTTTGCACCAAAGGCTCCTGCACAAAAAGCTGCCCCACAGCACTGGAATACTTCAGTGGTCTCCTGTTAGCTGTCCATTTCTGCACCACGATAGTCTGTTTGTAGCACATCCCTGTTCCTGTGATTAATCGTAAGCTCAGTGTTTTGGAAGCCACAGGTGACTTAGGAATGTGGAATTGGTTTGCCATAAAATATATGGATGCAAACCCTGTGCTCCCAACAGCCAAGGAGTGCTGCAAGAGGTTAATACAGAACAGGATAGAGATGGCAGCAAGGAAGCATTCTGCTTTCTGGGGATGCAATTAGGTTACAAGCTGTACAGAAATCCTCTGAACACTAAATTAAGGCACATAATGCAGTGCTTTCTGATCTCTGCACAATGCAGTTCACTGGCTTAAGGCCTTCTGCACACAATAACACATCTTTTCCTGCCCAAAGGAATGCCAGCTTCCAGTTCTGAAACAGCCCAATGAGCCCCAAACCAACACCTCCCACCAGAACAGTATCTGTTAAATCACCTATATCAATTTACTTGCTGTCATGACAGCTGGTCCTCCAGTAAAGCACTTCTAAAAAATACACGTTAGGGTGTTCATTCTGCAACATGCAGAGTCAACAGACAGCTGGAGACTGGGAGAAGACTTACAAGAAGTTTCAGTGCTGATAGATGGGGCTATGATCGATGATGGGGCATTGACTCCATGTGCACATTGAGCTTCATTTCGTTATCAAGAATTTGTACAAGCTGCTGCATGGAAGGAAGGTGGCCAGACTCCAGCTTGGACCACACTGGAACATCTGCCAGAGAACACATGCAGGGGAGAAAAGCATCATTACATTGGCCAAGGCATAAAAAACATTTAAAGATGATTTAGATTTACAAATCATAGATCATGCACATTGATGTAATTTTATACTGAGTAAAATAGCTGGATCAACAATGTTGGAAACCTCTGGCTATACTAAAACCCACCCTGACCACACAACAAAGAAGTCTAATGCTTCCGTGTAGAAGCACACCACATGGATTTAGAGGTTCAAAAAATCCCTTGACAGAATGTCTGAAAATAGATTAGTGAGTGGCAAAACAGCACACCAAGTTTTGGAACCATCACTAAATCTTTGAAATGTCCCACGACATTCATCTCATTCTGCCTAACATAAAAGTGGCCCTCAGAAGTTCTGCTTGCCAAGATCTGCCTTGGAAGGTATCACTCTAAGAGGCTGCAACCATTGTCCCATTACCCAGACACACAAAAGGCAGCACAGTCTATAAACATATAAGATAAATATGACCTGCATTCCTGATGTGACCAATCCTTACACCCTCAAACATCTCTCAGTGCTGCAGCCTGACAAACATAACTGCTGTCATCTACATCAAACAAAAGCCAGGCTGGAGCCACACTGTCCCAACACACAACCCAGAGGCTTATGGAAGCTGGGACCTGGCTGTTCAGCCCCAGGAAGGCTCTGCTGCCACTCCTAACCCAAGATTTGGGAGTAGGTGGGCATCAAGTTCAACCACTTTGATGCAATACAGTCCTTAAGAGGTTCTGCAATTTATCACCTCTGTTAGAAACTACTGTGCTGAAATACATCTTGCACAATCACACCTGGAGATTATACACCACAGATGACACACAGGTAACCTAGAGCCTGAAAGGTTGTATCTATACTCCACCAAGTTTATATACTCTTTAAAACTACAAAATTATTTGAAGGCAGGTAGACCACAGACCATCAACCTGAAAAATCAGTATTGCTGCTCACCAAAAATAAGGGAAAAGCAGTAGATTTAGAAGGATTCCAAGGCTAAACCATGTTGCAAAAAAGGATAGGGAAAGCATCTAATCAAGTGAAGAGTACTCATCTGTTGACCATTTCTTACTTAATGCACATCACACACAAAGAAAAAACATAATATGCTTACTCTAAGTGACCAAGCTTTCCCCTCAACACATTTTTCATAGCTATTTTAAAACACATTAGTGACATCTGCACAAACTACTTCATAAGCTTATGATTTCCATAATTTATTACAGGCAACATCTGAAGTTTCAAAATAAAGGGCATTTACCACATACCATCACATTCTGAAACACACCTTTCAGGTCACGCTTACATTGTTGTCCACAGTATTCACACCACCACCTCCTCCCAGCACAACAGCTCTCCAACCTGTGTGTGAGCTCTCTGACCTGTGTGTGAGCTCTCTGACCTGTGTGTGAGCTCTCCACCTGCCTGTGCATGTGCAGCAGGATGGGGTCCCCTGGACAGGCTGCTCTCACTCACCGTTCAGCGTTATCTCGAAGGCGCCGGTTGACATACACTGGTTCTCAATCATGTTGCTCAGGAAGAAGACCATCATACAAGCATAAACCTAGAGAGGAACAGAGAGAACCCCAGACACCTCAGCCACATGTGCCATGGCTTACTTTATTTACTCTTAACAAGTGCTGAAGTTGACAGGGGTCTTTGAATTTCCCCCTGCACCTTCTGAAGAAGTCTCCCTGTCGGGCAGAGCCCTCCCTCTCATCCTCTTTCCAGAGCTGTGCACGCTGCCTTCCCACACAGGTATCAGAACAGTTCTGAGGACACCTGGCTCACAGCCCTGACACACAGTAAAGTCACACCTCCTCCCTGCTTTCTTCCACAACCCATGAACATCCTCACAGCCCCTCTGCCCACCTACAGGCCACAATGGCATCTGCAGCACAAGGAAAGTTGTGACCCTTCTGCCCAAAGGCCACAAACAGCAGAGATCCAACTGAATCTGTGTACAACCAGCCCTGCAGCACTGCTTCAGCCTAATGCTCTGGAATTTTCTGTGTGTTGCATCACTCCACCCTGAGGCACCAATCTTCTGCAGCACAGCATCTCTCCCAGTGCCAGCACCTTTGCCATCCCCTTGTCACACACCACTGTCACACTGACAGGGGTTGCTGACACACCAGAGTCCAGCAAAGCAGAGTTGGTTGGTTACAGCACCCCGTGCAGACACACCACAGCCAGCCTGGTGCAGGACCACCACTTAATTAAACAGGATCTACTACAGCTTCTGCAGATGCAGACTGGCTGATGACAGACCCACTGCACTGGGCAGCTCAGTTTGAGGATCCAGGCACCAAATATATAGATATATATATGTAGGTTAATACATTTCTAAATTGCTTTTGTTCCATTGAATAAATCTGGACTAAGGTTACGATAAATCCAAGTACAACACTAATCTGTGAGCATCTCCAGTACTGATTCACAGGGATATTCATCCCACGAGGCACAGTCTGTCATGCCCAACTATGTTCTGCACAAACTCCCACACCATTTCAACTCCATTTTTCTAACCACCACCTAATTGCATGCCTCATCTATTAAAGTCTGGAGAAAGCAACAAATGCTAAGTAGTTATGAGACAACAGAAAAGGGGAGCTGTAATTTTAGCACCAATCATACTGGCTTGAAATTCTACTCTTGAGCCCTAAAAAATAAGTAAAAAAATCTGTAATCATCTGTGATAGTAATGTTAACCCCAGCTGTCCCTCTGCAGCAACACCAGCTTGGAGAAGAGAAATGCTGAGAATCAAATCTGGGTCTGCCAAAACCATGAAGCACAGCTACAAAGAATTACCACACTGCTCTAAAATTCTTGAGTGCATTTAGTTATAGGAGCCTAAAGGATTTAAGGCTGCAGTGTATGAAAGCTAAACCAGTAAGAATTGTGAAGGACTCCCAGTGTACACTCATGAGGTCTTTATATAACTGTTTTTTCAAAATAAAAGAATGAAGTATGCTGTTTACCTTATTTTCTTGGCCCCACTGCCAGATGCTTGGAGCTTGCATGCCAAAGAAAGCAAAAGGATCCTTGCCAACAATTATTAAGCCTATTAATACTAGTTTGAAGACAGACAGGAAGGATGCTATGTGCCTATCAAAAGAAAACACATAAAAGTGACTTAGAAGGTTCACAGGTACTACTTCATCACTATATAGCTATAGTTCATCAGTTTTTGAGGAATTTTCATAGTGTACAATGCAGTGTTTCAGAGGAAACATCAAAATTTTCAAGCTTATCTTGCTGTAAAATAAACAAAAAAACCAAAAATGCATCACACATTAACAAAGACACACAGGCTCAGAAGGATACCACTCCAGTACACCATGCAGATTGTTTTATTTTCCTGAGCAGACCTCAAACAGAAATTTCAACTTATATGTGCCTAGCTGGATAACATGCAGTTTCCTAGAGATGTTCCACATTACAGACACATTTAAATGCTGCATTTTTCCAGCAGATACAGAAAACACTACAGTTGTTTGTAGAAAATAATCCTATAGCTAGAGAACAAATGGACAATGAGGTATTCACTACTGTAGCACTTACCATTGTAATTAGTACAGCAATCAAGTCAAGAAGTGGTTCAGAATCACAGTAACTATGGTGTCACTCTCCACATGTACACAACGGTTAAAATATAAGCAATAACGTTACTTTTGTCTTTTGCCAGTTTCTTTGGGTTTTTTCCCCCAAAACTGTAGTTCAGGACAACCTGCAGTCTCTCTGGTAAGGTTACCTCTACCCTAATCTAGATGTTTTAAACAAACTCTTCCCACCTCTGCAGCCGTAATTCTGATTACAGGAATTTGTCACTAAGTGCGTAGCCCTGAGCAACAAATGCCAACTGATATCCAGACACACCATGAAGGAAGGCTGGAAAGATTCACTGTGAAAAAAGGGGAACTGTGTAATCTGCTTTAGACTGAAACACATCAGGCCTCATACAGATACCCAGAAGGCAGCATTTGTGTGGCTGGCTATCCCGAAGAGGGAAGATAACCAAGCTTGTGTGTGAACATTATGGGCAAAAAACCTTCATTAGTATTGAAAATGGAAGTTTAAGTGTAAAGGCACACGTTCACCACATGCTGTGCTGACATTCCATGCTGGAAAAAAGCCAGTTATCCCTGCTAGTCATTTGCTTACCTATATATAGGTTGAGGAAGGTAGTTCTCCCCTTCGATGCGGATGTCTGGGTACCGCTGGCTGATAACCCGCATGTACTCCTCAAACACCCGCCTGTAGCCTCAGGAGACACTGCACACAGACAGGGATTGTCACCACAGCTGCTCTGCTGCACCTCAACCTTGCTGCTGGATGGGCAGCACCAGCACTGCTTGTCTTGTGATATACCCAGTTTCAAGTAAAACTAAAATTCTCTGTGCCAAAGGAGAACACTGATCTACAGCCACGTTACCCACGGACCTCCCGAGAGCCGGCTGGGCCTTTGGGCTCTCTCAGCTCTGTTCTCCATGCTTTGCTAAAGCCACTGAGCAGGGAATTACCTGCTTCCCATCATAAAAAGCTGTCAAGTCCGAAAGTCAGGGGAAAAAAAAAAAAAAAAAGTTTCACACAACGCAGCTTGAATGCCTCACCAGTCAGATTTAACCCGTCCCGAGCCTGTCCCTGCCCGGTAACCCCGTCCCGGCTATCGCTGTGTGCGGGTGAGCAGATCCGCGGCAGCGCAGTTACACACTGCAGACCCGCACTTTGCCTCCCGCTGCCTCTCCAGTATCCGAAATGAGGATTACCAGAACCGACCTTCCCCGGGAGAGCCCACACCGGCCCCTTCTCCCCCCCACAGGTGCCCGAACACCCCCCGGCAGCGGTGCGGTCCCCAAGCCCTGTGCCCGCCCCGCCGCTGCCCCAGACACGATCCCGAGCCGGTACCGCCCCGCACCGCCGGCGGATCCTGCCCAGAGCGGTTCTACCGCGGGTCGCCATTTTCTCAGGGCCCTTTTCCCAAGCGCTGCTCAGTCACCCCAGCGCCGGCGGCCCGCGGCACCGGGGAAGGGATTCGGTACCGGGGATGGGGTTCGGCACCGGCGGGGCTGCCGCCATCCCCTGCCCCCCACTCCCGCTCCCACCTCCGCCGTCTGCTCCCCATTCCCGCCGCCCCCCAGGCCCCATCCCCGCTCGGCCGCCCCGGGGACTTCCCGCGGCCCGCAGCCCCCAGCCGAGGGCCGGCCGAACGGATCCATCCCCGTGGCGCCCCGCCCGCCGATTCCCGCATCGCTGCGGGGAAGGGGAGGGGTGGGTGAAGCGCGGGCCCGGCCGGCGCCGCCATCTTGCCGGGCGCCCTCACCAGATCTGGAACTTGAGCAGCGGCCCGGTGGCGTAGGCCATCCGCAGCTTCTTGGCGGGCAGCCCGCCGTGCTGCGCTCCGCCGCCGTGCTGCGCCCCGCCGGGCCCCGCCGCCAGCAGCGCCAGCAGGACCAGCAGCAGGGCCGGTACCCCCGGTACCGCTCCCGCCGCCCGCATCGCTCCGCGCCCCGCCCGCAGCCCCGCGCCGCACAAGGGCACGCGATCGCCGCCACGCCCCGCCGGCCACGTGACACAGGCAGGCCCCGCCCCCCGGCGGGCGGTACCGGTACCGGTAAGGGCCCGGCTGTGACTGAGGGGAGCGAGGGGGTGGAGGGGGTTTAAGGGCCGCAGGTGAAGGGGAAGACGAGAATGGGGAGAAAAGAAACAAAACTCCGACTGCAAAGGGGTGCGAGGGGACCTGCCCCGTCACGGCACAGCCTGCTCCCCGCTCCGCCCTGCCGCGGAAAAACGGCGCTTTTTGTTAGTAAATGCTCTTTATTTTTATCTACATCCCATCGTTGCATAAAGGTCACGTCTTTTAAAATATAATAAAGCTGTCAGACGGTAATCCTCCAGTTCCCCAGGGGGAGCAGAGGGACGGCCAGCAGGATCCCTGGGGACACATTGCACAAATCCTTAGGAAGCTGCTCAGAAGGCAAGTGTGCACCAAACCTGTGGCCTTCTGCATCACCAGACAGGTGCTGGAGCATTTTATTGGGTTCCAGTTAATACAATTTTACAGTTTTCATGGACTTTGTGTGAACGCCAATTTGGATTTCTATGGAGCTTTAAAGACCCAGTTCTAAGTCTTCAAGTTCCTGAAGGAGAGCAGTTTCCTTCTGAATCTTCTCCAACTAGAAGAACAAAAAAATAGCACAAGATGTCACAGATGTAGCTTATTATAAAATAAAACTTGAATAAACTGCCCAGAACAGTACCTGATTCTTCTCCAGCTGTTTGCCAGCAGCTGCTTGTTCCTTCAGCTGCTCAATTGCCTTTAGTTTCTGTAAAAAAAACCAAACCAAACCAAAATAAACCCACACTTAAGACAAAGAAATGGTGAACTGAGAATATAAAACACAGTCTTAGAAGTTCCTCCAGTTGCAACTGCCTGATTTACCAGGAGGCAGATCTTTTAGGAAAGAAATCCACTCACTTTTTTTAAATTCTTGATCTTCTTGTCCACTTCAGGATCTCCTGATGTAACAGCAGGCACAGCACTCCGTGGGGTCTTCTGTGGTACCGAGGACTGTGCAGGCTCCTGGTTCCCATCAGCTTTGGCCTCCTGTGGGCAAATAAAATAAGACATTACCCAGAAAATGTGTTCAATTACAGAAGGGCTGCAGAATGTCTTTAGTGATTTCAAGGGGCACATTGGATATTTCTACCTTCACTAGTTTGCTGGTGTACTCAAATCTTTCAGTGACTTGCTTTGCTGTACTGCATCACCTGTGTATGTACTTCCCATGAAAAAAGGGTTATCTGTAACAACCCATGTGCTGTTTCTTGTTTAATTTCTACTCCTCCAGATATCAACCATACACAGCATAGGGAAACATCAGTAAGGATGATGTGACAAACATATATGCAAATATTTTATTAGGTAATCTGGTTGGTCATTGCCTCTGAAGTAAAAGAAAGGACTCAAAACCAGTGTAATCAATTAAAAAAAAATAAAATCTTATTTGAAGAAATTATTGCTTCAGAAGTTAGGCCTACCAACTTCCCCACAACTTCATGTGTGCACAATGTGTGGAGGCACTGTTTTGTGATTGATTAGTGCCAGCTGTGTAAAATATTTAATGTTATTCTTGACATAACTACTTTTGCAGTACCTGTTTAGCAGCTTTCTTCGCTTCGTGCTTCCTTTGATTTTTGAGAGCTGTTTTAGACATTGGTTTATCACTGCTTCCTGACTGTGGTTTCATATTCTGAGGTGGCTCATCCTCATGCTGCAGGACATGCAAAATTAAGTGACAAAATCTGCATTAAATCTTAGCAAGCACGCTGGTACAAAAAAACCCTCACAGTGAACTCCCAACGATGAACCATAAGGGAAGAGGAAGGAAAAACAAAGAAAGAACAAAAAGATACAAAAGCACAAGTCCTTTCTCTTTTGAGCAGCAGAAGACAGTGTGATACGGGTTTCAAAGTTACCCATTCTCAAGTTTGGATGGGACTGTCCTATGTGTCTTAAAGATTTAATGGACTTCTGATAAAATAATAAAGCCAACATGTTTATATCTCTGAGGGAGAATAAAACCAGATGAATAAACCAGCACAAAAATGGCTGAAGCTTGGCATTCTGCTTTCATGGACTTTTTAACTCAAACTCCCAGTGACAGGAAGGGAAAAATACGTTGCTGGGGGTGGCAGTGGCTGCTGGGGTGTGGATGTCAGATGGGATATGAAAAGGAGGGTTTTTTCAGTCTTTTGTCTTTTTATGGTAACTCTTATTTGAGGAGCTGGGTTGTTTTAACAAACAAGATTTCTCACCCACATAAGTAAACAGAATTTTATTTAATGCATCTTTTCTCTACTACCTCTGCTTGCTGATCACTTGTGCAATCAGGAATTAGCATGATTAGCAGATTCCTCACAAGGTGAGCAGCAGCCCTTCCTTCAAAAGCACAAACCTCAAAATCAAAGCTAAGACTTGAACATCAAGGGTGCCATTGCTAAATGTGATTAATTGCTACTCAGCCTACTTTGAAAACTGACAGAAAAGAAACTAACTAGGCAAGTAGGTCACTACATTGAAACCTATTTAAACTGCACTTGACTTGCTAGGATTCAAATCTTTCTAGCAAGTAAACTTGCCCTCTCCCCTCTTACAAAAAAACCCCAAAAAACCCTCAAAAAACCCCCACAGTACTGGGAGGACAATCACCCACTTGTCTGCCTGGGATCTGACTGGTAATTTGCATGACCCAAACCATAAGGTTCTTTCTGTTTCACTATAAACCAAATTTGCAGTCCTTTGTTTCTGTGCACAATACAGAGTGCTTGTAAATGACTTTGTAAAAGGAGACTATTTGGACCAGAGACATCTCGGTTTCATAGCACGCATTCTTACTAACAGCAAAGTGTTAGAGAGGATTATCAAGAAAACCTCTCCTAAGCCCCAAAGGATGCTGTCACAGCTATACTGCCAGTCTGATCACACCTCTCACGTCTCTCATTAAATACATACACACACTCCAGACAAGCTTCAAAGATGGGCCAAGCAACGAAACAGATCAGTTTAGAGGATGCATGCAAGTGTCTCCTTACCAGTTTGGAACTGGTCACGGGTTTGTTTCTCAGGGCTGGAGGTCTGTAGGCCTGAGCAGGCTTTGGCTCAGCACTGGGCAGTTCACTCGGAACCGCCTGGTACTTTACAGCTTTGGCTGGGAAGACTCCATCCAAGAAGGGCTGCCAAGAAACCTGCCACATTTCTTCCTCTGATGGGACCTGGTAGCTGTGCAGCAGAGAGCCCGTGTAGTGCCAGATCTTGTAGCCATTGCTGACTCTCAGCCGGGGGGCACAGGTGGCTGTTACGATGTGCTCCCCGTCGGGACACCAAGCGAAGTACGTGGAATCCGAGGCTACTGGTTTGGAAATGAGTTTGTAGTTTTTAACATCCCACACTTCCATCTGTCCCCTGAGATTTCCAAACCCTGCTAGCACCAGGATGTGTCCGTGGGGGCTGTAGTAGGCAGCGTTGCGAGGACCGGTTCCAAAATCAAACACGGGGTCACATTTCAGATTAAAAACTGTTGCTTTGGCAGGCATAAAACCATACACCACACAGAACTCGACAGAATTGGGGCTCCAGACAACATCATAAATAGGGCCAGTTTTTGCTAAAGGAAAAAGAAGATATGCAGCTGTTGTTAGGAGACAGTACCTTGCCAGTGCAATCAAAAATAAAATCAACAGCTATTCTTAAACTTCATGCTTGGCTAAAACGCTGTGATCTAATTACTGACAGAAAATTCATTCTGCCAACAATAGAGGTAGAAACAACATTCTGGTCTTCTGACAATTTTAGTTAAGGTTTACAACAGTGACTGCAGCCATTCCAAGTTACCTCTGTAGGGTCAGCATCAGCACTTTAACAGTAAGCATACTTTTTCATGTAAAAAATTCTTTTATTTTTTCCTCGTTATTCAAGTACGATCTCTCAGGACCTTCTCAAAGTGTCCCACTGGAAACCTGCAAAAACAGGATTTTTATACCAGCTGGATACTAGTTTCTTTTTTAAAAATCTAAGAAACATTGCATAGCTCAGCTTTGCAGAGCTAAAGAATATTATCCATGTCATCTTTGGACTGTGCTCACACACAGTGTTTTATAAGACAGACTTTGAAGTGAGAGAGCACACCAAAAATGGTTTTACACATAATGGTTAAAACTTGACATTGCTACGAGCTATTCTGGGGGTTAGAGGAGATCCTGAAGAATGGTGAGTTAGTGATGGCAACTCATGCAAAATGTAGAGAGGTAAATATAAACCACAGGTCCTTGTAACTTTTCATAATCTGGACAACTCAACCTGTATTTCAGATATATGCCAGGTCCATTACTGACAATTCTTAAATCCAGACATTGACCCAAAATACCAAACTGAGTTAATTGTTCAATCCCATTGTTATTCTAAAGCCTTTTTATCTTTAGAAACTCGACTGTGCAATCACACTGTCTGTTCTCCCTTTAAAACTTTATAGATGACATTAACCAAACGTAACTGCAGAGTTGCATTTTCTGACAGAAAATTAGTTTCATGACAGCAGGCAGCTGGAGAGGCATGAGGGCAGCTTTATTTGGGCTTCAACAGTGACAGGAAAGGCTGCAGTGTGAGCCTCGTGTCAGCCAAAACAAAAAAATCTTCTACAAATGCTGGGGTGAAAAAAGCTTCAAAACTGGACTGCATAGGTAACCAGAGACACAAACCCACAGGAGATGAGGCACCACTCACTCCAAGTGCCCACCACTTGCTTTTGTTGGAAAAAAAGGTTTCACAAAACAAACATCAGTTTGAGTATTTTTTTTCCTTGGAAAGGAGGTGCTGAATTAAATGGAAATTGATTCTAAGCTTCCTGTTAAATAAATATACACTAGAAATAAGTAACTGCAAAGGGCAAATGCTTTAGTACACATGTATTTAAACAACAGGTGTTCTCAGCCCAGGAAATTGCTCCCAGAAAGAATCAAGACAGTGAGTTGTAATCCTGAGTACTTTTCCCCAGTGAATACAGCAACAAAGGAAAATGGGCACAGTTTTGTTACAGAAGACAAACTGGAGATGTCTTCCCAGTCAGCACTAGTACTGAGGAGAAAATATTCACAATCTCTCTACAGCCACTTAACCAGACCCTGTCTACATCACCTCATCCCCAGTGTTTTGAAATACCAGCAACAAACACATCTCTCTGTAATTCCAGACAAGACAAATGTTTAGCATAAACAGCCACAGCTTGGGATAATGAAAAAATACCACTAGAAAATAAATACTTTCAGCTCAAAAAAAGACACTGAAATAAAGCATATCCAGATTGTACAATACAAACTAAAGGACTTTAAGTTGCCAAAATACTTCAAAAAATTGCTCTCACTCTGCCCCACTTGAGTAAAAGTACCAATCACACACCTAAAAGTGCAGGCAAGATTATTCTCTTTGGAAGCATTTTTTTTCCCCACTTCAGATTCTCAGACACTAAGCTGGCTCTGCTGCCCAGGTGTTCCCTTAGTAGACATGCACAATTTCTGTCCTGCACACATGAACACCCTCTAAAGCAAATCATCAGTATATATTAGTTTAAGTGTTTGCCACTGACAAGATAATTCAGCTACTGAAAAAGCCCAAACAACAAAACACCTTATTTCAGAGGAAAAAAAAAATAATTCTGGTGATGAAGTAATTATTTTTCTGTTAAATTGTTTCAATTACACTTACAAGAAACCCCTCAAACATTAAGCAAAGGTCAGTGAACAGCAATCCCTGCAATGAGGAGGTGTCTGAGCTACTCACGCAGCTGCACGACGGCGCTCTCCCCGTTGGTGGCGATGTAGTGCAGAGTCTGCTCTCCGTAGTAGGAAGCTCCTGTTTTATCAACCTCGGTACTGGCTACCACCAGCACAGCAGTGGCTACCAGGACAGACAGGCAGTTAGCTCAACACAGTCACTGCGAGTTACAGAAACCACTTCACAGAGTGCCACGAACAAAGGGAAATCAGTTTGGATATGACTGGGTCACAGCGCTGTTATCGTGCTCCTCTCAATTTAATTTTTCATAAATGTTACTCCAAAAAGAGCAAGTATCTTCCTTTCTCAGGTGAAAAACTTTATCTAAGGCTGTTCATTCACTGTTTAATTAAGAACATCCTTCTCGCAGAATCAGAAAATCACAGAACTCTGTGATTCCCAGCCATAAAAAAAGCCATTAATCTCAGGCAGAAGCCAAGCACCCTGATCAGTCTTCAAATAAAATGTTTCATCAACAGCTTCTGTATGCACATCTATTTTATCCAACTGTGTGCCCCAGGTGATTTCTACATGCCTGTCATACCTCCCCTGTACTCCAAGCAAGGTGGGGTGAAGTAAAATGGCTTTTACAAAATTATTCTGACAGAGCTGATTGCTGACAAACAGCAAAGCAGAGGGCTGTGCAAGTGCTCCCAGTTGTGACACACCTGCCTATATATAATTTTATGTATTAAGACCAGTTTATGCTCCATTATAATCTTATGCTTACAGTCTAAATACATTACCATCACAGAATTCAAAATTTGAATGTGCTATTTGACTGCAAAATTTACCAAGACAGGGAGTATTCTGAATTACAACATCTAAAATCATGGAAGTCAGCAGGGGAAAGTTCCCTCAAGCACTGTCACCTGAACACTAGTGGCTGCTTTTCAGTATTCACCTGCACATGCAAATTAAACACAAACCCCATGCATTAAACCAAGAAATTAAAATCCATAATGGGTGGAATCTAAGAGTTTAAACGTGTTGTACCTTTTTTGTTCCACAGCATTGTCACCTTGTCAGCTTTAAAGAAGCTTTTATTGGCTAGTGCAGACTGAGGGCCCCCAAAGCTGGGGTACTGGTACAACCTAACGAAGGAGGGTGCTCCTTTGCTGCCCGGGACATACACAGCAACCTGCAAAGACACCAGATGGACTGCAGATGATGTTCTTGGCAGTACAGGGCATGCTCATTACTAGTATATTACACTAAAATTACAGTAATTTTTTTCTTTTTGAAGAAAACCAAGAAAAAAAATAGTAAACAACATCAGAAGTACCTTGGTTGGCTGTGCTCCTGGAGATAACACAAAATCATTAACCTTTTGCAAATGCAGTTTATTTGCAATAGTATCTGGAAAAAAAAAAATAAAAGTCACAGATGTGATGAGGTTAATGACAAACCACGTTGGCTTCAATGACTTAACTGCACCTTTTTATGGGCCTGTGTCACAGATAGCAGAGAACAGTACATATGATGACAAAGATTCCTTTTATTAGGCAAACAGCCATTACCTTCCCATTTCAACACATTTTTATTTAGAAAGCCAGCCTGAACCAAGCCCAGGTCTGAAACACAATGTTTAATATTTGAAGCTCAACCAGCAAGGAAGCTTCTGAGCACACAGGAACACAGCTGATGCTGGAAGGCAGACACAGTGCTCATCTCACCCTGCTGGCTTCAGAGGAAGCAGCACCAGTCACCTCCAGGTAACAGGCACCATTACACATCCCTGGAGGAGGCATCCGAGCTTACTGCTGCCCCCCTAACAAACAGCTCACTGGAAATGTGTGTTTAAAAAGTAATTAACAGCCACAACCCACAGTCTTATTCCAGCACAGAATTATGTGCTGAGCAGCAGCCCTCCTGCTGCAACAGATGCTCCATGCTTCCCTTAGGGAGCTTCTGGAACACCACTGAGGCAAATTCTCAGGAAACTGACCAGCTCACAGCCTGTGTTTCAGCTTCCAAAATAAATTGTTTCAGCTTTATATTAAAAAACAAAACAAACCCCAAACCACACACTACTCTTGTCACACCCAGAAGTTTTTCTTGTATTCCTCTAAATTTTTGTTCCAATTCCTTTTTTTATGTTCCTGCTGTTTTCTTCTCCTTTCCCTTTTTTAACTCTATTGACTCCAAATATTCTACCATAAGTAGGACATTTCCTTGAAAAAAATGCTGTAGATTCACAACTTCATTTTTGCAGTCAACTTTCACTCAGAATACACAAGACACAAAGAAGTAATCATAGATCACATTCTCTACTGACAATTTCCTGGATCTCATTAAGTGAGACACAATAGAAAATCAGGGGTCTTTAATTGAAAATTAGATACATTTCATACTAGCTAAGTCACTGAAAATATAAAAGTGGAAATAGACTTCATTAGAACATAATGATTCTGAATTCCAAATTCAAATAGAATGTAAGTCATATTTCTAACAAATAGCAAGAAAAGAAAAAAAAGAAACAAGGGAAAAACCCACCCAAAATAAGATGCTTATACAGAATGCATTGAAACTGTCTCATAGAAATACTTGCGTACTGAAGTCGTTGTTTTCAAAGAAGTGCACTTCATTGTTCACATTCCTGGCACAAATGCTCTCATCATCTGCCCAGCAAGGACACCTGCATTTAAAAGGAAGCATTAGAAACAGTGAACATTTTCCCCCTCTGATTTTTAAAACCAAGTAAGTTCAGAAATTGCACATGTTTCAAATGGAAAAATAACATTTGCATAGGAAAAACCAGCTTGACTTACTGTCCTCCCAGCTCTCTCTGATAATTTCTTTGCAAACAATCAGCACCTGGAAGTGTTACTTACCAGTTCTGCATCTTCTTCTGGATGAAAGATTTTAAACATTTTCCAGTTTTCACATCATGAAGCTGCAGGTTGGGCATCCCTGCTGTACCATCTTTAGCAGCTGCAACAAAACCAGAGACTTCAGTGGTGGTCCCTGGGGGCTCAACCTGCTTCACCATGAGAACATCCCACCCCAGCATTCTACAAGCAACCAAACATGCCTGAAATTCCTGCAAGAAGCATCCTACCCCCTGAGGGACTAAACCTGAGCCTGATAATTGCTTTACCCATTAACATCAGTCTTCCTGCAGAAAGAGATGATGTTTGGATGTGTGGGGTTTCTACTCCCCGTGACAAGACCAGGACCACCAATGCTACCATGGCTTTTTAATGTGTTTTTTCATCAAAATCAAACACTACCTTTATTGTTTGCCCAGAGGATAACTTCTTCACTCCTACATTTTGTTCTCATGGGAATGCCATGTGTTTTGACCACAGCTGCAGTCACAGCTGTATCTGACACACAAAGTGGCTCTGCTGGTTTTTTAAAGCCTCTGTACCCTCCATCCTGCCCAGTGCTACCAGTGACTCAAAGCAGACCCCTCAGTAGGTCTCCCACACACAGCCCATGGCCAGCTCCAGTTCTGTCACCTGTGATGCCTTGTCTGCCCCAGGACACATCCCACACCTCAGCTCACAGCCACCTCCTTCTGTGCCACATTGACACTGCCTGCTGTCTGGACTGAGGCTGTCTGGATCAGGAGCAGCAGCTCCACAAGAGAGGCAGAGGGGAGGACAAAGCCCTCTGGACAATGAAGAGCACTCAGTCAGCTGTGCCTCATGGAGGACACCACTCCTCTGAGGCAGCTTCCCATTCCCCTGTCTATACCCAGACACAAACTGTGTGAACAGCACCCCACTCAAAAACACTCTGCCCTGAGATCAGCTGGTAATTTCTAAAAACACAAGAATCACTTAAAGCAACTGTTAGTACCTGCCCTCTGATGTGCTGTTTGTAGGAAGAGCTTTTGGATACAGCATCCCTCTCTGCTCCCCTCCACAGCTGATCCCCTGTGTCATTTTCTGTATATTTTCTATGCTATTTCACTTAGCAAATAAATACCCTAAAATAACAGGGCAGGTAATGGAAGGCCTGCAAACTGCAATCAAACATGCAGACAGCCTCTGCACTGCTGCAGCTGGTACAATACTCACTGGTGTAGGCCTGCCACGTGGCCAGAACATTATTCTTTGGTGAGAACTCAAGGCAAACTGCCTTGGGGAGATCAAAGGAATGCAGCAGCTCAGCACTGGAGACATTAACAACATTGACTCTGCAACCAAAAGATACTGTTTCAAGAAAACATTCCCAGAACAATTAATTAGCAGCCAAGGTAACTTCTGATTTGTTTGACTCTTCTCGATCTGCCCCACATTTGGCCAATGGGACAAGATGAAGAGGTGTTTTTTTCCCCCTTCTGCTTTTACTGAATTTTTGCATAACATAAGGTAAGTGAAAGTGCTGGTCAAAACATGGCACACATTATCATCTGCAACATTTAAACTCTGAACAGGAGACAAAACAGACTCTCTGCAGAGAATCCACCTACATTTCCACAGAGCTTGAGTTGAACAACTGCCAACACAAGATTCTAACAGAATTCAAACACACATTTATCCCACATAAAGATCTTTTTCCCATCAGTATACAAAGTGTAAGATAGAAGCAAAGACACTGCTGTGAATAATGCAAACATCAACTGCATTTAAAGCCTATACACAGATACTTGTATTAATAACAGCCAGAGGAGAGCAAGTGGCACATCTAACCCAGCCTGTTTAATACAAATTCACATGATAAAATGCACCAACTTCTCTCCATTGCACCAGGCGAAGAGGGAGCCGTCCTTGCTAAAAGCAACAACTTTGCAGTTTTTTCCAGAGTCCCTGTGGGAATAAGAAAAGCATGTTAGTATTCAACCACACTGCATATTTTTAGTTAAAATAAGGAACTCAAAACTCAAAACTATCAAATTTTCAAAAGTTTTCAAAACTATCAATTTTCTGGACTACTGACAGTGAGAACAAATTCACTTACATTTATACATCTGTCAGTTGCAGAGTCTGCCTTTACTTTTTAGAATATTGTTTCTTTTGTGCAAAAGAACAGAAATACTTAAGGTAAGAATACCTTTGAAACGTTGTGCTCTCTGTGAAACTAGGAGGCCCATTCACCATATAAAGCCCTTCGGATCCTCTCACTGGAAGAGCAAACACAAAACCACTTATTTCCAACTCAGAAAACCACCCAAAGCCAGAGCTGCTCCGAATTTGTGAACCTTGAGATCTGCACACACTTTTTTCCTGCTTGCATTTGAGAGCAAACGTGAGAGAGGGAGCTGCAGAAGGTGCCAGGACGTGGCTCCCTCTGCAGCAGCTGCAGGGCTGAGGACACAGCACAGCATTTCCCCTGGTGCTGGTGCTGGTGTCAGCACTGCAGCTCAACTGGGAAAAGGAGAGCATGAAGGAAACACCCATGGAAAATGTCACTCTTTCTAGAGACATTGACAGGCTTAGGGCATGAGAAGACACACCAGCAGTACAGACAGATGCAGGCAGGATCAGGCAGCTGGAATTGTTACACAAGAAGTAAACCACAGTGTTTCCAGGCAGATCTACTGCAACCATGTGAGAACTCAGTGCTGAGCCACACAACAGGCAGCTCTTACACTGACACTAGTTCCCTGCTCTGCATTTTCTTGGGGTACCAAAGGTGCCAACTGAAGTGACAACTGTTTGCTGACAAAGAGGGCTCAAGAGAGACAGCTCTCTCCCAGCTCCATCCACAGGCTCTGCATTACTTGCAGGAAGTGCCAGGGCCAGCAGCACACAGAGGTCTGACAGCAGAGCGGCAGCACTCCTGCTCAGCTGGGTCCATCTGCTCCACACCCAGAGCCCTGGACAACAGTAACATCTGACACCAAACATCCCCCAGATACTCCTGAGCTGCCAAGGGTGCTACTAACAGGATCCCAGGTTGGACGGGACCTTAAGGATCACCCAGTGCCACCCTTCCCACAGCCCAGGGTGCTCCAGGCCCCATCCAGCCTGGGCTGAGACACGGCCAGGGACGGGGCAGCCCGGGGCTCAGCACCCTCACACCAAAGAATTTCTACCCAATATCTGACACAAATCTCCACTTTTCCATCTTAGAACCATTCCCTCCCTCTTCGCCTCTTTCACTGCTCGTCATTAATTAACAAATGTAAATACTTCACACTAGTTTATTGTAGAAAAAGCTCTTTGGGCAGATTTCCCACGGGCCCTCCCCGCAGCCCCCCGGGGCACCGAGCCCCGGAGCCCTCGGGCGGTGCTTCTGACCAGGGCAACCGGCTCTGCTCTCCAGGTCCTCTGTCCTTCTCTCCCGAGCAGCTGCCGAGGTGCGGGAGGTCAGGGGCTGCAGGGAGCTGTGCACACCCACCCGAGCAGCTCCGGCCCCGCACACACCCCGGGAGCGGGGAGAGGCGGCCGTGTCGAGCTTAGAGCCCCGGCAAAGGGAGAAGGCAGCTCCCTGCCGCACGGACACCTCAGAAACAGAGAGAGAAGGCAGGAGGAGCCCCGGGGAACGCCGCCCAAGCGCCGGGAACACGCGGCACTCAGCTCCGAGGCTCCTGCGGGACCCGCAAGGACCGGTGCCCCGGGACCGCCAACTACCCGGCCCGGCGGGGGACGCGGCTGCCGGGGACGCGGTCAGCCCAGCCACCGCTCGGGACGGGACGGGAGTGAAGCCTCTGCCGCCCCCCGGGCCCGACCACCTGCCAGCAGCGGCGCGGGAGGCGCCATCTTGAGCGGCGGCCCGGCCCTTCCCCTTCCGGGTCAGCGTCCGCCGCGGCCCCGCACAGACGACCACGTCGCCGGAAGTGCCGCCCCGCCCCGGCGCGTGTTTCCGGCGGGCGGCGCCGCGCGGTGCTGACGCTGGCAGCGGGCGGCGCGAGGAGCCCCAGCGGAGCGGCGGCGGGGCCCGGGGCGGGCGGCGAGACCCACGGACGGACCGACAGACGAGACGGACGACAGACGGGCACCATGGTGGCCAAGCAGCGCATCCGCATGGCCAACGAGAAGCACAGCAAGAACATCAGCGCAGCGCCGGGAACGTCGCCAAGACCTCGGTGCGTCGGGGGAACGGGGAGGTGGCGGCGGGGGGAGGGGGGGAGGGAAAGGGCCGGCCCGGGCCGGGGTGACGGCGGTGCTGTGCCCGCAGAAGGACGGCCGCCGGAGGGAGAAGGCGTCCGGTCGGGCCCGGCTGTTGGGCCGCTCTTCATCTTCGCTGGTTTGCGGATCAGGTAAGTCAGCGGAGCGGCGCGGGCGGGCGGGCCCGCGTGGCGGGGGGTGTGCGGGTTGCCCCCCTCCCGGGGGCTGCGTGTCCCCCCAACGCCGGGGATCTCCGGCCCCAGGGGACGCCGGTTTCGTCCTGGCCCACCCCCCCGCTCTCTTGCAGCCATCTTCCAGATCATCCAGGAGCATCCGGATGGGCATGTGAGGGTCCCCGCCCGCCCCCAGCGCTGCCATGGACTGTCCCCCCGGCCGGCGCCCGCCAGCCCCGGTTCCTCCTCGCAGCGGCTGCCGCGGAGCGGTGCCGGCACCGGCCACGTCGGCATTCCAGTCCCGTCACCATTTCCGAGTCATTCCGAATTTTCTAAGCCCGTGCCACAGTGCCTTGACGAGC
The DNA here is from genome assembly GCF_003957555.1 of Calypte anna. Lineage (NCBI taxonomy): Eukaryota > Metazoa > Chordata > Aves > Apodiformes > Trochilidae > Calypte > Calypte anna. Next base: position 25,323,671 of record NC_044255.1, read on the forward strand.
ACCACATGTACAAAGCAATAAAACGATATTGTTTGATCTGCAATCGTGGACCCACTTATTCGGTGAAGTGCAGCCCCGTGCTCTGTAGAGATGCCAAACTGTACGCCATGTAGATACGTAGGAACCGACACCTGCTGCAGAACGCCCGGGCCTGAGAGTGTTGTGAGTCTCTGTATAAGCTGGAAATGGTTTTATTTAAAAAGTTGGAAGCCAGGATTTTCATTTGGAAGCACGTTCCCAGCGACGCCGTGGGGCCGCGCGGCGCTCCCCAGTGACTCGTCCTCTCGTACACGTAGAGTAGTGCTGCAGCATGTGGCAGTGCCCGACACGCTTATCACCACGGAAACTTCAGCCTATACCTCTTTGTCCTAATAAATGCAAAATGCTTGTTTGTATAGAGCTAGTGGGTGTTGCTGTAATTAGAAACCAGCAGGATAGAGCGAGCAGCTGCTTTGACAGGACGGGCATGGAGCCAGAGGACAGCAGCGTGGCTCCCCAAGCACCTCTCCTGCCCATGGCCTCGGATGGGCTCTGGATGCTTCTGGGATGACTCTCTACCACTGGTGACAGCTTCTCCTTCTGCAAAGTCCTGTGAATGTCAGCAAGGTGCTGGGAGCCTGCCCACGGCCCTGCTTGCTGTGCAACACCGCAGAGTGTGGGTGTGTCTCGCAATATATATATATTTAATTCTATTTAAGGTAAATCCTGCTTTCAACTCTTCTCATCTAATGACGGATCCGGTGCATAACTGCTTCTCTATGGACAATCACAGGTCCTGCTTAGTGACACTGAAGAAAAAAAGGAAAAAAAGCCCTCTTTACATCTGTAGACAACTGTAACTGTAGATGACAGTGGAAAATGCTGCTGTTGATGTGTTTCATTGCTGTGGCCCCAGCTTTGCCGTGGCTTCTCTTGTAAACAAAGCTGGTCTGAGATGGTTCTGCTGCTACATGCAGCTGCTGGAGGAAGGTGCTTTTTTTTCCAGGTTTCTTAGCAGAAGACGAATTGTAAATCTTTTACATTAGAATTAATAGAAAAATGTTTCCTGTTAGAGGTGAATTAAATGCCTGTTAGCCGTGAGAAGAGCAGATCCTTTGTGTGAGTTGTCGTATTCCATTTTAAATCATGGGACTGCTGCAAAACCAGTGCAACCAGGAGCATGCCCAGGCCCGAGCTATGTCGGGTAACACACGTTCCCCCCTGCTCGGACCCTCGTGTTCTGTACGTGGTGATGGAGGGGGAAGTATGTAATACCTCTGATTTTAAATAAAGTTCTTTTCAAAGGCGAGTTGTGTTGGTTTGAGGTTGGCCAAATGGTGGCCTTGCTGGGTGTTGGAACCCTCAGTGCAGCTGAATGAGTGGAGCCTCTTCCTGCAGGAGCCCGGTGCTGGGGTTATGGGGACGGCCGTGAACCGGTGCTGCTCCCTGCCCCCGGGGCCCGGCCCCTCTCTCCGCAAGGGTGGGTGCGTGGCTGCTGCCCTCCTCTCTGGTCCCTGGGGATGCAGCCCAGGCCTGGCAGGGTCCCGTCCTCTTCCTACTCCCGCAGCTTTGTCGCGTGGTGCCTCTGGAAAGCGCTGTTGGCTCCAAACCGAAGCGTTCCGTGTCACAGGGGTGAAGGAGCAGCCAGAGCCAGGAGCCGGTGCGGGCTGTGCGGGATCCAGGGCTCAGCTGCTCTGCGGTGTGAGCTGATCGGAGCCTGAGCCGCTGCGGCGGGTGAGGCATTCAGCACCGGGGAAACGCGGTCCGAGGGACACCGGCGCCTGTCCTCGTGCCGGTGCGCGGCGGCGGAAGCCCCCGCGGACTCTGCTCCCGTGGTCCCGGTGTGCGGGGAACACCCGGGTCTACCCCCGGGGGTGGCGGCAGGACGGGCCCCGCGGCCTCCCGGGGCTGGAGCCGCGACCCACCGAGTGCCCAGCACCGCTTGGGCAGCTCCGGCGCCGTTCGCGCCTGTTCCCTTCCCCTCAGCACGGCACGAACCGAGGGGAGGGATGAGAAACGGCGGTGACGCAACTGAGCTTTGAGCATCCATAAACCGCGTGTCCCCTGCGCACACGCGGGGCTCAGAGACACCTGAGTGCACCGAGTGTCAGAGACCGAGAGCTGTGTCTGACAGACGGGGAACCGCTGCGCCTGTCGCAGCAACCGCTGCTCGGAAGCCCGCGGGCTGTGCTGGGAGAGCCCGCAGCGGCTGCTCCGCACCCGGGGAGGGGGCTGCGTCTGAAACGCCGGTCCCTGCACAGCAGGGCGAGGGGCGGACCTGCACCGCGGCCCAGCACGGCCGAACCGGGCCGAGGGCAGGCCAGGCGGTCCCGGGGACGCCCAGGCCGGGACAGTGCGGGCTCCGCGGGTCAGGAGTCCCCGGCCGGTCCCGCCCTCCCGCAGGCCCCGCTGGAGCCCGCCCGCACCTCGACTGCGCCGCCTTGTGGCAGGCGGCCGCCATTGCAGGGGAGCTCGTGGCACTGCGGGCCCGGCACCCTCCGTCCCACTGAGCCCGACCCGGCCCGATCCGGTCCGGTCCCGCCACCCCGGCGCCCTACCGGGGTCAGCGACCCCGCACCGAGGCGGGACCGGCGCTCCGTCACCTCCCGCAGCAAGCCGCCCCGGCCCCAGATCCCGTTGGTAACCCGAGAGCGTCCCCCGCGCCCTGGCCGGCACCTCCGCCGGTTCCCGGACCCGCGGGTCCAACGTTCTCCCCGGCAGCCCGAGGCGCCACAAACACCGCCTGTCCCGCTCCCCACAGCGCAGGTTCCCCGGTAACCCCCGGACCAGAGCCCCGCACCCCTCACAGCCTGTCCACAAAGGAAAAGCACAAGAGCAGCGCACCCCAGGGTGTGAGCAGGAGCAAATCCCTGTGTGCTGATTGAGTCCAGGAATACCCGGTGGGAGATGCTGCGCTGGTGCCTGGCCCTCCGAACCGCCCCAGCCCACACCTCTGGTCCAGGGGACTCGCCCTGGTGAGCAGAAACGCAGTGAAACTTCCTCAGACTGGAACCTCCCAGAGCCTGCTCAGGCCCATCGCTAAGCATCTCATCAAGCATTTCCTCCACTCCTGTCGGGTCAACCCCTGTCCCAAGCAACCCCGAATTGCTTCTCCACGCGTTATGCTGAAACTATGGAGTCATTTCAAAGACATGCACTATAGCACTGCTCCCCAGAGGAGAGTTTTACACCTCGAGAGTCCACTTGGACACACATGTGGACACACAAGCTCCCTCAGCCACTTCCCCAGGAAGAGCACCCAAAAGCCATCTGGAGGGGCACGGCTGCCCCAGCCCCACGCAATGCCCACGCTGGCAGGCAGCTGATGGATATCGCTGGTGCTGTCACAGGCATGGACAACAAAGAAGTGCTTTACAGCAGCGGGGAGCTGACTGACACGGTGTGCACAAAGCAGCCAATACAGCCTGACAGCAGCACAATCGATTGTCAACAAAACTTCCTCCATCCTCTCCAAAATCAACCATTTAATAACCTCAAGACGATGTTCTCACCATGAGGAACTGCTGTTGCTTCCTCTCCCCAGGCAGCAGCTTCTAACTGCCTCGTGGGAAAAGGCAGCATCTATGCAAAAACCATTTCTGCCATTTTATTGTGTCCTGCACAACAAGAGAAGTTGGCATTTAGAACCAAACACAGCTTACCACGAGGAGAAAACTAAAACCAAACCTGACAAGTGGAGTGAAGGATTTCTACACCAGATCTTTGTTTCATCCACTATTTCCAGATTTACTAAATGCTAAACTGCTCTCCAGAACACCTCTAAGTGTATCGAGCTGTGGCTCTACAGCAGAGCTCACACAAAGACAACTCCACACCACACAGCACAAGCATTACACAAGGGAGAGGAGATGCACAGACCCCAGCCCCACGGGCACACAGGTGCTTAGGACTCTCTTCTCACCAGCTCCTCCATCAGCAGCTTCAGCCATGTTCCAAACATCACCTTTCTATTCCACACTTAAAGAATTAGCAGAGTCCCCTCCATAAAAGTTCTGATCAACTGTTCAGCTGCAAGACTTCTGTTCCCAGAACTCCTGATTTGTTCCTTTTTAGGTGCTTTACTAGTTACATCCTTGCTGTATAGTTGGAATGAGCTGTTCATCACACTGGAGGGAGAATACACTCAACTATTAATGTTGATTTCTGTGTGCAAAGCTCTTGTTTCACTAGAGGATTTACAGCAGTGTGCACACATGCTCACAGCAAGCCCAGAGTGCCAACCTACAGCTGAAAATCATTTTAGTGTTATTACTTCAGCAAATACTTCCTTATATATAAAAAATATATTTATCTAAAATACACTCACACACGTGGCTTTCCAAGCTGTGCTGTGAACTGACACTTACCAGGAAGGTGTGATGCTCCGAGCTTCTGGAACATGGGACAGAGAGGCTTCCTTGAAATCCGAAGACACCAAAACTTGCAGTTCCCAGCACTGCTGCTTCTGTTGTTTCATCCAACACAAACCTGACCAGAGTCAGACATACACACAGGTAAGAAATTGCAGAAAACCTTTGCAGGCAACCTGACAAACCACAGCACATGTCTGCTTCTTAACAGCAGAGTCTTCATTTAACACACCAAGCTGCCAAACTGCTTCAACACACCCAAGTGTTATTTACAGGTATCAGTGCAAAACCAAACCAAGAGGGTCAGTGACAGCACCAGAATTATGCTTTTCCTGGAGTAAAATTAAAGCATCTGCTGCAAGAGAAGTAGTTATAAATTTCAGCATTATTTTTTTACTGGCTCAAAGTTACCTTTCTTCACTCTGCTAGGAAAAAAGGTGCTACTGAATGTAATTACACTGTAACAACATCTACAGCCAAAAAAAAATTCAACAAAACTGCAGTTTAATTTCAGAAAAGGTGTTAAAATATATATTTATACATCAATTTGACACACTGTGTTAGTTTACACAAATGATGGTCTCTCTTGAAACTGTATTTATGAAATGTACATTTTTAATTTAAATACTCAGTATACACTGCACTTAATCTGCATGTTGCATTTATTAAATACATTAAAATCTGCAATGTAACAAAACGTTTTCTGCATACGAAATTCAAAAACACCATTTTAATGAACAAAAGATGGCTCACTTCATTTATCTTTTTAAACAACTAGTGTACAGCACACTAGTTCAGCTCCACCAACACCAGCTGTTCTTTCTTGTTTATTTGACATTGTTCACAGACTATTACATATTACAATAAGAGTGCTGGATAAAAACATGAGGTACGAAAGTGGTTCAAAGATTATAGGGTCATGCAGATCATGCTAGACAGCAAAGAAAGTTTGTGAATGAGAAAAACACTAAATAAAAATACATAAAGATGTGCATTATGAAATAAAAATTAAAAAAAAAAACCCAAACAAACAAAAAACCAAAACCTCAATTACACAGCTTTGCTTCTTTTGGTTACAAAGTAGGTTGAACAATTTTCACAGCTTTTTATTCCCACCCAAAAAAAAAACACAACAAAACCCAAACCTATACGAAATGTCAAAAAGCAGAGGAATCATGGCAATTTCTCTCAATTAGAAAGTAGAAACAGAAATGAGCAAAGTTTTCTTCATCAAAATAGCCCATCAATTATTTATTATATCACAATAACTGGTGACTACCTGTACAGATGCACTATGGTTTTCATACTTACACTCTATACAAAATTTACATTCAAGCTGCATCTTTACTACCGTAAATAAATACCAAAGGTAAATTGCCATTAGTGTTAGAAATATGCCAGGATTCTTTTGTTCCATTATTGCCTAAACATTTTATCTATTAAACGCAATCCCATCTATCATTTTACTGATACATACATTTATTTAAAAAAAAATAAAAAAGTTCTGTGACATTGTTCATGTACATTATGAAAATAGCAGCCCTGTAATAAATAAAACAAATGAAACTAATGTAGGCAAATGTTACTTATATTGAAAGAACAGTGGCTCTTCAGATGAATTGTTACTGCTTAGCAGATAGCAAGGCGCAAAGTAATCCACGGGAAATGGAAACCTTGGAGAGCCACCCAAGCCCCTGCAGATCTCACTCCTGCACACCAAGCAGAGGCATCCTGTGCACCAGGAACTCCCTCTCAGACCTCCCTCGGGCACTGGTGGCTTAAGGGACACCACCTGCAGGCCTCAGACACCAGTGAGGGGCAGCTCGTGTAGAATGATTGTCTAATACTGAAAAGGCCAAAGAGACAAGAGAAGCGTGGCTGCTGGCTGGGACAGAGGTGAGGGAGGTGCCAGGGCACAGGCTGCTCGCAGGCTCTCGGGGAAGCTTCACGCCGAGGAGACATTCGGTTGCTGTGGGGGTTGTGCTGGCTGAGGAGGCTGTGCTGTCACTGCTTGTGAAGTGCTACTGGGGTTGGCCTGTTGGCTTGAGAGTTGGGATAACTGATCATTGTTTGAAAGAGATTTTAACAGTGCGTTCTCACGTTCAAGTAAAGAGTTCCTTTCAACTAATTCTTTTATTTGTTCCTTCAGGACTTCCACTTCTTCTCTTACTGCATACATCAAATGGCTTTTCACTAGATCCTGTGGAAAACAAGGTAACAGTTACACCAAGTTGGAGAATGGTTTCATTCCACTCCAGCCCCAGAATTTACTCTATTTTACTGCTTTACTCATCACTGAGGTGATGAGGCTGGAAAAACTACAACAGTTGTCACTAGAAGTATAAGAATAAATTGGCCTTGGAGAGACAATAACATAATCCTTTTATGAAGTACTGATGTAAACACTTTGAAAATATGAAATATGTCTCTTGAATCAGTTTTTTTTTTGCTCTTTTAAAAATATATCAAACATATTCTCAATTAACAGATTTTTACCCCAAACTTAACTAGCTTCTGTTTTCTATCATGCCGGACAGACACCTAAAGGTAAGACTGCTAATCCGGTCACCTCCTGGGTACACAGTCAAGACAAAGATAATAAATTTAGCAAGGTAACAAGGACTGAAATATTACAATAATTATAAATTCTTGGGATGGCAAAATCTGTGTCTTATCTTTGGCAAGTCTGTGTGCCAGTGATTTATGAAAAGACAGAACCCCTTTTTTTGCTGTATAAAAACTCCAAGAAAAAAGGAGAAGTCTTGGGCAAAATTTTATCTAAATTAGCCACTCTGAGGAGAGAGTTGTTAAGTAAAGAAAAAACAAGAGAGCAATTGTTTTTTTTCTTTTAAAGGTGGTGTTATTGTCTCCTTTCCCTGAAATAGATCTTTGTAATTTGCTTAAATCATAAAGCCTGTATTTTTGTAAATTTGTGTGACGTCTATGAGTAGTGGCTGATTTTTCCTCACAATCAAAATATAAAATAATAGCTCGGATCATAACAAGTGCAAAAAGGCCCCTATATCAAACCCTTTGTTTCCAACATTCAGCAGTGAAGTTACATTGGAGACAAGGACCAGAGCTACATTCCAGGTACTGAGACTGAAAGAATCAGCTCTGACCTGGAGGTAGGAGACTGTATCACTCCATGCCAGCCAAGCACTAAGGTCTACAAGAACCAAGAAAAAAAGCCTTCAAATCAGCCAAAGCAAAAATCAAACAGATGTAACTGACGCTGAAAAAAATGCCAAGGATGGCATTGTGACAAGTAAGAAAAAGAAGTGATAAACTTAGCTGAAGCAGGAGATATAAATGTGCTACTTCATCTCAGCACTGCTTTAAGTTCAATCAGCTCATTCACAGAAATTTGTAAAAGAATTCACTTAAGAGCACTTCTGGGCACACAGTAAAAGCAATCATTACTTGGGGTCATCCCATAGTTGATACAGAAAATCTGTTTTTTCAAATTATGGTCTCAGTTTGACCTGACTGGAAGGATTGTTACAGACTCACAACACAGCTGGAAATTTATGAGTAATACTGAACAACTAATCCTATTAGAAATAACTTTTTACTTACCATTGCCTGTTCTATTTTGTTGTCAATGGCAACAACGCTTGCACCAGATGCACTGTAAATACAAGGAGAAAACTTTGTGAGTATCACTGTAACATTCAGTTAAAACTATGCACCCCCTGGTACCCCCAGGACTCCCAGAATGAGCTTCTCTGAGCAGCTAATGGTTCAAGCACTCTGTACACGATCATGGTGGGTTCCTCCCTCCACCCAGTGCAGTCAGAGCTCTTAAGAGACACTGCTCCTTCAGTTTACAATTCCTCAGACTATACTTATGACACCCATAACCATAAAAATGCATTAGAATAAACAGTAAATCAACTGCCTTTGATTCCTTGCCTCATTTTACAGCTTTCTTCACTGGGAAAACAGGGATCCGTGGGATACCCACAAGGCCCTTATCTCTACAGTTTTATTTCTGCTGAACTCCTTTTATAAAGCACTGAAGGAAAAAACCCCCAAACCTCTTATATTTATTCTCTGGTTGTACTTGAAGACTACTTTCCAGTTAAAATGTTTCTGGATCAGCACTGTCTGTACCACTTTGCAATTGAGTGGCAGCAGACAGAACCCAAGCCCTGAGCTCCACCAGTGCTGTGTTCTGATGAGTTCTCACTGGATCAGCATTATCTGTGGCTGGCTGTTCACAGCAAGGGTCAGCCTTGTTCACAGACACGCTGGTGATGAGCAGCCCAACAAAACATCTCAGCCATCACTGTAAGAACGTGTTTGCTGTGTGAATCAAGATGCTGAGCTATGCCTTAAAGTCCTGGCTGACAGCAACCCAGGCCTCGCTATTTTTGGTCAGTTCTCCAGTCACAACACAGGAGCACAAGCCAGTTCCTCACTCCTAACTCTGGAGTCAGGATTTGGGGGGCTGGGGCTGTCCCTGCTCTCTCCAGCCCCAAGGCAGTGGAGGAGCCAGGCTCCCTGCAGGGGCTCTGCCCAGGCAGCTCTGATAACCACTGATAATGCTCCCCGGAGGGGGAAGCTCCTATCAGCAGTCTGCAGCTACGTTTAAAAAAAAAAAAAAGTTAGCACCCGGGAAAAAAGCAAGGTTTGTGGCTGTGCTTGGAAACATGCTGCCCCGAAAATACCCAACAGGCAGGGAAAAACTGCTCAAGGCTTTTCAAAAGGAGTGTCAGCAATGTGCTCAGCAGTATTAACTACATACATGAAACAAGGCTCAACTCCTGAGAAAAGATTAGACTATTTAGAGAAATCCATTTTCCCAAGTCTCACAAGAACTGTCAGTACCCAGCACCAAGCACTTGCAAGTGCAGGGAATCAGCTTTTCAGAGTAACAGCCTCTAGTTCTACACTGAACAGAGCTTGTAATCTAAAACAGAACTGCTAAACACCCATTGCACAAGAAAATTGTTCCAGTGTCTCCCTGTCTTCTGAGACCCTCTAAAGCTGTATTTCATGGAAAACTCCTCACAATACAGAGCATTTGTAACTCATTACAAGTTTAAGTATTCCATTCCATCCTGAATTACTGTGTTTTGATCCATCTGAAACTGCCCACAATGTCTGTGTTCAAGAGTCACTGAAACCTCTGATGATCCCTGTCACAGCCTCTCATGAACACCACCCCAGAGCAGCTCTGAAGAGGTGAAGACAAGAGGGGAAAAATTAGAGTAAACAGCACACTTTTTAGTGGGACCTACTAGTGTTTCAGTATTATCAACCAAATATAATATTGTTTTAAAAGTGTTTGGTAGCCCTGTTAGCACAACACATACCAACCAGTGTACAGCCTTGCTGAAAACAGAGGTGTTTTATAGTGATCAAACAAGTGTTGTTAGTAAAGCATTATATTGCAGTTCAAGACAGCTCAGTGACTACAGACTGTTCCAAAACACAAATCCTACTCCTTTAAATACAAGTTTACCAACAAGGGCTACGTTTTAGGAAAACCCATCTGAAGCTCCCATGTCCCTATTACCATACGAAGGTAATGCAGTCACTATGCCAAGAAGCCATCATTCACCTTCTAAATCCTCTCAGTAACTGTGCCCATGGAAAAGACAAACCCATGAGACTTGTGCCCTTGGCAACACCTATGTGAGCACTGGTAACACCTACGTGTGCTGGTAACAACTAGTATTTCACTAGTATTTAATGGTTTGAATGTTACCAGCAACCTTCCCTGCCATGATGTGTCAGTGAAAAATAAACAGGTGTCTATTTCACTGGAGCAATTTAGCAACCTTTCACTGCCTACTGCAATAGCACGTGGTTAGCTTTGCTGACTTCAGATGGTCCCAAGGGATGGCTGCTCATGGGACAATCTGTATTTGATGGAAGGAAATACTGAAATTGCACAGAAGAGTTTTCTATTATGCTTATGCTAAAGTCTCCTAACTGAAGCCCCCGAGGTTCACCAACTGCTTCTGAAGGAGCTGCAGAATGTAATTTGTCTACTGCCAGCATGCTTACGATCCTTGTGTTCAACAGTGTGGTAACCCCCACATTTTGGGATGGGGAAACAAAGGGATTCTCAGGAAGTTACACATGAGTTTACCATTTTCACAGCAGAGATTTCTCTTTCACAAACCAGAGACAAAAAAAAAAAAGCCCCAAAGCTCTGTACCTGTGCTCCAGCTACTGGTGTCTGACAAAAGATGTCCAAGAGGTGAGGGCACAGCCAGCTTTCCTGGCAGAGCCACACCAGCCCACCCCACTCCTGCCCATGCCCCTTCCAGCCCCTCCTGGGGGTTTCCATTGCAATTTTATTGTTGAAAGCTTTTGGGCTTCAGGCACCCAGTAAAGCAAAACTGCATCATGTGATCTAAAGACAACCCAGTAACTGGGTTATAAATGCAAAATCTGCTAAACCTTGTTGAGGACTCTGGAATCTGAATAGATTAGAAGCTTAGAACTTGCATCAGCCCTGAGGAATTTGCTTCTATATTTTTACAAATACTTGTTTTTACCACAGTGTTCAACAGCAAAGATGCAAGACTATTTTTAAAGGAAGCCACTTACAGTCTTCTACCAGAATTTAATTTTCTTCTATATCCCATGCTTCCAGTACTTGATTCAGACATATATAAGACTCAGATTTGTGAAGCCTCAATCTTTACGATTAAGTACTTGATTTTAGTGGTTTGGATTTTTTTAGTCGGCTTCCTGATCTTAAGAGGCATGAAAACAGAGAAAGAGATGAAGGCTACACCTTATAGTAAACTTTTGGCCTACCTACCCCATTCTTACTCATAGCCCTGAAGTTTATTTCACTTAAATAATGAAACCCCTGGAACCTGAATATTGGCTCTGTCCCATAAATACCAGAAAGTGACATAATTCAGAGCTTAAAGCAAATATGTAAATTTGTACAAGTTTCTGCTAGAAAAGGAAGATGTGCTTTTGAAACTTAGCCTAATGCCACTGCAGCAAAATACAGAGCAGGATGCATTAGCATTACTTTTAACCACCAGTGTTGTAGGGTACACAACTTGTTGCTAAGCAAACTTTGAAGGAGTCAGTTAAGCTTTGCAAGTTGAAAAGCCTCTCAAGTCAAATACAGCAAGTACAATGATGAAATGGTTATCAATACTTCAACAGCTTCTACAGAGCTTGCTAAGCAGAAGTATTGTGACAAGCCAGAGCATCACAGGCATGAAGTCACATAATCACTACGACTTCAACTAATGCTGACAAAAAAACAGCCCCCCTTCAAAACCATCAAAGTGCGTGAAAGAAACAGCTTGCAGCTACTGATGAATTAATTAGTGATGTGCCTCTGAGAGGCCACACCCATAGCAGATGTGACTTTGCTGCACTTCACTGCAGCTTCTCGCCATGAGTTCAGTGCTAACTCAGTGGGTTTACTTCATCCTTGTCTCTTGCCATGGTTCACATTTGTTCCCCATCTAGCTTTACTTAAGCAGAATGAAAGCAAGCCAGAAAGCTTCCTTTCCTGGTTTTGAGAGTGAAAGATTTTAACTTTGCAAAATAGTGTTTAAATATAACATTTTCACAACATCTTTTCAGATACAGGACTCAATAGCCAGAATGTCAGAAAGCTTCCCCTTTTTTTTTCTGGTAAAGGAAGCTGCAATTGTTTCAGTGCAGCTCAGCTAGTAGCTGACTGGCATTAAACTCTTCCAGCTTACACATGTATGATACATGCATAATGAAAGAAAAATGAAGAAAACACATCACATTGTCTATGTTAGACTTGTTTAGCTTTAAGTTTCAGTGCGAATACTTCACTTCTATGACTGCTTTCAGATCTCCAGGCTGCAGCAGCCTCATATGAAGTTCCAAACACAAGCAGCAGTTCTGTGCAAACAAAAATGACGAGAAACTTGCGTAGAGCAAAGCTGTTCATGCATACCCCAGCACGTATGCATTCCATACTGAAGCATTCATACCTATCCCAGAAGGTCTTTGACTCGCGTAACTTGTTGAAATGGAACGCTTGGTAGAATGCAGTTGACGGATTCCTATGAGATCCAAGAATCAAACAGACATATTGAAAATGGGTACATAACAAAAATACTAACTCTCTTACTCAGCCTGCATTACAAAGTAAATTAGATGTCCAAACAGGTTAAATTTATGTCCAAAAGTTTACACACTTCACAGTACCTACAGAACAGTTTAGTGACTGTAGGGCCCTACTGTTTCTATGGGTTTCCATTAAGAACATACTGATCCCAGAAGAATAAGTAATCCTCAAGCCCTATGGATCTTCATGCTATTTCAAATTGCTACTGTAAAAAGACGACTGTAAAGCCACTACTGAAGTATTTCATGTCACCCTGACAATCATGCAAAGGAAAGCTGTATAACACCTAAATTCAAAAGATACCTTTCACACTTCACAAAACATCTCCACAAACAGTACTCAGTGCTTCTGTTCTACTTAGCACCCTACTTTATATTCTAAACGTGAGTTCTCCAAGGGGACTTACAAGTCAGAGCTAAATATGTCACATTCAAGCTATGACAGATGAAGTTACAACTGAAAACCATATCAAGTTAAAATTGAAAAGTGGAATCTAAAATATCAGTAACTTTGTAAGCAGCTGTCAGTCATCCTCAGGCTCTCTTCTTGATGTGCAAAGGCAGCTGCTGTTTGGAGGCCCTTTGCCAGGCACTATTTGGAGCCTCACCCTGGGTCTCACAAGCCTTTGACACAAGCTCCAGCAACCCTGATGAAAATCAGTCTCTGCAACACAAACACTGTGACCAGTGCCACCCCTGAGAGAGCCTGACCCTCATGCAGAGCTCATCAGGCCCCTAGACAGCAACAATATCAAGAGTGAACCTTGGATACCTCATTTCTCCAAAGGCTCACCTGGACACTTACTGCTTACAAGGTACTGAGGATGAAGCACAAAGTCAAAATTCTCTACTGCTATTGGCTTTATCAGAGCATTATACTTAAGTTCAGCAACTCCTTTTATCAACACCACAGTTCATCCTCACAATGGTGCAGCTATGCCAGTCCTAGAGAAGAATGCAACAGCTTGGCTGGAAAATCTCCAGAAAAGCTAGTATTAGTTCATATTCCTTTTAAAGCAAGTTTTACCAAGTTATGTATATTGTAAGTTTACATCAATGTTAAAAGCACAGGTGCCCAACCCTTTCCTAAGTTTGTGGTAAGAATACTTCTTAGAACAACTGTTATCAAGTTATTATTTCCATTTAAGTATAATTACTGCATAGTTGAAATCAGAGAATGAAACAGCAACAAAAATCACAGAAGCAGGATCATAGCAAAACACTACCAGAAGTCACCAGACCCTCATTTGTACATATAAAAAAAAAAGCCACACACAAAACAAAACCCCAAATTCCCTGTAAGTCTGGAATTCAACTTAAAATCTGCTACGGACACTGCTTGATCAAGCTGACAAATCCCATGCTCTGCTGTTGGTACTGCTTATTTTCTTAAGAAGTATTGCACATTAGGTGACAACTAAACATAGGAAAACCAACACAATAGCTAAAGGACATTTGAGTGATACAGGGACTTAACACAGAAAGGAATCAGCATCTGGAGATCAAGAGATCATTCCTTTGTTGAAGGATGAGGCCCAAGCTCTTCTTTCCAATTCAGTTGTTTGTGAGGAATATGCAGAAAGTCTCTTCCTCAGAAAGTGACTGTAAATAGAAAGTCATTTAACTTCCAAGATAAATTTACTTGCAGCGTATAAAAGCCCTGTTTCTATTGATAGGTATAAAAAGTTGTGGCTTATAACCACGTGACATGTATTTCATACAGTCCATTTTTATACTGATACCTTATGTGCTATACATTATTGAACTATTCTTAAGCAAGCATCTGAAAAGGTATGAAAAAGTTTTCCTGAATAAATTCTCACTTGTACCTTTTGTATTACTTTAGACAACCAAGAGAACACTTCCTGCTCCATAGCTATATTCTAGCAAGATATTAGTTGGAGGTAGGAGGATGCTACCTAAACAGGAAAAGCAAATGCACAGAGGTAACATGAATGATGCCTGATGTGAAGGTCTGAGCAAATATGACTGAGTTTCAGACTGTTGAGACATCTATTTTTAACCACATCAAACAGCAAAAGGTTAGGGCATTACTGAAAACTCTTTTCAGTTTGCAGAAACAATGGATAAAATGGCTTACAGAAGCAGAACAACTCAGCCTGCTGTGGTTAATGACACCAGCATCCTTCTGACACTGCCTGAACTGAAGGCAGGGACAGCCTGGACCAGGGGAGCAGATTCCTCACACCCCCACTCTGGGAGACAGACGGGTGCAAGAGGTCAAGACTCAGCCCAGTTGCTGGCAGGGTGACAAACTGGAGCCCATGGCCAGCCAGAAAGGGGCTGTCCCTCACCCTGACCCAGAGAACCAGAGCCCACCTCCTCGTCCCCAGGAGGGACACCAGGTACTTCTCCTCTGCCTCTGGAGGGACAGAACAGGGATTGACAAGGACAGAGAGGCCCCATTCCACCCCAGAGGCTATGACAGTCAACTAGACAAGCACATTCCAACCTTCAAACTGAATCTTGATTGGCAAAAAATGCCTCTGTCTCTAAAAAAGTCCTGCAACACCTACCTTATTTATTTCCTTTAAAAGCTCAAAACCATCAACCTTTACAACATTCCCATGTCACTGTTACTAACAACAATTTTCATGCAACAGAAATCTGATCCAAATTTAAAGGATGAGAATTTGTTCAGTTCTCTGAATACCTGAAACTTCCAAGTTGTGCCTTGGAAAGGCACATCCAAAGTCTCATCTCACAGCTGAAAGAGTCTCCTCCCACTGCCATACAAACTTTATTCTAGAGAGCTCTGCTTTGCCAGAAACCATGCCCATGGAAGCTGGCAACTTTTCAAGTATACAGATAAATGCCTTTTAGTTTAAATAATGACATTGGCTTTGGAAGTGCTGGGTATCAGCTCAGTATATAGAGGCTGCTGAACAGAAGCCATTACCTTTGAAGGAGGAGCAGTAACATTGCTCTTCACAACACAGCTAGCTTTCAAACCACTTCCCAGCTTCAGCAGCTAAGGGTAAGAAGAGGAGGAACACATGAAGAATATCACACTTCTTTTTCCCCAGGGTGGCAAAATAAAAAATTCACACGAGAGCACCTCAGACAGTTCTCTCTCAATATCACCATTCTTTTCATTCACTTTGAGGACAGGAATGATCCAGAAGATTAAAAAGGCCTCAGTATCTGTCTCTGAAGAACATAAATTCACAAGTCAGATAACCCGTGCTCAATACCTCAGAGAAAAAACAAAGCAAAGCAGAATCACCTGTTTAACATCACCTAGACAGCAGCAAGCCAACACAGATGGCCTTTGCAGAAGCTTACATGTGACAAAGACTCCATCTGAGAAAAATCAACAGACCTCATATAGAAATGACACAGAAGATGTGACCACTTTATAAAAATCAGTGGAGCTTTCAATGCCACTCAGCATGACATTCCTTTAAGTAAGAAGATGGGTCCATCATTGGTAAGTACTGTGTATACATGGCTCTCCAGTGGTTCTGTGGAAGGATGCAAACAGAGCTCTCCAGAGGCCTCTTCTGAGCATGTTACAGGATACCTCATCCATGACTTGGACAGTGGAGTACAGGCTATCTTTATACCTGCAGATGATCTGCAAACACTCTGAACAGCAAGAATAGAATAGAATTCAGGAAGATCTTGCCCAATTGAAGCCATGGTCTGAAATGAAAAGGATGCACTTCAAGAAGGATAAACATGAAGTACTATGCTCTGTATGTTTTTTTTAGCAATAAGCAGCTACATAAGTACGAAAGATGGAGCAAGTAACTGACTAGTTTCTCTTCTGTGGAATTGCAAAGAGAAGTTTTAAAAGACTTTGCAAAGGTGTCAGACTTCCAATACTCCTCTAGCACAGGATGTACACATGCTAACTGAAGTCGTGCTTTTTTCAGCCTGTGTCCTGAACTGTGATTTTACAGCCAGTTTTGGATACCAGCTCTGCAGAAGGATATAAGCCCAACAAAGTCCAGGTAAGACAGCTAGGAGATGTCACACTCCTGTTTTACTTTTTTGTTTGGTTGCTTTGGTTTTTTTTCAGTAACAGGTACAGCTTCACATAGCTTAAAGTATATGAAGAGGAGAAAACTTGTCATACCTGGTAGGTATAAGCAAGCACAAACACTATGGGGTTTAATTGCAGCAAAATAAGTTTAAACTACACATCAGAACCGTTCTCCTCAAACAGCAAGGAACAGAAGACTTCTTACAGAAGTGGTGGGATTCCCATACATGCCATCAAGATGAAGCACTTATTGTTTCAAACGATTTCAGGCCCTTACATCTCCAGACCAGCACACAGGTTTGTCAAAGATACTAGTATGTTACTTTTTAGACCTACAGTTTTTGTGCAGTGCCAAAACTGAACTGACCACTCTGAGAAAAAAGGTCAATCATAAATAGCCTAAAGATGAAGTCAGCAAATAAAAGTATTTAGCCTTCATGCAACATCAGAGTTATTCAACAATCAAGAGACTTGATGGTAAGCACAGTCTGATCTTACTGAAGAGGACTAATAGCATTTATGAATATTTTAACTATGGTGATCAATGAGGAATCAAGGCACAGAAATAAATAAAACAGAAAGGTAGAGCCATCACCCACCTAATTTGATGTGCGCTAAAAGACAACAAAATCATCCCTCTTTACTTTCTAATGTTCATAAAAGTTGATTATTATTATTATTATTATTATCCAGAAACATTTCTGGTTAGCTGTCAGTTACACATCTTCCTGAAGGCCACCTTTAACCAGGTTACTCCTGTGACCTGCAACAAAGGCTTATTACAGCAGGTCTCCAAATTAAAACACTGAGCAGCTAAACCAAGGGGTTTTGCAATCACTTGATCATAGCTCATCAGGAAACTCCCAGTAAAGTTTACAGCATTTTGAGATAATTTTTGCACTAGTAACAGAATTACTTCTTTGTCCTTCTTCTTTTAAAAGAAATTTTGCTATTTTATTTATATTGCCTTCTATTTAAAGCACCTGCAACTCCATCTCCAGAACAGTAACTACAGTACAAAGCTTTGCAGGAGAGAAGTGACAAGGACTAAAAATGGGGAAGTCAATGTGAGATTAAGAAAAGTAATCAAGATTAAAAGCTTTAAGTTTTGTGTGTAATTACATATTCTGTTGGTTTTCTTAAAAAAAATAGTAGAGCCAAGACCACGTATGTCAGTACACTATACAGCATATTATAAATATATGTCTGCCTTTCCACACAATTTACAACTTCTTCACTAACTCTTCAAGTCTCATGCAAGCCTGCACTCAGCTTAAATTCTTACTAAAGCACTTTAAGTATGAGGGCTTTACCCCTGGCTCAGCACTGGTGAGACCACACCTGGAGTGCTGGGTCCAGTGCTGGCACCTCAAGAGAGACCTGGACAGACTGGAGAGAGCCCAAAGGGCCAGGGCCACAATGATGATGAAGGGACAAGAAAACATCTCCTCCTGTGAGGAAAGGCTGAGAGAGCTGAGCTGGGGCTGCTCAGCCTGCAAATAAGAAGCCTCAGGAGGATCATATTATAAATACTTGCAGGGAGGACATCAAGAAGATGGAGCCAGGTTCTTCCCAGTGATGCCCAGTGACAGGACCAGAGGCAATGGGCACAAATTCACACACTGGAGGTTCCCTTTCCTGATTGTTCCATCAGGAAACAATTCTCATTGTGAGGGTGACTGAAGACTGGCACAGGTTGCCCAGGGAGGAGGTGGAGTCTCTGTCCTTGTTGGAGGTATTTAGAAGCCACCTGGACATGGTCCTAGGTAACCAGGTGAGTGACCCTGCCTGAGCAGGGGTGTTGGACCAGATGGGACCCCTGAGGACCCTGCCAAGCTCACCCAGTCTGTCATTCTGTGGCTGGTTTCTGCTCTTGACACAGATCTCTATTTCAGTTTGTAACCTTTAATGAGTACCAGAAACCATGCCAGTTGTCACTGTGATTGACAGCTGACACCTCTCTATGGTGCTAAATAGTATTTCTACCTTCACTCCCCCCTGTTAAATGCATTCAAGCAAGCTGTCATGATACAAATGCATTACTCCCAGCTCCAAAGAGAGAACAGATATATGCAAAAAACCTCTTGGGATAATTTTATTTTGCATGACAAAAAAATTATGACAAGCACCTAGCTGTCCTTCATGAGGCTCAGTAACCCACCTGCTCTGTATGACCAAAAATAGATTATCCCATAATGCAAAGAATTTACTAGCACTCAACAAACATTTGTATTCATAAAGCATTAAGCTTAAAGACAGGAATTTTCAAGAAGGAAGATATAACCTTACACTGCACTTCAAGTGACCTTTTATGTCTGGAGAAGCTTCTCAGAAGACAGTAGCTTTAGCAGTTACTATTAATACTTCTATCTTTGCACTTTGTCACATATAGGAATAAAAGCAAACACCTGTGGCTGACAATCTAGATTTATCTACCAGAATTAAACCAGTTGTACTCTAGCAGGAGGGGCCACACCAGTTTCTTATGGAATCTTTGCTGACACACAGAAAGCACAAGCAAGGCTGGCATTCTTCAGGAGCTGGAGAAGCTGTTCATCACCAGCGTTAAAACTGAAAACTTTATATATATCCTCAAAGTGCAACAGGCTGATATCCAACTATCCAGTACAGTAACAGTGAACAACTCCTTATTACTACAGTGTCACTTGAAGTCACAGATTATCAGGACCACAAAAATACTCACAGCCTGGGATAAATTTCAGCTCCTCAGTAGTTTCATAGCAGTTTGGTAGTCATGCCTGCTCAAAAAAACCCCTAAGCACTTGAATATTCATCTTTCAAGAGCCTTAAAAAAAGCTCTCATGAAACATACGCTGTTATTTCCATCACACAAGACAGCATTCAGAAGTGAGCTGACTCAGGAACACTTGCACTCTTCTATAGGGAAGCATAAAAAAAATTAACCCACAGCAGCCGAGCTGAACACTGAGGAACACGAGCTACGGAGAACTGTTTGACAGAGCTGATACACTACAGCCTTTAAAATCAATGGAACTGTTTCACTTTGTGAATTTGTTTCAAGTATTTCCCTCCTTTCCTCTTTTTAATAACTATCTCACCTGAAAATCAGCTCATTAATTTTAAGAATGTACTAACTCATCCTTAACAAAGGCATTTGAATGTTTAAACTGAGAAATGGTGGTGCAAATGAGTTTTTCTGTTAAGATATATTGTAACACTCAAAAACTGAAGGCATGGCATAGAAACTGATGTGGTAACTGGAGTTACCTTATATAATTTTTTATCATAGAAAGTCAAGCAAGAAGTGACTGCAACTTCACTGGAGTTTTGTTTGCATTAACTATCATTTGGTATCACCAGCTATAATGTTCACCTCAGAAGTACTATCCCATGTTTTTCAAATGCTATAGTTCTGGCAGTGGAACTGAAGGCACTCAGGATTCTGGAGCATGATAATCCATGTTTCATTCTCACCTGCTTCTACAAACACTCTTAAACAGAATCCTTCAGGAAGCAGAAAATGTTAGTCTGCAGCTGCAGGGAGCTCAAATCTACAGTAAGTTGACAAGCAAGGCAGAGTATGCAATTATAATGCCTTCAAGTACTGCCTACTGGTACCTATGTGCAGAACACCATTTTCCTTTAGGAAATAAAGCATTGTAAATAAAAACTTAAAAAAATAGGCATCTAGGACAATACATAAGGAAACACTTAAAGGTTACATTAATGTCCATGCCTAGTTTTGTCCTTTTATTGTGAACATGGGTCTAAGGGCTCAGTTTTATCACAGTGAGTATACTATATAAATATATGATTTAGCTGAGCAGAGATATATGCTGTGAAGAAGTCTGCACAATCAGGTTTTCAGCAGCTCAGCTGCTGTAGCTGACAGTTCACAATTGCTGCCATTCATTAGCGTTCCTGGAATACAGCCTGCACAGTTCAGGCTGGTCAGCTATCTCTGGAAAATGATCTATACTCTGCTCCTTTTCCAACATGCCTAGTAATGTTTTGCCCCAAAAGTCGTGCCAAACATGTAGGAGGTTTGAACAAGCTTTCTCAGTCAAATTCTTTTAACAGAGGCAACATATTTCTTTTCCCCCAAGAGCCAAAATAAAGTTATTAAGTCAGCTGGAATATTATGCTTGTCAACTACAAATCTGTGTATACATGGGCATAAAGGTGAGTGGGGAAACTTCCATGGATCAATCCCAAAATCTTCTCAGGTACCCTCATCCTCAACAATGAGTACTGCTGCTAAAGGTCAGCAAACTAAGACCCAGGGCAAGATCCAGATCTACTTGTGTTTTTATGCTATTCGTCAGACCCCAAATGTGAAGCAAACTCCAATATTCAAATCTGCCTCCCTAAGAGCACAATTTCTTCCCTCCTTGAATACTGTTGCAGTTTATTCCACTTGTAGCCACATTAGAGAGGAAAAGAAAATAAAACTATGTTACCCTTTAAATCTTTAACTTCCAGGGAACATATTTCTCTTTTAAGAGCTCAGTAATTTGGACACATCAACTAAAACAACAGACATCTGTGCTTTTTAAAGGAAGGTGTGACATGCCAAAGGGTTTCGATTTTTTTTTTTTTTTTTTTTTTTTTTCTTCTTTGGAATCACACACTTGGGGGGAAGGACAAAGGGCAGGTAAGATTTCTTTATCAATTGATTCTTCACTATTCATCAGGTCAATGCAAGAAGCCACAGTTTTGCTTTAACCACTGTAAAAGTACTGGACTATCAGAACAGGAAATTAAAGGTTTTCAAACAACGTCTTGCAAAAAGGTCAGTTCTACATCTATATAGTTCTTTAGCATTTAGCTATGTGTCAGGTTATATACTTCACACCCCCACTTTTAACTATCTTGGATTTAGTTTCATTCAAAATAGCAGACCATAAGACAGGAATAACACAAAGAGCTTTATCAGAAAGATGGGAACTGACCGGCTATTTGTATCAGACCTCTGCCTTGCACTGTATTTCTCACATTGTTTTTAAATAATTCCCATGCTAGACTATATTTTACCTTTAAAAGCAGTTCCTCTTCATGTTCAGAATGGTGAATTACTTGCTAGATAAATCCAGGATATTCCGAGCTATACATATTCCTTGATGAATCAGTGTTTTAGAAGATGACCATAGCAGAATAATCTACACAAGTTTCTCAAACTTCAAGTATATACAAATGTTTAAATATAATTAAAGGTGTCAGAGAAGTGCAGATACCTGCTTCACAGATACCCCCCCTTCATGCATATGTTCCCAAAGATTTCTAGCTCTTAGGATCACAAAGTAAGCTCTCTAAACAAAACTAAGCATAAACTTCAGGAACCTGCAGGCAGCCTGGAACAGTGACTCATGATGTGTCTTGCAACTCCCCTTGTGCCCTATTAGTTTTATCTGAGTGTCAAGCCTCAGCCTACTAATGACACCTGAAGGTCTTCATTAACTATTTCACCACTGATTTCAGTAGATAACACAGCTGGGCACAAGCCCATGGGAGTAGTGGTACAATTTATGTCTGGGAAGAGGAAAAAAGCAAGAATAGAAAAGCAGACACATAGGTGAAGGTTATATTGTAAAGCCTTCTCATGGAATACAGCTAATTATAAAAAGTGGTAAAACATCCTTAACAGGCTGCTAAGTTTTTATTTTCTCCTTTCTCTGTCTAAAACCACTGGTAGTCAGAACACTGTTTGAGGGGGGTAAAGAATCATAGGTCTACCAGCACTCTATCTCCTGGTCTGTCCGAGGTCTGGGCCTATTTAAAGTCAACTTTTATTGTGTGCTGGTACCACTGCTAAAGAAAGCTGCCCCAAGCTGGGAGAGACTCTAATGAGATGCAGTTCCTTGCTCACTGTACCACTTGAGCACAGACAAGGTTTTATCACCCTGTGCAGAGGCGGGCAGCCCAGCAGTACGTGCTCCTTTCCAGATAACCAGGAACTAACTTCCCTCCTGACCCTGGTACAGAGGCACATCAGAACGAGTGCTCTGCACTGAGACTACTGCCATTTCTTACTCCTGGTTCTCATAGCCAAGTTTCTCAACAGGTTTCTTTAGAAACAAAGTGTCTGAAACAATGCTGCCAAGTTCAAAGACAAAAGCACAGAAATAACTTAAAAATCACTGTTCAGGATTGGGGTACCAAAAAGTGTCCCACTAGTGTGCAGCACAACAGTAGCAGCCTACAGTTTTGAGGAAGTAGGGTAAGTTTTTCCTTATCATTATAGAAAGTGATTTATTTGTCACAGATAATCACGTCTTGTACTACAATTTATATAAAGTATTAGAAGCTATGCAAACTACATTCCTTTCTGGCTCCTTAATCATCGGAACTATTAAACACAAGACAAATCATCTTCTGATAACATACTGAGCTATGAACCAAACACTGCCAGCTTGAAATCTAACCTTATTTGCACAAAGAAGAGTTTGTCGGCTGGGTCAGCAATCCTCTTAAGGTAGGCACAACAGCTAGAAAATTTTAACTGTTTAAGTTGTTCTTTAAGCAATGTCCATCAGAACTAGCACAACCCTGCAACACAGCTGCTGCCTGCACAAAGGCATCAGCAGTTACTACCTCAAACACAGCACTAGCCAAAGCTCTTGAGCACAAGGCAGCATTACTGCAGATTTACCTCCACAAACACTATTTTTTTCTGGGAGATACCTTCTCCATCCACTGCACCCTAACCCCACACACGAGGCTGCTTTGCTTCAAGGTGCTCTCAGCAACAGTGACAGACTCCTTGAGTCTGGTGTTCTCCAAGGCTTAAAGGGTAATCCAGCACAGCAGATCTCCTCATAGCAGTGTTATTACTTTAAAAAATACAAATATGTATAACCCACATGTATTTCATTCCTCGAAACTGCAGTAATACCAACAGTAAACATTAACGACATTAACTCAGTGCCAATTAACAACACTGCTTTCCCTGAAAGCCTGCTCTTGAAGTCAATTAAGAGCAGTTAGCCATCAGGCTACCCTTCAGAGTACTTTGACAAGTCACATACTCACTTCCTCTCCCTGGCCCTTTGAGTCTGCAGACCACACACCTCTGTTACAACTAATAGCTCCAAACTACTTTCCTACAAGGAAAACTTATCACAAGATTGTACTTTCCACTGTGTCCACACCTTTGCCCAAGTAGTGTCCTTTTCATACATCACAAAGGACCATTATCTGTAGAGCTTCCACTGTGTAAGGACACACAAATTCATATCCAGATGCAGGTACTCTCCTTACTAAACAATACTATAATGTGCAAATTCAACAGCAGGATAAAAAGGAAGAATCTGCGCTATAAACCCTTGAAGTCTTCCAAGATATCTCACCCAATGGCCCTGAGACAGCACCACTTCTATTTTTAACAACACAGTGTGGTGTGTTGATAAACCCCTTTTAACCTGGCTGTCATCCGAGTGTTTTATGATGCATTCACGGGAAAGGAGAAAAAAATTTCCTTGCATACTGAGCAACTAAGCACGAAAGTAGTTTTTCCCTCTTTGATTTGGAGGAGGTCTTACTGCTTGTGCATTAAGCAGCTCTCAGGCAACTTTCTGCCCTGTTCTGTGAAAAAAGTAAACACTTGTAGGCTGGGAAGCACACATACAGCTCAATACTTGCCTGAACACTTTGCTATACTTTATAGTCTTTCAAAAAAACAAAACCAAAACCCCAACAGAAAAGGGGCAGCCCAGGTAAATTTCAGTACAAGTTTCTGAAAATATGGACTTAGAAAAAACAATTGATAATAACTCTAAAGTTGTTTTTTCTGCCTTAAGAAAAGGTATTTTTATGGCGTTAGAAAAATTCATACCTGTCTTCATCACCATCAACAGGAATAGATATGCCAAACACAGAGCTGGCAA
This sequence comes from Calypte anna, assembly GCF_003957555.1. Classification (NCBI taxonomy): domain Eukaryota; kingdom Metazoa; phylum Chordata; class Aves; order Apodiformes; family Trochilidae; genus Calypte; species Calypte anna. The sequence goes on from NC_044255.1 coordinate 25,347,988, forward strand.
AACTGTTCATAGGAGTACTTGCAGGTAACTGGAGAGGATTTGCTAGAGTGTCTGGAATGGGAGGCTTCACAAGAGGTTTATTTTCAGCTATAAGAGAAAGTGGTGGCTGAGGTAGGGGTTCCGATTTTCTTCTAGTATCATCAATCTGGCCTACTAAGGATTGAGCTTGAGTCTGAAACTGTCCGAGGTTTGGCTGTGTCAGACCAGCAGGTACACTGGGTGTGCCTGGCATCAGCGAGTGTCCCACGTGCTGTGGCTGGACAACACCGGAGCTCCTGCTGGCAGAGGTGTGGCTGCTCAGCTGTGACTGCGCTGGTGTAACAGGGACATTTGGCATAGTAACAGAAGTGGTGGTAGAGGCAGTAGGCACGCTGGTACCGGGCACGGCTGCAGGCACGTTCTGAACCCCGGAGACCACGGCGTGGGGAGCACCAGGCATTCCGGACACTTGACTGCTTCCACCCATTGGATGCTGAGTCACAGATTTCTGTTGCACAACCCCTGTCTGCCCCATGCCTTGCTGCACCACCCCTCCGGGCTGCGGGACGGTGCTCTGACCAGCTTGTGTCTGCCCACCCTGCACTAATCCTGATCCCTGTCCGACCGCTTCGCCGGGCTGCGCCGACACCCCCATGGCTGGCACTCCCACAGGTGAGGGATTCTGGCTGGTCACCTGCCCCACAGGAAGGCTGGAAGCCACAGTACTTGGAACAGAGCCCGCAGTAGCCTGCTGAATAGTTCCTTGAGACTGCATAATTGTCATGTGCTGCATGTATTCAGTCTGACCAGAAGGCTGCGTCGGCAGTAGATGCACCGGTGGGATCTGGGACTGAGAATAAGCAAATTGTTGAGGCTGAGTCACTGGTACGTTTGCCTGCTGCACCTGCTGCTGTGCCACAGGAATGCTCGGCTGCCCCACTGCTGCACTGGGAGGTGCCATGGCTTTCCCGTTGGGTCCAGGCTGTGCAACACCCTGCGTACTGGCTGGAGGCTGAGGCTGCTGTGGCACCATCATCTGCTGGTTCGCTACTGGAGCCCCAGAGAACATCGGCTGAGCAGTACTCTGAGGCATGGCCCCACCTATGGGCTGCTGCGGCTGCTGTTGTTGCCCAATGACAAAATTAGGTTGCTGTAGAGAGGACTGGTTCATTTTCTCTGTCTGGAGCAGCTGTGACACAGCAGACAGGGAACTGTCAGCTATAGAATCAGGGCCATGGGCCGACACCGGCACAGCCGAAACCACGATGGAACCTCCCGTGGCACCAAGGCCGCTGTCCCTGTCCTGAGCAGCCTGCTCAAAGGTGCTGCTGTGCCGAATGCAATCTCCAGTCCTGCTCAGGACAGCACCACCACCGTCTGAGTCCCGGTCATAATACTCCATACACGTCCATCGTCCTCGCCTGTAGGGCTCCCCTGTGCCATGGTCCAGCTTGATCACCCTGAAGCGCGAGCTGCAGGCAGCGGCCACGGTTTGAGACATGGTCCCAGGAGGGGCAGATGCAGGAGGCCCCGTGGAGGGCACGGCAGGTGGAGCAGTGCTGCCTCCTGCCATGGCAGCGCCCGAGGCAGCAGCTGGCAGGGGCAGGGCAGAGCTCTTGGGCACAGCCCCCCCGTTGGGGGCTACAGCTGGCGGAGCTGCAGCCGCCCCTCCCGCAGCCACAGCCAGATGCCCGTCCAGAAGGGGGTTGGGAGAGACGCTGCCAGGAGTTTCGGCCTCACCCACGTTGTTGAGAGTCTCTTCTGAGGAGCTCCGCTCGCAAACATCCTCGGGGCCGTAGTCGGTGGCTCGGGACACATCAAAGATTTCCGAAGAGACGTCCTCGGTCCGGGACTCATCTGGGTCGTCTAAGCTCTCGGTGTCCTCGGTGATGCTGCTGGCCACCTGCGCCGTGGTCACGCTGGTGATCTGGAAGCAGCTCTTCTTCTTGGCCGGCATCTTGGACATGTTTCCTCCGCGGGGAGGGGTCGGGCCAGCCGGGGCGAAGCGAGAGCGGTGCCGGGGCGGGCTGTCACGGCGTGCCGGCCGGGCCCCCGGCGCTACCGCACATTCTCCGGCTGCTTCCTGCGGCGGGCGAGCGGCGGGGCTCCTCCTCTTCCTCCCCGTCCGCAGCCCTCCTCCCGCCGCCGGGACGCGGGCCTCCCCCTCCTCGCCGCAGCCCCCGCTCCGAGCGCGGCGGGGCCGGCCGAGCGCTCCGCGGCTTCCTGCCGGGCCCCGGGCGGGCCCGCGGCCCGCCCCGCTCGAGGGGCCCCGCGGCGGCCGGGCGAGGCCCAGGCGGCCCCGTCTCCCCCCCGCTCCCGCCCGCCTTGTCTCCGCGCTCTACCTGGAGACCAGCGCCAGGCGCATCCTGCTCGGAACCAGCCCGCGGGCGAGCCCGGCGGGCAACCCCCCCCGTCCCCGGGGCGAAGGGCCGGCGCGGCAGCGAGGAGGAGGAGGCGGCGGCGGCGTTTCAGGAGGCGATAGCGGCGGCGCTGGGGCCCTGGGGCGGGCGGCTGTCGCCGCTGCGCTGCGCCGGCCCCGGAGCGCGGCCCGAACGCGGTCCCCTCGCCCAAGATGGGGCTCAAGTTCTGCCGCGCGGCACCCTGGGAAGGGCACGGGACACGCCCCCCGACGCCGCCACGCGCTGACGTCACGGCCCGGCTGCGCTAGGTGGGGGTGGGGCAGCGGGGGAGCGGCGCGCGCGGCGTCCGTTTGGAATGTGCCACCGCCCGGCACCGCCCCCATCGCGCTCCCCCCACCACACCCCCGGATTGGTCCCGCCCGGCCGCGCGCGTGCCGTCGGGGCTCGCGGGCGTCTCCTCAGGAGGGCGGGAGGTGTGAGGGGAGATGTGAGGGGAGATGTGAGGGGAGATGTGAGGGGCAGTGTGAGGGGCGGTGTGAGGGGAGATGTGAGGGGCAGTGTGAGGGGAGATGTGAGGGGAGATGTGAGGGGAGATGTGAGGGGAGGTGTGAGGGGAGATGTGAGGGGAGATGTGAGGGGAGATGTGAGGGGAGATGTGAGGGGAGATGTGAGGGCAGATGTGAGGGGCGGTGTGAGGGGAGATGTGAGGGCAGATGTGAGGGGCAGTGTGAGGGGAGATGTGAGGGGCAGTGTGAGGGGCAGTGTGAGGGGAAATGTGAGGGGAGATGTGAGGGGAGATGTGAGGGGCAGTGTGAGGGGCGGTGTGAGGGGAAATGTGAGGGGAGATGTGAGGGGAGAGGTGAGGGGAGAGGTGAGGGGAGAGGTGAGGGGAGAGGTGAGGGGAGAGGTGAGGGGCAGTGTGAGGGGAGGTGTGAGGGGAGAGGTGAGGGGAGAGGTGAGGGGCAGTGTGAGGGGCAGTGTGAGGGGCAGTGTGAGGGGCAGTGTGAGGGGAGAGGTGAGGGGAGAAGTGAGGGGCAGTGCTATTGCCTGGCCGGGTATGCCCACCCTCTCGGCCTTTGTCTGCTCTGTGCCAAGTTCCCTGTGTGCAGGTAGCCCAGAAGAGTTGCTGAGGAAGCCCTCTACATAAATGTGCTGCATTGAAGCTCTTGACACCTACTGTTGAGTGGCGTTTGCCCAGACACCACAGAAAGTTCTCACAGAAACTTCTCTGGTTATTAAAATAGTCTTTTCTGGCCTGAATTTATTTACAGCCAAATAACAGTCACAGGCGTAACCAATTCCTAGCTATTTCTCATAAATCCAACGCTGTGGATGATGTGCAGCTTGACCCCAACCCCACCGCTGCTGCCCCCCGAGTGTAACCTGAGAGAGGAGTGGAACTCTGGACGTCTTTGGGCAATGCAGCTTTGGCAAGTTAAGTTTCGTTTTACCAAGCAGCATCTGGATGTTTCTGGAAGTTTTTAAACTCATCCCAGCAGTGACAGATAAACAGTGAGGCAAAGTCATATGGCTGGAGGTGTCAGTGCAATACATTATACAGCACTCCTGTTTATACCACAGCTACAATGAGGTCAGCAGGAGCTCTAATTTTATTTTTTTTTTTTTTTCAGGTTGGTAGGAAAGCTGCAGGGAGGTGAAGCAGGTGAGACTGCTGTAAATCTTCTATAAATCATGATTATGTTAATCTTTGGGAAAAACAAGTCGTGAAAGCAAGGAACAGCTAGCTACAGGGAACAGTAAAGACTTGAGGGATCTTATGTATATGGGTCTCCTTAAATGTCTTCATTTTCTCATTGAAAATTGAACTGACCATAATAATTCTCAGTTTTCAGGACAACAGGTGATAAATCGTTTCTGGATAGTGATACATTTAAAAACAGTCCCCCTACAGATAAATAATAGATGTATCAGTGGAAAGATGCAGGATGCCACAACACGAGCAACCCAATCCAACAATTACTTTTCAGTCCATAAGGCAATCTGTGGGGACTGTTTATCATGAGCAAAGATGGCAAAAATCTCCCTCAAACTGTAATATTTAAAATTTGCTTCACTTTAGAAGAGTACGTTTTAAATATATGATGATACAAAGTAGTTGTGAAGATTCTTGTTGACCGACTATTGCATGTGTGTGTTGTACTTCATCTCAGTAAAATCTCCCTCAGTAAATGACATTTTAAAAACCTGCAAGAGAGCCTTAAAAACAGTGGCAGATGTTATTCTACTAAACCTACCCCTATGAGTGATCTTTCAAAATTACTGTACAAGAGAGACTGATTCATAATTAGTGGGATGAAGTTCTTTCCCACCATATAGTTACAAAGACTTGGAAGAGAAAGGGTAACACTTTTTTTCAATGTTGAACAACTACTGTTAAGATGTTGAACACAAGTGTTTCCTGACAGTTCAGTAAAACAAAATTTAAAGCTAATTTCCTCTCATTTTAATGAAACTACTGTATCACTTTAATTTCTGAAAATATGCGTTAGTAGAGTGGTCTGCTTTGAATAGGTCTGAAATTTAAAATAGCAAACATGCTATTTTAGAATCCATTAGTTTGCCACTGTTGTTTGGAATAAATTAACATTTGAGATTGTGAAATTCTAAATCCCAGGCTGAAACAGCCATTTGCTAAGCCCTCCATCCATGAGCTGCCTAAATATGAATATATTAACACACCCTAAAATGTAATGAGGAATGGACATAATGTCATACATTTAGTGTGACATTAGTGGGGTCTAGCAAAGAAGAAAGGGAAAATGGTTAAAAAGCAAAATAGGGAATGGATAAGAGACAAGAATGAACAAGATAAACTGATTCACTCACAAAACAGAAAGGTTTCTGAAAAGTCAAGTATAAAAATTGCTGCAGCCCATGGCCAGGTTAGCCAAGATACACACAAATAACCCACACAATGGCCTTGGCAGCATTACACTGATAATATTTTTGCAAGGTTGAATTGGTGCTGAACAATATTCCAGTATGTTGGGCACAAAACCCCTGATATTTTTATGAAGTGTCAAGCATGCATATATTCCTTTTTTGCCTTCAAGAAAAACACCTGCCACAGTTAGTCAGAAGAAATTCCCACATGACTCCTGTTTGAGTTCCTGTGAGTGTCAGCTCCACGGGCCTCCTTGTTTTTATGTCCCTGTTCTTTCAAGATGTGGCCAGGGGGGACCCAGCAGGCAATGGGGTGGGCAGCAGGCTCTTTTCACTGCTGCTGGGTAATTCTTCCACATGCTCTCCATCCCCTTCTACCATTTCACATTCCACCAAGAGGATCCTGTGATAGGGCTCAGTAGCAATGAAAGCTGTGAGCAGCTTCCCACACTTGTAGTTCTGTTTTGGGGGCTGCAGGGGAACTTACAGTTTTTGGCATTTAAGGATTACCCAACAGTCATGCCCAAGATGAATCTGTCACAAATCTCTCAAAGGCTGAGAGAGCAGAAATGTTGTAATGGATGAGAGAAGCCTGAGAAAAAGAAACTCCTCCTTAGAGCATAAGATACAGACTCAGGCACAGACCTCATGTATGCAGCCAGTGAAAATGGTAACAAAATATTCCATTTGTTTGTTTGTATGATATTGAAAGGGCAAAAGGTCGTCCTTCCTGTTGGTCATAGCTTATACCATATACTGCCCAGGCAGAGTTCATGAGCTCAAATTTCTTAGCTTTTAATAACATCAAGTGATGATTGCTGAAGATTAAAAACTAGCCTGGAGAGGCAGCCTGAGCAAACAGGGCACTTGCCTTTATCTCAGGAGTCCAGACTGAATTATTTTAAACTTCAGACTTACACCTAAGTTGGTATTTACCTGCAGTGTAGCCTTCTATAAGTTATTCTTCCATTTCTGTGCCTCTTTCCCCCCCTCCCCTCCTGTTCCATCTATCGATCTCCCTGTATGCAAATACAGAGACAACTTCAGGGCTCTGCCTGCCTTTTTTTCTGTGTTGTGTATTCGGACATAGATTTTTGGCCAAGCTATGTGATACTGCCTTAGTAACATACTGGCACTACTATGGACAAGTGACAAACAATTAATTCATCATTAGGTTATCCTCAAAAGTGGACAGAAATTTTGGAGTTAATAAAAAGTTAGATTTTCATGTGTGTGAACACACATTTACCAGCTTGGTACTTCAAGACTGCACTCCCTTCCAGGTGACCCATGTATTGAGATCCTGCATTAACATCAATATTAAAATAAACAGTAATATCAGAAAATCATTTCCTTCACTGTAATCTGTACATTTTCCAGTTTATTAAACAAGTGGTGCTAGACAGACATTTATCTAAGTTATTCTTGTTTTTAGAGCCCAACTAATTTACCACAAATTATCTCAAACTGGACTGAGATGCAATGGTAACCTGGATTTCAAGTCCTTTTGAATTTCAAGCTGCAAGACACCAACTGCAAGACCTGGAAGACAAATTCCAGGTTACAGACTGATGGGGGAAGAAGGACAGAGAAAAGGGAAAATGAGTTACTTGAACGTCTGAGTGAGATTTTTGCATTTATAAAGGCCACTAACTACCAAGAGATCCAGCAAGTAACAGCTGCAGTATTTAGCTTTAGGCTCTTCTTAAAGTCTCATGTGACAAAAAGCATGGAAATTTCCTCTTTCCTGACCCTAACAAAATTGCTCTTTGCAGTGTTCATTGTTATATGGAAAATAATAGACACTAAATACAACAACCACTGAAAAAGAATTACTATGACCAAGAACTGGGAGCAAATGGAAAAAGTTACACGCATGGAAACACATTTAAAGTGCAAACAGAAATGAATATATGTTATGAAATCTCATCAGCTGTTGTTAGCCTGATCCTGACCCCTTTCAAGTCAGTGGCAAACCCACTAAATGTCAGTGGGAGCTGAGTTTTACTTACCAAGATGTTAAAATCCAAGATGAACATTTGTGCAGGCTGACAGAGAGGTCTTCCCCACAGTGCAGCCTCCATCACGTTGGGTACCTTTACTTTTTTCACACCATCTTGTGCTGCACCTGATCACATTTGACTGGAGCACTCTGGGGTAGAACTTCACCTCTGTTCTGCAGAACATGTCAGAGAGCCTTGTGCACACCTAAATAATTATGTAAATAACTTAGGGAAATTGCAGCATTAAAGGGAAGGGCTGCCTGAAGAGTGCTGTTTCACCAGGGGAGCCTGGGGTTGCCTGTTAGTGGACTCGTTATTGTTAATTGCTTCTGGGCTGTGTAAGCCCCTGTGTGGTTTTCATCTGTCTGATTTGGCTGTTCTCATTTACGGAGTTGTTCCCAGCCTTGCTGTCTGCTGGATTTTGAATTATTTGTGGTTTAGAGACAGAAGGAAGAAGAGAAGGGTAAATAAAATCTGAGCTGCAGATCCAGTTTGGAATTGTAGTACATTCCTGATGCTGGTTAAAAACAGTATGTATTTTGAAGTGATTATAAGGCAATTACCTTGAGCTGACACTAGCAGTGAGTTATTGCTGCAGGATACCACTTTTAGGGAAGGCACAGAGCAGACGTGGGTTTGGTCCATGCCTGAAAAGCCAGAAAATGAATCCTAGCTTTAGGTTAAATATGTCAGGTTGGTCTGGTTTCTCTTTCTGTTTGAACAGGAAACAGTCTGTAAACTGTCGATATTTAGTTAACATACTGGAATGTAACAGAAGTTAAAGACACATGAAATTTCTTCAATTTGATGTATAAATAGATTGCAGCGTTTTCAGCATTCCAGTCTTATGATCAAGCGGAATCCAGATCAGGTTTCAATTAGCTTAGTTAAAGGAGCATGTGAATGGTTTCAGATATCCGTTCATCAGCATATTCTCTGATATTTTTCAAACTTATACTGAGTAAAGACTAATACAGTTAGTGGAGAAAGTCCACATTTCTTCAATACATTCTGCATGTCTTAAACCTTTCTGTTTGGCAGGAGTGTATTTTAATGGGACTTCTCAGTAATTCATTGTTGGGTTTCCTGGAATCAGGAAATTTCTCATCTTACTGAATAATAGTAGTCACTTTACTTTGAGTATAAACAACTATTCAGATTTTTTACTAGTTACAGCAATGATCTCCATGAGTTAAAAGCATGAATAATGGCTGAGGATTAATTTTTTTTACCTAACGTTGTCTAAGCAGAAAAGGAATGAACACAAATTTCAGAGTTGCAGTCAGACATTTATAAATAACCTGTGGCATGACTTATCTGCAGTTACAGATCAGTTTGCAGTTTGAGTTTCTGGAGCATTCTGCATGCTCCCCATGCAAATCTGTAGTATTTGTGCCATCATTCCATGGCACAGAATGATGACTTATTTTCAAGATGAGAGGGCAGCTACAGATCAGACATTAAAGCAATTGCAACTCTATAATACTAATATTTAGATGTCCCATATAAATAGACTTTCCAGGGAGTCCTGGTTGCTGGGCATGGTACTGCCTGTGCTCTGTGACCGGACTCTCTTCGTTCAAGTCTGTGAGATACTGGGGTTCAAAGGTGACCTTGTGTCTCTGCCCCTCACATTTCACTTCAGCTCATGCAGGGACTTTTCTTCCCCTTTCTACTTGTTAAGCACGCATTCAAGAGCAAAGAGTAGAGCTAGATAAATAAAGGTGTGTGGGAGCTTGTACATACTCAGGTTCTGAGTAATTTTTGACAGATCTATTGCTGCCATGTCAAGTGGGATACTGATTAGACAAAACTGGTTCGCTGGCCTTTTTTGCATAAAGATGCTACACAAAAATGACATTCTGCAATAGCTGCCACATTTTTACAAAAGCACAAGTGTTTTGTTGTAGTGGATGGTTGATTGATGGGTTCTCTGTCTCCAAATGGCTCTGTATGCAAAACATGAGGCCTCTGTAATGCTCCTGTGGCTAATCCCTGCTCTTCTTGTCAGACCATACAGGTGCTATAACAGCCTCTGCCTGCACCTACTGAAACACACATGCTGGCAGACACTAACATGATGTGGTGAATAAAAACCTAAATTCTCTTCATGTAAGCCACAGTTTTTCTGATGTTAATTTCATTTTAAAACTTACATTAAGCAGCACTGAAATAAAGTTGTCAGTGAAACTGAGAGATGACACAGAAAAAAAGAAAAAAAAAAAAGTAGACAAGCCATAGTTGTTTACAACATGTATTTTGTATAGCAGATACTATTATTTTATAATGGAACACTTCCTTATTTCTTTAGGGGTTGCCTTGCTCTAGTAAGCAAAGTTAAGGGCTAGGCTGCTTTATTAGTAGCAATTCTGCATTGATGCACAAGAAAATTAATTTAGTGAACAATGCAAACACCATGTGGAATTAAGTCTTGAAGCTGTATTGCTCTTCAATAACAATGCACATAGTTGGGTAGCTGAAATTAATACTAGTAGGCATACATGAAACGCAGGAATCGAGCTTGAAATCCTTGTTCAAGCAGAATTCCCATCCAAATCCAGTTTGGAAATTGGTGTCAGCGAACACTGACCAAGTTTTAGCAATGTCTGTCACCATGAAGAAGTTTCTAAGTGCTTTGCACTCTGTGATGCAGATTCATGGTTTTTTTTCTTTCATTGAAATTCTGGTCAAGTGCAGGCACTGCTGATGAATTAACTTAAACCTGGAGTGCTGACAAAGCCTGTGGAATTCTCCATGCGTTTTTAATTAGGTCTGAAATTGAGACCAGTACACAGCTGGAGTGTTTCATGTAACATTCTCAGTAACAGTTGCAGTGGATTCTTGCTCCTTTCAGCAGCCCTGGGTTTGGCAGGAGGTGATGCAGAGATTCAATATCACTCTGAATCCTACCTGAGGCTGCAGGCACCAAATTGTTACGACTGTTTCTTTTAATACTCTCCCAAATACTAGAAGAAGTGTCACATGCATCTATATGGAAACCAGACATGGGTTGGAAAAATAGTAAAAATTATGTAATCTCTCTAACTGATGTGAACTGCAAGATTGCCTTTTACTTCATTATTGTGGTCACAAAGCTGTGAAGATAATACATGTTCATTGGAGAATGGGCCACCCTGATCAAGTGAGACATTTGGCAATCATTGTGTGACGTATAATCCAGTATCTCCAAGGAGATTTGCTTTGTGAAAATCTATGGAGTTTTTTCTCTCTGAATTAGTAAATCTTAAAGTTGTCCATTCACCTTTGTTATTTCACTTCTTCTGCCTCCCTCTTTGGAGAAAATAACAATTTCAGCTCACCTAAGTGTGAGAATGGTTCTGAACTGCTTTTGCAGTTATTTTACCACATGAATAACCCTATTATAGATTTTTCATTAAATTTCTTTTTCAGTTTTTATATGATGTTTAAAAAAGAAAAAAAAAAGAAAAAAAGAAAAAAAAAACAAAACAAAAAATCTTCTGTCCTACTTAAGAAGTGGACAGAGAGGGTCTGAGTACTGAATACCATCACTGGTGTAGATTTCCCTCCTTGGACAACAGCATTTGTTTGTACTGGCTGATACTCACTCTCTACAGATAACTCACTCCAACAGCACACAGTAGTGTACATTATGACTAATTCAGTTTGTAAGCAGATTTAGTGTGGTCTCTCTAGGACAGGAGGCTTTATCTTTTTTTTTTTCCCCCCAGCATTAAGTCATACACAATTTTTAGATGATAAAATCATACACACAGAAGATCAGCTGAAGGAAAAGGGAGAGGATTTTTCTTAATTTCCTAGTCTTTCTGCATTAGCACCTTGAGTTTGCATCATGATGACCATATAAAAAAGCAATGTGATTTCTCACTTTTTTTCCCCTCAGTGAGGCACTCAGATTACATGTGCTACTATGAATCGGGCATTGTCTAGATCAAAGATTGCCTGTGTTTTCTTTTTAAACTTTTAGGATGTTTCTCCATCCAGTTATCTTGGAGCTGGTTCTTTTTTTCTTCTCATCTGGTGCCAGGAATGATGGGCAGAGCTGACACATGACATCAGTATTGTTCTTTGTTACAGAATTGCAGGTTGCACAACACTGCTTGGTGGATCCAACAAAATTCTGGAAGAGGTCTTCAGTATCCTTCAGATCCCAAACACCTGGATGGGAAAGTCTGCCTGCAGGCTGCACGGCCCTTACCCAGCTGTCTGTACTACTTAGAGATGCTAATTGAATGCTGGTATGTGTAAACCACTGCAGGACAAGCTGAGACAAAGATGTGAACTATAAATGGAAGTTTTCTGAGGGAAAGGATGTCGGCTATGGGAAAATGTTACTGTCAGAGTGTGGGTGGCCCTTGTGCTGTCCCAGTGACCAGCAGTGACAGGGGGGTGGTGGCCTTGGTCCTGCTCTCTGCTGCCCTGCCTGAGGGTGGCTGTGGCAAGCAGTTCCCTCCAGTAAAAGACACACAGGGCATCCTTCTGTCTGATGGCTGCATCGTGCTTCGGGGAATCAGTTTCCTGCCAATGTGGTACTAGGGGTGGCTGCTCATAGTCTGCTCCATCATCACCAAGGTCTTTACCAGGACACACAGGTCGGAAAAACTGGAGGAGACAAAGATGATGGTGGAAGAATGGTGCTAAAATACAGATCAGCAGTGCAGTGAGACTGTGTTTTTATTCTGTGCAGACCAATATCACAGTTAACCTGTGTAAATATTTCAGTATTTACTCTTGTGATGAAAGACTTTTATAATCATGAGAAAATATTGAGCATGATAGGTTTTGCACGTGGGAAATTTTGTGGTGAGCTCTGTAAGAACATGAAGGTTAAGTGATATCAGTGTACATGCAAGTAGCAGAAAAGGGTTTCAGAATACTCTGAAAGTTGAAGTGTGCAGTGGGCACAGTGTTCAGATTAGCATGACAGTATGCACATTGAAATTTATTTGAAATTACACTTTTCAAGTATACCAACATACTCAAATTTCTTAAGCCTATAGCTGTGGATTGCATAATTCACAGTGCACTCATCCATGGTTTCTTAATCTGTGCTTTTGCAGCTGCATTGATACCACATAGGATATGAGGGAAAAGTGATTCTGAGTGTTAAATTAGTGAGGGATTTTTGAGGCCATACTTCCCTGTGCATTCTCAGATGAAGGGAAACCAGGTTTTGCTTATAACAGAGGTGATGCAGAGCAGAGTTGGAGATAAAGTCACACAAAGAGCAGTGAGATGCTTTCAGTTCCCTCCCACAGTTTCTGGTTATGTCTTTCCCTGTTGCATTTGCTTTCTGTTCCTGCCTACCCTTCACACGTGTGGCAGCAGGAGGAAATTCTCCAGGTCCCTGTGCAAGATCCTCCACTGGTGGTCAGACTCCCATCCAGCTGCAGTGGCTCCACAGGGCTGGTGGTCTACTGCTTGGTCATCAGAGCTCTCAGACCAAGCACTTTGAGCAAATTGCTAGAGATTTTACATAAGAATGTTTATTTAGGTCACATCAGCATAACTGAGACCAGCAGTTAGGTCTGGGGCTTTCCTCTGTCTGGTATTCACAAAGACAAGCTGTGGGATGTGAAATAAAGTAGGTAACAGGAACCTGGCAGGGACTTGTGTTCTGTACCAAGAAACCCCAAGTGACAAGGTCGTATGACTTCACCCTGCAGAATGTGTAATGTGTCTCACTTCTTTCCATGATTCATATACAGTTGCATGCAGATAAGAACCTTGCAACCCTGTCTGGGCTTTGTAAATCATGAGACTTAACACCTTTCAGCCTCACCTTGCTGAAATACTAAAATGAAAAACCACACCCTCACAGTCCCTGCTGACCCTCATCCCAGCTTGGATGAATTCCCCTCTGCAGGAGCTCCTGGCATGAGCCCACTCAGCTGTTAAAGAAAAAGCTTTAGGACAGAGCACTATGGTAGGATCATGACTGCAGGACAATCCTCCTCCCCTGATTGTGATGTTGGGTTTGTGGGGAATAGCACATGGTAAATTAAACCATTCAGGGATCTACAAAATACAGATCAGAAAAAGCTGGGTAACATACAGCATAGTAACATCCTGGTCTGTAAGGAATTCATCTACACAGTATGCTAACTCAAATAATAAGTAAAAAAATTTAGTTATTAAAGTGATCAAAACCTAATACCACACCTGGGTGGGTGCAGGGGGCAGAGATGAGCATTCTACATTTTTCCCCAGATGACACAGAACCTGAATTACAAGCTCACATCACAGCTCTGATAATGGGTAAACTTGAAGGTACTTGTTCACAGTCTCTTCCATGCTGTGTTGAAAAAAAAAAATTAGAATATCTTGGAAGGCGTGGAAGTTAAAGATATGTTAGAGTTTTATGAGCTGATTTTCACAGGTTATAAAACAGGAAGAGTAATCTAGCAATGTTTTTCTTCATAAATTTTATGAGTATTAGCAATTTACGATAGTACATTGTAGATGAAAACAACAGAGGCAAAGAAATTTCATGGCAAGTTTGCTTCCAAATTCACTGAATATAATGCAAGACAAACCTTGGTCTCAACTCTACTGATATCTATCTGGAACAACTGCACTACTGAGTGGAAGTAATACAGAAGTTACATACAATCTGACTCTAAAAATTAACTTCTGGTAACGCAAAGGACCTGGGAAGTACGCTTCAAATATCCATGAAAATTCCTGGATTTGCATCTTGGAGGATGGAGTGAGGGAACGGAGAGGTAGACCTGTGAAAGGAGGTAGATGGTGAAAGAGTGCAGTGTGGGCTTTTTTCTGCAGCTGCTGAAGTCCTCTTTTTAGTCACCACAGTTTCTTAAAAAAACCCATGAAAAGTGAAGAAGATTCAATGCCTGGTCCTTCGATGCCCTGTTATATGGGAACTTAGTGAATGGCAATAAAAGGTTGTTCTGGCATTCTTGTGCATGGATTACAAATGGCCCCAGGAATGTGGAGATGAGTTCCAGTCCTGTGTGGATGCTCATTCATCCTGTGACATCCAGTGAGTTTCCTCACCTCGTTACCTCACAGATGCCCCGTTTTCGAAATCAGGCTGATGAATACCCAGCAGTGTTAATCAGCGTGAGCTCTGCAGTTAGACAGTAACAGAACCACGGACAGATTCACAATGATAAGTGAGCCACAGGCAGTTTCGTGATCCTGGCCTATGGCAAAAGCTTCATGTTGCCTTGGTAGTTTATTCAGTAGCCTGTAGCAGTTGCTACATAAGCATTGTAGATGGTGAAATAATTAATACTCAGAATTAAAAACTGTGGAAAGATTTATCAAGTACACCACAAGACCTCTAAAGACTTCCTCAATTTTTTGTTTGGAGAGTATTTCAAATTCATCACTATCATCATTATTTTTGTTGGTAATTCCCAGAGCCCTATTCAAGTTCTATGCACTGAAAAGAATAATTGCAGTATCCAAATTGACTTTTTAATTTGTTTGTCACTCTATATGTATGGTCAACTTGTGGATGTTAGGGTCTATTCCACTGATAAATTGACTCTGGTAGTAGTAGGCAGGTAGTAGTAGTCATAGGGCAAGTTAGCTGTATGGCTAAAATTTCTCCAGAAAGGCAACTGTGTATTTGTAAGGCTAACAGTAATATTCAGAGTGACATCAGTAAGGGTTATAAAAATAATAAAAATACTTTAGTTAATTAATACATTAGCACACAGAATAACAAATGAGGAGTGGGAAAATACAATTCCTCTGTGGAGGCTCTGCCTAGCTGTCTGCCACTCTTCCTGCTTTCCACTCCCTCTCTGATCATCAGGGCTGAACAATACATCATACACATAATTTTAGTGGCAGACCTCTGCCCACCAGCTGGGCAAGCACCAAGCAGACCTGGTCATTAACATCTTGCAGTCCTTATAAATATGGTACACTTTTACTAAGGAGTGTGAATGACTGTGGTAAAAGCATAGTAAAGACCATATTAAAGGCAGGTAAGGGTTTGAGGAAATATATACTGTGAGCTCATCTGTTTCATGCTGTGGGAAAACCAATGTGCTTGTTCTCCACCTCATTCCTACCTTGAGATTGCTTCTGGGTGTTTGCTCCTCCCCAGCAGTGCAGACAAGGGCTCCGTCCCATCCACTCCTCTTCCTGTAACTTTGTAATGTGGAGAAACTGGCACGGGGATGAGATCACTCTTGTTCTGCCTCCTGACCTGAAGGAATGCAAACCCGCTGACCTCGTGCACAGGCAGGCATTGGCAGATGCTCTTATTCACACCACTTCAGAACTGAACATTATCTCCTCAGTTGGGCTGACCCTGATGTCAGAGGTTGCCCAAGAGTCCCTTGTTGTCTGGGCAGGCCCTGGAGAAGGGACCAAGAACAGAAAACCTGCTTACTGCCTGAGTCACTGCAGGGGAAAAACTGTGATGGGCAACAGGGACTCTAGAGACTCCCACCTGAACCCAGGTGAGCTGGGGGAAAATCCCCCTGAACACCAAGACCCCAGTTACCTGCCTCCAGAGCTGCCATGGCTGAGCTTGGGGGCATCAGGCTTGCAGCTTGATGATGGTGTGCCCACCGAGTACTTTATTTCCAGTTGAAACTCTATCTTACTTTTTTTTTTTCTTTAAATCAGTTTCCTTCCTCCAGTGAGGTGGGGTAAAAAGCCCTACAAGAAAAGAAATAAACAGAATTAGAGTATGTATACATTGTACTTAAATAAATAATTTATTTATTAATATTACTTCAGCTACAATAAATAAAATAATCTCTTACAGAAACATAAAATTTATAAATTTACTATGCTATAGCTACAGGGAAGGAAAAGTTGTTTCTGCTCCAGCGACAGAGTTTTTGTGTGTGTAGGAATCCACAGACTGACCCAGTTCAGTCCCCAAGCACTTCAGTCTAAGGAGTGGAGAGGAGCATAGACAATTAAATGTTTAACAAAAAGCTCTGATGAGGATAATTTAGAAAGCAAGCAGCATAATAAAGATCTTCCCATTACGACTACAGGTTATTATCTCATCCCAAACCTTTCTGTCAACCCAAACTATTTTATTTTCAAATGCCTTTGAAACAAAGCAAGCATGTACTGAAAACACAATGCAAGAACACTGAAGTGCAGGCCATTTGCATGCCAGGGATTCTTGACAGATCCTGGTGTATCTTTGGCCTGTGCTATGCTGTGAATTATCCAGCTCTACTCTGATTTCAGCAGCTGTGCCACAGTGGCTCATGGTTCAGCTCTGTCAGCCTGCAGCAGCAAGAAAAACCAAACACCTCCTTTTGTGTTTAATGTTTTAAGTGCTTTTTAGATGAACATTTTTTTTTTGAAAGCTACTATGAAAAGGTATCAATGATAATATGGCCAGAGAAAATTAAGAATGTGTAAAATAAACAAAGCTGGCATTTTCTAAGCATGCCTCCAAGGTCCAAGCATTTGCTCTGTATCACACAGGTTTAAAAGGATTCATAGATGTGCTATGAAAAGTAAATTTGTATATAGAGCAAAATAAAAAACTAGGTCAAAGTTACATGAAAAAATAACACTTCTCCTTTAAGAATGAATAGTTATGAGCCATTACACCATGCTGCATGTCCACAGAGCAGAGTCACTGACTCCAGTGAGGATAGCTGTGGGAGCAGAGGGACGTCAAATCAGGTCCAGTTTTTGTTTGCTTATTCTAGCATAGATCCTCCTTAGAAAAGCAAGAAAAAGGCTCTTTATTCCTGCAAAACTTGTGGCATTATCCTCTGTAACCTTCACGAGGGTGGGGAGTTAACACCAGAACCTTTGCACTGGTGGCTGCCCAGGGCTGCTCTACCAAAGGGTCAGCACACCCCTGGGCATTCCTTAACATTCACCCCAAAAAATGCAAAGGGTTATTACTGCAGGAACAAATCCTATTTTGTAGAAGGAAAGGCAAAGAATTTAGGAGGGAATTTAAAAGGTTTGGTTGTGTTCCCACTGAAGCTACTTGAAATGCAAAGACCGAATTATCTAGGGATTATGACAGAAGTCTGACAAAACCTGGCAGTTTTATTTGATCGCCTCTATTCAGCTGTCAGCATCCAGTGGGCCTACTGACAAGACAGAGGGATGACAGATCAGCCTCTACCAGCATCCTGGGTAGACACCTTTAAGGTAGTAAAATACATGTTTAAAAGCATATACTTAGTCATCTGTACAAATCTTGACATTTTTCACAGATGCCCAGATTTGTATCCCAATTGTAGATTTCCTTGAATGAGATGCTTAGTTTAATTCCCTAAAAGAAGTCAAACTTGACACAAAAATAAGTAATTATTGAATAAAAGGTATCATCATGACCATCTGGGAAGAAAGAGAAGGGGGGAGTTTCACCACTGGAAATACAAAATTCACTGTTGTAATGCACAGGGTATTTTATCTTAATTAGCCAGACGAATATCGGATTTCAGAATTGCTAAAATGACCACTTAGCATGGTTTTGTGTTCTGTTGTCTTGTCATGCAGGGACAGATATTTCTGCAAGAGAAAAAGTCTTCAATCCTAGCCTAAAGCCTCCCATGGCAGAGGCTCTGTCTTCAGCCTTGTGTTGGCAGAACTCATTCTGCAGGCTGTGGAGGAAAGTTTATCCATGGCTCCTGCCTGTGTACAGAGTGATGGGCACTGACCGTGTTTGTGAGTAAACACAGCAGGGAGTGAGCTTCCAGCTGGCAGGAGGGAGGTCAGGGCCAGGCTGGGGGTGCAGAGCCCTTCAGCTCACATGGAAAGGTCTGCTCACTGCTCACAGTGACTGTGTGTGACTTGCACCACAGCTGAGTGCACAGCCAGTGGTAAGCACACTCTTGGCAGCAAGAAAGTGACAAGCAACAGAAACAGGCCTTCAGGTTAGTCCTTCAGTCTCCTTATCACCCCTTTGAGTGGATTCATATACCCTTAGCCCAGCAACCTTCTTTCACCTGCATTGCTGTGCTGGGATCCACAGATTAACAGAGGGTCACACCTGCCCTGCCTGAACATCTCTGGTGCAGCTGCTGGGAGATTTTGGAGACCCTGAGCCAATGGCAAAAAATAGGTGTGTCTGGTTTCCTTAGTCATCATGTTTAGTATTACACATGGCATGATGGTGAAGGACTGTAAATCATGAGTCTGCTCACATTCACTGATAAACCGGTCATGCAAAAGGCTCTTTGGAGCAGGGATTCAGCAGAAGGCATTTTACATCTGTCAGAAATAATTCAAGGGTGTGGAGTGACTCATTGGGAACTGCATGAATAATCAAGACTTCATTTTCAGTAAGACAAAGCCATGAACTTTTGTCTGGCACATCAGTGGGGAACATGCTCCCTGAGTTGGGGACTGATGCTAGTAAAAACATCAGGAGGAGGGATTTTTTCAATGAAGACAGGCTTTTAAAGTGCAGTTTTGTGTATGACAGTATAGCAGGGATGAAAGACTGAAAAGCTCATTGTAGAAAATAAAAGTGAGAAAGCAGGCAAGCCTTGCACTAGTGTGTGATCAGAAGAGTTTCTGCTGTATCAGAGAAGTGATACCACATCTCAGGGTGCATCACTTTCCTCAATCAAAACAGTGTTGCAGAGAACCTGCAAAAGAAATCCACAGCCTCAAAGCAAGTGTGTGTTGGGATCAGTCCCAGAGAAAGGCCATTTTCCATCACCAGGTCATTCTTCCCTCAGGAAGACTTGCAGAGCACTTGTCCTGCAGCAGGACTGCAAATCTTTGTGTAGGCAACAGGAGCTTCTCTGCCTCCAGCTCCTGCCTGTGTCTCCATCTTCTTCCTGGGCATTCCTCCTGAACAAACCTTTTTTGTGAAGAGGCTGAGGAGAATCTGTCAGTGACATCTTATTTACCATAAACCAGTTCTCAAAATATATACCTCAACCTGTCAGCACCCTCATATGTCTTCTGTCCAGCAGGACCTGCATGTGCAGAAACATGACTAGAAGAAAACAAGAGCAATCAGTAAGCATCTTCTCACCCAGAGCCCAGGGACACCTTCTCTGCCATACAAATCTAACAAACTCCTTTTAAAGAGATATCACTTCCCAGATTATTTTTTTTCCAGAACATTGCCTTAATTATAATCAGGCAACTTGCTAGGTAAATAGCTAATAGGCCTAATTATTGGACAGAATGAATAGTTTTGAGAAGCAGTTGATGCCATAAGGCATAATATTTGAGACTAGAACAGAAAAATAGGAAATTAAATCAGCCTAAGCTGAATGTTCTAATATAAGTTGAGGACTTCTATCTTTCCCTTGCCCTGGTAACAAGCAGAGATTTGTGCTTCAAAGGAGTGATAGATTAACTATTTCCTTTGCCCTTGATCTGCTCCTGCAAGGACAGGGTCACTGTGGGCTAAATTCATCATGATCACAAGTCAGCAGCACCTCATGGGCCCTGCTGGCCCCACATGAATCAGAGGGTTAGCACAAGTCCATGGACAAGGCTCAGCTTGGAGCAGGCAGGAATGCAGAGGTGTGTGCTGGAAGGTGTGGCAGGATGGTGTGAGCTGGTAATGACTGTGCTGAAGAAATCCTGGTGATCCCGAGGTGAAGGAGTCCAAGAACTGGAGCACAACCCATGCTCTGGTATCAGCTGGAGGGCTGATCTGCAGCCGTGGCAGCCGGTGCAGGTTCCTGGCATGGAAATGCTGCTCAGGAGCAGCAAGTCTGAATCTCACGTGCTAGCAGGAGACACTGGCCTGCCTTGTTATTATCTTAATTTTTGAAGACTTGATAATGCTCAACACAGCCATCTTGTCTGTCATTTGAGACTTCACCAGACAGGGCATTTCACAGCTATTACCACCCTCCTCTTCACAAGGCCTCTTTGGAGCTGATCTGCTTTCCACCCATTTACAAGCACGGAAAGGCAGCAAAATTAGGGGTAAAGTTTGCTCTGAGGGCAGATAAAACTGAGAAATCTGGTAGATGAAATGTTGTAAAAATGCTGAAATACAAAAAGCTTAAGTTCTGCAACTTGGAGTGTGCAAGGATCTGTTAGATCATAAGTCAGAGCTGTGGCAGTATCTGAACCTGTCTTTTCAGCCCTGCAACTGACCTGTGAGTCTCTCTTACCTCATTTTATCTGTGCTTCAGCTGAGGCACACCAAGGGACCTGCAAAAAGATGTTTACTGCCAGGCAGAGGTTTTGTCCCTTAAAAAAGGCAGCCAAGCTCAGCTACTGGAAGCAGACATCTCCTGTGGTTGCACTGGGTGCCTGCTGGCTTTGGGCCTTATGCTTTTATCTGTCTGGTCACTAACCCAGGTCTGCTGATGTGGAGGGATGGAATCTACCATGCCAGCAGCTGCTTGGGGATGTTATTTCCTACACAGCAGTACCCAGAATCACTGCAAGTACCTGCCCTGCCTGGGGTGGTGGAAAATGGGCACATCAGGAGGAAGGGAGAAGCACTTACTGTACTCTGGTTTGGGGTAATGCAACCAGGGCTTTCTGTTAGAAACATAAGGTATGTCCCAAATGTTATTATTGCCACTCAAGAGAAAAAAAGGCTGTTCTGCTCCAGTCATCTATGTTTTAATGCCTGGTTACTGTGAAAGCTAAGAAATGCCACCCTGTCCACAGCAAGAGGCCATCTCTGAATCATATCCTTCAGTGGATGTGCCAGGAGGAATGCAAAGGATTCTCATCAGAATGTCAGTAATAAGGACTCCTAGGAGTAAGTGAGGAGTCAAGAGACCCACGGTGTTTTTCTCATGAGTTCTTTTGTTCACATGGGTTGGTCCTTGGGAAGCTGCTGTAACACACCAAGAGGAGAACGTGTTAGCTGTTCTTTTAGAGAAGCTCTGCATATCCTGCCCAAGAGGAACATGGATGTCATCACAGCAGTTGTCTGCCATGTTCCCAGCTTTTCTGAGCTGAACAGATTTGTGTCAGCTGAGAAAAGTGAAGTTGTAAGTGGCCAGTGCCATAACACTGCAATTTAATTCTTTAAATGCATGCACATGGGGCTATGCTCTCAGCAAAAGCCAGTACATCCTGTGCTACTGACTTTTTCCACGTTGACTCATATTTAAATATAATTGTTGCAAGAAAAGAAGAACAAGCCCAGTCAGCCAAAATGGTTATAGGAGGAAGAGAGAAATCAATTTAGGAAATACGAATCACTTGAACTTCACAAAATTCCTGAATGGGGAAGCTGAGGCTCAAAGATAATATAAAAAATCTGTTCAGTACTGGAAAGAAGCCAGCCCTGTGGCTTCTAAGTGGGTGTCTAACCACAAGACTTCCCGTCTTCATCTAACTAAAGATGCTTGCTCATCATTCTTGGAAAAGATGCTACTCTAATCTTTTTTGTTCACGTAGCAGTGCAAAGAAACTTAGCTTTGTATGTTATGTGTCAGTGCAGGCTGTGATGTGAGGATGAAGCAAACTGACAACTCCATCATGTGTCCTAGCAAATTCCAAAGTAAATTTAGTGTTGCAGCTAATGTTACAGAATAATGGTTTATTGTTGGGATCTGGTATGTACAGTGATTACAAAATTATCTGCTTTAGTGAAAAAGAGGATTACAATGACTGGCTTAAAATTGTCTGCTTGGTCTGACCAAACAAGCTTGATCCACTGCAGAGATCATAAAGATTCTTATCACAGTGGGATTAAAGCATTGATTTCCATCTGACAGTAAATTAAACTGAGATGAGTGATGCTATAACCATCTCCAGTTTACTGTCTTGACTCTCCTGGATATTGCTGATCCTGAAGAGAAAATGCTGAACAGGACTTCCAGCAGCTTCTGACTCAGTGCAGTTGCAGCCCAGCACAGTGAAGATTACTAGCACTTATTTCAATACGTTGCAGTAGTAAGAGTTAACTATGAAGAAATGCCCAAGACTTTAGCAAAATTGAGTATGGAGCAATACAACAGCAAATTATATGTAATATATATAACTCTAAAGAGATATAACTAGAAAAAATTAGAGCTGCACCTGTAAAAAAAGAGCTGATGGCTCCTAGGCAGGAGTGAGGCCTCAACACTGTGAAAACATCAGCTCAGTGCTCTGCTGTGGCCAAAATACTCAGCAAATTTAACACTATTATTCGGGGACCAAAGCAGAAGACATAATTGTGGTAGGCTACAAATCTGAGGTTCAGTCACACACTGAGCACTGTTTGCAGTTCTGGTTGCCTCATCTCCAACACATTCATTCAAATTGGGAAATTCAAAGGCAACATGCTGGAAGCCATTGGGTAGGGTGGTACCTACAAAGAGTGAAGGATCATAAGAGCCACGTGCAAAGAACATCAGAGGTCATTCCTCATACAGCAGCACCAGCCTGTAGAGCACTTAGCAAAAGGCAACTGCAAAAGCATGCAAAAATTTCTCTGGGAGTCAAGGGTAAAGGGACAAGAACATGGGATAAAGCCAGTGGGAATTGCCAAAGAGACTACAGCCAGCTCATAAAATTCTGTGCAGTGAAAGTACTAAAAGCTGGAAAATTAGCAGGGAGAAAACAGCAGATTTGCTATTTTCTTACTGTTTCATAGGTATCTGCTTGCAGCTGGGCTGGGAGAAGGGACACCAGACTAACAGGGGACGTGGCCTGTGCAGCGTGGCTTGTGTTACACCACACTACAAAGTGTGGCTTTTCAGAGTCTGCTGTGTGTCCTGTCTGTCCTTGCTTTAGGGCCAGGAACCTCCAGGACAGTGGTGTGGAAGGAGCCTGTGGTGCTAAGAGCTTTGGGCGTGCAGCTCAGTCCACCACTGCAGATGAATCATCACCCAACTGCACCAGGACAGTCCCACCAAGGAACTGCACCTGCCCTTCAACAGAGCCAGGATCAGCAACCTTGCCCCTGCCTTCACGCCTGCAGCACAGGGACTGGCCAGCAGCAATCCTCTATCCCATTCACTGATTTCACTCTGTAATTACACAGAAGCCAGGAAAAAAGCCCCAAGGCTGATCTCCAGCAGGGACCCAGTGAGGATCGCAGAAGAAACCTTTTGTGGTCTGGCTTCAAAGTATGCATGGAGCAGGAAGAAGCATGTCAGAGTGATACTGCTCTTCACCAGGCGGCCTTGCTGCTGCTGAGATGGCTGCAATTGCTGCTTCATGACTAACCCTGTGAGTACACAGCCACGGGAACATGCCTGGTGTCAGGGCATTCTGCCTGCAGAAATGAAGCTGAGGCTGCTGAGAGCAGGATGAGTCCTCCAGGATGAGAGGCAGCTAGAGATGCAGGCAGCCTGCCCCTCCTGCCATGGCCTCCTGTTCCTCACCCTGTGCTGCTGTTCCCTTCTGAAAATTGTCACTCCTCGCTGAAAACTCTGGACCAGTGTTTCAAAACACTTCTCTGAAAGAGGGATGTGGTGCTGGTTGTGAGTGGTTAAAGCCACTGCTCCGAGTGACCACTGAGGCTCATGGATGTGAGAGTCTGTGTAAACAAGCTGGAGACAGACCTGCTTTCATCCCGTGGATCTCTGGTCTCAGAACAGCCTCAGCAGAGACGTGCTGCTCAACAGTGTCCTCATTGAACCAGTGACTGCCTGAGCACCCGGGGTTCATGCCTGCACCTTCCCTGCACATTGCTGTGTTCTGATATCCTGCCTGCTTATTATTACGGTTTCCCACAGTTACAACCAAAACTTCAGCTGTCCCCTCAGGGCAGATTCGTGCTCCTGGCAGTCACACAGTGACTGTTCTTCTACCTGGTGTGATGTGCACACAGGCACAGGGTTTGTTTCT
The DNA here is from genome assembly GCF_003957555.1 of Calypte anna. Classification (NCBI taxonomy): domain Eukaryota; kingdom Metazoa; phylum Chordata; class Aves; order Apodiformes; family Trochilidae; genus Calypte; species Calypte anna. The sequence continues at coordinate 25,371,929 of NC_044255.1, forward strand.
AGACCTACTGTACTGTAAGAATGCAGTAATATGTGTATATATATATGCATGTAATAATGATGTACTAATTTCACACATAGCTGTTAATTTTAGGTCTCCCTGAAGCCAGCAGTGGTAGCAGTGTGTGAGGCAGCCAGGCACTCACTCCCACAGGAGGGGATGGGATGCAGGCAGCAGAGAGGGAGTGGGGCCCAGCCAGGCTGTCACAGCAACTCTTCACCCCTCACAGACATTACTGTTTCATGATGGTCTCCACTGTCATGGATTTTCTCTTTCAAAAATTCTGTCAGCAAAGGGCCATGGCCAAGCTGGACGCTGGCCCTGGGCAGAGAGCAGGTGCCCAGGGTCCCCTGGGAGCTCCAGGGACTGCTGCTGGACTTCAGCAGACACACAGTCTGTTTGAGAAAAGATTAAGCAAAATAAGCCTCTGGGTTTCCCCATCCCCCATTCACAGGGCCTAGTCACTTCATCTTTCTTTGTCTGTGTGGTATTTCAAGGCTGTATTTTAAGCCCTCTATTCCCCTCAGGGGTGCTGGGGCCTGGCTAAACATGGAGTGTTTGTCTGCAGTGCCACAAGGACCTGGGCTGCACTCCCTGTGCAGTGATGCTCTTGGTCCTGTGCACGGAGCAGGCACAGCTATTGGCGTCTGGTGTCTGCTCAGCTTTATTTTGAGGTATTTAAACTTAGCAAACTGGCTGTTTTTAGGTCCATATGAACAGATCAGCTGATTACCTGTGGCAATATGTTTATTCACGGACTCCAGCTGCTTTTAGGGAACAGCCTTCTCTAAACATAATTAGGGCTATTTGAGTAGCTGCTCACAATTACGTCTTGGTTCACACAAAACACCACATACTCCCTCATTAAGCAATAACTCCTGGAGATAGAAGGGTGAAAAGCCACAGGCAACTTGCTGCTGAGTGCCTCAAAGACCTTTATGACCCTGTTGTAAATGGATATTTACTTGTGAAGAGCTACCCACCTAGTGCACTAATACACTGGCCAGGGCATAAGTTTTCAATTAGCAGATTTACCTGAAAGCTGGACAGTTGTTAACACCCTTCACCCTTTGCCTCTATTAATAATTAGACTGTAGATAGAAAAGCCTGACTTGGGGATGGATGTGCATTTACCTGGTGACACAGCATGTCCTTTCAGCTCTGGTAAGTTAGCCTAGGAGGAGGACCAGGGACACTTTCTAGGAGAGGAGGAATGGAAAAGCCTTGGCACAAAGAGGAGCAGTGAAGCCTGAAAGGTTAGATGACGTGAACAGAGGACAGTTTTCATGTCGTGATGACCATGTTCCTTTCCTTGGCTCCTCTCCTTGCCCCAAGACTACAGTGCTCCTTTTCCTTTCCTCCCTCTCATCTCTCTCCCCTTCTCCTTGTCCATACTGCTGGGCTTGGAGAGATAAAGGGTCAGTGTCCTTCAAAAGACAACTTCTCAGTACCAGGAAGATGGTGAAACACAAAGGAAGCTTTCCAAGCAGAAAAGGGGACCACAAAAAAAGTGTGAGCTGTGCAGAAACCCTCATTGTGTTTCATGCCCCCTCCTGCTCTGGAAGTAATGCTATAAATATACACTCCAGCCTGCTAAGGCAAAACATAGACCTTTTTCCTCTTTTGTTTTGCCTTTGAGAGGACAGTCAGGCCAACACACTGTCCTTGTACCAGCTCCACACTGAAATTTAAACACTTCTGAGATCTACCAATAACTTTTTTTCTGAAGTATCACAGGCTAAGTCCTAGATGGGGAAGAAGCTGAGCTGACCACAAGCAGAATTACAGACAGTAATTCTTTAACAGGTTGTATCAAATGAATCAAAATCCTCACGTAATTTTTAGACCTTTCTTGTCAAGCTTGGAGAAGCTCTTCAGCTTTTGTCCTTCCTCCCATCTTAAATAATTTCATTTCTGGGATCCCAACGAGGCTGCTATACTGGACAGATTATAAAACTTACACATCCTTTAGGCTTAGCAGGAACAGTGTTGCCCCTGTTCTAGTTTGAGTGACATTATCCTGGGTCTATTCAAGTGCTGGTGAGCAGAGCTGAGCCCCAGGCTTGGCCTCAGCGGGTGCTGAGCTATCAAGTCATCTGGAATAAGAGTCTCATTTTCAGAGCAGTGCAATTTTCTCCACAATGATGTTATCTTTGTTCCTCAGTTTCTGGCAGCAGAGCTGCTCACACATGCTATTAGCAGATGGCAGAAGACATACATGGAATTTGCTCTCAGAACATTTCTTCCATTCTTCCTCCCAGACTGAAGAAGTGCAAATTCAAGGTAAAAGCATGCACTAACCACAGCCCTCTTCTAAACAGGGCTACAGACAGTTAAAAGCAGACTCCAGTAGAAAGCTTTCAATCATTTCAGTCTCTCTGCCATAGTTTAACTACTCAGCACATACCCTCAGTCAAAAATGCACGGAGTGCATTTTATAAAGCCATGCTCCTCTGTGCCCTTATGTCAGCTCCTTTTCAGGATTAGCTGTTAACAAGCAGCAGGCACTGCAGGAAGGGAGAGAACTTCCATGCAGCCTCTCCAGTAAGCTGAGGCACCCATCTGTGCCCCATAGCCAACTGCTGTAGGCTGGCAGAGCTCTGGAGCACTTAATGTAAACCAAAATGAACACATAAATTTAAGGATCAGGCAAACAAACTGCTGGAACAGGTGTAAATTCAGAAGCATGGATGTGTGCACATTGTTCAGCCCCCAAAAAGAGGAGGCAGGAGCCTGACAAATGCCCCATTGTCCCATATTTATGCTACTATGAGCTGAAACTAACCTGGCCTTCCAGCAGAGATGCTGCCTGAGGGTGTCTGGGAGCTGTTGCTGTAACCATGTGCTTCAGTGCTCTCCTGATTCACTGTTCATTTTTGATCTGGATGTCTTGTCTAGGAAAAAAAATGGCTCTTTGAAAAACCTTATTCAGGTTTCTTCTTTCATTTATAACAACGGATTTTTTTTCTACCTCCCTAAACTGAGGCAACTCCTGCTCAGAGTTGCTCCTGAACCTGATGGAAAACAAACAGATGCAAAACCATATTTCTGAGACCACCTCCACCTTCAACCCTTACTTGAGCTCCTAATTTTCATGTTTTGCTTTTTCCACAAAGGACAATTTTATTCCAAGTTCATGAGCTCATGCTGAGAAACAACAGAACATTTCCCAAGCCCCAGCACCTGCTCCACATCTCACTGTGTCCCTGACCACAAGTCCTTGGCCCTCCCAGCTACAGGAGAAACAGGGTACTGGGTCCAACCTGTGCTCTGGATGAGTGCTGTGAGCACCAGCTTAAACCCCAGCACACACACACACACACACACACACACACACACACACACACACACTGCACCAGGCTGTCATGCTGGTGCTCTTGACTTTCTACCTTGCCTCAGAGAATTTGTTCCTTTTGTTACATAATGCAGACAGGAGGCATACTGACTGCTTTTGCTCATGCAAGTCTTTAAGTTCCAAGATTATTTAAAATAATTGCCTTCCATACAAGATACTTCCTATTGCACACGGTGCTCTCCCACCAAAGATGGAAATCCCATTCCTCAGTTTGAAGAAGTTTCTTCCACTTCTCAAGTGCTACTGTTTTCAGACTGTATGAAGGACTGTGTCTGCACATCAATGCATTCTGCTGGCAGTTCAGAGCAGAGGGACAGCACATAAAATGTTTCTTTGTGCCTCTGCCAGTACTAATCTACTGAAGTCACACTTTTATGTGCACCTGGTTGTACCTTCCACTGAAAAGAGTACATGGTAGCAGCACTTTTGTGCCAACCATGGAATTTATTTCCTTAAAAAAGTATTTTCCCTAAAGCCCAATAGAGATTGCAACCCTAGATAACCCACTTGCTTTGTTCCAGTGTTGGGAGCAAGAGCTGAAGCTGCAGAGAGGGCATAGCCAAGGGGTCTCCTGTGTGCAGGGCATCCAAGGGCACATGGAAGGAAAAGACACATGAGGAAAGCAAGATTTTTGTTATATTTCTGTTGTACTTGAGGAAAAAAAGATTTTTTCAAAGTTAAGTGCAATGTAGTCTACAATTCCTTTCTAAATCACAAATTCACTGAATGTTTGGTTGGAAGAAACTTTCAAGATCATCAAGTCCCACCTTTGACCAACACTGTAAGTTCACCACTAAACCACATCCCCAAGGACCAGGTCCATGAAATGCATGAAACCACTTGTATCTAGGCTGCCCATATCTCACATCTCTCCTGTGTTACTTTCTTTTGAAGTTCAAAGCTACTTTCAATCGCTACATTTATTTGCCCTTTCCTCCCCTTGAAGCAAACATAACCAGGAAAAATCCCCAGCGAAATTTCTCTCCCTCCCAAAGTTTATTTTCTCATTTGCACTCCTCCATATATACTAAGACCCCTTTTCACACATGGGTGAACCTAGAAAGTCATTTGGAGTGGGAACCACATGAACCAGTTCAGTGAACATCAGGTAATTGTGCCTTAGAGGCCTTTTTGAAGGTCAAATATTTCTGGGTAATTTTTCCAGCTACTTTCTTTGTTAAACAAAAGCCCACATAAACCAGGAAAAGAACAAGGTGGCTTTGTAAAAGTCTCGAACTCACTGGCCCCATGGATCCATCTGTTCCATGTCCTGGCACCATCTCCTCCTGTTTTCTTCCCAAGATACCTCCTCAAGAGTCACCTGCTTGGGAAAAATCTGCGTTGTTCACTGCTGCCCTGAGAATGGCTGAGGTTTGCAAAGACTCTTCTCACTACATTCTTATACTTCTAAGCCACTTACAAGCTTTATCTTTGCACCATGATATGAAAAACAATCTAAAACCACTTCTGACATGCACAGACTTGTGCAGCCACCCAGTCAAACAGGAAGCCACCTGACAACTGTAACAGACACAAGATGGTCAAATAATGCCAACATTCATACAAAAATAGACAAAAAACATCAAACAAAATTAAAGAAACATGTTATTCTTTAGTAAGTTCAATTCCAACTACAGAAGTAAATGATTTGTTTAATACTATGCTCTGGAAGCACACAGGGACTTTGCAAGATAAAATTTCTATTTTAGGAGTGATTGTAATTTAATAAATCAGACTTATTTACTGAAAAAGAATTTGTAATCAAGAACAGAACGATGCCACTTCAGATGCAAACTCATTAGAAGTTTTTAAAAGGCTTTTTCAAATTGCAAAACCTAGTACAAGGCTCTGGTTTGTGGTTATTGCACAAGGATCTGCACTTCTACTGGAAAAAAGTTGCACAAATCAAGCTGATTAAAGTGACTCTCCTGTATCAAGCTCTTCAGGAGAACACAGACTGCCTTGGGTTTTAGATGCTGTTGAAGACACAGGGACATAAAATTTGTCTGAGGTTCATCTGTCCCATGAGTACCTCCAAGTGCTGTCACTATCAGCTTCTCAGGGGAGGGCAACTCAAGTACTTGGGGCTGCCTTGATCACTTGACCCACATTCTTGCCAACTATTTCAAAGATTCTCAGTAGAGACCTCAAAAACTTTTCCAGTCTTCTGGAAAGTTTTCACTATTCCCAACATCTTGCAGACCATGAAGGTACAGAAATGATTGCACAGGACAGAGTGTTCCCAAGTGAGGGTGACACACAATGCATTTGTACAGAAACACATGTTCTTCAGGAAAGAAGTGTGTTAATTATTTCTAACATTATAGCTCCATCACATGCAGACAACCATAGTTTTCTCTACTGAAGTGCAAACACATCTTTTCATCAGTCTTTTCTGCGTGGTTAAAAACCTGCTGCTTGGCATACCATGCTCTGCTCCCTCTGTGCCTGCTTTGACTTCTGGATCCAAGTCGAGATCCACTCCAATTACATTTATCTTATGCTTGGAATTAAATATTTCATAACATGCTCATGGGGACATATTTTGAGAAAATATGAAAATCTATAATTAGAAAAACATAGAGACCAAAACATTTCAGTATTCTCAGACTACAAACATGTTGTTTGTGGCCATTAATAGCAGTCTAAAACTATAAAAAAACATGGTGGAACATTTGCAGTGTTTATATAACATATATATATAGCATTTGTTAGAGACACATTGTCCTTTAAAACCAGCTACATTTAATAGTTTCTGGTTACTGTGTATATTTGCAAACTCTAGTGAATCATGCAATCTGAAAAATGCTGGGAATAAAATAAAAAGAGCATGGCATTGAGACACTAGAGCTCAGCTTGCCTCCCGTCACCCCCCCCCCCCCAGATATATTTAATTTGCACATTGCTTAGTGGTCTGGGGTCGAAATGCAGCCCAAGATGGAAGAGATCTGGTGGTGTCTCTCCAGCCTGCACCAGCAAGCACCCTTGGGGCAATGCAGGTGCTGGGGTGGTTCTGGCAGGGACGGCAGGAGCCTACACTTAGCAGGAGCAGACCTCTCCTTATCTTTAATATCAGTAATGTTTTATCAATTATTTCAGCTGCTCCTTTGTGGGAGAAGCACAGAGAATTTGGCTGCCTGAAGAGAGAAGGTTCCTGTAGGGAAAGCAGGCACAGACCCCCCCAGGATGACTGCTGACCACAGAACCTGGCTCAGAGTGGAAAGAGAGAGTATTAATTAGGATTAAAGGGAAGTAACTGGCTTAGTATATGACAGCTGTGCCAAAGAGAACGCCACATTTTCTAGCTGCAGTCCCTACTGTCATATCTCTGTGCTATCCTTTGGCTATTGGCCAAATCATGCTGGCTGTAGAATATTCTCTGTTATTGTAAATTACTGGAGAGAGGCAGAATTGTCTATATTTAGGCCACCAAGTCCCCTTGCCTTAATCTTTACCCCCTCTTTGGTTTAGCATTTTGCTTTCTATTTTTACCTCACATGTTCTGCAGCAGGTCTGGATGCCTGAAGAAGGCAGGCCATCCCTTCCCCAGAAGAATTAATGACCATGCCTGTAGTTTGTTTTCCATTTACTTCTTTTTTCCTTTCTTCATGTGTGGGTTTTCTTATAATGCAGACTATAAAAAAATGCTACAGCCAGGAAACAGAAGACCTGAAATGAAAAGCAAAAGATAAATCAAACAGTAGAAGCAGCCAAGAAGGGGTGACATTTGTGGTGCAGTTTTGCCCAGAATTTCAGCCACATCTGTCCTTGCTTAAGATTATGAAGGTGCATTTGAAAAAGAAAGCTAAGGACTTGTGGATGACAGACAAATCATGACAGCACAGTTGCCAGGCTCAGACAGGAACAATAGTTGCTGGGTACCTGCTGGGTTCTCGCAGTCAATGGCCCACTCAGTAAAAGGATGGTAAAAACTGGCCAAATAAGGTAGCCATTCAGTTGCCATGGTAAGCCAGCTTAATTTCTGAACATCTGATCTCCACCTGACTTGAATCATGGGCTAGTGGGAGATTGGTGTTTTCTGTTAATATGAATCCTGGTTTTCATTGATTCATCAACTGACCAGAAGTCCACGGGATGACCTGGAGTTACTTTCCTTCTGACAGGGCTGAGCCTGGCTGGTTACTGCCTCCCCAAAATCAGAGAGCAGCTGAGAGGCTGGAGAAAGGATCAGGACTGCACCAGGGCTCCGGGTGTTTCACTTCAGATCTGCATCTTGCTGTCAGCCTGAGCCTGACTGCTCACCCTCCTTCCTCCAGTTCTCCTCAGCAGGAACCCAGTCTGAGCAGAGTGCTTTTCACTTCCTCTGGCTTTTTTTCAAAGCAGGAAAGATACAGACAGGAGCACAGGCATGGAGAAGGGAAGAAACATCTTTGGAAAAAAGCTCCACAGCTGCTGGTGATATGGAATGTACTTTAAACATGGTCAGTGCACAAAAAATAGCCCTCTGGAAAGAGAGGAAAAAAAAAAAAGAAAGAGAAAATATTATGAAGCATCTCTGAGCAGCAGTGAGGCCACTCCAGCCCCACCAGGAACAGCCAGCAGGTAACTTGTGTACTCATCTATCTCAACAGACAAGAGCAAAGGAGACAGAAAACAACAAAGAAGGTATTTTCCTGGGAGCAAGGAGCAGCAGCATAGCAGTCTTAGGAGACCAGCACCCAGAACTTCTCTTTCCTTGCAAAGATGCTTGCAGGTCCTGAGTGTTTTTAACTCCCCCGGGGTTTGCTGGTCACTGGTGACAGCAAACTGGGCAGCAGGGAGAGGCAGGGAGAGGTGGGAGGGAAGGGGCAGAGCACAGGGAGGGTGGGGAGAGAAATTACTTCAGAGCTGGAGCTAATTTTGTAGGATCTGGCTGTCAAACAAAGAACCACAGTGTTTTTAAAATTCTGCTTATTGAATTAAGTCACTCTCCTGCCAACTGGATTACTTCAGCTGGCTGAACAATCTGACACCTCTTTTTAGAAGAGAATTTGCTGAGATGCCCAGCTCGGTGTGGTGGGTACCTAACACTTGCTCTCGGGGAAACCAGGGCTGAGAACAAAGCTCTTTTATGGGAAACTGCTAAAGGAGTCAGAAAGGGCTTGGGATAGACATTAAAAGAAAACTCAAAGCATTTCTGTTTTGAAGCCTAATAAAATCATGGATGGGTACTTTTAGTCTAGCACTTTTTAGACATTCGTATTAATGAACAAAATATGCATTATTTTGCATTAAAATTTTAAAAATATAATCTGATTATTACGTATTAATAGGTGCTTTTGAAGCACAAGATTTCTCCTTGTTTTCTGAAAATGTTGTTCACAGAAACACTCAAAATCAGACTCCCTATAGCCTGGAGTTGTGGCAGTGGGACAAATGCAAGCACACCAAGTTTTGGAAAGTTACAGGCCAGCTCTGGCTTCTGTGGTATCTCCGAGACATCAAGACTCCTTCTTCTTTACCTCCAGGACAGCTCTATCAGTCTCTGAGCGCCTTTTCATTCCTCTGAAATGCAGTCCTGCTTTCTTGCCCACTGATTTCTTGCTCAGAGCTAAAAGAAAGTGTTTTATCCCCAGCTGATACTTTCAGTGTTAAAACACTTGGATGCTATGTGACAGCATTAAACCCAAAACAACATAGCTAGGAAGAGCTGGAAGCCTTTGAAAAAGAAATCTCAATGGCATTTTTTGGGATACCACCTGTGTAAGAGGTTGCTGCTCTGGAGAATTCTTCAGTGACTTTTTTTGTATCTCAGGTTCGTTGATGGAAATCATCAGACTTCATTAGATCAGCCCATAACTGCCCACAGGCAGAGAGATCACAGCCTTTGGATACAAGTTTTACCTATCTCTTGAATTAAAACTAGGTACTCAACTGGCATAAAGACCAGCACAGATGTATTTAGACCAGGCCATGATTTTAGCTTCAACCTATTCTCAGTGACCATAATCTGATATTCCTGAGACAGCTCCACTTGATGGGGATTTTGAACCAGCTTAGAGCAACCAACTTACAAAACATGCCTTCAGTTAAGGCATGCACTGTTCTTTAATTAACAATAATTCTTATGATTAGTGTTCATCTGACAATGGGCCTGGTGCAATACCCCTTTACTTGCCCCAGAGTAAGCATGAAGTAAGAGTATGAGTAAGCCCATACTCCTGAGAGTAAGCCAGAGTGTGGGCTGTAGGAACAGCAACAGTGTCCATAACCTTCTTTCACTCCTGGAAAGGGAGATCCCTGACTCCCCCCAGCTCACTGGAAGGTGCTGGTCATGGGCTGCACCACAGAGAGCCCCACACCTCCCATACCTTAACTGGAACAGATCTGCTTTTTCACTGAGAACAGACAGCTGCTGTTTCAGTGTCCCCTCAGGACATCATGTTCTCCAAAGCAAGGCCTGGGGACAAAGAGAATCTTTTGAAGGCTCTCGTTACTTCTGTGCCATATTTCTCATATCTGATAAGCCTATCTGTGAAATTCCAAGCAGAGATGGTTATCTCCTCTTACACAAATAAGTTGGGCTAACGTTACTTTGGTACAAACCTTCTGTGATACATTTCAGTAAGCAAAGAACCACTTAAGTGCTACCCTTGAGGAAATACTAGCATAATGTTTCACATCTGTCTCATTTTGACTCTAATGAAGACTACATTTTGTACCAGCTCTGCCCTTTTATCATTACAGTGTGCTTTTTCTTTCAGTAAGCAGTTACAATTCTATTTGCTAGTTACTGCAGTTACCACTTGGAATGCATTTCTCTTGGGAATCAGCAAACACTGGGGATATTTTATATGAAAGAAACATTTATGAGATTTTGTCAAACAGTACAAAAGGCATTTTGTGGATTTTTGGATTTGGACAGGTCCTGTATATTTATATTTCTTGATAATACTCCAGAGTACACCAGAAATTACCAACTGTGCCTTGGAAACTGCACCAGCCCTGTCAGGCTGGATCCCAGGTCAGGGCCTGTTGCCTCAGGCTGTCAGTCAGCTCCAGGCAGGCCCTGCACCAGCCACACAACATTAACTCTGCCTTACCCATCAGAATGAACAATGTTCTAATGACGGACCAAAACTGGTGATTCTGGACCAGCAGAACCAGAAACTGCCCTGCCTGCTGCCTTTACTACCTGATGAGGTCCTCACCTTTTTCTTTTAACATGCACGTTAAAGGGCAAAAAAGCAAAAACTCTCTAGCATTGCCAGCAAATATCCACTTTTCTACAAAACATGTATTAGACCAGTCTAGGCTAAGTTTATCATAAGTCTTAGATCTCTGCATGTTGCTCATTTCAGTGCAGAACCTAGAGCTAACCACAGTGGAGACAGAAATAGCTGAGGACGAAAAACATGGGAAGAATTTTAAGCATTCACCACTAAAATACAGTATATATTAAAAATGCTGTCAGTGTTTACTGCTGAAGTCAAGAACATCCCTGGATTTAAGCTTTGTTCTATATTTCATGCTGAGTTCAACAATAAATATTTGCTTATAAGAATATAGTTCAAAAGTTCAGAAATTTTTAAGGCCCCTCAAAAAGTGCTTAAAACAACCCCCTAAAGCAAAGGCCCCTTCACAACATCCAGAGCAGACTGAGGTTATCATGGGGAGCCATGGGCTCACAGACTGGCTGCAAGCCTGCTGCACAGAGTACTGCCTTTGAAGAAGTGGTTTATGAAAGAGGGAACCCATCAAGAAACCCAGGCTGAGGGGCTGAGCTGGGGCCTCCCTGGATGTTCTCACCCTCTGTGGGCCAAGCCCAACACAGGCCAAGCTTTAGCCCAGGGGATCACAGCTTCTCTGGCCCCCGGCAGGACTTCACCACCAAAAAGTCTCAAGGTTCAGAGTCATCCAGGGAGACTTTATGGGGAGACATCCAGCAGGACCAGAAACTGCTCTGGCTGTGGGGATGGCTGCTCTGCTTCAGGAGAACTTCCCAAGTGCTTCTGCTCCTGAGGGAGGTGAAAAGCCTTTCAGAAAGGGAGCCTTCACAAATTGGCCTTTTCTCCTGTTATGCTCATTTGCAAAGCAGAACAAAAGTCCAAAATGCTGGGGACCAGGAGAATGAATAAGCTTGGGGTTCCCCCCTTCACTTTAAGAAATATTTAAGGAATGTTGAGTCTGCCTTGATTTCCTCAAGGGTCTCCTGGGGCTCTCAAGTATGTAACTTTTCCCATTGCTTCCTCAGTAACCGTGCTGACTTTCAGGGCTAGAATTTCTCATCTAGAATACAAACCAGCAAAACCATGGCTTCCTGCAGTAGAAAAATCTGTTCTTTATTTGTCAAAGCAATATCCCTCAGAACCAAAAAGACCAGCTCGTTCCTCCCCTCCCTGCATAGCCCATGGACACTCTTGGGGGTGACTGAACCCCTCCTGCACCACTCACCACTCCACCAGCCAGGAAAAGCCAACCACCAAGGCATGGAAAGTCAAGTCTTTCAGAAATGTCAGAAAGATGAGGAAATCTGTCTTACAGGCTTGCAAAACCCCTGAAAATGTGAGTGCAGTTTGCAGCAGAAAGGAGAGGAGATAAGAAACAGAGTAAACTATTCAAAGTGAGGAATAAAATAATTTAAATGAGGAATGCATGGATTTTTAGAAAATAATATATAGATAGATATTATCAGTCATAAAGGCTGCTCTCTTCCAGAGTGTACTGCTTCTCACAAGACTGTAACTTGTTGGCTGGTATCACCTCTAACACCTGAGACAGCAAACAACAGCTAATCCTGACACGGTTTCTGTGCTAATGACTGAAGCAAGATAACTGGAGTCCCTGGCAAGCTTCCCATTTAATTCAATTAATTCCAGCCAGGCTGTGGTGATTGTACCAGTCAGCACTAGAGAGAAACAGATCCCTGGATTCAGATGGTTAAAAACCAAGGAAGTCTTCCCCCGGCTGCCTGCTGCAGCTGCATTGGGGCTGAGCTCAGGACGGGCACTGGGCAGCCCCAGAGCAGGGATCCCAAGGCCAGCAGCAGTCCCACAAGCAGTAGCCACGCAGCAGAGCCCCAAACTATCAGTTTCTCTCACCAGAATCTCGTCATAAGTCTGCTTGCAACACTGAAATGAAAATTATGCCATGGTTTTGTCAAAGCACTGACTATTTGGGACAGTCAGTTCAAGCTTTTTTAGGAAGGGGTTTGGTACCTTGGAATTCTGATAAACATGAAAAATAAATGAACCAGGTAGAATTAAGCTGCAAGAACAACTGGTGTATCCTATCAGCTGATTCAGTTTCCAGGTCTGTGTTAGCAGAAAGATCCTCTCCAAGTATTTTTGGTTTGCTTTCGAATATTTTTCCACCTTAAGCCCCAAAAGCCTGCAATATATTTGCCCACTCACATTACTTAGTTAGGAAGTTTTGAAATAGAAAGAGATTTGCATACATGTTTCCTTGGTGGTGCTTTTGAAGTGTTATGTCTGGGGTAACTGGTAAGATCCCTAGAAGTCTGTATACTGCCAACATAAATAGAAAGTATATTTCAGGATGGGGGATTATCCATTCCTTGAAAGGGCTGTTGCATACCACTCGCTGTCATGCATGCTGTCAGTTTCTAGCAGCAGGTTTTTTTGAAGCTCAGTCCAGCAAAAATAACACTCAGGCTTTTCTCCTGGAAAACAAAGCCTTCAGACCCTCAAAAGAAGCGACAAGGATTCATAAGTGACCAACATCATGGACATACCTCTCTGAGCCAGCAGAGATTTCTGAAGCTTCAGAAAGTTCTGTTTTCTTTGTGGAGAACATGATATGGCACTATATAAAAAAAAACAAACAAGGGCCCTTTAAAACATTTCCAAATGCTGTCCTGATCCTCCTGCTGGGTGTCAGATTAGAGGGAACTATACAATCCACTTGAAGCAGCTGCAGAGCAATGTCTAAAACTGCATCACCTGCTTGACAGAAGGAGCTGACAATAGCATTAGCATGAAGCTAAAATTAGAGGCTTAATTGAGCTCTGCAGTTACTGAAATTAATGACAGTTCAGCAGTTCATGTCCCTGATTTTTCTTGACTGACTGAAATAATCATAAAATCAACTCCCATTCATGAGGAGCTCCCAGCTCCATGAGGAAAAGCCCTGACAGCCTGGCATGCCTCGCACACGGGGAGCCTGTCTGGCATCTCTGCCCTTCCGAGCAGGTACCATGGCAGGGCTGGTCCTGGAAAGAGATTGTGTGTCCACAACTCAGCACCTTGTGACAAACTGGGATGGATGCTATTCTCTGTGCCATGGCTTGGGAAACATCATTAACCATTACTGGTAAAGGAAGAGGTACAAGGTATAGTACTCTAGAAATGGATACGTAAAAACAGGGGCAAGCCAACAGCAGAAGGTGATGAGAGAGAAGACAGAAACTGAAGAGAAGCCAAGCTGTCAGTTACAAGCTGCATCTCTAGTGCCCTGGAGTTAAGAGATATTATTATTCTATTATTCTATTAGTGCTGAGTTCATCTCGTCGCTGGCAACAAAAAGAACTATTTATTCCTTTACTGGGACCATTCAGAAATGAGAACTCAAGAATCGGAGAGCAGGACTAGCCTGCAGGATGCACACCTGTGAGCACAAATGTGAGGTGTGTCCTGTAAGACACTCACCAGCTGTCCTGCTGCTGCTAGGGCTGGGATGGGATCCCCATGCCAAGTCCTCTGCTCTACTGGACAGCTAGCTCAGTGCCACATGCTCCTCCTCGAGCAGAAACTTGGTTCATAAGCTAGGTCTAAAAGTGAATTCCATTTTTTTTGCATTAAAAATTTTGGGATGCAGATCTGGTCCACTGGAGTTGCATGAAATCTGAAGGAAAAAAATTAATAATTCTGTAGTTCTTGGATAACTTAATGCAATTAATTCTTCACATAACAACTAAGAGTTGATTAATATATAGTCTGAGTATAGATTTACATTAATATTACTGTCAAGACTACTTCCTTCCCAAGAAGCTGGTCCTGCCTTGACCTCAGCAAGTTTCCTGTGTCTTTGCCACTGTGTTCTGATGTGGTGTCCACAGCTGCAGGGTGAGAGCAGCAGGGACCTGGTCATGAGATGTGGCTGCGTGGTGGCATTTGGCCCTACGTGCAGGCAAGTCTGGAGGTGACATCGGGCTTGTGCTGCTGCTCCAAGCAAACCACGGAAATGCTGAGACTAACAGCTGTGGAGGTGAAAGCATCTCCTGCCAAATACCTGCTTGGGGTATCAGAGTGAAAAAAAGGCCCAGCCTTTATGAACAGGTCTTGTAAATAAATCAGATGACCTTTTAACACCAATAAAAACTATAGAAAGGAACAGGAGCCTCCATTGGCCTCACTAGAATATATCACACATTTTAGGCAGAAGAAAATGCACTCCATTTGATTGTGTATGTTATTTACAAGTTGAGGGGATTATTCTTTAAGACCCAGAATGAGAGACCTGTAATTCTTAACACTCTACCATTACAGCTGCCATTCACAGCACTGAAGAAGTAAGCAATTGCTCTGTTTCCATCTGAGAGAGAGAAAATGTACTGAAGACCTGCTGTGGAGTATATGGCAACATGCAGGCTCCTGCAGGCATTCGCTGCAGGTACTCTGTGTGTGCCCTTCTGCCCATGGTGTCCTCACCTGCAATTTGTGGGAGATTGGTAAGAGTTCTATTTTTGGTCCATTGTGGTGCTCAACATTTGGCATTTCTGATCCATAAATACATCCCCTCAGGGCAGTACATTTGGAAAAGCCACAGGGTACTCCCGCCTCTGCTCATGCCTGAACCCTTTGATGGCTGAACCAGCCCCAGAACCAGCCCTTCTTCTGTTCTTCCCTCAGCATCTGCCTTGGTTTCGGTCCAATAATTTTAATGGTGCAGATGTTGCCCGTGGCTCTTCACAACCATCTCCCAGTTCTGCTGCAGCCCACGTGGAGGGAAGGAGCATGGTATCAGACATGTTCTCCACGTTGGGTGTGGGAGGGCTGCCTGACCAGCGGAGCTGCTCCTACTCCTGGTGGGATGAGCAGTGTGTAACTGGGTGCACTCACCACACAACCCCCTGCAGCTGGTGGGATGTCTCATCTCCTCCCTTCTTCCTACACTTGCTGCAGGCATGAAATGTTCTCAGGCTCCCGCAGCTATCCCCTGGGGTATGCCATATCTACGTGTTGCTGTCCCCTTTCACATGCATTTCCAAAAAGCCACAAAATTCCTTCCTCTAGGATACTCTTCTTTGTGCACAGCCCATCCAGCAGCATAAAGAAACCCAGCTAAGATGGCCACAGTAGGCAACGATGTGTTTTTAAGACTTCACTTGATATTCAGAGATACCAACCATTATATTTAGGTAAAATAATAAATTCAGCCCTACTTCCAATGCAACAAGCCTAACTTTTTCTTAGGTAAAACATTTTAAATACTCCTTTACTTTAAAATTCTCGCTTTTCCAGGAATAGAAATGTTGCTCTACATTACAATACAGACATCTGTTCCTTCCAACTTTTTTATCAGCCTTTAAGGTTAGAGGACTCTGACTTTATTTTTCAAATCATCCATGTGTATTATAAGCAATTAGGTATTTTTGTATTAAAAGTTTACAGTTTGTGGCTGTCCCTTGCTACCCCAGGTAGTGAATGCTGTTGGAGGTACCCACTCCATCCCAGCATCTGGAGGGGAACACAACACGCAGGACCACCAGCCTCTAAGCCCAGCTCTTCAGATGACATCAGGATCTGCCCATAATGTCACATTCATCAGTGTCACAGGTGGTGGCTGCTATAATCATCACCAAAATATTTCCCTTCATTAAGTATCTCTGCAGAGTCCCACGGGCAGGAAGATGACTGGCTCAACTCTCCAGGAGTCTGAGGAGAGCTGTGCTTGGAATGAAAGCTTAGACTTTGGGCTGGAAACATCTTCTCTGGAGCAGTAGCAATCCATGCAACTCATGTCACAACACGCTTGACAGCAGCAGCTGAAGATCCCCATTTCACAAGTGACTGAATGTTATAATGCAAAACTAAACACTCATGTTTATGGCTGCGACAGCCTCAGGGGCTCGTCTCCCTTCCTGTCTCTTAATGTACACGAATTATCCTCCCAAATAGCTTCTTTTCTGTCAACAACATGCGCAACATCTTTCCAAAGGCAAAGTGGAAATCCCTGCAAGTATTTCTGGTGCTGCTTCTAGCCAGAAATAACAGTAATCTGATGCATGAGCAAATTGCATTTCTGCTGCTGAATTCCATTGTACAAATAACTTTGCTTTGAATAAGTTTGGCAACAGCGAAGCACAGGCTAATTTTACTTATAAGGTGTGAATCAAAGATTTTCAAGTTTCTGCATCCCAGAAAAGAAGCGCCTGCAGCCTCTCCCACCGCTTGTAACCATCAAGAGAAAATGTCACAGTTCAGCTATTTTAGACCCAACTTCAAACCTATTTGCTGCAGCCCTGCAGGTCCCCACCTCCTGCATGCTCTCAGGTCCCGAGGGTTGTACGTACATCCCTGGTACGTGGAAAACATGGAAAAACAACAGCACACAGTCTGCAGGAGCAGAGGGTCCTCCACCTCCCCACAGTCCAGGGGATCTGGGCCACTGAATACATGGGCAGAATCTCCTATAAAAATCAGTATTGGGCATGATTAATCTTGCTTAATTATTTCTGTACACTGCCACTCTGCCTGATGGTTCATCTTCTGCACAGCTCCATGGCAGATCACGGACATTTGTCAAACCAAATTGTTCCCTGACAGTCTGCAGAGACATGTATTTGCCATCTGCAATCTATTCCTCCATTTCTGGCACACATTTTCACTGCTTTCTTTTGAAAGCTGTTTCAGATTTCCACGGGCTTCTTCATAACCTCTACTAGCAAAGCCTCACACAGTTTAATTGTTGACAGCTGTGTCATGAGCAGTATTTTATGCTTTTGTTGCTCCTCTTGCTGAATACGTTTGAGTTACTCCGTCCAGGACTGCTCAGCTGTGCGAGAGCCCAGGAGCTGGAAAGCAGAGGATGACTTCCCAGAGTGTGTTACTGTCAGGTTTAATTGTTATAATTTTACCAGGAGACTTGCAGCTCCATATGTTATAACTCTGACAAGTAAGCATTTGAGCAAAGAGCTGTGAAGCTCTGAAACTACAGATTATTGATAAGCAAGTAATAGAGTTAATTAGTATGAGCACATTACATACAGTTGTTACAGAGCTATGGGTCCTCTCACAAAGGAAAATCCAGTGCTAGTAACACATTAGTTAGAGTTAGGAGAACTTGCAAAGTTGTATTTACCCACACATTTTACTCAGCACAGTGCTACATGAGAAGTACTAGGATGAATAAAAGTGATTCCCCCCTTTTCCTCTCAAGGAATTTGCATTTCCATCTCACAATAAATATACTTCCAGCTAAAAAAATAATTAATCACTAATGAATTCTATTTTTTTTCCTGGACAGAAAAGGGACTGCAAGTATCTACAGAAGATGTGGTATCCAAGAGCCTATCTAGGAGATGTGAGCTTGTGGTAACACTGAAATACGAAAAATACTGGGGACAAGACTGTTCTCTCTTTTCTGCCATGCTCAACTCAAATCTGAAACATCTCTTCATGTAACTCGAGATGAGCTCTCATACTCAAGTAACATAAGTATAAGCTCTTCCTGACATCAGTGCAGAACAATTATCAGTTAAGCTTTTTTGTGGAAATTTAGGAATCCAGGCACTTCTGATGTTCCCTGCAAGCACAGACAAACAATGCATTTTCACTACTAGCAAACCACTTGCAGAGAAAAACTAGAACTTTTTACAAGTTGTCTTTGTTTTTTTTGGAATTAAGTTGTACACATTGTCCTTTAGGAGCTATTCAAACTGGCCAGTAATGGCTATATTTATCATATATCTGAGGCCAGCACAAAGGGCACTTTAACAGTGGATCTTAATACAGCCTATTACAAAGATTAACATCAGTAGAAAACACCCACTTATGAACTTGCACGACCACTACAAAAAGCATAATCTGAATATCAGCAAGTAGGATTACAGCTGAAATCTCGAGGACATAATTTACTTGCAGAATTCATATCTGGACCTCAGCTCAGGGCTTGCACCCCTCATTCTTTTCCTATGATTGGTAGAGGAGGGACACAGGTTTCATGCAGGGTCCAGTTCCTATATAAATGCCTAAGCAGACTTAGACAAGAAAGACTTCCCTGGCTATCTAAGATTCAGTAAATTCAGAAATTGCAGCAATAGCCGCAGTGGCAAATCAAGCAAAAAGCTGCAGTGTGCTTGCAAAAAGAACTGTGGAGCTTGCTGGAGCTTTTCCCAGCTTCTGCAGCTCTAAAGCAAGCATTGCCTGCAGCCCGCCAAGAAATCCCTGCTTTCCACACCTTGTAGAAAATGAACCCCCTCCTGACAGGGAAATGAACCAGAAATCAGGGTCAGTTTCTGGTTCTGCTCCTCAGCCTGCATGTGCATGTAGTAGTCACTTAATTTCTATGCTTCTGTTCTCAAATCCTTTGTCTGCACTGCCTGCTCAGTGATGGCTGAGAAGGGACTGTCCCCTGCAATGTCCCTGCACAGCACCCGAGGCAGGGAACTCCATTGGAAGTGGAGGGCACTAAAAGCCACACGAATAATGAAATGATGAAAAATAATAACAAAAGACAAGTAGTGCATGGTGCCCAGCAGCTTTTCTGCTAGGAAGAAGGCCTTTCGAGTTATTTTTGCCTTCTCTTCATACAACAGTAGATGGAGCTCTCCTGTCACTGGCTCCAGGAGTCCATTAATGTCTGCAGTATTGCATATCCCAGCACTGTCATTACCCTGTCAGCACCTGCCAGCACTGCTGCATGTGACGTATCCCTGCCGGTCACAAAGGAGGGATCTCGGGCTCCAGGGCTGCCTGCGTGACATCATCCAGCAGTATGGAATTCTCCCAAACTTGGAAATGACAAAAATGTTTGATTAACCATAATATTGCTTTTCCTTCACTGCATTGTGTAATATTCTTCCTTTCTTTTGTAAACTGTTGCCAGGATGACATGGAATTCAGCAGTTTGGGAAATGAAAGGGCTTCTTTTGTTTTATTTTATTATTATTGCAAAATAAGGAATGACGAGTTTTGCTTGCCACATTTAGAGAGAACATATATAAAAACTGTATCACGTCTGTGAACACTCAAGACTATATTATCCAGAGGATTTAAAGGAACCAAAGTCAAGGGATCTGTGGCCACTTTCTGAACCACTGCTTGCAGATCTAACGTATGTAAGAGTGGGACAGAGGAGAAAGAATACTTATGACAAATTAAATGCCTCAGAGAAGTGAGAACAAAACTAGGCTGCCCTCTTTGTGATTTGTTGTTGTTTTTTTTTCCCTTGGGGGGTACATCCTGCTCTGTTCTGCTGCACATCCAAGTGCAGGCTTGACTTCAAACAAGAGTAATCACATGCTACAGACTGCCAGGGAAGGCTATCTTCAAAGCCAGAGTCCAACTTGTTATTCTCTGGAAACTTTGTGCTATAAGCAATATATAAAAACATAGCTTGACTTTTTAAAGATACTTTGAGGTAGATTTCACGTTATGCAAGTAAGAAAACTGAGAATACTGTAGAGTTATACGAGATGCTGGAGATGATATTTGCCAGCAAGGTAACTCAATATACATCTATTCTGGCATTCAATAATTAAAGAGAGACCCCCCAGTGGATTGCTGCGTGATTATATGGCAGCAGCAGCTATCCACAGCCACAGAGCAGTGCCAGTACCTGAAGATAGGCTCTGGCAACTGCACAAATCTTCATGGTCAGGCACTGGAACACAAGCAGGTGGGACACTTTTAACAGAAATGATTTTTCATTTCTCTGAAGAGAATTTAGCACGAGGGAGACTGGATGCCCATCTCTGAAGACAGGGATTTTCTGCTGATTATCTGAATAACAACTGACTTTCTGCATTTCAGACTTCATCCTGCCTCTGATTCTGTGAAGGCACAGAGGTCTGCTCAACAGGATCTGTGCTTCAGCAGTAACAGAGCAAAAATATAGGTAGGGACTTGGAGGTTTGGTCTTTAATAAAGAGAAGCCAACAGCTGATAAATTAAACACTTCAGAGAAGTGAAAGTTAAACAGTCCTGCTGTCACGAGGGCTGGCATATGGAAAGCTGCCACTGAGCTAATAATAGAAGTGTCTACTGCAGCAGAGAGGGAGGTCCCAGTGTCCTAGAGCAAGCCATACCCTGGATGATGGGCAGACAGCCACTAGGCAGTGCATGTTTGAGGAACACATGCTTGCTGCCTTCCTGCCAGCCACTTGTCTCCTGCAGCCATACAGTCACACACAACAGCACCACTTGGGACAAAAATCAGGTTGGGCTGTGCTCTCCGGGCTCCTGTTTGAGCAGAGGAGTTTCCTGTAGCCACAGAAGCACAGAAGGGTCCTTCACCAGCACACTGCCTGCTCAAGTACAACTGCTTTACTTCAGCAAGAAATGGTCAACTGATCATTTGTCCCACACTTGCATTTGCACATTCTGGACACCTGCCACTTTCTCCAATTACTTCAGGCATCTACAAAGAGCATAAAACCCACCTGGGGGCAGAGTCTTCCTCATCCACTCCAGCCTGATCCCCACATCATTTCCTTGTGTGCAGTGGAGCAGGGCTGCTGAGAAATGGGAGGAGAACCAGGGTCAGGAGCAAAGCACACAGGTATTACTTGCAGCCAGAGATGGAAAATGATTTACAGGCAGGTGGTCATGAAGATAATCAATAGGGCTTGCACAGGGTATTCACCCGTTAATGAATGACAGGGGAAAGCGACTCAGGATGGCAGAACTGCAGACAGACAGCAGCCAGGATACTTACATTCAGTCAGCTAGAGAGAAAGCAACTCAAGCAGAGACAGGAAAACCAAGAAGTATCTGTATGATTTGCTACTGTATCTGCCAGCAAGATGGGGCATACCCCATGCTGCCCTAGGAGGCACATTCAAGTGAAACATACATCACCCACACGTGTGGCTCTCTGAGATGGCAGACAAGGTTGATTCACAGCACTCCTCCTAAATAGTGTCCTACACTCTGTAAGGCAGATAGCTGACATGAGATAATGGGCACTAAAGAGCAAGAGTGAGATAAAGCACTAAAGAGAAGAGGGAGATAAAGTGCTGGAGAGGAGATACACACGAGCACAGACACATGCAGAGGAACCAGCTCTAATACCATGCACAGGCAACTCTGGCAGTTTCAGCACTCAATCACTTTTCCTCCCAGAGCATCTGCCCGTGCACTTAAAAGACTTTCAAAGGTACCAAGTTGTGGAAGCTTTTGTCCACATCAGTACTGAGCAAGCTGGATACTAACGGGGAAACTGAGTGGAGACAGAGCAACCCTGCTGATGTTAAGGACTCATCAACTTAGAGAAGAGCAGCTCCAGAAGAGTGAGGGTGACAGGGAGAAGCTCCTGCTCCCACAGAAGTGAAAGGAAGCTCTCCAACAAGTTTCTTCGGTGTCTGGTTCTGTACACACTGACATCAACTGCAAGGGGTATTTGGTAGCTCAAGGTGATGCACCATCAGTTGGGTGATGACTACAGAAGGGATAATCAGGGCATCTTCCCTCTGACAGAAAGACAGACCCAAGGCTTTTCACTGTTAGTATATGCTCCCATAATATACCCTTTGCCTGTGACTGTAGCAAGGGAAAAATAATCTCAAAAAGAACCTGCACATTTTTCTAATTAATGTTGCAGTGATTCCTGGCCTGGTCAGATCACAAACACAGAGACTGTGTGACAATTTTGTGTCTCTCACTGCTTCCAACACACAGAGCTGCTGTCCTCCACATATGGAAAGCCTCCATAAGCACCATTTAGCTGATAATTTCATCCTTACAGAGACTTCACCTATCAGTATTGCATTATTTATAAGGCTTTCATATCACGTCTGATTGGGACAAAAGAGTTTCAGAAAGCTCAGAGCTGCAACAGGGGAGTTTACCACCATTCTTCTGCTAACATCCTTTTGAGCTTACCAAAGCAGGAGGTCTGATTCCCACAGGTCTGACTACAGCGTTTGTCACCAGCTAGGAAGGACAAGGAATACAGGGGACTGACCGTGGCCACAGAAAGACTTTGGGCATGGTACCCTGGCCTTTGCTACCTACTGCTCCCATATTGCCTGTCCCTTTAGACTCTCCTGCTGACACCTTTGGTCCCTTCAATCTCCTGCCCTGATTTGCCTTGAGCACTGTGATACAGCAAAAGGTGAAGAGCAGGGGGCAGGCAGAGGGAGCACACGGAGGACTTGTGCCCTCTGACTCCCTCCCTGCTGTTCCTGGGAAGGCAACACTTGACCACACATAGCAATGGTGTTTATACCACACAGGGCAGCAGCTCAGGAATTAAAATAGCAGCAATGCTGACAGTACTCATCAGTCTTAGAAAAGAAAGGTGATGTGGAATTGGCTTGTTCAGCTTTTCCAAGACAGAAAACACGTCAACCCATTACCAGCACAAACATTCTCTGCCCGGGCCATTCTTTGCAAGTCACAATTCTCTGTATCAGGACTACACAAATAAGGAAAACCACAGCACTTGCTTTGCCATCTACAGAGAGAGCTCAAAATGCAATAAAAATCCAACCTCTGCCTTGCTCTTCGTGTACTCCCTTTGCTGTGTTCCAGGCTATGGATACACCAGGCTTCCCAGTGCAGCAGGACAGGCAGCCTGACGTGAGCAGGGGCTCCTGGGCCAGCGAGGGCTGCCAGCCACAGCACCCACAGGAGCTGCCAGCCAGCATCAGGCAACAGAAATTCTGAGTTTCCTATCCAAATCCATTAACAGCGGAGTAAAGAGGCAAGGAGGAGGAAGGGCAAACAGCTCTCTCAAATTCACGTACAGCACTGGCTTAAAACTACCATTTTCCAATTACTTTTCTGCTTTATGGCCCTTATCACAAGAGGAAAAATGGAGGCAAGATGCAGAGAGCAATCAGTTTCTCTTTCAGCTTCTCATGGGTTCATACCAAACCAGAGCTTGGATCAGGGACTCCCCCAGGAAGCAGCAGAAAATATGCTCAAAAGCTTTGTAAAAAAATGTTTTTACAGGACACAATTTTGGAAATTACAAGATAAGGGAACAAAAACATAACAGCTTGAAAAGTACACCTGTTGGGAGGTTCCTATGGCACTTCAGAAACCTCAAATAAAAGTTATGACTTCATAATGTTAATAAGAATACCTTAAAGGCCAGGAGGGCACAGACAGCTCCAAGACAGAGCATGCTGCCAGCACCCTGACCTGCATGGGCAGATCTCCTCTGGAGATCCTCCTCGTCCCTCCAGCCATGGTGCCAGCAGGACCCAGCAGTGCCACCACAGTCAGTGACCTGCTCCTCTGCCCCAAACCCCAGCAGTTCGTGCTCCAGCTTAACAAGTCTTCATTAAGAACTGAAATATTCCAGTTTTTCCTGGGTGCGTGATGCACACTCAGCCCTGGATAATACTGGGAATACTAACAAGAAGGTGGCAGTGAAGGCCGCTTCCCTTCCCACAAATGGCTTGAACTTGTGTTTTTGTGTTAGCTTTTGGTTCATTTGCTGTACTGTATATTTAGACAATGACTTAGTTACATTTTTCAATAATCACATTCTTTATATTTCTCATTAAAAGCTGCCTCAAACAGTTCTGTCTGCATACGTGGCTTTTGGGGTGTCAGGTACCTGTGTTTGGCCAAATTGCTACAGCTTTTGTCTCTTCACTGCAAGAGGTTTTCTGGGGGAAGCAGCATTCCTGTAACGAGCTGTCCCTAAGCCCCAGCAGCACAAACTGTAGTTTACTGTAACAAACCCACTGTTCCACATTTCTTTCCAACATACAGTATATATAGCACAGAGGTTTCAGCAGCTGTAATTTACTTCATGTAGAATGTGATTTTCTTTCTTTCACACACCAAGCACCAACATGCACAATAACCCAGCAGTCCCTTAACTGAGCTCCTGATTTTAGAGGCTATGGTGAGGTCTCCATCCTCAGTCCCAGGGTGTGACAAGGATCAGGTATTTATGTATGTGAACACAGTGCACAGCTTGAAAACATGAAATCAAAAGGCTGAGCTTTTATAATAATTTGGTCATCAAAACATGAAAGCAGGGCAATATATGGGTAGAAATCTAACTTCAAATCACAGTAAATGTGTGCTGGTTTTATGGGTATCCACCATCAGCGTGGGCCTTGAAAAACACTTATATGGGATAAAGCAGCTCTGAGGACCCATGGTTTTCCTTACCACCCAGACACAGCTGTGAAACAAGTAAAGCAGCAGCTTTGGCAATTTACCTTCCGGAGTTTCTTAGGTTATTAAGTAAGGAGATGAGAGATAACCATGGCAGATATCTCCCTATCTGCCTCTCCTTGGCTCCATACCCTGGCCCTCTCAACCAAGTGTTTCTTTTTTCTTTCCTCCAGCCCTGACTTCATGTTACTGCCAGTTCTGGTTTTCTTCCCAGATGGCAAACATTCATCTCCTGGCTACATTCAATTGCAAGAAGAAACAAGCCTTCTGCCTTGCTCTGCACAGTAATAAAGCAAATGACACGAGACTAAAGTTCACTGCTAACCATAAATGCAATTAATACACCAGCTGAGGGACCAGAGCTGCAGGACAAGCTGCTCTCAAAAGTCTCAGTCCTGTGGGCAAAAAGCAGAACACCAGTTTCAAGAGTATTTTACGTGGCAGACAGCACACCAAAGGTAGATGAACATAGACCCAGCATGAGCTGCTCATCATTTCCATGAGGGGAGAGATTTATCTTGTAGTGCTAGATATTAAAGTCTTTACAGTCTGACACCTACCCAATAAACTGAAGATAAGAAGACACGGCACACATGTAGAGATTATAAAGAAAATCCAATAAAAAGGCAGGTACAAAGCCATCCCTAACTCCCCTCATGAGAACCAGAGCAAGGATGGAGGTTAGGTCTATGTTCAGTCTGAGTCCCTGAACCATCACTTTGCTCCTTCCTTCAAGGGGTTCTCTCCTGGATAAACAACACCCATCACAGTGCAGGTCAGGAACTCTCTTGTAAGAGGCAATGGCAAAAGCCAGCATAAGAGCACAAAAGTCTAAAGCCACCAGATTAAAGTCATTTGAAGACACAAGCATATATGGAAAAAGCCTCTGGTTTAAAACATGGGTTATAAAAGCCAAACAGTTGTGCCCAGTGCTGTGATCAAATGCCATCCTTATTCCATCAGAGCTTAAAATAGGTTTAGTAACAAGGCAAACAACTGTAAAAATCTCAAGCTGCTGCCAAGGGCCACGCAGCAGGCAGCAACTTTGTGCTGTTTCAGCTCACTTCCAACGACTGTGGTGTTTGTAGAAGCAAAGCCTCCATTATGATTCAGGAACACACTGAGCTGAGGCAAGAACTTCACCAGCAAACTACGCGCTGCAAAAGGATCCACAGACCACAAAATTAACCCAACCTGGCCACAGCACAGGCACGTGCAGCATCCAGAGCTGCTGGTAGACAGGTGAGAGTCTCCTTATTTACCCAATTCACAGGACAAAAACAGGGTTCAGGTTCATAACTTGTGATCATCCCAGATCCTCTGAGCTCCCTGTGTCAAGACCAGGTAGTCCTCTTATTTTAGCTATTGACTACACAGGCTTTGCCAGGGCTGGAGGCTGAGGCTTTGTGACAAGCCCCAGGCACTCGGTACATTCTGTTCAGAGTGCCAAAGGCACTGAATAACCACTTATATTTGCATTTCCCTAAACATAGCCTAAACATACTGCAGGCAAATATCAGGAATAGGTTTAGCACTAAAGAGCACAATTGAAAGCAAAAAACACCCATCAATAATTTGGTACATTTCCAGAAAGACCAGAAAAAGCCAGTATGAAGTAGAACCACTGAAATGATATTTTTGTACTGCAGCAAAAAAACAAAGAATATAAAAGTCAGAGATGTTTGCCAAGAACTTGAAAACCTATTTTTAACCAGTCAGTACATTTTATGAGCTTATCTGATATAAGATAAGCAGCTAAATACCATTTCTGGGGTTTAGACTTTTTGCTACAGACGTGTGCAATCTCTGTTGCTGCCTCAGCCTGGCTGCTTTCCTCTGCAGCAGCAGAGACAGCTTGCAGAGAGGTAGCCAGCCTTACAGCAGAACTACTGCATTATGAATCAGATCATGTTCACAGGGAAAAAGGCAGGCTGTAGTGTTCAGGGTGGGCTAGAGAGAGCCAAGAGACTTGGGGTGCTATTCTTGGCGTTGCCAACGATTTGCCGCGTGACCTTGTGAAAATGACTTCATGATTGCACACACCAGCTCCTCAGCCTCTTCATGTTAAACATCAGTAGTACTGCAAAACACCCCAGAGGCTGCTGGCTTTAAGAAGAAGGGGAGAAAAAGAATTAGACTATGTGAAAAAGAAAGGAAGTAACACTGTGCATCTGAACAGTCACATTTCTGATTTCAAAGGCAGTTTGGATGGTGTTTGGAACAAAGGCTCTCACCCAACTGGTACAGATAAATGAAGTGTTAAAAAAGAGCAGAATGCCCTTACAATTATTTGGTCCCCCTGGGTGTTTGATGAGGCAGACATTACTCTAACTGAACGCCTGTGAGGTGTCTGGATGCTGTGGAGGAAGGTGTCTCTGATACACCTGGCTGGATTCCTCCTCACAGCATCCCTGTGCCTGGAAATAGGGCACCAAGTGCCGTGTTGGTGTGCAGATGGTGACAGCAGAATACTCCCATGGTTCAAGCTAGCCCATGTCACTGGATCTGGTGATGCATGCCAGTGATTTCCTTAGACAAGCTCTGCCTGGTAACAGCACAGGGTGCAACCCAACCGTGGTGGAGAGAAATTCCCAGTCACACCTGATGCTGCACTGATCCCTGGGCAGTGTCTCGATGAGCAGCACACCGGTGTGATACAGCCCTTGCCCACACCAGCCCGTGGAGTGCTGAGATGTCAGCCAAGTGTCTCATCAACAGGAGTTTCACTGAAACTGTCTTGGCCATGCCAGACACCACGTCATTCCACCCAGCACACCCTGCGTCAACCTGCCACCACCTACAGACCTGAAACAGCCCCAGGAAGGAAGCACCAGCTGTACACCGAGACCGGGAAGGTCCTCAGTTCACACAAGTCCCCAGAGGTTTCCTAAGCACAGCTGCAGGAGCAGAGGGGACAGTCACAATGGCCCAGCCTGCTCTGTCCCACTCACACACTGAACAGGCACTGGCAGTCCTGCTCACTCCCAGTTTCTGCCCAGCTGCACAGGATTCCTTCAGCTGCTGCCCAAAGCCAGAGCCCAGCTTGCTGAGACCTCAGAGAGTCGTCAGTGTGTGCAGGATTTCCACAAGAGGTGGCTCCAGTGTGCACAGCGTACCCAAAAGCACCCATGCTTCAGTGTCAGAACACACTGCAGACCAAACCTGGAAACTGTTTGCTTGCTGTGGCTGCTACCCAAGGCTGGCTCAGGTGAGAAACATCCACCCTGCTCTGCTGGACACCCCACCTGCTCCATTGCCACCCACACACCAGAGCCCAGCACTCAGACAGAGAGGTGGAGAGGGCAGATAGGAGGAGATGAGTATAACTGGAGCATAAAAGAATGCAGAAAATGGCAGGAAACACAAAAGTAATCCTCTGTAAAACCAGAGGTTGCACAGAACTGATAGAGGACTACTGGATAGCTTGTGGAAGAAGTAGGTTGGAAAAAAAATAAAAGAACAAAAAAACATAGACAGACCTTATGAACATCAGAAACCTTCACATTTCCTCTCCTGAGGCTTCCAAAGCAGCGAATACAAGTAGAAAATGCCCAGAAATTACCAGAATAAGGTTCTACTGCAGCCTGGAGTGGGCAAGGCAGGGAGGCAGGGCTGAGCCCGGGGAAAGGCTCTGCAGGACTGCTCTGTCTGAAGTGAAGCCACCTCACCACAATAAATGGGAGTATCCATAGAGGAGAAACAAGAGTCTGAATCTGCTGTGTTCTTGGGTTGTTGGGGTTTTTTTGTCATTTAACTAATCTGATGACAAAAGGTTCATGAATGTAGTAAGTCTGTGCCAAAGCCCTTTTCCAAAATACTAGCAGCATCAGAAAGCATGACCACTGATTACCACTGACACTGCTAAAGCAGATCCTAGACTGCATCCTGCAGACCAGATTCAAAGCTCCACCTCAACATACTACCTCATGGTTTACTGGGACAAGCTGTCTCCTCCTTCTGCACCCCACACAATCTCACATTTACTGTTTTCAGTCCTTTACATCTAGGTTAGCTGTACCTTTGCCCAACAGAAATACTGTGATTCCCAAGAAAGGGAGAGTGACAAATAGCTTCAGAGAGCGAAAGCAGCTCTGTGAGTGTTAACACAGGGTATGGTCAGGTTTCTGGACATTCCCATTTTACAGACTGTCATTCCCATTTTACAGACAAGAAAATAAGCCCCTCCAGAAAGCAAGGATACAAAATGGTGCTTAATCACCAGATCAGCCACTTTTGAATGTTAATAGTCACTTGTGTTTGCTCTGCATTTGCCATGTTAATCCTGACAGAACAGAGAACAAGACATGGTGTCTCTTTGCCCCTCTCTGCTCCTTCATAGCCACAGTTCTCACTTCTCCCCCCTGCTCAGTCACCAAACACCTTTTTATTTATATAGTGTGATCTCAAGATCTGGCAATATTAAAAATCATCGAGTAGCAGAGAGACCTGGACATACTGGAGAGAGTCCAGTGAAGGGCCACGAAGATGATAAGGGATAGAAGGCCATGGCATCCGGGGAGAGGCTGAGAGAGCTGGGGGCATGCAGGCTTGAGAAGAAAGGCTTGGGGTGATTTTATCCGTGTATGGATACTGATGGGAGCACTGAACAGTGAGTGGTGAACAGGACAATCCATACAGGAAGATCCATTCATGAGAGAGAAAATGTCTTCTGGGTGATGCTGGGCCAACACTGGGGTGGGTTACCAGGGAGGCTGTGCAGTGTCTGTGCTCAAGGGTTCTCAACATATCTGACAGGGCTCTGCACAACCTGCTGTAAAGAGAAGAGTTGGACTAGATGATCTTCAGAGGTCCCTTCCAACCTCAGCTGTCTTTCAATTGTGCAAGAAACAGGAAAAATGTGATGTGTTTAGTCTAAAATGAAAAAGCTGAGGGTGGGCACAAAAGATCCTTTTGAAGCAGACAGTGGTGTTCACTTCTTCCGAGTATAGATCAAGAATAACAGGGTAGTTTTGTGGAAAAATATGTATGTTGAATTTTCTGCAGGAAGGACAAAGTGCTGGAAGAGACAATGGAATGCCAGCAGCAGCAAATTAAAACAGGAAAAGGGGTGAACAGCTTTCAGGATTGCCTAGGTACTATTAGTCTAGCCGATTAGAGTCTTGGCAGAAGAAAGCATCATAACAATATTTCTTTTGCTATCCCCCAGGGACAATCTTTATTCTGTAGGAAGGCTTTGCAATCTTCAAAGAAGCTCAGTGGATGAGGCAGGTAGGAAAAGAAATCTGATCTCAAGACTGATGAATTTAATGTGCTAGTATAAACTGCTTCTGCACAGCAAAACAGAAACCAAATACCTTAAAAATACCCCAAATGAAGCCAGAAACCAGAAAACCATTGCCTTGCCAGATACTACCTTCATTACAGCTAATGCCTCTGTTTTTATCAGTTCCACTGCAAATGGTGAATTCCTTTTAAAAGCTCAGAACTTTCAAATTCTGAAGTACACCAAAAAAGAAAAAAAGTCAGTTGAATTATCTAGAAGCCAAATCTAGATAAGTAGGTTGAAAAAAAGGGACCACCTCCTTGAAGTCCAGCCCTGACACCCACTATTCACAGGATCCAGCTTCATGTGCTTCTCAGTCTTTTTTTTTTTCAAGTGTTTCTTTATTTTAGCCTGCATTTATCATAATAATTTTATCTTCAATATTGGAAATGATGCTTCTGATCACAGCATTTCTATTGTGGCACTGAAGCCATGGACAAATTCAGACTAACATATGCTCTTCAGTCTGTTACACTCAGCCTCACCTTGTCCTTTAGAAGGCACCTGACAGGTGACGTTAGACACTCCATCACCTCATTTTGCAAGAAATCTGGAGTACCCTGTGCACAATATGGGATGCAATAGGGCAACAGTTGCTAGTGACAGAAATTAAATTAGCCTGTGTGTGCCTAGCTGGGTGGAGATCCATTTGTGCAAGGTTTTTAAAATCAGCAAATAAACCCATGGCTACAAATAGAAAACCAGCTTTTGCAGGTGGCAGCTTTTAGGGAACTGGCAATGGGACACAGCCTGTTTCAGTGGCTGACACCTGCTTCTGAATGACTGAAAGGCATGGCCAGATGATATAGCTACTGAAAGAGGGGACTGATCATCCTGGCCTAGTTCTCAGCCAGCAACCAGACAGACAGCACACAAACATCTTCTCCCACACCTGCCTGCATTTGTCTCCTGCTTTGCATTTGTTCAGTGTGTGGTCTTTGGTGGAGACCTTCAGCCTCAGGAAACACAAATAAGCACTGGAGATCACCACTGCAGCCTTGCTGGCAGGCTGAGCACCAGGCCAAAGAGCTGACAAAGTCAAGGGAGACTTATGCTCTCCCTTTGGACTTTGGATGGGGCTTGAAACAGGAAAAGAGCACAGAGACAGCATGCAGGGAGCTGGAAGGTCCTCCTGTGGATCTGAGAGACAGAACTCATGCACAACAAGTGCCAGGTCAGGTACCTTACTCTCCCTTGTGAATGTGTGGAGTTTTCTTCGTATTTATGGTAACGTCTTGGGCAATGAAGAAGCCTCAGAGAGGCACAGAATTACTTCCCTTCATGCTACAGACTTTAGTTCTGGTGTGACTCCCTGTAAGGCAATAAAAAGTATGCTGTGGTTGTCTTTTGTTGTTTTTGCTTATATACCATTTTAAGTGTGGAAAAAACAGAATCATACATAATATTTCTAGCATTTTTTCAACCAACTTTTTTAGTAGATAACAGATAGTGACTTACATACAAACCAAACAAAATCTCCATACTGAATTGGATCTCTTTGCCATTGTAAGATGCTTTACTTTCACATAGCAGACCAGTAAATTGGTAGAAAATAAACAAAGGCAACTAAATCAAGTTATCTTTCCCATTTAAAAGACATGTAATTCCATTAATGTGGCTAACAATTGCTAGCCTGTCTCTGTAAGCAAGGACTATGCCAGAATCTCACCAAGATCAGCTGAGTGAACCAGAGGTTTCTTGGTTGTGCAAACTGACTCGTACTGGAGCATGAGCAGAGATCTTTAATACCTGCTTGACAGTATAAATAAAGCAAGTCCTCACCAGGTACCACTTCATGTTGCAGGCCAATACTCACACTTAACATTGGGAGGTGAAATCTGTGCCAGCCTGGAAGAAACATTAAAAATAGGCAGCAGAGCCTCGTCCCACAGCTTCCATCCACGCCCCTGGCCAGTGCAGCAGAACAGCTCCCTGCCTCGTGTGCACCCAGAGGGAAACTGCACAGGGAGGATGACACCTGTGTATTTGCTTCTGCTACAGCCCACATTGTCTGAAGGCCCAAGCTGTTGCTGAGATGCAGGTTCAGATGAACTCAAAGCAAAAATAAATAAATTTAAAAACCTGAAACCAGTCACTCCTTTACAATTCAAATTCATGTGAAGAGACCAACCTGAGAATGCAAATGTAGATCAGCACAGATTCATAACCAGATTTTGTATATAAACAGAGCAAGCTTGTTGAGTCCTGCAGTCTAGGATTTGTCCCATTTTCAGTATTTTTTCTAGCTTTGCCATGCCCTTCCTAAGCCACACACAGGAGTGCAATATTCTAGTTGCATCACAGTCACAGGTGTGTTGTGGCATTCCCCTGGTGTCCTCTGCTTCCCCTCCCTGTAGCACAGGGATGTGTACTTGAAGGTAGGACATTTAGAACAGCTCTACCTACTGCCAAGGCTTCGTATGACAACAGTTTCCATTAGTTTACAGCATTGCCAGACTACAGCTGCTCCACCTGTATTTTCCACAGCAAAAGTCTCCATTTGAAGACTTTGGATTTGCAACAAAATCAGCTGTTTTCAAGAACAAAACCAGGGAGCATTACAGTACCTTAAGCATAAAAACATTAACAACTGCAACCTTAGGAGAGGGTTTGACAGGCAGGCTGAAGAGGAATTGAGAGGCCACAGATAGACAGAACTTGCTTTCTGTATTTTGTTTAACTACTGCTACACCATGCAAATTCTTCCCCAAGAAATCATGTCAAAACAAAGTTAAATATTTCATTGGGACTAATTTTTAAATTTATTTTTATAAATCAATCCACATGATGCAAGGTAGCATACTTCACGTTTCAGTTTTGCTTACAGCAATAAAACTAACTCTGCAAATCATCCCCAGATATGTTATTTTTATATCTAAGAGCAGAGAGTGATAAAAGCTTGGCAGGCAAGATCTGACTAAGAGAGAAAAAAAATTGTTCTACTTCCCAAACATACCAGAACAAGACCTTGCTCCATACCCTGATTTTAAAGCTGGATGGAAATGACTCAGCCTTTGTTAAAATTAAGAGGTATGACAAGACTGAAACTGAAAGACAAGCACTTAATTAAACATGCCTCTACTTGACTTAAGCTTTTTTGTTAATGCCTGGTAAAGAAAACACTGGAAACTCAAAGTCTGTGCAACAGTCGAATGTGTTTTATGGTGTGGATGTGTTTGATGGATTTGAGTGCCACCTGCCATGCCCACTGCTGTGAGGGAGCCAGAGCTGACCAAGCCAGGGAGACAAGGCCAGGCTGGACAAGGTGGGACAGTGTTTGCCTCCCTGCTCATTCTAGAGCAATGCTCCCTGCTCATTCTAATCCCAAACCTGCAGCACTGTCGCTCACTAACAAAATCAAATCTCAAATCAAATACAACTCACACAGTTCTAAGTCATTTACTAGAGTGTAACCCTGACAAGTTATTCTCTATCTTCAGTTATTTCTCTTTGTGCTCAGAGATGGAAGCACAGGGCTCCTGGGACCTTTATACTGAATACTTAATCAACCTCCTCCCACATACATGTATCTTTTTAAAACAAACATATAAAAATGTAAATCCCTCAAACATGTCAAATGCTTGATGAGAAGAATGTTAACTAGAAGAGTTCACTAGACCAAACGACCAAACCAAGCCATTCCCCTCCTTCCAGATACATTATGCACAGCCAGAAGGAATGCATCACAGCTCAGCACAGTTTCTGTCTGCTGCCTCCCCAGGCTTTTCCTTTCTCTTACAGGAAATCCTCCAGCTGGCCGTTTGGTTCTCTACTGCATTTCAAATTCAGCTCCTTTGCATCAATTAAATTCAGGTGCACACAGACATTTGGTACCTGCAGGTGAGTTTTTGCTCCTGGTGATGGGCACAAGGGCCTCAGAGGGGAAGGGGTGACTTAAAACACAATACAAATGTGAGTTAGGAATTGCAATGCACAATTCGGTCACCACACCACTGTGTGATTCCCATTACTGGTCTCATCAGCATATCACTGGGTGTTCCTGTCACTGGGAGGGAATATGTATGTTGATGGCAGCTGCAGCCCATTGCTGCCTTCAAAATTCTTCTGCTAGTTGTTCAGATTTTTTACCCCAGGCTAGACTGAGCCACATAATCCCCCCCATGCCAGGCTGGCTAACTCAGGGAGATATTTACACCACCAGTTGATCCACTCAGCTGTTGATACCTGTTTATCTAAAGCAAAGGCCACCCTCCAGTCCCCTTCACGATGACATTAAGTCAGCTTTTTCACATTACTGAGCATCCTTTCACCCTTGCCCACCTCCACCCTTGTCCACCCTGTGTGATAGGATGGGAGTGTGACTCTACCCTTGGCAGTGAGGAGCCTGACTCAACAAAAGGGCTGGTGGGTGACCCAAGAGTTGTGTGAGGAGCTCCTGGACCTTGGGTCTCCTGTGCCTGCCCCTGCTGCCAGGAGCACAGGAGTGGCACTTACCTGGCACTGTTTCAGCCTCCCCACGAGGCGACGTCCACTCCTCCAGAAAAGTCTCACAGAAAATGAAAATGCAGCTCAGTTTCTTGATGTGATCTCTTCACATATGCTGAATTTTGAAGGGCAAAGTCCCTCAGATTCTGTCCATCCAGCCAATCCTTGCTTTTGCCAGGCGTGTGGGGGCTGCAAGAAAGCATTGATCATGCATGTTTATGGCCAGCCACTGTACCAGGGTGAACAGGGAAACCAAACCCCAGGGGGCAAGCTGCTGGGGTGAATCACTCTTCTTTCAGCAGTATTCTTAGCCTGGAGCTAAGCACAGCAAAGTAGTGATTAAGGGAAGGCACTTGCTAGGAAGAATATCTTCCTTGGGCTGCTTCTGTTTGTTTTGTTGTGGGTTTTTTGATGCTTGAGTTATTACCACTAAATAGCAGAACCTGTGACAATACAAAGACTGTTACTGTTTTGCTCTGAGAATATCAGGCAGCATTTTCACTAAACAAGAATGAACACGTTTGGTTGTTTTAATTCTTGGCATAGCTGGGCATGTCTTATCTCTGGCTGAAAAAAATGGAAATGCAGAATGAAGACAGGTAGTTGTCCTGTTGGTTAACTACACACAACTTTCACCATGGGAGAGGAGTTGTTGGCAAGACATGGTATCAGTACAGAGAAATTTGGTATTGTCAGCTGAATAGATCTGTCACATTTCCTTCCACAAATGTTGTGTCTACTACCACTACAAATAGCACAGTGGAGTGATAAAGAAAAAATATTTTCTCTATTTTCAAGTCTGTTTGCCTAGTGAATCTGTCAGTATTTTGTTTTGTCAGTCATGTTTCCAGCACTTCTCCAACCTTTACACCCATGCTCATCATTAACAGCAGCAGAGCTACTTTGTGGCAGCTCATATGGGACAGAAAAGGCAATCTTGTTAGCTACCTTTTAACTAGAAGGAACCAGACAACCTTGTACTCAAAGCACTGGAATCTGCTCTTTAATGATTGGCTGGCTAAGGTCTGGCCCTACAGAGACTGAAAGAATTTCACATAGCCAGAACCTTCCATCCACAAATAGTCACACTGATTTCATGTACTTCTTTAGGACCAGGTCTTAAATGACACTATTTTTAACTACATGAAGAACAAGCAAGTCTAAAATACTTTCATCCTCTATCTGAGTCTAAATATATTTTCAAGCCATTCTAATATGTATGTAATTAATGTGCATATTACTCAGCAAAGAGTAAACAGCAAGTGCTTCAGTAAGGCTCATATCACTAATTTCATGACTGTACAGAAATATGCTACTGTAAAGTAACTAGTACATTATGGTGTGCTACCAGTAAAACTGAAACTGCAATGGAGAGAATGAATAAGGCAAGAATATTCTGTAAACCAGTGTGATTCTTATCCTCCTTAGTAATTTCCTGATTTGAATAAAGCACTAAATTAGAGTCTGTTTAAACACAGAAAGGAATAAGTGTTATTTATAAATCTGGAAAGCACCATGGTCACAAAAAAATTAAAACACATTAAAAGCTAAACATAAGCCAGTCTCAGATAAAGCATCAGTGTGCAAACCATCCAAAACCAGTCCTTTGCCACCTTTCTTAGGTCTCTGAGGTGAAGCCAAAGAGAACATTTCACAGAAGTGGTGACCCACCAAGCAAATGGTGACCCACCCAGCAAAGGTCTGCTGCTGACTGTGGGACATCCTAAGAATGAACCAATCCTACCTGGAATCAGAGGACGAGGAAAGGAGATGGGCTTCTCCAGTCAAGCAGGAAAACTGGACCTATGTGTCTCTCATCAGCCCAGCTCTTCCACAGCGGTATCTGTTTTACAGCAAGAGGGACAGCTGAGGGCAGGACACAGTCATAAAAACCAGACTCTGCTTTGGCATGTGAATTTAGAGCAGTTCAGCTTTGGAGACCTGGAGATGAGAAGAGACAGATAGGTGAACAGCATATGAGCAATTTCACTCTATCTTTTAGAGGGATTTTTAAAGCAGACCAAAGATGCAATAAAAATGCAATTTCTTAGAACTCTGCATGCTCCATTACTTCAATCAATAGCAGGTGTCACAGTGTTTTTGCACAGGTTTTCTGGTTTGTTTTTTTTTCTAGATTTTTTACTCTAGTCTCACTGAAATAGCAGGTCTCTTTTTTTAGATAGACATAAAAGGGTCTGACAAAACCTGATGCTTCATTATCTCCAGGTGAACTCCATTTTCTGCTCCTTCACTCCCCTCAGCATCCTGCAGTCTTCTCTGGAGTGTCACAGAGCTTTCTACCTGCCTTTTTTTTTTTTTTTTTTTTTTAATTTGTTCACAGGACAAAAGGCTTTATCAATTAATCTACTGTTTATGCTGTCTGACCTAGCCCTGGCCTTTATCAGAATGGAGAACAATTCCTACTGCCAAATTAGTGCCAGCCCCAGCACTGCTTCCTCAGAGTGCAGCACCATGGAGGCGACGTCACTGCCCACCTTCCTCTTCCAGTGCAGCAGGTGGGATACTGAGGGATGGAGCCCTCTGGATGATCTTTTAGGGAGGACTGTCCACATGGAGAGGGCTCTGACACTGTTTCTGTAGCATCCAAGTGGAGGGTTTCTACATCTCTGGAGTTCACCACACATGGAAGGCCTTCTGGTGTTCTTGGCTGAGGTGGGTCCACAGGAGTCCCAGGCTGCTGGTTGGAGGGTACACTGCACCCACCTCTCCATCCTTGAAAGAGGAGATAGCTTTAAATATCTACATAACCTTGACTAGTACAGTCACACTGGAGCAGATGGGCATCATAAGGGACCAGAATACTCTTGCTTCGCATCTTCCACCTGGTGAAGCAGGGACAAGAACAGCAAGCAAAAATGGCTCAGAGGAAAAGTACATTTATAAAGGCCCTTTGAGGGTGGGGAAAAGGATCTTCCACCCATCTGTTACTGCCTACACTCACTGTGGCACCCTTACATGGAGGCTGAGCAGAGGACACGACAGCCTGTTCTGGTAGAAGGTGCCCCACAGGCTACTCCAGGGAGTCTCTGGACCATATTTGGAGATTCATCAGGCACTGGGTGATGCTGGGAGAGAACACATTGCTCCTGCAGGGATGCTGCTCCCCAGGAGATCCTGACTTTTGGACAAGGCCTCATAGCTGACAGCAGAAGCCTGCAACACCATCCTGCCATGGATGAGGACACCAGTGGGCCTGCACTGGCTATAAGCAAGGACAATTCTCACTTTTCTAATAATGACGATTGACTGATCCTGTCCTTGCTAAATCCACCAGGATGGAATAGCTGACATGAGACTCCTCCAAGCTGCAATGGGTGTTCACACCTGTATGAGGCAGATTGTTAAGCACACAGTTATCTCCCACAGTCTATTGTCTTCTTTTTTTTATAACCATTTCTTTAGGCAAGTCTCTCATGGTATGTTAAAGATTCATTTTAATCAATTTAAAATTAATAAAGAGAGAGTGAAATTCTTAGGGTCTGAGAGCTCCAATCCTTGCCAGGCTGAGGTGATGACTCAGCCGCAGCAGGGCCGCCATGGAGCTGATGCTGCGCTCGGCGGGGTCACTCGGTTTGCTCCGCACAGAGGTGACCGGTCCCTCCTTCCCAGCCAAGGAGCTGCCGTGCTCCGGGCACCACGGCCGCAGCCACCGCAGAGCCTCCCCAGAGGCAGCGGCCACGGCCACGGGCAGGACCCCATCTCCCCCCCTGGTTACCGCCCGGTGCTCTGCTCAGGACAGGACTGCACAGCAGCACTGCTGGGAGGTCGGGCCCACGCGTGGCCCCAGCACCGGAATCCCGGCCCGGGCCCGGCCCCGCTCCCGCCACAGGAGCGCAGGCGCTCCCTCAGCACCAGCGCAGAACCGCCGAGCTCCCGCGGGTCTGAGCGCGGTGCAGCTCCCGAGGATTAGCACTAAGCCTCCTCACTGCATAGGAAGGCATCAGGTGCAGAGACACCGTCCCCACCTCCCGTGCCCGCAGCTCGAGAGCCGCCGCGCCGGTACCCGGCGTGTCCCGGGGCCACGGCAGCGCCTGGATGCCAGCACCGTCCTGTGGCTGCCATAGGAAGCAAGAGGAGTGCTTTGTTGTGCTCCTCACACCCCGTGCCAGGGGATGAGCTCTGGCAGTGTGAAAGGTCCCGGTCTGCAGCAGGGCAGCTGCTCACAGAACACGGCTCACACAAGGGCAGAAGCCCTCACAGACGGCCCACAAAATCTCTGCCTTTGGTTCTTTGTACCTGTTGAGCAGGCTCACGGCCAGCACACCTCTTCTTAAGCACCCTAAGGAAGGTCTGATGGATCCCATGGGCCGTTTCTGGAAGGCACAAGAGGCGAGTGCTGTTCCCCTGAGCTGGGAGAAGGGGAATGGGACAGCCCTGTGCCAGCCATTTGAGGAGCAGGTTCTGCTGTAAGCAGACAGGCTGCCCATCAGTTGGCAGCTATGCTGAAAGGGAGATCTGAAGCACCACCAGCTTATAGCACTTGTCTGAAAACATCAGAGACCCACTTCAGAAAAAACAAGCACACAAGTGTCCTGCGACAGCCCTCACCACCTCCACATCCCTGCCTAGCTCTGCTCTGGCATGGAAAGGACTGGCCAGGTAGGAGAGCAGAGGATTCAGCTCACCTGCCCTTGCCCTGGCAGCCACCCAGCCTCTGCTCTCCTGCTGTTCAATTCTATTCCCAAGTGCTGTTTGACAGTTATTCCTCCCCTGTGCTGGAGCACCAGGAGAAGCAAGCACGGAGAGAAGGAATGTTCAGTGCTCGGCTGGGCTGTACAGCCGGGAACAAAACAGTCACGAAGATATGCTTGTGCCTCCTCAAAAGAAGCAGTTTCACTTCCCCTACAAGCAGTGTCCCCAAATAACAAGATGCCTTGAGTAATTAACTGAATGTTCTTTGGACAGAGTTTGTAAAAGGAGCTTGAACATGTTAAACAAGAAAGAAAGATCAACTGTCTATAACATGTTCTTTACTACCAAACAAAAGGTTTGGACTGAACCCATTTTAGAGCCAACTTCACAAGGGCTCTATGCTGAAATTATTCAATAGAAAGAACTGAACAGCTTCCAGGGTGCTTTTGAAGGGCTGACCACAAAAAACAAGGTTTGCAGTTGGCTAGTTTATTTTTTTAAGAAAATCAAATACTCTCTCTTTTTTGGCATTAACATGACAGGGCTGTAAAGATTTAGAAGTAGCACTGCATTAGCCTCTAAGAAACACACAAAACAACTGCTCTCTTGGGTAGATCAGCTGCTAGATCAAGTACTATAGCTGCCATTACCAGAGCTGAATGTGGAAGGAATTCCTCATTAATGCACTGAAGGACAAAGGATCTTCTCTGTAACAAGAGCTTGTACATTGCTAGGTCTGTCTACAGATCTACGGGATCTGTGCATCCTGACACACACTGGCCCAACATAGCCTGCTGTTCCATCAGGGGAAGTTACACTTCTGCAGTAAAGTGAAATAAATCTTGATTTTTTCACTTGCAACAAGAACCAAAAGCTAGTGTTCTACAGTCAAGATAGGTAATCACAGTAACATGGAGCTCTTCTAGGTAGAAACACAACAGCTACTCAGCATCTGCATTACTGTATAAGACTCAGATGCTCCACTATATTTGGAATCCATTGCAAAAGCAGGCAGTGTGGTCTGTGAAAAATGGCATGGAAAGGAAATATAGGGAAAATGTTGCAATTATTTAAATGGGTTGGTTTTGATACCAACAGAAAATAAACTTGCCTGAGTAAGCCATCATTTAGATCTTTATTTTTTAAAAATGGCCTTTAAGGAGTAAAAGAGCTGCTGCTCTCCTGTGACTCTGCCCTGAATCTGGAATTACATTCACGTGGGAGCAGACAAAAGCAGCCATGTCATTTAGCAGCAGGAGGCACCAGGAAAGCCTTGGGAGGTCAACAGCAGCAGAGCTCACCAGCTCCTCTCCCCCAAGAAAACCCAAAGGGGAAGGAAGCCCCCACAACTGCATGAAGCCTGCCAAGATGATTACTGCAGCCTGACAGCTCAGTATGCCAGCTGAACACACTTAGTTTGGCCAATAAACTGTTAGAAGCAGCCACATTCTTTCTCTAAGGAGAGAGCTGTGAGGATGAGACCTTTCCCAGCTGTTGGTGACCAGCTGAGTACAAAAGGTCAGGCCGGGAGTGATCCACAGCACAGGGCTTTCCATAATGCTGACTCCCTCATGCCAGCTATTCTGGAAAACAACACAAGCACAAGTGGTTTTTGACCTGGGAAGACACGCAAACAAATTGGCCACCACAGGGTGAAGAGCAATTGCAGGTTGGACAACGAGGCTCACTTTTGAGTTCAGTTCCTGTCTGGCAAATATCTTCGTTCTCACAACAGCCTTCAGAAGGGTCCAGACACTTCAGGGACCCAGAGCTCAAAACATTCCTGCTTACCAGCCACCTAAACTCAGAAATGTCTGTGTTTCTGAAGTTACAGTCTCCAGAGACCTAGAAAAAGATCTGAATATTCTGGGAAGCACATCAGTCTTAACACTGCCGAGCAGCCTAGTGTCTATTTCATGCCTAGGCCTCTCATTTTCACTAGGTGTTTTTTCTCTTCCAGAGAGGAGCAAAATCATTTCCTGCCCACCTATTATCACACGCTGTGATAGAGAAAAAAGATTTTTGGCTAATGCCCTCATTTGCTCTCTGAAGAGAAATAAGGAAGAATGAAAACAGCCGAACATGTTTCTGTTTTAAATTACTAATGGGAGGTGTTTAATGATAGAAATTGAAGTCCTGCTTCATCAGAGGGCTGCAGGGTGACTAAGATACAGTGCAATGAAAAATGATAGAATAAACCTATAAAGTTTGTGTGTGATGTGTCAAAAAGCTTTCCTCCAATGTCACAGACATTACAAGTAT
Organism: Calypte anna; assembly: GCF_003957555.1. Taxonomy (NCBI): domain Eukaryota; kingdom Metazoa; phylum Chordata; class Aves; order Apodiformes; family Trochilidae; genus Calypte; species Calypte anna. The sequence goes on from NC_044255.1 coordinate 25,413,192, forward strand.
TCCAGAGATAATTAACAGAATTATTTCAGGACACAAACAAAGCCTTCACTACATATTAAGAAGGTGAGAAGAGAACACAGTGATAACTTCTTGTACATTCTTTGCAGGTCCTGTCTAGCTGTGTACTGCAAAAAACTGCATGCCTTGCTGAGGACTTCAATACATCCTACTTGTCCTATTCCCATAAAGAAAGGTCTGTAAGAATATGGAAATTCATGCTTAGATTTTGTAGTGAGCCAACAAAAAACATTTAGTGCTTTAATGACAGAATTTGTTTCCAGTGTTATTGTCTCACTTCCCACCTTCTGTTTTTTATTTATTCCTAAGATTACATCAGGGTAAAACAGAAACATCAAAGCATTGTTGTAATCAAAGATCAGTTGTTTTGTTTTGTTTTGTTTTCTTGGCCAACTCATGTAACTTAGCTAGGAGGAAAAAAAGCACCCCATTAATTCTCAGAAGCAACCTCAGCTTTAGGTCATAAGCTGCTTTCTGTGGTTTGGGTTGCCACAGTTACTACAGACCTAATTCTGTTGAAACAGGAATCATTTGGAGTTCAGAAGTGATATCATCACAAGGAACAGGACACAATCAGATTCAGGCCTCAGGTGGCTGAAGAATATACCTCTGCTTTTTCCACTTTTTGTTCACAGTCCTCTGAAACCACCAACACTACAAAGGGAAGAACGCTGTTTTTAAGCAGTATTTGTAGAGTGCATTGTCCTCAAGTGCCTGATGCATCCTAACCAAAAAGCATCTGTGACAGAAAGTAAATAAAACACCACAAGAATCAGATTTTTATCAGGTTTTGTAGTAAAGCAACAAAAAAACCCCAACATTAATTATTGCCTGGTCCCTTACTGTAGTAAGGATCTTTCTGAACAGTGAAGTGATTTATTTTTATTTCCCTCTGTGGCCATTTTGAATTTATGATATTGCACATTTGGTAGTGCAGTAGTGCCAAGTAGTCTTTTAAGATGAAAAACCCTAAGGAGAACCACAACAATTACAAAGGAATATTCACCAAGCATGATGCAGAAAAACCAACCAAACAAAAAGATTGATTCCTTTCCCAGTCAGCTTTCAAATATTGCTAATGATAGATGGATTCTTTTGCACAAATGGACAGACACAGATGGATACAGAAGAAACAGTGTAGCCTCGTTCTTCCCAGCAGGATGGACCTGTCTGTGCTGGGTCCCAGTTTGACACACTGCTCTCCAGCAACTGGTTGTGTTTGGGCAGCCACACTGGAGTAAGAGGGAACACAGAGGTGGTGCCAAGAGCATGCTTGTCAAGAGTTTCTTTACCGGCATAAGCCACAACTTGGGCACTAATTAAATGTGGGACAGTAATTAAAAGTGGACAGCATATATATATAAATATGGTCTTGCTGTCATATTCTGTATAAACTAATCAGTCCTGTGTCTCCACAGATTCCTCTGTTCTGTATTTCCTGCTTGGTTTGCTTGCCAAGATGTTATCCAGACTTCAGGAGTTAGTTATTTGAACATGAACATCTAATCCACACTCCAATCTCCACATTTACAAAGAGGAAATTTTTTCCAGCTTTATGTCAGAGGAAGCTTTGTGGATAAATCCTATACTCATCTTTGAAAGCCTATGCATCTTCTTTTCCAGTTGAAAGTAAAAAGGAAGAATGGTCCAGCCACACTATTTGTTACATGGAACAATGAGATAAAGAGCATCTAAAAAGAAATAAAAGTCAATTTATGCCCTGTGCAGATTTTAGGGCACTTCTTTCTGTAGATATGCTTTGCATATAATAATGGTGGTACCAGAGGACAGACTTCCAGCTACCTCTACCCGTTTAATGAAATGGTGCCCAGACACAACTGCAGAGGAGCTGCCAAATGCAGCAAAGAATGCTCAGGCACTTAGAGCTATTTCTGTAAAATGGAAGTGTAAAGAAATCGCCACATTTAACCTTCTTATGTCTGTATCAGTGATATCACCAGAAATTATAACTTCTCATTGCTTTCCAGATGCACTGAAGGAATCAGCTACCAGGGTATTCATTCCTACTATCTACTTCCTTCTTCAAAGGGTGGCAAACTACTCCCCTGGAAACCAGTACTAATTAAATTTTACAATCTACAACTGGTGACAACCTCATGAAAACAAACTCTTAAAAGATACAGACACATCAGACTTCCATTGATTCATATGGAAAGTACGACTTTGAATCTGGTCACAAGTAGCAATTAAAATTTTGCCATATGAACTATGAAACACCCTTTTAAAATTCCTTTCTTCAGCAGAGTCTTTCTCTGAAAGCTGCTCGTGCTGTTGCCCTACCCAGCATGGCAAATACTGTAATCAGGTTGCCCTATGCAAGCCCTGGTATCTACCATACTGCCTGTACTCTTCCATATAGAATATGGCTCCTTATCAGTTTTGGAATATAGTAGAAATCTTCCACTGCTGAGCTTTTGCTCATATTGGCAACACTGCATTCACATAAAGTTTTCTACATTTTTTTCATTCTGTGGTATGTGCAGAGTCCCTGAGGCCTGCTGATAAAAGGTGACAGACACTGAAGGATTAGACCTTGAGAGGGTGATGGGAATGAGATGCAATACACAATCTTCTTCTTTATCACCTCTACTGTTGAGCCCAGCATGCCTTCTCATGCTTCCCCAAGTATATATCTCCTGGTTTACTATATTAAGCTATTTAATAAAATAGCAGAGGGGTTGTGAATGGGAACTGGTTACACAGTTTGCTGCTTCAGCATCTGGACAATGGTTTTGACTGAACCAGTCTCTAGCTGATAAGAACACAGACACTCAAGAACAAAACCCAATCTACTTCCAGTTATTTCTGTGGAAAGCAGAGATAGTCTTAAATTTCTGATGTGTGCTGTGCAGCCTGTGAGACATGATGCTTGCTAAATTAAGAGTATTAAACACTACAGTTACAAAGCTGTTTTTTATTTGTTTCTATTTGTTCAATATTTTCTAGGGTAACACATGGAGAAAAGATGAAGTGACTGATAACAGATGATTCTGAATTGCTGGCTTTGGTAGCATGACGTGAAAATGCAAATGCACTACTGAATGCAGAAACCAAACAGAAGATTTGGTCACCCCCACCCCATCCTGAAATATAATCAGAAACTTTGTTCAAAGAATGGCTTTACCCTTATTCAGCACAGCCTAGTAACAGGCTTAAATATGCAGCACATTTTCAGCATTTCTAACTTGCAGCCACTCCTCCCATGAGCCTCAGAGTACATTAAAGGGTACTAGCAAGGGTGATTACGAAGAACCCACTGGATCAAGGAGATCCTGCTGCAATATTTTAATTTTCATTGAAATTAAATTTAAATCATCTTTTGCACCACTCTGCTAACAAAAGGGGGAAAGGGCACTGTAAATGTAGCAGCAGGCAAAGACATCTTCTTTACTCTTCCCTATTTTTAATTTGGGGTTAAACTTAATAGACTTCTAAGTGCAAGTAGGTTAAAGCTCCATCTAGTGCCAGGGTCTTGGAAGTTACTGAAAGACTTCAGCCCCGAACAGCGAACGAGATCACAAAACTGTCACCAAGCAGCAAACCCTAACACATCTCGAAGCTGCCAGGCACGACAAGCCTATTTGCACTACTTTTACAGTGAATAAGGCTTAATTATAGAGCTGCTGTACCTTGGACCACACAGGGAGCGTGGCACTACCTGGGAAGGCACAAAGTTCTCCACATACAGCCCTGCAGCAGCCAGAGGAGTGCCAGCCTGCAGGGCCATGGTGTACCCACCCTGGAATTAGGCACTTGAATTACATTATTCCCCAGCTACATTCTCTTTTCTTCCAGCAGAAAACACATCATGACAGCAGCTGCCTTCCTTCAAGCAGTCTGTAAGCCAGGAAAGGAACTTAGAGTAGAGGAATGTTCCAGTGTTTGCACTGTGGCAAAGAAGGTATTCTGGAGTAATACTGAAAGTACCTAAGGGTGGATTAAGTTTAACCACATTTCAATTACACCGTGAAAACTACCCGGGACAGTTATTTATTTATGTATCTTCATACCCTTCAGAAAAATCATCTTACCACTACCTGGTAATCAACCTGTCACTTTTTTTTTCACATACTTCAGAAGGTGTTTGCACACACCAGATGGCTGCTCTAAAAGGACAGCAGAGTAAGGGCCACCAGGCCATCCAGGTGCACAACAAACCCAGAAGCTCCTGAAGCCACCCTGCAGGTCTCCTGCCTCAGCTCCATGCAAAGTTTCTTCCCCAAAACATTTTCAGCATGTTCACTTTTCACAATCAATTGCTGTCTGGTGGAGCCATGACAGCATTTGTTTCCCTCAGTAAGGTATTTCTAAAGAAGAGAAAATGTTCTAAATAAAGCCACACCATTTTGAGGCTGCTTTCCCCTTTACTCAATTCTACTTTTCCCTGTTCGTCCCACTTTTAGATTTTTAATGTTTCCTTTCATCCCTGCCAAAGTGACTGCTCTACAGTTCAGCAGTATTAGACTTTGAGACTGAGCACACCTTTCCTAAGCACATAATTCATGCATTTTAAAACTTTTCTTTGATCTTCTTTTGTGATTATGTAGATAAATTTGAGCAGAATAATTTTCATATACTTTGTTCCCCAACAATGTAATACTTATTTGACTAGATGTTATTGAGAGAAAAGCATTCCTGCTATGGCTCAAATAATTCTCTGGGTGCTGAAATTAAGTAGTATTTCGATTATCACAAATTAACACAAAAATATTCTAAATAATAAATATTTATATACAGGCTCTTCTTTGGTGAGCTCACAGCAGGCAGTTTGACTGCTACTCATAGCTAGAGCCAAATACTCTGTGATTAGAGAGAAATTTGATACTAAATTAAAAAAAAAAAACCAACGTTTAGTCATTTCTGCTCTGTTCAAAAAAAAAATCATATATATTTGTAATTTAACAAAGCATTATAAGGTTGGAACCTTATAATTTGTCTGGGAAAATATAGCATTTTATACTTCAGAATTACTATTAAATACTTTCGCAGACTGTGATTGGTTTGAGTAGAAATTATATTTGACAGATAAATGTATATATCTATGATCCACAGCTCCTTTCAACTCTTAACAAATAACAAGTATCAACAGCAAAACTGTTTGTGATCAGAGGATGGTGTATCACCCAGACAGACATATTTACAGACACCCTCACTGAAGGAAAGCTTAATGAAGGAAATAACGTACCAAACTAAATTTCAGAGTTGCCTGGCTAAGCCATGTGAATAATCAGCAGAAAGTGGTGCAAAAGCAGACAGATGAAGAACCTGGGAGCAAGATGCTGTGGCAGGACCCTGCAGAACCCCTTCCTCTCTCCACCGCAAGGCCAGGAGACAGCCTGCTCTCTGCTACTTGGCTTCTCATCAGCAGAAGTGACTCTGCTGACTCTTAAGACTCCTAAATCAGTTTTACCCTCTGCACTTCCGAAAGCACTTGTGGTAGAGAGAAAAGACTGCCACAGGAAATCCACTCTGGTCTGGAGAGGAAGTCAGCAGCACAGCACTGCAGGCACAGCCCAGGGGGTGACAGCGGGGACAGGGAGGCAGCGGGGGAGCTCTGGCTCTCTGGAGATGGAATTCCACACAGACATCAGCTGCGTGCTCCTGAGGACCCCTGCCCTTCCTCTGTTCACAGAAGTGCTGCTTCAAGTTGTGGCCCAATGGGCCAGTCTGGTGAAAAAGACTTGGGAATCTACTTTGGCCATCCCACCATTTTAGGAACAGCAGCAGCTTGGGTGGTTACAAAGACTAGCAGAAAACTGCAAGTTGTTTTACTAAGAAAATTAACAACCTCCTTCAAGTTTTTGGCCAATTTCAGCTTCTACATGTCTAATATAAAAGCAATGAAGTTTCTCACAAAGCTATAAATAGTAGACTCTAGCTAAGCACAGTCAGCACTCTAAAATGATTTCAAATTATTATTTTTCTTAGATGTGATCCAACATAATTTTAGTCAAAGTTCTGAACCAAAGCAAAAAGTAATTGTTACAAGCTGCATTTCACAAAAAAAACAAAAAAACAAAAAAACAAAAAACAAACAAACAAAAAAAAACCTAACCAAAACCAAACCAAAGAACACAACAAAACAAACTGTGGCTATAGCTTGCAAATACCTTCCAGGCAGAATTACTACTGGGTAGATTGTAGAAAGAGACTAAAATACCAAAACATCTAACTTAGCAACTGCTTATCACACATGTATCACTTATATTCAGAAAACACCATTTCATGCATCAGTCTGGGTAGTGATGTTAAAGTCACCAACTACTATGTCTATCAATTTTAGCACCAAAATTTTTGTTTACCTATAAATCAATCATTTAACAAATGTCTCAGATTCCAATTAAGACTTGTAACAAAAAACAAAGCTGGAGCTCCTCTCTCTTAAGGTCTTTAACATACAGGTTATATCCTCATTTTCTTAAATCAACCCCCCTCACAGGTGCTGCTGCAGAAGTGTCTGTACAAACAGCACTACAGTGATTGTGTGACACAGAACACAACCAAACAACACACCTAACAGTGAAAAGAGTTAAAGGATTATGATTTTTAGAAAAGGCACTGAGTCTGCAAACTATACAAATTACCTGGTAGCTTCACAACATTAAGTAACTGTAACCCCATTTAGACTTCATTTTCTAAATACATTATTAGTTACTCCACAAACACCACAAATAAAAGCTGAGCTACCATGCAGGTGGCAAATCCTCTACTCTCATCCATCCATTTATGTTCAGAACATCCCAGATTTCATACAGTTATTTGCAACTTAAATAATTAGAAACCGACAACTGTAGTCCCTGCACTGCTAACACAATCTACTCATCAAAGTCATCCTCACATTACTGATCACCTGTTTATGCAGCTATTAAAAAATGTGATATTTGCAAAGCAGCACTAAATACCACTGGACCCTATCTGCATTCTTTGACACACAGGTGAAACATTTGGTTCAAAGAGGCACAACAACACATTTGTGCCAGGCAGTCTTACTGCCCACATGAAGCCCACCTCTCCTGAATCAAAGGGTAATACCAGCAAACATGCAACTCCAGAATTCCCAAGGGCTGCTCCTGAGTTAAGGGTAAGTCTCTATTGATTAAATCCATGAAATCTGTATCAAAATATATTCGTTAATTAAAAGTGAAATAATCTGGAATCCTTATTGCAGCTTAAAAAAAAAAAAAAAAAAAAAAAAAGAAAACCCCATCTAAGACAGAAACCAAGCACTTTTTGATTGAACTCTAAAAATAATGAACCCATCAGTCTCTTGTTCATTTAAGACAGATGTGTTCTCTTCTGTGCAAGTAATAGTGTTAAGCTAGGACCTCCTACAGAGGAGCATTTAAAAAGATAAGTGGTCCACAACAGCAGCTTCATGCAGAAGAGAACATCCCCTTCTCATGGAAGGAATCTGTGGAGGGAGGATAATGAAAGGCAATCCAAATCTCACAAAAAATTAAAGCCTGTAACTTTTTGGTAGATAAAACAACACAAAGCCGTTTTTTGTGTACATGGATGGCTACTAATGGATAAAGCAAAGTTCTGCTGCTGTCCAAATTCAGAGGAAGAAAGGCACTTTGAAAGCAAAATTGAGAAAATACTTATGGAATTGAGCTAAAAAATGTAAATGAGCTCTTTTGAAAGTATGTAGTAACCTAAGCAACCATATTAGTATCTAACATACACCCCATCTCCTGACAACTGAACTAGGTTTCTGAAGGGCTAAGAACACCCTGAATTATGCTATAGGGATATCCACTGTGAACACCTGGTGAATATTGTTCCTAGAGGATTTAACCTCAGGACCAGGCAGATTCACCTATCACATGTTTTGCCTTGGCATATTCAGGTGTAAGTTCTAACTTCTTGATTTAAAGCTTCAAAGTTCATTACATGGACAGTTGCTTCATATCCCATGTGTCCCCATTTCCCAGAGAATCACAACAGACACCAAACAAGGCCAAATCACCCTGCTCAAATAGAAGGAGGTCCCTCTCCCTCCCCAGTTTCAATGTTAAGCCAGATGGAGCCATTACCCTAAAAAAGACCCTTTAAGTTGCATGTGAATAGCCCTGCAGCTTGCAGCAGAACCTTCCAAGCAGTCATCTGCCCAGAGCCAGGATCAATGCAGCAAAGTGGGAGCATCAGACCTGGGCATCTTATTAAGGAGCACAGAAACTATGTTACTTTGAAAGAAATAACCTCCCGGTGGAACCTGGAAGAATAAACCCTGAAGTCACCCCTCACAAAATGATGCAGAAATAAAACACAACAGATGCTAGTGCGTGAGATGGGGAGCGTGCCAACTTCATACAAGATCAACAATTTGGTTGAACAGCAATCCTTTTACTTCGTTGAGGGGGGCATGGACCCAGCTCACTGAGGGATGCGGGGCAGCAGAGCTCGGCCAGTTACCAGCAGTGCCATCAACCGCGGCAGAATTACACAAAAGATGACAAGAAACGTATAGAAATAAACCATAAACGCGACGAGATGAGCTGACCCGGCCTCTCAAGGGCGGACCGGGACACGGAGCCCCGCACAGGGCCTGGGGCGGGAGCCCTGAGGGGAATGCTCTGCCCCGGCCAGCGCGCTGTGAGGCGGCAGCACTGAGGAGCGGGGCTCTCCCGCCAAAAGCTCAGTTCCTCGGCCCGCGGAGCTGCGTCCACGTTTCCCACCTCAGGCTGAGGGGAGAAGGCGGCACCGCCGCCGGTACTCACCGGGGACGGCCGCGCTCGGCGCTCCGGGCAGAGATATCGGCTGGGGGCGGCCGGCGGGACGGGGCTCGGGGAGGCACTGCTGGGGTCGGGGGGGCTCGGAGCGGACGGGGTCCGGGCCGGCGCAGGGCGCGCTGCGGCCTCACCTCCCCGCCCGTCCTTTCCCGCCGCCCGGGCAGGGACTGCCCGCAGCAGCTCGCCGAGTCCCGCCAAGGAACCAGGACCCGCCGGCCTCCCGGACCGAGGCTCCGCGCCCCCGCCGTTCCCCCCTCGGCCGCTCGGAGCCGGGCGGCGCGGGGGGCGGTGCCGGGCCGCGCCCCTCCTCCCCTCCGCCCCTCGGCGCCGGCAGCGCGGAGGGCTGGGCTGGGCCGCGCCGCTCGCTGCAGCGCTCGGCTCCGCTCCGCCGCGAGGAGGGAGAGAAGAGAGAGGAGAGGGACGGGATCGCCGCGCCCAGCCCCGCCGCCCGCCGCCCGGCCCGCGCCCCGCCGCCCGCCCCGCTCTGCTCGCCCCCACCGCCTCCCGCGCGAAGATGGCCGGCTGGCAGAGCTACGTGGACAACCTGATGTGCGATGGCTGCTGCCAGGAGGCCGCCATTGTGGGCTACTGCGACGCCAAGTACGTCTGGGCAGCCACGGCCGGCGGCATCTTCCAGAGCATCACGGTGAGGGCGGCGGCGGGGGACGGCGAGCCCGGGGCGGGCGGGGAGTGCGGCGCGGCCGTTAGCGCCGGCGGGGGACAGGGGCACCTTGCGGGGTGGCGGCGGGCCCGGCGGCGGGGGCGCGGGGCCTTTTTGTCTGCGGCAGCCGCGGTGAGGGGCCCTTCCCGCCGGCGGGGGCGGGGGTTCGCGGCTGCGGCCCGATGCGGCGGGGCCCGCCCGGGGGCCGCGGGCGGCGACGGCGGAGGCCACGCGGGGCCGCTTGGGCCCGGCGCTGCGGCGGGGCTTACGTGCGCGGCGTAGGAGGCGTTGGTGAATGCCCACCGCGCCGCTGGCTCCATGTTTTTCACCGCCAAGATGGCGCACTGCCATTGATCCTCCCTCCCTGACTGCCTCCCCTCCCCCGCCCTGCCCGTCCTTCGCCCCCGCCGCAGCCCGCTCCCGCCGCCCTGCCCGGCGCTGCGGGACCCGCGGCGCCCTTACATAAGGGCCGGGCGGGCGGGCGGGCAGCGTGCTGCACCGCGGCCTGCCCCGTCCGCCCCCGCCCCGGGCGCGGCGGAGTCCCGGCTGGGTCCCGTGGCTGAGCGGGGCCGGGCCGGGCCCTCGGAAGGGCCGGCGGTGGCGGGCGGGCGGTAGCGGGGGCGGCCGGGCCCACCGTGACGCTGCAGTTTGAGGCCGCCGCGGCCCTGCTCGCGCCGCCCCCCATCCCCCCTCATCCCCGGGCTGCGGCCGCGCCCCCAGCCCAGCCCCGCGCTCTCCTCACGGGGCGGAAAGCGGGACCCGCCGGGCCCGGCCGGCGGCGCTACGGGGGCGGGCGGCACCGAGGGGCCCGGCGCTGCCGGCGGCCGCGGAAAGGCCATCCCGTCACTGCGCCGGGGCCGGGCGCTGCAGGCCCTGGGGCTGGGTCGCTCGGCTAGGTCGGTCACCGGGACACGCGGTGCGGCCCTCGTGGGGCGCCGTGGCAGCGGTTCCTCTGCTGCCCGGGCAGCTTCGACAGTGTTTCACAAAGCCCCTTGCTCCGGGGCATGGTCTGGTGAGACCAGGGGGAAATAAATGTACTGCCTGATCCGCTCAGTGCGAGGCAGGCCACGTTCTGAATCACAGCTGGGCAATAAACCACTGCCGAGGTAACACTGGGCTTTTTTTCCTTGACAGCCAGTAGAAATAGATATGATTGTAGGAAAAGACCGAGAGGGTTTCTTCACCAATGGTCTGACCCTTGGTGCGAAGAAGTGCTCTGTGATCAGAGATAGCCTGTATGTGGATGGCGACTGCACAATGGACATCAGGACAAAGAGTCAAGGTGGTGAGCCAACATACAATGTTGCTGTAGGCAGAGCTGGCCGAGGTGAGCACCATTTTCTTCACTGTCAGATCACTGACCTAAGAGTGTCACTGTAAGCATAGTCTCCAGCTATCAAGAAAACCAGACTCGTGCTCTGAATGTTAATGTCAGGAAGTGCCGTAAGGGGTGGGTGGCAGTGGTCTGGCTGACTAACCTGGGCTCTGACCAGGAATCATTCCTGTTCCCCACCTTTGATCACAGTTGGGCACTGGGCTGTGGGATGGTTAGACAGATCTCTGGCTACAGGAAGGGGCAGACCACAGCTCTGAGTAAGCTTGCCAAGTGTATGAAAACTTGGTATCTAAAGCTTATGGTAGGATTCAACAAGGATCTGTCTACCATTGGTAGTGAAACTAGCTTGTTTTTGTTGTTAACTTCACAAGGAAAACTGTAATCTGCAAAGATATGAAGTCCTTGTACGAGCTACTCCTACTTGCCTCTTAACAAGCTCTACACTAACTCTTCTTGCACTTCCTATTGAGCTCTCTGAAGTCTGTCTTCAGGCAAAGCAGCCCATCTGATTTGCTGGGCCTGAGACATTCACTGTGTGCACACCTACTCCCAGTGCTCCTCAGTTAACCTCTAGTGAAATGTGCTGTGGGGAAGGCACTCGGTTTGGTTGTAAAATATGTGCCTCAAAACATTGGCTGCAAGTAGTGTGATGAGTTCAGGTTCTCTAGCCTGGAATTTCTGGCTGGCTGTATAACAAGTTGGACTTCTGCTAAAACTATAAAAACTATACAAGAGCAAAACTTGTCTATAGGCTAAAGCCTGGTGGCAGTGATGCAGGAGGAGTGTTTTAAGCACCAAGGTGAAAGCAGAGTTCTGACTGCTGCAGATTGTGAAGTGCCAATAAGAACTGTCTGCCTTAGGCTTTTCGTGAGCCAGTTGCTGTGGAGATGTGCAGTCACCATAGGTAGCCTGGCTGCAGTATTCCCAGTGACAGGATTCCTGGCTAGAGGAACAATTGCTGTGCTGGTGGAAGGAAGGAAGGAAGGAAGCAAGCACAGCGCCCATTGTGCTGGTACCTGCTGGTGACATCTGCTGGCAGCTCCCATGGGGTGGTGACCGGCTGAGGAGCCTTAGGGTGTTCTTGTTTGCCAGACAATTGGAACACTTCACCAAAATTGTGGGGGTTCAAGAGATTGTTAGCATTAAAATCTCCCACGTGTTTTATCTTATGCAAAAAAGCATGTTTTATAGTTGTACCACTGCATGAAAAGTTTTGCCCCAAGTCTGACCCTGTGGGTTTTTTTGCTAGTGTCAAGGCAGTCACTGGTTTGTTCCTACACCAGTAGTGACTGCTGCAGAGGAGAACATCAGAATATATTCCCTCTCTGCTCTCTGGAGTCACAGTTCTTCCACCTGTACTACTGCTTTTGTCCCAGACACCATTTCTTTTTTCCCCCTTGCATTTTTTATAATCTGCAGCCAGGGTTTTCTGGCTGGGTGATGATGGATGGTGCTGACGTTGGAGAGGTGCTGTGATGCTTTTCTGAGATAGCTGATGGCATTCTTCTTCACAGTGAACTATTGGGTGGTTGGGTAATATGCCTGAGGATACCTCATGCCTTCTCCCAGCACTGTCTACCTCTGTTTTTACAAAACTCCCATTAAACTTAGCTTATTACCCTAGTACTAAATCTTGAATTTGAGTGTGTTTATTGCACTGCCTAAAACTTGCATTATTTCCTTGTCTAACACACTCATTTTAAAACTTTTTTCTTTTCTCTTTCAGTCTTGGTCTTTGTAATGGGCAAAGAAGGGGTCCATGGAGGCGGATTGAATAAGAAGGCATACTCAATGGCAAAATACTTGAGAGACTCTGGGTTCTAGTTGCTAGGCAGACCGTTAAGTATTAGGGGAAGATTGCTATTAAACTTTCCTGGCGGTGAGCTTTAAACCTTACATTCTGGAAACTTTATTAGCAATGCAGGGTGATGGGGTATGAACCTGTGTCTCCTTTGTATCCCTTTGTTGGTGGGGAAAGGTGTTTTTGGTTTTGGTTTGGTTTTTTGGTTTTTTTTTGTTTTGTTTTGTTTTGTTTTTTTTTTCTTTTTTTTTTCTTTAATTCTGTTCATTTCTGTTTTTTTTCCTTGTGTACTCCAGCATTGGTTATAGTCATGGGAAAGGAAGGTGTCCATGGAGGGACACTCAACAAGAAAGCATATGAACTCGCTTTATACCTGAGGAGGTCTGACGTCTAAGCAGCCTCTCCCCATCCACCTAGCAACTGTCTTCACCACCACCCAGTTGTGTTCAGTGCTACCAGACTGTAGAGGGTAGTTTGTGTTTTTTATTTACCCATTTCCTAATGTTATAATTCCAGTTACCCTATGTTCATCTATATGTTAACCACTGTATGTAACCAAGCCCCATATCTGGCACCATCACTGCACCACAGAGACGATATGCATGATACCTTGAAAAACTCTTGGGAGGGGAATATGCCAAGTGTAGGCTTTGCTTTGTCTTAGCAATTAGTGTGACATTGACAACTAAAACAATACTAAACAAGGTGCCGATTGTACAATCTAATTTGATCAATGCCTCTTCAGCACTTTGAGCACATACACAGCTCACTAGTCTTCCTTTCACATAGAGCATGGTTGGGAGGAAAAAAGTGCATGCATATCTTTACTTCTGTCCCTCTCTCTTTTTCCCTTTTTTAAAAATCCACATTTGTTTGCTTACACCCATCTTTTTTATAGTGCCTGGTTTGTTTAACCAATTTGCCACTCAAAAGCTATTAATGTTACACTAGTTTTGTTGTTGCACTTCACTGTAGGCGTGACTCTCATTTTTTTTTTTCATGATGTCTGAAGCTTGTACTGTTTAACAAGTGCAATCTCAAAACTATGAAAGGGTACAGATGCACTTCCTCCCATGACCTTACAACCACCACCCCAAATGAATCCCCAGAGACATTCCATCACTGCAATAGCTCAGGCACTTTTTTTTTTTTTTTTTTTTTTTTTTTTTTGCCAGCTCCTGTTCTGTAGTTGAATTCTAAAAGGCTGCCATTATGGACACTAGATATCCCAACATAACCATCTGGAGTGTGTCTGGTTTCAGTTTTTCATAGGACCAATTTTAATTTGCAGCTTGGGGGTTGTGGGGTTTGGTTGGTTTTTTTTGTTGTTTTTGTTTTTTAACACGAAATTGCAATGTCATTGTGGAAAACTGCCACCTTCAGCTACACTGGGAGCTCTGCTCTGACTGACTCCAGTCTTTTTGCCAGATAACTTACTGGTAAAGAGTTTTGCTGCTCTGAAGCCACTGTTTGGATGAAGGTTGGTAGTTTGAGAGCTAAACTGTCAAAATGATGCCATTTTAAATCCTCATTTGGCCTGTCACACCCTTGCTGCAGAAATTATGGAGTGAACTGCCTTGTGCACTAGTCATCTGAAATGTCTGTAACCAAACTCTCAGTTCAGGCACGGTACTAACTTGTTTGTCCATTTAAAGAGAACTGCAGAACTCTGTATACAAAAGAATAAATGGGAGATGGTAATTGGTTGGAATAACTGACTTGGCTGTCTTGTGATGAATTTTTTAATATGTATTCTGTGCCATACTATTGTTTAAAAAAAAATGAACTCTTGCTATTGTTTGATGGATTTTAACTGACTTTGAGGGTTTCTTTCAAACGGCACTACTTTAGGGACATTCTAGTATTTGCTTCTATTGTTGGGCCTTGTGGATAATGTACAGATTTAAACAAACTCTTGTTGCTGATTTGTCCATTTCTTTCCCTGCACTTTGTTACATCTGGGATACAGTCTAACTCATCTGATTTAATATGCATTTCAAAAAATGCCATAACTATTAAAAACACCTTGTTTACAGACAGATGAAATAAATTTATTCCAACCAAACAAAATGAGACTGCTGGTAATTTTTGCTCCCTCCACAGGAATCCCCTGAGGCCTGTCCTTGCATGGCCAGCTACACCAATACCAGATACAAGTGCAGTAAGCAGTAGTATGAGAAGACAACTGCAGTGAAAGGCCAGGCAGCCTTTGAGGTAGATTTTAAGTTAGATGTCTTGTCACTTACCTGACTCCATAGTGAGGGGTGTTCCCCTGCCATGTGAACACCCAAAATACAATCCCTGAATCAGAAGCCAGAGAAAGCCTTTGCCACACCATCTTTTCATTAGGCTCAAGAATGGGCTTTCCTCAAATACAGTATTATCTTACCCCAAAGTAATTCTTCCTGGTTTCTGGTACTTCTGCAAGTCAAGTACTCTGAAAATGGGCCCTGTGAACAACTGTGCTGGGGAGATGCAAGTGAGCAAGTGGGAGCTGAGGGGCTGGAGAGAAGCCACCCAGCCCAGCAGAGGTTATCTTCAGCTGGGACTCTGCTTTTCTGTCCTGACAGTGCTGGGTGTGCTGCTCAGGCACTGCCATCAAAAGGCCTTTGTTCTCCCCTATCTCCTCTTAACAGCTTTATCTTCAGCATATCTTCATTATCAAAGTGTTGCACCCACTCCTTTGCTTGTAACAAGATCCCAATCTAAGACCTCTAAACAGAAAGTGTTGGTCTTTGGTGACTTGACTTTCCTTGTCCAAACTGCATCTCCAGCTCCCAGTGCCAGTCAGACCAGACAGGACACACCCAGAGTGCTCATCCAGATCACCCGTAGCAGGAATCAGCACAGAGGCTGCAAACCTCCCTCTTCCCCCATAAAATGTTATTTTCCTCTGTACTGAAACCAATTTTAAATTGCACTCACATTCTAACTGCAGGTTGTTGGTTTTTTTTTTTGCCTGGGATGGCATATCTGTCCCCAAAGCTTTTCTGTAACAAGACTGGAGCTGGAACTCCCTGTAATGGCCTCTCAAAGGCAGGAACAGCCATTAGCAGTGCACACCAAATAATTTTCATCCCATTCTCTATTTAGTGTTGTTCCTTTCTGATCAATTCCCCTCTCCTAACCATGTGTCTCCATGTCATCTGTACACTTTTTTTCTTTCTAAGACCTACGTGTTCCTCAGATTACTTTTCCAAAACCATTAATTGTTGAATTTCCACAGCACCACAGCCCCTAATGCAATTTGCTAGGGTCTACCTAAAATACCTTTCTTGAATAACCAGGACTTTCAAAAAATTTTACATTTAACTCCCATTTCTAATAGAAAATTTAAATACAAAGGGTTACTGTCCTGCATTAGAGGTGTGAACA
This sequence comes from Calypte anna, assembly GCF_003957555.1. NCBI lineage: Eukaryota > Metazoa > Chordata > Aves > Apodiformes > Trochilidae > Calypte > Calypte anna. Next base: position 25,429,136 of record NC_044255.1, read on the forward strand.
CTAAATTGTGACCTAGGCCAGAAATTTACATTAGTATTTTGTTAAAATTGTTAAATGTTGTCAAATATGTCTCAGACATGATGAAGTTGCATGCAAGCAGAGGACTTCATCTGCTGAACTCAAGTCCTTTGCAGTCCCCTTGTGATGGGCAGAATTGCACCACTCTGCCTTTCACCTTTCAAGACACTGCAAACCACCCCAGTGGCCAGGGAGATTATTAGGTTGTTCCCCTCCCTCACAATTTTACCATTCAGGATTTAGTGAAAAGATTTGTACATGGTGGCAGCAAAGATGCCTGATCCACACAGTTCTTAGGGATTTTGTCCTCATGGTTTGTTCTTTTCCTACCCTCTTGCGGGTCCATGAGAAACACAGGATTTTAGTAACTTCACTTGCATACCTGCCATCTTCCATACCTGTTGTCCCCTCAGCTTCCAGCAGAGCTCTCAAACTCCCAAACTCACTGTGTCATAGTGGCTTACTTTTTTCTTTACAAAAAAACAAAAGAGCTCAGATTGCTCACATGCTTTGGAAGTGTTTCACCTTTCACTTAACATCAGCAGTTCCCAACAATAAGGAAGCCAAGCACCTGCCTCCCTTGTTTTGCTTTTGCAGTTTGTTTTCCTACTCAAGGTTTGGATAGAACTGAATTAGAATTGAACTCACATTAGTGTTTTAAAACATTAAGAAGAAAAAAGCAGTAGGAAAGATAATGCAAAGAGCAAGACACAGAAGAGGCTTCAAAGGGCCCTTTTTTTTTTTTTTTTTTTTTTTTTTTTTAGGATAGTTTTCAAGTTTTCAAACTTGGTAAGATAATTCACTACTGAATGAATGGTTTCACTTCCTTATTTCATTCTGTCCCCAGTGACTCTTAAGACTGCGTGGCACACCCTGGAAGGTGATGAGCAGAGTACCAGGGCTTTACAAGTTTTATCCCAAATGTCCATCTTGTGGTAACTGCCCCTGTTACAGAGAGATTATATGCTTCAGAGTCCCATGATATACTTTTAACTTTAGACACTAATTACAAGCACTTTCTAGAATTGATTTTTTTTCAACTAGGCAATCAAATCTGAACCTCCTTAAAGTACCTATGTCCTATTGCTGAAACAAGCTCAAGACTGAAGCTGGATCAGATAAGCAAAACAAAAAAACCCTGTCAGCTGTTCAAGGTGCATGGAGAGCAAACTGCTGATTTGTGTGAATAATGTGGTAGGTCATAGTCCAAAGAAAAATCCATATTTATCTTTCCCTGTGGGTTGGGACAGGCCATACCTTTTGAGACAGAAAATTTATCCAGCCAGTTTTAACATAATACACAAGATCTACTTAGAAATGCTAAGAGAATAAAGTGCTTTTCCTTTTCTGAACTTTCATTCTAACTGGAAATGGCAAAAGGCAAGTAAATTGCATCTGTGACACCAGGGAGGTATGGCAGGGGGTATGGCTGTATGCCCAGGGACTGCTGGTAGCAGTGGTCTGAAGACACATCATTCTTCCATTATTATCCTCCTTTAACATGCCTCTGTTACCCCTTCTGAAAAATAAACTCTCTGCGCTTTGCCAGTCCTGGGGAATTGATTTCCCTTGCCAGGCTGGAGCAGGGAGGGTGCAGCTGCAGGGTGTGTGAGGTAACAACAAAGGGAAAGGCCTCACCTGCTGCTGCCTCCACCCCGGGATCGCCCTTTGCTGCCAACCGAACACAGGCTCAGGGGCTGCAGTTCCAGAGGTGCTGGCAGGAGGGCAAAAGAAACAAAAAGATCACTCTGCTCTTCCTTCCCTCTCTGTACATGTAATCCAAATCCAAAATTACAAAATCCAAATTTTATCAAAATTACAAAATCCAAATTTATTACATGTAAATCCACATTATGTGTACAGACCTAGACCGATCCAAACTTCTCCTCAAACTCAAAGTTAGGTTACATACAAAACGTTAATTTTCCAAAGTCTTTCTGCATGTAGTGCTTATCAGGGCAATACTCTGTCCTGGGACACACAGCACAACATGGGTTGATGTTTACCAAGGGATATCAGCAAGCTGATGTTCTGGATATTCAAAAATATTTTAACCTTAGTAGTAAAAACAGAAGAGTACACAATGAATTGAAGCAAAAGATCAATAAAATCCTTTTGATATTTAAAGTGGAAAACATTATTTATTAACATTCTTTCAAGCTTTCCTTATTCAAGGCCATATAAAAAAATCTCTGCATTTTGATTATATGCTATGTTTTTACTTTCTACATAGTTACAGAGGTATTATATAGCATTTGCTGTTTTCATGATACACTGGTAAGTACTGAGTTCTGTTAAACAGTTATAAGCACTTGTTTCCAAATCAGGTATTTGAAAAGATTTTTTTTTCTATATACATACTTTAGCAGACTAATGCAGCATAAAATGCTCTTGAGTAAGAGGTATACGAGTTGAGGATCAATAGAATACTTACCTAAATTATTTCTCTATGTGGAACAAAACCTCTGTTTTGGTCACACACACCCCTCCCCAACTTCCCCTTCATCACTGCGAATCAATCTGCATCAAATAGCAGGCAGGGGTAAGTGATGTGCTTCTGGTGGATCTTACCTTGTGGATTGCTCAAAACTGAACATAAAGTCTAAGTTTCCCTATTCTAGGAATTGCTCAATGGAACTGCTTAAACTCAGCTACTGTGGCAAACTCCACGAGACAAGTTAGACTCACTGCTTTGAGACAGAAGTGGAATTTCCTTTGCCTTGTTTTGATATACCAGCATACAGAATATTGATCCGTTCTACATTTTTCTTTCAGTAGTGGTGACAGTTTTTAGAAGTCTATAGAAACATGCAAATACTTTTTTTTTCTTGGGCTTAAGGGGTAACACATACCATACATGTAATAAATATTGCTATCAGTATGACCCAGTCATAGCTACAAAATGGAGAAAAAATTACTTCCAGATCCCATGTCAACAACATACATTTAGAGTCTGTGTGATACTTCTATTGATATAAACTATTAACATTATTTATTAGCATAGTGAAGTCCGGTTAGACTGTTCATTTTGAGACGACAGATGTGTGACTGAATACCTGAATCAAAAATAAAACTATCTGCAACGATTTAACCATAGTACTACTACATGAACTGCTGCTCCTACTGAAGAAACCAAATGGATTACAGATTAAAATATATTCCCTACGTAAAGGTTTGTAAAGTATAGCCTTAAGAATTCTTTTTGTTCATACACTATTCATTATTAGTAGTCTTAAACAGTATTTGCCACTCTGTACTCCCTTTCATCACTGGGCTGTAGTTGAACCACTACACTTTCTTCATTCACTCCATTTTCTGCATCGCTGCTATCAATATTGTCATTGTCATCTTCCTCATATTCTGAGGACTCAGTCATGTTCTGATGGGAATGAGATTCTGACAAAGCCCCAAATGACTGAGTACTAACTGAGGCTAGTGGTCTAAGCAAAGGAGTATTTTCAGATACTTCATTCTCTTCTTGACTACTGTCTGTTTCAGAGTCAGAGTCCCCCTGAGAAGGAACCACTTTCTGCTTACACACAGGACATGTTTTTTTTGTTTTTGTCAGCCATGGGTCCACACACTTGCAGTGATAAGCTGTTAGAAAACAAAACAGAAGCACGCTGTTACCTGAGTGAGAAGGACAAGGAAACCTGCTAAGCTAGTAACGTTTAGTAACAAAGGATTTTAGAATCTAATTCACACAGAATTTTGGTCAAGTTTGTTGGGATGTAGGTTGTCTATTCTTACGTACAAGACAGCTAATAGATTAGGATCCTGGACATATGGATATATGCAATAAATACCCATTTCCTGTACTGAATGAATGTGAGAGTAATCTTGCAATGGGCCATAACTGACAAATAAACTTTAAAAACTTATGGAATTATAACATCCTGCAGCAAACATGGCCACCATCATTATCCTCATAAAGCATCTAACCTCCACCCATATGTACAAGTTATTAAATAAAACTACCATATGATTTTTGCAGATTTTAAATTAGGTCCACAGTTAGCAGCGCAACTATACTGGCCTTGCTTAAAAAAAAGTGTTTGAAAGTGTCTTACAATATTAATAACTTACCTCTGGTTACTAACAGGGGCTCCTGTCTGGCAAAGAGCTAAGTATTTACACAGGAAGCACCGTTTGTTTTGTACCTGCTCAAGCATATTAGCAGTATGTTCTCCACCTGAAGTGATGCTGGTGGGTTTGGGTTTTGTTTTGTTTTTGAGGGGATTAATTTGCTCTTTTTTGTTTTGTTGGTTTGTTGTTTTTTTTTTTAATTTATCAGTGATATTTGATGCTGGTGGTCAGGTTTTGTTAACTTTGCAGTCCCCAGGCTGCAACAGATGCTGTGGATCTGTTCTCTCTCTTCTGAGAACTCAGGTTTGTCAGCCTGTTCAGAAATTGTTTTTTACGGCTGATGATCCACAAAGCTCAGTCTGTCCCCTGCTGTGTTTGCTATGGATGTCAGGCTGTCACATCAGTTGCCTCTTTTTTAAAGTCTTTTAGTAATGTGGTATTTGCTGTTGCAGTGCCTGGTCAGAGCAGAAATCTAATAAAATGCTGGGTAAAATTGCACCCAGCCAGGATGGCTGTGGTATGGTTAATGGACTGGAAGGTAGAGAGAGGGGCTTAAGATAGGATGGATGAACCCCATCTTTCTTGATAAATTTTACACAGCTTGTATTAAAAAAAAAAGTTTGAATTTAGAGACACTCCTGGGCCCAGCCCTCTTCCCCATTTCTACAAATAAGTTCTTAAAATACTTCTTGTACTTGCATGCAGTTAAGAGCAGTCTTGTCTCGTGGACAGATATGTTACTTCTTTCACTGGGCTGCATTTGAGAAAGACTGTACAGTCAGTGCACAGCTTGTCACAGTAAAATATTCCAATAATTTTTGTAATGACATCATCAGCTTCCCAGTGCAGTCAAGGCAGTGGACTCTATGGCTTCAGGCTACTGGACAGACTACATCCCTTCATCCAAGTTTCTACATCAGCAGTGGCTGAATTATGTTTTATAGTATAATGGTTTTGGAAAAAGTGAAATCCTTTTTTTTAAGCTAAAAAGCCACTCTGAAATGTATTTCCCTATTAAATACAGACATTTAGAGAACAATGTCAAGTTCAGATTTTCTTTTGTGTGCATATCCAAAGAAAAACAAGAAGTGGGAACACTAGCCCTTTTTCCTCTTATAAAAAGAGGGTAAGTGTTCACTCTTTTCTCAGTTTGTATACACACTTCTGCATATTAGCAAAAACAAAATTTATAAATTAATCAATAAACATTCACTGTGGATTTTAGACATCGTGTTTTAGGGAGATGTTTTAATACAAAAAATACAGCTGCTTACCATGAGAACAAGGAAGGATTCTGAGCTTGTCTCCATCCTCATATTCATCCAGGCAAATGGCACATACATCATATTCATCTCCTGCAGCACACAATTGAGAATCAGATTGACTTTAAAGGATTTGTAAGCAATCTCTCCAAACATATGCATACAGGGTCTCTTGGTTACTTTCACAGGTTGAAGAAACCATTAACCTTCTCTGTCCACGCAAGAGGCAGGTTCCCTGAAGCTGTAATACTCTGCTAGCTACAGCTATTTATCTATTCTACTGTAATATTCCTCCCTTTATTAGGAATATAATCCCACTCACTTTCCCTTCAGTTTAATAAAGATGTTTTAAATTGTGTTTAAGCTGATTTTGGTAAATAAGAAATATGGCACATCTTACCTGTGCGGACTTTAGTATAGCATTCAGTAAAGTTCTATGTATGAAAGGACTGTTCCTGATCCAGGAAGATTTGCAAGGATTAGTAGAGGGAGCTGAATAAATGGAAGTTGCTAGTGGTGGGAGATTTCATCAGTTATCAACAACTGAGAAGAAACAGTGTACTGGTTGATCAGTTTGGTTGTTCCTAATGGAATACAACTAGGAAGAAGGAAAAATGCAAGACTAGGAAGCATCAAGAGCAGTCCTTCCAGAAGTGGTAAGTATTGCTCAGGAGTCTGTAATGTGGCCACTCATATCTTCAAAAGATTAGTTCAAACAGAAACAATATTAAGACCACACAACACAAAAACTATCATGCAAGGGAAAAAACAAAACAAAACAAAAAAACAGCCTGAGAATTTAAATCCAACAATCTGAGGGATGAAAGGGGATTCAACATTCTCTATAAAAGCCCAGAGGAGCAATACCATAAGGATAGGGAAGAGTGAGAAGCTGAAAGTGGAGTGGGGAAAGAGCCATCATCTGACCAGGAATTGTAGGACTGGAAATGAAAACTTGCCCACTGGAGCAGTGATCTTCTGAACTACGCTTTCAGGACCATCATGGAACTAATGGTAAAGGGCCAAACTTCCCTCCTTCCCCAGACCTAATTCTAGGTCATGCCTTTGATACATGACAGGGTCCTTCTCGCTCTTTGGGTCTCCCACTTTGACATGAGCTGGGTTGTGTATCTCCTCAGCTCTGTCAAGGCTGGAAAAGTTCTGGCCATGCACACAAAGCCACTGTATCTGCACAAGTTGGTGGACACTTCTTTCATATACCTCTTGCAGCTTACACATATCCAGTGCTGCTGCTCACTATTTCCAGAGGGTGCATCTTCTGGGAAGCCACCATCACCACACAGAGCTGAGCCACACTGCTGCCCAGTACTGCACTGTCTCTCCACAAGCAGAAGCTTGAGGGCTCTAAGCTCTCCTGACCATGAGGCTTCTTTAGATGCCCAAGCTACAGCTTACCACCAAAAAAATGAAGCCTTCCCAAGCCCACCTCTACCTCAGGAACCCCTCCCTGTGGCCAGGGGAGACCCCAGGCTCCCATCACTTGACCAGCACATGCCCTGCTGAGGGACTGGATGGTTACAGGGTCAAGTGATCCCACGGGTGTCAGTACATCCCATCATAAGGGCAGTCATCTGCTCAACACATGCTGCTAGGGCGCCAGGGCTGCACCCCGGGTGGCCTCAAAGAACTATGTCACTCTCTGTAGATTTTTCCAAGGGCTTCCGTGGTGGCACAGAAGGTATGTGAAATGTGGTTCATGTTATTTTTGTTAAGACATATTATTCAAGATAAAGGCTAAGATGATGACTACCAGTGGAAAGTAATACCATTCTAATTTGGGATTTCAGAAAATAAGCACAGTGGACAGGAGAACTACTTACAAAGTTTTCCTGATAGTTACTACACAACAACAGAAAAAAAAGGAAAACAAAGTAAAAAATTCCTTGGGCAGGTAGGAAAAGCCACAGAGATTCAATGCGAGTCTATTTCTGCCTGACCTGCATCACTGAAGTACAAGTTTCCATCTAATGTATCACAGTGCATTCCAGCTACAGCGTTTTACAAAAATTACTTCCTCTTTTGCTATGACATTGCTCTCTCTTGTTTCTATTAAACCATGTTTATGGACCATTTATAATCAGCACTTTATTATCATATTCAAAACAGAAAATTAACATTAACCTTGACAGTAAGTACTGTCAAGGACATCGTATCTCAGAGAAGAAACGAGCACTCAAATAATACTGTGAGTGGTTTTCACTCCACTACTGGTTCAAGATACATAAGTCTTGAAAGCTGACAGCCCACTGCTCACCCACCCCTTGCTGCACCATCAGCTGCCACCAGCCCTCAGCAGCTTCAGCTGCACCCACACTCCATCTGCTGCCCTCACCATGCACATGATTTACTGCTATGTCCCTGACTCTTGCTCTCATCATGGCTTGGGGCAGGCAGGAAAGCCCATGGAGCAAGGAGGAAGAGGGACACTAGAGCTCCTCAGCACTGAGACCTGCAGGATTTCCCTGTGAATCCTGGAGCACCCTGACTGGTCTCCAAGACAGTGTGCTCTCCATGACCATATGCCCATATGCCACGTTTAATTTTTAAATGGGACACTTCACAGATAATCCTTTCTCAAATACCTATGACTGTATTTCAGAAGCTGGCTCAGAACCACCAAAAATCTGGGGAAAAATACAAAGTATGGGAACTGTTGCAAGATAAGGTATCTTACTTAAAAAGTATATGAAAAATCTTTAATTAGAAAAGTTACTTTCTAACTACTTGATACATACAAATAAGAAAAAGAAACACAGAATTACCCATCCACACATCTCACACAGCTGTACATCTATGAACAATGAAAAATGCAAAAATAAATCCACCATGACTTTGGTAGACCTTATGACTTGTTTTCTGTATTAGACCTCAACAGTACAGTGCAGTCAGGCAGATGGGTCAGTAATGAGCAGTAACTAGATCAGTTATAATCCCATTTGCAGGGAAAAAAAAATTTTAAAAAAATTTAAAAAAAACAATTTAGGGGTACTTCAGGGCTTTTTTACATGTGTACATAAAGCATTTCAAAGCTGAACACCTAAAGTTCTTCTTTCACATTAAACACCTAACCAAACAACTCCATTTTTAGAAGTCTTGTGGATGTAGCAACTCCCAAATTCTAGATAATTTAATAATGTATCTAACCACTCACAGCCTAACTTTCAATGCTCAATGAACAAAACATTGCTTTGTTCATGTTTACTTTTTTAATAATATGCTCATACCTCTCTTTCTTTTGCAGAATTCTATCTTCATTAATTTATGGTATTTCCTTTTCTTCAGGAGCAATAAGTTTAATTGCAGTGAAGATCTATAAATATTTTCAGTCTTGGCCTAGATTCTCTTTTAAAGTTAAGCTACCTTGGAAATAAGCTACCTTGGAAATAATATTATATAATCCCGAAAATAAATTCTATTATAAATACCAATACACAGAATTTCTAACCTGTATTTTTTCTAAGTTGTTAATTCTTCACAACATTTAGATTTGCCAATGATCAAATTACAGGCAAATTAAATGGATTTGTCTTCTTTGCTGTGTTCACTTTTGCTATAAAGACAGCATGGAAAACTCACATCAGTGTTGTATGACCAAAATGTAATTTGTAAGGAACCACCACAAAAACTGCCCTCAAACACCTCCAGCATATGAACAGATTTTGATACAGTGTACGTTGGGTTCTGTGGAATTACGGAATTATTCAAAGGTGAGTCTTGCTAGTTAGGACTTTGCAAAGACAATCAACACCCTGTCTTTTGTTCTCACATTCTGTAGTCATCACAGAAATGCTAAGTGCTTCGTCTAAAACCTACAGAAGTTAGTAAAAAATTCCTGTGTTACAGTGGCACTTAACTCAAACCCTATTTAAAGATGTTTCCTGGTATTTCCTGTGTTAACAGCTCTTTAGGTCTGTCAGTGCAACCACTCCAGCCAAGCAATCATTGCCTGCCTATCAACCTATTAAATTAGAGAAGTCCACTAAAGCCAGCTTTCCCCTAAAAACCCTTTCCTGTACAGCAAAACCCTCATCAGGCAGGGATCCATGGCACAAGAAAGAGTGCAAGAGAGAAACAAACCAGTACCTGGTGTCTGAGCTTCGGTATTTGACTGGCATTTCCACCCATTTCAGTATTAACAGATTTTTAAGAATATGCTGGAGACAAAACCAAGTCCAGCATGTCTAAAAAAAACCAGGATGATAGTCCCCAGGAGCTGCTTTTACCTGTCCTTCCAAGGGAAAAGGTAAGATTGCTCTGATAGAGCATCAAGAAGACTGAAGTGAATGTATTTCACAGCAGTGCCTTGTGAAAACCTGTCTTTCACAAACAAGGCAACATACTGCAGGGACAGGGCCAAATTGTCATTTCAGTGAAAGGACTTAAAGGAATCATATCATAGCAACAGAACCACATGGAAACTGAAATCAGTTGAAAAAGTAAGCTTTTTGTCTTGTTTTTCATAATCCACTGAACACAGTGAGAAACTGGACATTTACAGCCAGGTTTGCTTTAGTATGACTGAGCTCCAAACAATTCATATCATGTAAGACAGCAAAACGGGAGAGGAAGAGAATGAGGGAAGCAACAAGATATCTTCATTCACTGGCTACTTGGTCATCTAATTCTGAGATAAGTTATTACAGATGAACACAACTGAAAAAGACATCTACTTCAAGCAACTTTTCCTTTGCAGATTTCTCTTTAAAGTACAAAATTTACTTAGTTTTTTATTCTAATTAGATTTCATAGGAAAGCAGTAAGAGGAAACAAAACTAATATTAATTTTATTGTTGTAAGGTAGTTTTTCATATTTAATTTTTAATCCATACCCAATAGGTCACTATAACAAGGTTCAGTTGGCTCTGCAGAGGAAAACACTTCTATTTTTTTCCTATGAAGGTGCACTAACACTGCACAAAACCTGTATCCCTTCAAACCAAACATCTGCTGTGCACAAAGTTGAGAGCAATGTCATTAATAATGCAGGCTGGCTTTATCAAGGGCAAAGAGCATGTGAGCCTATCCTTGTGTCTGGGTATATCCCCTGACATGGTCTTTGTGCCTTGTCAAAGACATTCTTTGCTGACATGTGTTGTATAGCAATCCATCACCTCAATGAAGTAATGTTTACACCTTCTCTTACCTTGCAACAGCTTGTATGAATGAACAATCAGATGATAAAATGGTAATATAATTTTAAAAATTAAAATTGAGAAGTAGCAGATTTTTTTCTCCTTCTAAAGAACAGACTACGAAACAGAAGGGCTTAAGGCAGCTTTCTATTTCATGGAATAAAATTACTTATTCCACCTCTGTCAAAGCAGATAAATTATACTCACAAGGCAGTTTTGATTTTATAATCTCTACAATGTCAGGAAACTTACCTACCACTAGTATTTACCGGTTTCCAGACATATAATGGAAACAACGCACCACAGTGGCTGGCTGTTGTGGTCACTGTTAGTGAGACCACAACAAGGAGGTTGGGGAATTTCTGTACAATTTTGTGGCATATTAAACAACATTTTAATTCTCACCCACAATGTGCACATAGTGTCTGCTCTGTGTCCACTACAGAAATGCTGGAACTCCTCTCTTTCAGCAAGAACAGGGTCAGGTCAAACTATCCATGTGCTTTCACACTGCACTCTGTTTATTTCAAGTGTACTCAGAATTAACCTCAAAACTACAAAGTCTCTCAATTTTGAGGTTTTGGTGTAAAAATAATGGGATCTAACAAGTTAGACACATAATTATTCACTTGCCTTTCTTAAATTTATGAACAGGAAGTTTCTTAAGCTGATCCTTCCTAAGCCGATTCCTTCTTGCTCTGTGTCTGTCTTGCACAAATTTTGTGATCTAGAAACAGACAGAAGTAAGACAGCATGAACAGTAAGTTAAAACAATAAAAGTTTTTATTTATGAGTCTTCACAGTAGGTTAGTCAAAAGGGAACCCCAGCTCAACCTGAATCACCTCTTCCCTTGCCTGGACTCAAGGATGAAGCTAAAGATGTTCCTGATGACCACTGAAGGGCACTTGTAACTGAAAACAAACAAGGTGGTTTTGGAAAGACAAAAAGAAATTCATTTCCATACTACATAAAATAATGGCCATTTCTGCAATCATTTATGGAGGCCCATGTAGAGTGGGACAAATCATTTCAGAGCAAAACACAATTCATTAAGTTTGACTGGGTTTGCTCACAGTTTTAACTCATTACAGCTGTTAGAGGATTATTCCCATGATCATTAGGACCATTTTCAGAGTGTCCAGAAAACTGCTATTCTCCTAGTAAGGGAAATATCTGAATTCTAAGGAGATCTGGCCTTGCAGTGGGAATACCTTGTGCTTTACACATAACTCCAGTTCCTTGCTAAATGATTGGTGCAAATCAATCTGTAATTAAGTTCATTTTTTTGACCTGATGATGACATGCAACTTAACATTGCCTAAAACCAAAAGCAGCTTAAGTGGAGAAAACCTCTGAAGCAAAAGATAAAGAAATCTTTTATCAACTGAAGAAACAGTTGATGCACTACTTGACTTCTATCAAAACGTCTAATAATAAATTGGTCAGAGATCAGCAGAAATTCTGAAAAGTGAGATGCTAAGTATTCTGAAATAATACATCGCTATAATATAGTTGTGCTGGTTTACCTTTTATAGGACACACGTGCCCAACTGAGCACCTTTATGGCTAATGTATGTGCTGTGAGATACATGCTATATGCTGTAACAAGTTCTGAGCTTGCTGACTGATTACTGTATCTCCAGCAAAAGCCAGTGAAACTGGTTTTGGTACTTAGGAACTGTGGGACCAACGTTTATTAAGCAATGCAAATTGGTAAGGTGTGACAGTGCACCGGAGCACAAGGACAGCTCATTCTCTGTGGGGTGAAAAAGCAAGCACTTGTGCAGTGGAAGAGCAGCAGTGATGACAATTTTGTCAGTACTTGTATGTCAGATACAATATCCTAAGGGCTTCTGATACTCCTTGGCTAAAATTCTGCATCTGTTTATTTTTCTGAGAAAATACCAGATAACAGGTAAGCAGGGTACAGACATGTACAGCACACAAAGCTTTCACAGCTCCTTTTCTGCATCCCCTTGTTAACTCCAGGAAGTGCTAGGGTTAGAACAACAAACAAATGACTTGTTTGAAAGAAAAAACATTATCATAAGAAGGAACTTACCATAAATATGACAATGAGGATAAGACAGATCCCTACTATTATTAGGAAAGGGATTAAGTAGTACTCCAAAGGAAGACTGAACTCTGGAATTAACACAACATGACCACTGTGGGGAGAAAAAGATAACAGTTTCTAAATATGATGGGATTTAATGAACAATGAATTAAAACCATGGAAAAATTCCACTAAAATAAAACGTTATCACTAAACACACTAAATTACTGCCTATCTGTGCACAACAATATAAATTTAGCCAACATCAACGTAACATAAAGCCATTCAAATAAAAAGATAAAGTAACATTTCTTAGAATATTTTGAGTTAAAACTACTTATTGACTTCAACCATAAATAAATCTAAAGCTATCAGGAAAACAATCTCATAACTACTTTGATAGCAGAATGAAAAAAATATGATTATGAAGAGATACTGTGAAATCACTCATATTTACAGCAGCATTTTAAGTTACATGGGAGGTTTACTTTCAAATCACAAAGCATGGTAAAGCATGCCCCCTTTGTCCTCAGAAGAGTCAATAAACTACAGTAAGAGTCTTTCTAGACAACTTGATATGGATGCTGTAAACTTGGTATCTGAATATTAGAACTTACTAAGAAAGTAAATTCTCATTCTTCTTCTGTTGGCACACTCAGTCAAGAATACCCCAGAAGGTACAGTGTACAAAAGCACTGATACTTCTCTAACCTCTGCTCATGTGGAGCCACTTAGCAAGTAGTTTCATCAGCAAGGCTTCTACCTAAGAAAGACACAATCTAGTTCTTCTGATTATTTTAGTTAAATGGTATCAGCAAGAACTGAAGAAGCAATATCATTAAGCTAAAAACACAAAACACACTTCCTTTCCATCCTGTTTAAGGTACATATTTTAACTATCTTGTTGTCACAGTGCTTTTCTTTTAAAACTGAAAAGCAGAACGGAAGCAATGAAAAACTGATCATACATCCTGTTAGAATCATCTTAAATGCATCCTGCAGACTCTTCTAGCATAGGGAGTTCTGACTTGTGGTAGAAATATTGTTAAAGGATGATGCAAAAGGCCAAGTTCAATGGCCTTACACTATGAAGGCCTCTGTACTCAAAAAGATAACCAGGTTTATTCACTTTGTACACTCCTGAACAAGGAACATGGTAGGGAGCACCAGAGAAATCAATAATCCCATTTTTCTACATCTTTTGCAGAGCAGAAATGCACTTGAAGTAAATCAGAGTTAAAATACTGGTACTCTTTAAACAGATAATAATTTAAATTGAAACTATAAAACAATGAAATTATACATGTCAGTACTTGTATGGATACCTAAGGATAGAATAAAAAAGGCAGATTAAGATACACAGTTCAGTCTTTACTTGTAAGTAGCTTCATGACTGCATTACCTCCAATGTGTGTTAAAATTATTTTTTTTGAAGACCAGCATCTGACTTCAATGGGAACTGACATATGTTTAACGTTGTATGAAAGGAGTAACATTTGACAAATGCATGGTAGGAAAGCAGGAAAGAAATAGCAGGAAAGCAACTTATCTTCATTTTTAAGATGCTTTCTGTCCATTGCTCTCAGGCACAAGGTTCACCTGGAATACCCACAGCCTCTGTCATCACATCTAAGCCGGATGCAGAGGGCCAGGTGTAAGTACATGTTAGTTGACAGTGTGAGAGCTGGTCAGAAGGCAAGAAAAAGCAAGATGGGACCATCTGACCCTCTTCCATTTAGTTTCATTTCTGATCAGGCCAGAGCAAATTTCTGAGAGTGCTGTTTGTGGTGTCAGCCCTAAAGGCACTATTTTCATGTTGGGATTGATCTGTTGTACAGAGTGGATATTGTGTACAGAGATAGAAAAACTTTTTTACTATGAGGGTGACAAGGCACTAGAACAGGCTGCCCAGGGAAGTTGTGGAGTCCCCTTCTCTGGAGATATTCAAAACCCACTTGGATGCAATCCTGTGCAATGTGCCTATAGTATGCTGCACAACAGCAGAAATATGGAAAAAAGTAAAAAGGCATGAGAATTTTAAATAAAATGTTCAAATCCTATTTTAAATCCATAAATACTAAAAAGAGGCTATGACTGAATGCAAGGAGTAGCAGAGCTGTCTGTGAGGTAACTTACCCCTTCTCGTAAGTAAACTCGTCTTTAAGAGAATTAGCTGATGTCTCACCAATAAAGACAGAAGGAATGTCAATCTTCTTTAAAACCTCAACTGCATCAAAACAGCAGGAAGACAAAACTATTATTAGACTGTCGTTCTGTGGGCACTCTTAAGATGCAAGACTTGAATATAACGAGACTGTCACAACATGAGGACGTATTTTAAACATAATGACATGTAGACTGATGCACGTTACATCTTTGCATAACAAGCAGTATCATTTTTCCTACCAAGTATCTAGAGACTTTATTTCAGATAGAGAAATAAGAATTCTTAACGAACTACTTAAAGGGAGCATAAATCCAAAACATTTTCACAAAAAAGAGAGGCACATCAAATTAAATTTCACCAGAACATCATTCTCACTGAGAGACTTTAGCAACTCACACAGCTTTACTGATTTCCACAATTTCTAGCAACTTACATGATTTTGTGATCTAGTACTGTAAATTTTAACTTATCTTTTTTCCCCTCCTTTTCACCTTAAAGATAAATGAACATACTGGAAACAGAATAAAGAAGAGAACAAGCAAATCCCACATCTTTATTTCAGTCTCAAGAAACCAGATGAAACTGTCTCCCTATTCTCTACTCAAGAATGAAGGCAATAATAAGCTCAAAAGATGGAGCCCAAATAAAAAATTATTGAAAGATAAATTCCATATTCTAGATTACCATCTCTTCTGCTTCACTTTATATGGATTTGCTCCTCTGACTTATGCTTCACATTTAAGGGTCAAAAGTTTAGCCAGTATCAAAGCACTCAAGTTTTGTAAGGCAAAAGGAAACACAGCTTATGCCACCTCCCACTACCCAAGTCTGCATTTGTTGTGCAGTTATCCTATGTTCTTATGAGTGACACCTGAAAATAAGATTTGAATGGGTTGGGAATTTATTAAAACCACTTTCATATAGCTTTCTGGATTACTCAGCTGCCATTTAGTTTGCTGAATGTTCATTTCCTAATTTATTCAATGGTGTATGCACTTGGAAAGACTTTCTTTGTTCTCATTCCATGTGGAGCAAGCTCAAAAACCGGACAAAATCAATGCCACAGAGACATACATAATAGCACTACAGAAAAAAAACACAACATACTATAAAACCAACCCAACATTTTGGCTAGATTACAAGATGTTCTGAACATATTCACTCCATGAAAGGTTAAAAATGGGAACAGCTGGCATCAGAATCAATCAGAAAATGGCACAGTGGTCTCTACACATTCCTTTTCCAACTGAAAAAATGTACATGTAATATGTATTCACATGAAACTAAATTCCCATTGCCAAAGGAAAAGTGTACACAATAGTGTAGCCACAAAATGAAACCAGTAGCAAATATTAAAGAGTCATATTTTGAAGCTGGATTTCCTTCCTAGAGAGTAAAGTATTTTCACTTTTCCTGTATCTCTACATAATTAACAACAGCAGTTTTCCTCACTGGTCGTATAAACCTATCTAATAAATTTATCCTTGCAGCCCAGAAGAGTTGACCTAAAACTTAAATGAAAAAAATTATCAGAGTATATGCAAATTAAACATCACAAAAAATACACAAATATGCATATATATTCTTATATGAACACCCATTTTAAATGTTAACAGTGGGAGGATTTCTTGGGGTATATTATTGCTGGGGTTTCTTTGTTGTTTTTGTTATTCTGGTTTGGAGCAAGGTTGGTGGTAATTTGTTTGTTTGTTTTTGGAGAGTTTATTGTAAATCCTTCATACTGATTTTAATACTGTACACTCTAGTGGGTGATATGATTTTCAAACAGGAGAGAAGTGATACCTGTACTTACTGTCGTTGGATCCCATGCTTATGAGGTCATCCGAATCAACATTGTGAACTATAGCTGCCTTGTATCCAGCTTTCTGTGCATTTAAAACCTGCATTTAAAGTCATACAAAGTAAGATTAGTTTTAAAAAAAGAAGTTTCCCTAGGTCAAGCTTGAAATACAAAAACTTAAGAGCCTGCTGCACAACAGGAGAAATATGCAAAAAAGTAAGAAGGCGTGAGAATTTTAAATAAAATGTTCAAAAGGGAGACAAGGAAAGGATTCAGAGCACTGGTCATCTCCATATCTGAGGCTGTGACACAGAATGGCAGTAACGGCATCACCAGAAGTAACACACATCACATTACCAAGTTGTTGTAACTGAAGAAACTTCACTTTGTGGTTTGAGCTTAAGGTTCCCTGGTTATCACAGGTTCTTAAATTTCATATCCATATAAATGTGCTATGGTAATTGGTGGAAGTTCCAATGCAGCATCTTTTTTTTTTCTATTTGCCTTTGTCTTTTTGTCTTATTTCTTTAACATCACACCCTGAACAGGTGTTTACTGACTCTTTGTTACACATGGAAATATGTCCTTCATGTAAATAATATACATTACTTAAGAAAATGTTCTAGTTCCTTACACACTTTTGCCAGTTATTTAAGACACAGTCCCTTTGTTTAAATATTGGATTACAAAATGATGGTGTTCCTGTAAAACCACACACCAATAAGCCTACAAGACAGGCAGGTGTCACAGGGCTGGAGTCAAGAGTGAGGTGAACAGTCACAGCCACACACCTCCTGCCCCAGCACCAACCACTGGGCACAGGCTGGCAACACCATCCAAGGCAAAAAGCAGCAGCAGCCTCAGCAATTCCATTGTGAAACTGCAACTTCATGAACTTCACTACCACTTTTAAGATGAGTGTAAGCAGGATGGTACAGCTTCAGGAAGTGGTTTCTTGTTGCACAGTTACTTAAAGCTATGAGTAAATGATTCTCAACTCTTCACTCAGATATTCCAAACAGCAGAACATTACTGGAAAATGCAGACACCATGAGAAATCCCAGTGTTCAAAAGAAAAAAAAAATTAAAAAATTGAAAATCAGTTTTAGATGTAAACATAAGTGCACAGCTGGGGGTTTGGCCATATCACTACAGAAAATATCCACAGTGCATAAATAAAATGATGTAATGTTTAATAACGCATTTGCTGGCTTTTGTGCCTAAAGAGGTAGTTTTAATACAGGGAGGTATCATCTACTTAAATGAAGTACTATGCCTAAGCATTCTGTTTTTCCACATGGAGCACAATTTTACACAATTTTTTTTAGCTTTGTAATTGTGCAGGAGTTGAAATCACAGCAATGCCTTCTCTGGATGAGTCCATTCCCACACTGGTCAACAGCATGAACAGCAGTAAAAATCATTAATAAGAAGTGAGGAGACATTCCAGAAGGCTCTGAACTGCCTCCACTTATTCCCAGTCTTAAACTTTCTCCTACTGCAACATAATTTCTCCTGTGTAGGAAACCACACACTGCTGAGAGAGATGGAAGAAGAGATGGCTTATGGCCTAGTAAAGGTTCATACACAGTCAAATCAAGGAACAGCTATTCACCTGCATTTGCAGCTTTCTATGTAGAACAGAAGGAGAGATGGGACCCTAAAATAAACTGCAGGTTTTCCTAAAACAACTTACATGCTGCTTCCAAGAGGAAACTTCAGGGCAAAATGCTGTAGTATGAATGAAACTACATAATGCAACATTACAACAGTATTAATAGCATAACACAAAGGTGAATTCACTGGCCAGTTAGTTCATAATACTCATGTTCACCTCAGAACTTCAGATTCACTTTCTACCTTACTCTTTGTCTAATAAGAAAGAGGAGATCCACTTTTTCATGGATACTGTATGAAATATAAAACATAGCAAAAAATGCTTATGTACAGGCTAGTGGGACTTCATCCTTAAAGAACTGAGCATAGAAATCCCACAATGACACTGAACAACGCTTGCATTTTCTGCAAGGTATACTCATTGACTGTGTGTGGCAAATCAAGATGTATAAAATTAAAATACAAGACTTCACATTTACCAAGTTGAAAGCTATGTGGAAAAGCAACTCTGTAAGAGTCAGGCAGGCAGATGTGCAGAACTGCTTTTCCACAGAGGTTTCCGAAGCTACTCAAAATCTCAGAATTCTGTGACCAGCAAGAAAGATGTGATTTTTCTTATTTAGCACCAGAGTAAAAATGCTGAAAGGCCCAGTCCTGTATTTCTGATTAAAAACATATTCCACTAGAAATTTTCAGACCTGCTCATTTAACAGCATTTTCAGCATTAATGCTGACCAATCAACTTAGAGGCAGCAATTAAGAGAATCCAAGAGGAATTGAAAAATTTCCCCTCTTTTCCACACATTCACACCAAATGACAGGATTCAGGGAACAAAATATGTGACATTCCTGAGTTTGATGTGAAGGTAGATAACACAGTCAGGCTGCCTCTACAGTTGGAATCTACAGTCTGAGTAGAACTGACATGTTTAACCACAACACCACACAACTGAATATGCCACACAGCAGGTGACACAGCTGGATCTCCTCCTAGTTCACACAAGTCGCCAACAAATTTAAGAGCCCTGCTTTCCTTATGACATCCTTTGCTGCCCCATATGTCAGGGTCATTTTCAAGAAAAGCATATATTCCAGCCAAACACAAATAATGCTAGTTTAGTATCTGTAATATAACACAGAGAATACTCCACTCCAGCTGCAGGTAAAAACTTTGATAATATATACACTTTAAAATGTAGCACCAAGCTGTTGTACTCATTTTAAAATATTCTAATTCTGTACATGAGTGTTTCTGCCCAATGTCTGCACTGTCTTCTCTCCTCATCAACCAACTGTGACACTTTCATTGCTCCTGGGGTCTCAGTGTGAGGGTGAG
This sequence comes from Calypte anna, assembly GCF_003957555.1. NCBI lineage: Eukaryota > Metazoa > Chordata > Aves > Apodiformes > Trochilidae > Calypte > Calypte anna. The sequence continues at coordinate 25,448,633 of NC_044255.1, forward strand.
CCACAAGAAGATGATGCAGCTACTAAACAAATAATGCCAGGAAAGTCATTTGCAGATTTTGGGTGCATCCTGGTTTGAGGAATAGGATGCTTTTATGTTATCTCCATTCCCTAAGCCCCCCTGGGACTCCTGGCAAAAAGTGTCTAACTGGCAAGAAAAGCTCATCTAGCTACTGAATACTTTCTATTATAAAACAGCTGAATCCATCATCTTCATTTGCCATGCAAGCTGGCTCACAAGCAGGTAATCTTAAACTGTACTACAATACTGCTTTATTTGCCTGTACACAACAAAATCCCCCCCTTCACAACACTATCTAGCCTGCTGTTTGCTATAGATATTTTTCTGAAGCAACAGGAAATTCTTTAAGAACTTGGAATAAAGAAGGGGAAAAAAATTCAAAAACTGAGATCTTACCTTGACATCAAAGTTGCACTCAAGCCTTCGAATCAACACAATAAAAGCACCCGAGGAGTTGTCCCTCAGTGGAGGCGGAGCTATAGGCTCACAGGCATTCTCTGGTTTTGAATTTATTAGAAATCCCTGCAAAACAGGAACAGGAGTTTCAAAAGAGCTGGCTGTCAAAAATAAGGAAATAAAACTACACGTTTTCATACAATAGACAAACAAATTCTTATTTTCAACCCAGTTCTTTATCATAGCAAGATTTCAGCTATATCCCCATTTAGATTCATTTTAATATCTGTATGCCTTATGTCACAACAACCTTAGTGAAGACACAGTGCTATCAAACAGTTGAAAAGGTTACAATCAAAGCTCCTTACATCTATTTCTGATGTGTTAAATGGGCTCACTACTTGGGCAAATCACTTAATCACCCTGTTTCTCAATATAGTCAGTAAACAACTGCACATCTTTAACACTACCTCTCCCCACCAGAACACCCACTGGGCTATGAGGGCTACTGCAGAACTGCAGACCCTGAGCAACTCCGTTCAGTTGCTTAAGAAATTCAAGAAGGGAAGCAAACTGACAGCAGTTCCTGTACTTTCCCAAGAAAATGAGCTACAGGTCCTTTCACAGCACTCTTAATGTGGGCCACCTGCACAGAAGATAATCCCTCCTGCCTGTCCAAGGGAAAGCCTGTGAAAGGGCTCACCAGTATACAACCCTTCAGAGACAAATTCTCCATATCTTTTTTTAAACAATAAATCAAGACAAAATTCAGAAAGGCATCCACTGACACCAGTGCAAGGTAATTAACATCACAGATTAGTACTGACTCCAACTTCAGAGGAAACAATGGTACACCAAGCTTACTTTCTTAGATTCTAATCGTTCAGCTAATTTATTATTTATTTATTGCAAATGTTCAGCAAATTCTCTCATATACAAAAGGTCAAATTATCAAAATTTTCTTCGTGGGAAAGGAAGCTCATATTCACAGGCAACAGTTCATATCAGATCACTTGTTTTGCTTGAGCAGTAGGTAAATGAGTTCTGTGTTTATTTTTCTCCAGCACTATATTCATTTAACTTCTGTCTTTTTCAGTTTACACAAAAAGTGTTCAGCAGATACAATCCTCTCTATATATATATATTCAGGATATGAATATATATGAGTATTTTTTTACCTTCAGGCCTTCTGCTGGCAACCTGTAGCCAAACCTAGCAGGCAGATCATCAAAGGTCTGGGTTCCATTTTCAAGGTTATACTAAGAAATAAAGTTCAAAGAAAATTCAGTTTTGCGAGAAGAGAGAAACAGATAACAAAGTGTAAATAGATATAAACAACACTTCATATTTTTTAGATCAAATTTTTTACGCAACATAGGGCACCTTGTAACCATGCCAGTAAAATTACAAAATTGCTTTTCTCACCAGTCTTTCACTCACATGACATCATCTTTTTTTATCTACTTTACAAAACAAGGAAGTAAGTAACAGATCTTTCATTAAATTACATGCATATTAGATCTTTCTTTCTACTGTCTACAGTTCAAATAGTATCATATTTAGAAGAGAATCTACAAACAATCAAAAAAAGGGAAAATCTGAAAAGCTGGGGTTTTGGGGTGTGAGGATTTTTTTTTGGATGGTGGTGTTCTTGCTTCTTTGCTTCGAATTCACTTGGGGTACAGGGAAGAATAGCTTTTAACAGTTAGTTCACTGCATGCAAAGAACAGTTGCCACAAGTTATCCCTTCTCAATTCCCTGCTACCTATTCAGTTAATAGCTGAAAACCATTTCAACAGGCTTGTTTTATACTCTGAGCTTTCATTTCCAAACAAGGAATAGCACAAAGACCTTAAATCCACAGAAGCTTTGCTTCCCCTTTACTCATTCATCTTAACCAATGCAACAAGTGCAGACTCTGGGTATGCTAGATTTTTTCATTGAAAGTAAAAATAATAGTTTCTGCAAAGGTTGTGAATTTACATTCAGTGAATGCAATCAGTCAGTAAATTTTATTAAATAGTTTAGATACTAGAAACATTTGTGTATTCGTTGCATCATCCAGGATGCTGGACTGTCATACACAACAGTCCACTAAGGATCCTGTTTATTTCAGAGGGACATTCCCTAATAGCTAGACTTAGACAGGGGAACACCAACTATAGTTTAAAGAAAAACACTTCCAACATTTATCTTAAGTCTTGCAAAGGAGCTTCCTTCCCACAGATTTTAATAAAATGGAGAGGTAGGAATGGAGCTAAATTTCAAGGAAGCATTTTTGTTCTGTGTAGTCAGTCTGCTCCATACAGCCTCTCCTGATCTTTCATTCTTAAGCCAGGAGTCAAGACACAAACCTACTTATTTTTATCCCTTGTTTAAAAAACAAGCAATCATGCTTCTTATACACACAAATGTACTTTATACAAACAGAATACTCCATTTGAGACTGCAAGGATGCAAGAATGCAGACAGATAAGAACAAACCCTAAATCAGTAGAGAAAAGAACCCAAAACTTCAGCCAGAGGTTTGCTCCACAAACAGGAAATCACTAAACCAAGGAATCTTTTAAAGTTATAAACTATCTGTATGCCTTCAACTTCATGTGACACAGTGTGCAAACATTCCACCTTCTGAGTACCTCAAGCTTTCACTGGCTCCTGTTCACAGCAAAGTTTTAATAAGTGTCTAGTTCATCTCTTCATTTCCCACTTCAAATATACTCTAAGAATAGATCTGTAACTTCCACATATACAAGCAAAAGACACTTCATTTTTAGATTGAATTATTTTAGAATACTGCAGATTGAAGCTTAAATAGATGAAATAAAACTAAACTTTAAAATTGCATTTTTTCTTTTTTTTAGGTTGGTAAGTTGTTTTGTTTATCTTTTTTAAGGGAAGAAGTAACAAGAATGAAAATTAGGGTTTTTATGAAAAGAGGAAGGATGGGCTTGGTGAGAAAGAAAAGGGAAATCAGGTTTACAGTAAAAAAGCCAGTTTAAAACAGAATGGAGACGACAGTTCCATAAAACAGCAACTAGCTATTTGCATTAATTGTTTCTTAAAATACTTACCTACAGAAAATAGGATAGTAACAACAAAGACCCAGATAACATAATTCAGTATTCATCAATCCCACGTTACCACCAACTTTTAAGCATCTTTATTTTAACATGGAACTTCAAGGGTTTTTCACTCTGTTCTCCTAAACTGATTGACAAGTTGTTAACAAATTTCCTGGGTATCCCTGTTACTAGCAGAGAACAGAGATAACAGTACTTAGGCTGAATTATTAAGCTCTATCCTGCAAACTTTCTCCATAAAACTACACAACATATAAAACTCTAATAAAAAGCAAAAACTTTTGCCACTAATCCTATGTTAATTTACTAGGCTGATCATTTAAATTTTACACACCCAGAATTATTAACAATAGAAGAGATAATCAGTTATTTTAAAAAATATCTAGGTGTGACATACACAAAACTCTGCTGAAAAGGCCTCCAGCACACATATAAATGCTACTAGCCATGGAAGGTTGTATGTACTTACTTATAGCTATCCTAAAAACAGCATCTACGACCAAAACTTAAAATGTTGCTTAAGTGCAATAATCATAGCATTCTTTTAACCAGTTAGAAGAGGCTGGAAGATATCTGGTAAAATTGGACTTTTTAAATGACTAAGGGAATTAAGTGCTTTCACTGTCACGGCATCTGAGCACATATCATCTGTAAGCTCATTTGAAAACATAATTTTTATTTTTAAAACCTAAACTCAAGGTATTTCCATTCAAAAAATCTGCTGTAGCATTTACTGTACTACCTGATTTACTGAGCAGTTTAAAATAAGATTCCATTTAATAAGAGATTTCATCTATGTAGAAAAAACATTGTACTTACTGCTAAAATATCTGCCTCCACAGGTAGAAGATTCAGGAAAGCAAATAACTGAACAGTCAAAATAGTGTATATCTGAGTGGCAGACAACATCAGCATTCCTATTGACAACAGCATATTTTATTTAATACCTGCAACAACAAAAAAAACCAGTCAGGGCATTGAGCAAATCTTTTCCACTGTCACTTTACTGGGCTCTACTGGTCAGTTAAAATTTTTTTTCTGAAGAGGTATGAAAAATGTCATTCTACATTTACTTTTAGAGGCAAGTAATCTTTATTTTAAATTACTGTTTTAGAGAGATAAGTCCCCTTTAGAACTCCAAATTCAAAATTCCCACACATTCAATTAAAAAAATGACACAGTACATCTGCCCCTTCAGAGCACAAAGCAAGCACCAGCTCCATGCTGCCCTGAGCATGAAATCTAACCACTCCTTTGCTAAATCCAAAAGCATTGCTTGGTCTAGAGATGGATGGCTAAGTCTCTCTCACGATGCTTCAGGTCTCACAATAAAATATTACTTGAAATTACATACAATAGTGGCAACACAAAACAACAGCAAATAAACCAGATAAAATATTGCTGTACTAGTTAAAATAATTTGGGGACAAGTTGTAGAAGTAGATGGTACATGCTTAATAATAAGATTATCAGAACACCTGCACCTCCTCTAATTTCTTTTATTGGAGGAGTTAAAAGTACCTCACAAATAATTACAACTCTATTAGCTCACCTAAATTGTTTGTATGACTGTTGGAAACCTCCAAATTGAGGCTTCTTAATGAAATGGTTCCTTGTGGATTTGTCTTTATTTGATTGTAGATAGTTAATTCTGAAAATTTTAAGTTTGTTGACTTAATCAAGACATCTCAGCCAGAACCACTATATTCTCTTTTGGAACCAAGAAACACAAAGGAACTGCTCTCTACCTGTCCTGTGCCTCACAGGTTTTTAAGCAGAGAAGATTGATCCCAGATCCTCAACATTAATTGAGGCAAATACTGAAGAGTCAGATTTGATTTAAACTGATGCTATCAGGAAGGCAATGAAATTTCATTATTACTAACTGAGGAAACAGCTGATATTTTTATTAGCAGTTCTCTTGATCCTGACTTGGTCATTCGGATGTATGATGCTTTGCAAAACTTTCAGCTGGCTAGCAGAGCAGAAGTTGCAGCCACAGGAACCTGCAACCCATTACGAAATACATGAATTTTTATTTCTAAATTAAGATTTACCAGTTTCTCTCATCAGAGAGAAATGCCCCAGCAAAAATCATGTGAGTGGCACTGGAAGAGCACAAAAAAGTTGTTCAGTACAGTAATTTTTACTACAACTGAAGCACTAGTACTCATGAAGCTATCACAGCATTTTTACCAATGCAGTAAACTCAGCACATTTCTTACAACACCGAGGAAACATTAAAATAGTACTGAGCATGATTAGAAAATACCAGAATTAAAGTTGTCCTAGCAAGGAGCATGTATGTACAGTGCAGTCTTCTCTGTCAAACAATTACATACTTACCAACTCCTCTGGGCTCAAGAACTACTGCCTCAAATATAAGAAAAAAAGCCTTACAGTTCCTAAAATTCCATGGCTTTTGATTGTTTGAGGTAGCTTATAGCATCCAGAAATAAAGGTATATGTAATTAAAGACTACACTGTAAACCACACAAAAGAAGTTGAACTTGACTCTGCATTTATCTTCATCACTTTGCACCTGATTTTCCAGTGTCTACAGATAGTTTTCCTAAAGTAACCTCAGGGACTTTTGAGTCAGTTTCTAAACTCCCACTCCCCATCCTAGAACTCAAAAAACAAACCAAGCCTGAGGAGCTACATCCCTCCCCTGCACAGATCAGCAGGTCAGAGATGAGGAGGTGAAAGGGAGGAGTGTGCCACATCACAGCACACCCAGGAGCAAGGAGACAACCACCAGGGCAATGCACTGGCTGGGAACATCAGACGCAGCACTGCCCCTGAAAATAAAGCAGCTGTAGTGCTGGGGAATGTGCAACAGAACACACACCCTTATTACTCCTTCCAAGAGAAGGATAAAATGTCCCTTCTCACTCGAAGACAAGGATGGCTAAACAGGCTCAGCACCAGAACTGGCAACACACAGATACATCTACCTGCCACGCCAGGCACCAGGAACCTGGGCTGCCTCTTACCACATGAGCTGTAATTTGTGTATTAATAGCAGGGGGTTAAAAAACACACACTGTTCTTAACACCAGGACACGGACTCCAGACCAGAACAGGCAACTCATGTGGAAAATGTTCTTCTGGATACAGTCCGTGTCCTGCCAGAAATACCAGTTTCACATTTACCAATGTGAACAAGCCCTGGAAGCACATCTGGGACATTTGAAGTTGAGAAGAAATTACAAGGCTTGGGACACAGAAAAGACAACTCAGAGCTTTTGGCAACCACCCACAAACAAAGCTCCACAAAGCACAGATCAAATTTTCAGAAATTTGTATCTCAATCAACTCAAAATGCATTTTGCTGCAGAGGACAACACAAAGCAGTCCTCGTCCACATGGTTGTGCTTATGTTTCAAACCACCCAAAAAAACAAGCTCTTTCGTTCCAATGGTAAAAAACTATCCTGCATATCTGCATCAAACAAACTTAAATGCTACTTTACTGCTACTTGTAGCATTCTTACAACACTCACATGCATTTATACAATCTTATAGCAATCACAAAAATCATATGAATTTTTTTTCTGTCACAAACTCAGCGAAAACATTCAAAATATTTGGGTAGATTGGGCTGCACCTTCTAAACCCACACAAGCAGAGGGTAAACAGCCACTATCCTGATAATATCAACAATTTTTACACACACCCCAAAAGCCCCAATGTCTTCGACTTTCTACATTCTGGTGTCATGACCGACCTGAATCTGCATCTAAGATCTATTCTCAGAACTGAAAGAGTACTGCAGGCACAGTTCAGTGTTCAGACCTGGTCAGATGCAGGAACTACTCCTCTCAACTCGTTTTCGTATTTTTACTGGCAATTCGGGTGTCAGCCAGAGTCCACGCTGGTCACTATCTTCCAAGCATAACCAGTATCTCAGCGCACAAACAGCCTCAAAGGAACCACACACCAGGCATTCGTGAAATGCCAGAGCCAAGGTTTAGCGCTTATCAACCTAGAAGCGATGCTCGGGGAGCGCTTCAGCGCCCTCCGTTCTCCTCCCCTCCCTCCCACCGAGCCAGATCACCACGGAGCCCAAAAGGAAAGAGAAGCGCTAGGGTGACGGCCGCTCCAGCCGAGTACCCCGCGGCAGGCCCGGCCGCGGCCCCGCCTGAGCCCACGGACGGGTGACCGGGCCCCGCCTCACCGCTCCAAGGGTGGAGGCAAATAGGCGCTGCGCAATGGGGCGCAGGGCCTACGAACTCCTAAACCGCCGCGAAGCCAGGGCGCCCGACAACAGGGACGAAGCCTGCGTGGAGCCGGCGCCCACGCCCCCCGCCGCGGCGGCCCTCACCTGCGGGCCCGGCGCAGGGCCCGGCGCGGGGAGCCGAAGGCCGCGCCTAGGCCGACGCCATGGCGCCCTCCGTCCGCTTGCGGCCGCGACGGAAGTCCCGCCCCCCCGCCGCGCCGCACGAGGCGTGAGCGGCAGGCAGGCCATTGGTCGCCGCAGCTGCCATTCAGCCACCGGAGCGTGACGCGGGGCGGGATCAGCCGGTGAGTGGCGGCGGCAACCTCCGCATCGGCCCCGCCCCCCTCTGGGAGGGGAACGCGAAGAGGGCGGGGCAGTAGGGGGCGTGGCCTCCTCAGTCGCCTCAGCCCGGCTCGAGCCCCCCGAGGCCGCCTCAGCCTCCGGCTTTTTCCCGCCTTTCGCCGCTCTCCGCCTGAGCGGGTACCGGAGGGCTCCAGAGAAGCGGAGCGGCTCCGCGGGGTTACGAGGAGAAACAGGTAACGGGGTAAACCAGTAACCCTCCTTGCCACCGGGCTCTCCCTTTTACCTCAGCTGGGAGCCTGCCGGCTCCTCCGGAAGCTGGAGGCGCGGGTGTCGGTCAGGCTGGTGCCGCGGCGGGCAGCCGAACAGGCTCCGAAACAGGGAGTCCCAGCAGTGTCGGGGAGACAAGTGGGGGGTTTCCCCCCTCCGCTAACCGTGTCTGTGCTTTAAAAAACAACAACAAAATCAAAACAAAAAAACCCAAGCAACAAACAAACTTTCATGTAGAAAGAAAATCAGAGAGACAAAAGCACAACATGAACTGAATCTTGCTACCTCTGTGAAGGACAATAAGAAATGCTTCTACAGATACATCAATAGCAAAAGAAGAGGCAAGGAAAACATTCATTCTGTACTGGACATGGGTGGGAATATAGTTATCCAAGATGAGGAAAAGGCTGAGGTATTTAACACCTTCTTTACCTCAGTTTTCAACAGAAAGACAGGTTATCCTGTTGACAGCAGGCTTCTGGAGCCTATAGAAAGTGATAAAAATCTAAACATCCCCCCTGTAATATTGAAGGACACAGTCAGTGACCTCTTGAGCTGCTTGGACCCCCACAAGTCTATGGGACCGGATGGGATCCACCCAAGAGTGATGAGGGAGCTGGCAGAAGAGCTTGCCAAGCCTCTCTCTATCATCTACCAACAGTCCTGGCTCACGGGGGACATCCCAGATGACTGGAAGTTGGGGAATGTCACGCCAATCCACAAAAAGGGCCGGAAGGAGGACCCGGGAAACTCCAGGCCCGTCAGCCTGACCTCAGTGCCTGGCAGGGTCATGGAACAGATCATCCTCAGTGCAATCACACAGCACCTGCAGGATGGGCAAGGGATCAGACCCAGCCAGCACGGGGTTAGGAAGGGCAGGTCCTGCCTGACCAACCTGATCTCCTTTTATGATCAGGTGACCCGTCTGGTGGATGAGGGGAAGGCTGTGGATGTGGTCTACCTGGATTTCAGCAAAGCCTTTGACACCGTCCCCCACAGCATTCTCCTGTAAAAGCTGTCAGCCCACACCTTGGACAGGAGCACCCTGTGCTGGGTTAGGAACTGGCTGGAGGGCCGGGCCCAGAGAGTGGTGCTGAACGGGGCTGCATCCAGTTGGCGGCCGGTCACTAGTGGTGTCCCCCAGGGATCAGTATTGGGCCCAGTTCTGTTTAATATCTTTATCGACGACTTAGACGAAAGGATTGAGTCCATCATCAGCAAATTCGCAGATGACACCAAGCTGGGAGGAAGTGTGGACCAACTCGAAGGCAGGAGGGCTCTGCAGAGGGACCTGGACAGACTAGAGAGCTGGGCCAATTCCAACGGGATGAGGTTCAACAAGGCCAAGTGCCGGGTCCTGCACTTTGGCCACAACAACCCCATGCAGCGCTACAGGCTGGGGACAGAGTGGCTGGAGAGCAGCCAGGCAGAAAGGGACCTGGGAGTCTGCATCGACAAGAAACTGAACATGAGCCAGCAGTGTGCCCAGGTGGCCAAGAAGGCCAATGGCATCCTGGCCTGTATCAGAAACAGCGTCACCAGCAGGTCCAGGAGGTGATTCTGCCCCTGTACTCAGCGCTGGTTAGGCCACACCTCGAGTACTGTGTCCAGTTCTGGGCCCCTCAGTTTAAGAAGGATGTAGAGGTCCTGGAACAGGTCCAAAGGAGGGCAACCAGGCTGGTGAAGGGACTCGAGCACAGGCCCTATGAGGAGAGGCTGAGAGAGCTGGGGCTGTTCAGCCTGAAGAAGAGGAGGCTCAGGGGAGACCTCATTGCTGTCTACAACTACCTGAAAGGAGGCTGTAGCGAGGTGGGAACTGGACTCTTTCACAGACGACCTTCAACAAGACAAGAGGACACAGTCTTAAGTTGTGCCAGGGGAGGTTTAGGTTAGATATTAGAAAGAATTTCTTCACGGAGAGGGTGATTAGGCTATGGAATGGACTGCCCGGAGAGGTGGTAGATTCTCCGTCCCTGGAGACATTTAAAAAAAGACTGGATGTGGCACTCAGTGCCATGGTCTAGCAACTGCTTCGGTGGGTCAAGGGTTGGACTAGATGATCTCTGAGGTCCCTTCCAACCCGGCTAATTCTATGATTCTAGGATTCAAAAAAAATCCCAACACCCACACTTGAGAAGTGTTAGCGAAGCACAAGAGGAAGATAGCAAAGTGGGTGTTCGTCTCTTTATTCCGGGCAACAATCGACAGGACATGAGGAAACAGCCTCAAGATGCACTAGAAGAGGTTTAGATTGGAGATCAGGGGAAATTCTTCCCCAAAGAGGTTGTCTGGCCCTGGCCCAGGGCGGGCGTGGTGCCTTTCGGAGCCCTGCAGATGTGGTGCTGAGCGACATGGGTTCGTGGTGGCCTTGGCAGTGCCAGGTTAAGACTTGGACTTGATGGTTTTAAAGATTTATACAGCCAAAATTCTCTGTTTATTATCCAGAGCACTTAACAGAACAGGCGAGTATTTGAAGTGGGGGGAGGCAAAGGGAGAATGGGAATGCTGGACTAATTTATCGAGATATATGTTACTTTTAGTTCATAATCTGCCAAGAAAATCATGGTGCTAAGGCTACTGTCCTGGAGAGTAAGAAACCCTACACCACTGGCCTTGTAGGAACTTATATTGTGCCTGTTTCCCAGACATAAAATTACAGAAATTTCCTGTAGATGTAACAATGATAATTTATAAGATTGTAAATTGAAAATATAATTAAAATGGAACACATCTGTTGGCAGGCATAACATTTCATCTAGATGTGTGGTGAGTTCTAGAGCTACAAGAAGTTTTTGACTGCCTGTTTCATGGAAAAGCACTGCATTAACAGAGGATCTTCAGTCTGAAAACAAAATATTTAACATTAAAATAATCATGTTTCTGGCAGTAAAATATTTTTCCACTCACGTTCTCCAAACACAATTCTGTTCTGAAAAAAGCCCTTCCGAAGCTGACTGGCCTTTTTGTTTACCAGAATTAACTTTCTCCTAAAAGAGGAAAAAAAAATCACACACTCATAGGCTGATTTGAGTTGGAAGGGACCTTAAAGACCATCCCAGGCACTGCCATGCACAGGGACACCTCCCACCAGCACAGGTTGCTCCAAGCCGCATCCAACCTGGGCCTGAACACTGCCAGGGATGGGGCAGCCACAGCTTCTCTGGGCAACCGGGTTCATGAAAAGTTATGCATCACTTTACTAATTTAGAACATTGGGTTGTTTAGGTTGGGTTTGGTTTGGGGGAGCTAACTTTATTTAAAATGTTTTCAGAAAGCCATGTTGGGCATGTGTGGAAGAGCAGTGCCACCTGTGTCATGTCAGCACGCAGAGGCAGTCGCTGCCGCCCCCCGGACATGGCACAGTCACCATCTACGACCTGCAAGCGGCACAGTGCCGGTCCCCCAGGACCCGGCGGTACCGTTTGCTGTGACTTGTGTGGTTCGGGCAGGGAAAGGAGTCACTGGGGAGCGAAGGGCAGGCAGAGCGCAGGTTCGTCAGCAGCAGCGGGGCTTCGCTGCGCTAACAAGTGCGGGTGGCACACGTTACCCCCGCCACTGCCCGCTCCTGCAGCGTTTGCATCCCGCCACAGCTTGGCGGGCTGGTTCTGTGCTCCATAGCCCCCTTGCTGCTCCACAGGCCTGTTCTTCCGGGCTCCGCACTCCGCGCAGGCGCATCCAGGGCGGGTCCGTCGTCCGGGGTAGGTCCGCCCTTTCCCGGCGGGCGGGCGGAGGAGAGGGGATGTTGCTGGTGCTGTCGGAGGAGCAGAAGGCACACCTGGGCTGCCTGCCGGGGGCGGGTGCCGCAGGTCCGGCGCCGGCCCGGGGACCGCGGGGGGCGGGGGCGGGGGCGCGGGGCGCGGGCGCAGCCCGGTCAGGGGGGGAGGGCTGGGCTGGGCTGGGCTGGGCCGGGCCGGGCCGGGCCGGGCCTGCAGCGGGGTCCCGTCTCTCGTTTCAGCCGTCGGCGAGCTGGGTCGGCTGGCGGTGGAGCTGCTGCGGCGGGGCGCGGCTCCGCGGGCCTGCGAGGCAGCCGCCAGTAAGAGCTGGGCCGGGAGTGGGGAGCGGGGGGGCCCCGATCGCGGGGAGCCGGGAGCCGGGCGGGTCGGCGGCCACAGCGACTCTGGCGCGGGGTTGAGAGATCGGGAACGTCGGAGGCCCCACAAAGGGCCCCTCCGAGCCCGTGGGAGCGGGTCCAGCCGGGGGGGTCGGGCCCGAGGCGGTGCGGTGTGGGCTCTGCGGTGATGGCCAAGCCCTGCAGAACGCTCGTTTCCCAGTCACTGCTTAGCTGCACAACGGGAGCATGCAGTTCTCTCTATATCGTGCCATAAGAAATGGGGTTGGGGTTTTCCTGGCGTTTTGGTTTGGTTTGGTTTTGGGGGAGGGATCTAACTTGCTGTTTCATCCCCTTCTGTTATCATTTGGAAGGTGCACAACCTTTTTCATGAATGTTTCACACCTTTGGGTAAATTTGCAGTTTATTGTATTGTTACTGTGTGGACTTAATAAGGAAGTAAAAGGTACTTTGTGCTTTCTTTAAAGGAAAACTTAACATTGGTGTTGACACTCTTCAGCATGGCATAGAAGGACTAACTTACCTTCTCACTGAAAGCTCCAAGCTTATGGTAAGGATATCTTTGTGTAAATAATTCAGGGGTACACTCAAAGGATGTTTTTATCATTACAGCACTGAAAATATCACTGATGAGTGGGGGAAACCTAGTTCAAAACAAAATTAAATATTCCTTATTAATATTCATTATGTTTGTCTGATACAGGACATTTTGGAGCTTTTTAAGCTCCTGACATGAGAAGTTTGAGTGGGTGTAAGCAGATATTAAATGAATAATAGTTGGGTAGTTACTGTTTCCATTGGAAAGACTTCTTACGATTGATACAGTAGAATATTTGAACAACGAAAACATGGAGAAGAGGTACAGAGAATTGTAATTCCAAATTAAAACTCATGCAGGTAAGGTTCTTTAGAGCAGGTGAGGAAGGGATTGAAATATTGCAGAATCTTGCCTTGGAGTAACATGACTTGACAGATAAATTATAGTGCATTATGGTAGAATGAAAGTGGATGATGGTAGGTTGATTACAGAATGTGGTTATGGTATAAATGCATTGTAAAGGTATCATCTTTTCTGTCGAATAAATAACTGTGTTCACAGTGATGAACCAGACTCCTCCAGCACAAAGGCACTGACCTGTGGCAATCAGTTTCTTGGGGCCATTCTGATTTACTGTAGCATGAACCTAAAAGTCATTGGTGCTCACTTACATGTGTAGACATTCAGATCACTTGAAAGTATTTATAATTCACGTATCAGTATTATGTTTGAATACTGTTGATAAAATGATTATTGAAATATATGCTGAATCGCAACAAAGTTCAGATGCTATTTGACATTGCATTTTGTTCTCTGATGCAAAGGCTTAAATGTGAGGATATTGAGTTTTTTCTACATAAAAAAAAATAAAGATGCAAAACTGTCCCTGAAGCTTGTGCAAAGCAGCAGTAATACACAGATATGTGTAAATACCATAAAACTTGGATGATTTGTTTCAGTCTAGCTGAAGCATTGTACTCAAATACTCCGGCAGGAAAGTAGCCATACCATATGTAATGTTAACTTACAGTCTTACTTGTTTCTCAATGATCATTACACAGTTCTGTATGAGGGCTTAAGTTGTTGTTTCTAGATTTCAGAGATCGACTTCCAAGAGTCCATTCATGTTCTGGGATTCTCAGATGAACTGAACAAACTATTGCTCCAGCTGTACCTTGATAACAGGAAGGAGATCAGAAGCATTCTCAGTGAGCTGGCACCAAAGCTTCCCAGCTATCACAGTCTGGAGTGGAGACTGGATGTGCAGGTAACTGCTGTTATGTTTTCAGTATTTTACTTGACAGTTTTTAACATCATAAACAATTACTAAACAACTACATTATTTCAGTGTAATTGAGGCAGCAGTTTTTCATGTCTATAAAAGTGACATAATTTTGCTATTGCACCAGAGATAGCTGTGGGTTGAACAGGATATGTAGTGATGCAAAGTATTTGTTGCTTTATGAAATTTGAATTCATAGCTTAGTTTAAAAGGGTTAGCATATACTACATATATTCAGCCTTAATTGTCACTGCTTTTCAGAAATATTATGGAAGCATCAATTAAAGTGGGTTAGTATTGCCTAATGATAACACTGAATAATAAATTGTGTAGATCTTTCATGTGGATGATGAGGATTTTTAAGCAGTCCTCCAGAGCAGGTCCTGCAGACCATAACCATTGTTTGTTTCCCTGTTCCCATTTCGTCTAAACTCCCTCATGCAGCTTGCAAGCAGAAGTTTGAGACAACAGATCAAGCCTGCTGTGACTATGAAGCTACATCTTAATGAGTATGAAGATCAGACTGCCCAAGTGTTGCAGACCGACCCTGCTACCCTCCTGCACCTAATTCAGCAGCTGGAACAAGCCTTGGGGGAAATGAAAACAAACCACTGCAGGAGGATCGTGCGCAACATGAAATAGCATCGAGTCGTGGCTGTTGTGCTAATGAGCAGTTTGTGAAACAACTAAAAACAATGTTCACAAATAGATTTTGAGGAAAAATAAACATCTGGATCAGATGAAATGCTTCCCTGTGCCAGGATCTTGAGCAGTAATTATAGGCTGAATGTCCTCCAGTGCTAACTTTACATGCCTGACCAATATGAGATAGGCAATTGGTTTTGCTTTACTTGCACATGTAGAAATCCAGGATGCTATGCTGAGAATTTCTGTAGCTCAAAATTAGTATAGTTCCACTTGAGCTTTCCTACATTAAGAAAAGCTGTCTCAATATTTTATGAAACTGCATGTTTATTTTTACATTTATCAAGTACTTTTTTCACTTTGTTTTGGATTCTGCCAGCTCAGAGGCTAAGTGTGACAGTGCTTTTATACCCTTTTTATAGTCAAATAAAGCATCATCAAACCTAACAATTCCATACCAATGGAACCAGCTGTAACCCCTGCTAGGCAGTCTCATGCTTTCTGCAGGGAGCAGTCACCATAGAAAACACAGTGGCCTAAACAGGAGTTAGCATGCTGATTATTTGTGTATGTAAAGGTGATCTGAAAAACTGAGAACTGTGGGGCTAGGAGGCAGATTAAGAATAGTGTTAACTTCTGCTAAATCTGACTTTCATCATGTGATGCTAGAATCTTTGTTCCCCTGTTTGGACTGTGTGCTCATAAGGGAAAGACTAGCTGAGTGTTGCAGCATAAATGATGCTTTTCCATCAAAAACGTCTCGTGAAGGTTATGTCAAAAGACACTTTTCAATTGTATTCCAATGCAATATATTGTAGCTTTTGTGACTCAGGTTAGTTGCACTAATTAATGTTTTGCCATCACTAGTGAGGGTGCCTCATAAAGTCCTTAAAATATATTGGAGAGGACAAACAGGCAAGAGAGAACCTTACTTAACATACCAACACTGATAGTAACTGACTTTCATAGCAACACCATAATTTCCTGTATTAGTGGGGTTCCTACATTCACAAATGCATTATTTTCTTACTGTTTTGAATTTTTGAACTTTCTAGAGGTACTGTGTCAAATGAAACCCCCACGGTGGAAGTTCTTTAATTAAAAAAACTTCCATTTTCTAGAATATTGTTCATTTGCTTTACAAGCATGATGATGATGATGTGAACAAATGCCTTTCCTCTCTCATGTATGCATCAGCAACATGTTTCTTTACTGTCCACATGTAGTGTCTTTTTCAGAGAATTTTCTTCACATACAGTATGTGGCATTTAAATGTGATCTAATGTTAATACTTGGGATTTCTGATTAGTACTTTTTAATGTAATGTGCCTGCATTTCCTGGTGAAATACAGGAACAACCTCTGTAGGCCAGTGCTTTATTTCATCTCACTACAGTCATAGTCTAGGCCTTGTGGTAGCAAAAACGAAGTTTTAGATATTTCATGTCTCATCACATTACTGCCCTGTGAATCTGACCATACTTACCTGCCTTAGAATGTTTTAAAAGGAGAACTAGCTGCTGTAGAGCCAGTTGCATCAGGTGAAGTGCTGGCAACTAACACGTGTGTCATCCTGAAGCATGTAATAGAAGGGGAGGGCTTCCCTTGGTGACAAGATCACAGAATAGTCATGGATGAAAAGGACCTCTAAGATCACAGAGTCCAACAAATGCACCACATCCAACAGATGGACTCTTCAAGGCAAATTTTGTACGCACAGGATGTCATTGGAAACACTGCATATTCCTTTTCTGTGAAGCTTATTACAAGTAAAACCTGCAAAACTCAATGGTCTTGCTCCCTCTAACAAAAAATTACTTGATGTGAGGGTTGTGAAGGTTAAATTTTGAAGCTGGGTGAAATTTAGAGAAATTCAAAGTGTGGCAGTGATCCATGGACAGGCTCAAGAAGAAAGGTAAGGAGAAAAGAGCCTTAGACCAAGGATATTGCTCTTGAATTTTTTCAGTTTGTACTGTCAAGAAGTGATCCTGGAAAATCACCTTGGCGGGCAGGGATTTTCAGCTTAGAAAGGCAGATCAGCTTTTTTCTGTGAGGCTGGAACACATCTGCATACACTGCAAATTCTCCTTTCCCTGTCTTCATAGCACACGAAGGGGCTACTGAGGGCTCTGCAGCTGCAAGGGCAGATGTACTAATATGCAGATAGGGCAGAATTATAACTAAAACATGATGCTCAGTGCAAAGGCACAGCAAGTGACACTGCTGTTGATGTCATCACGGCAATTTGAGTTACCAGTGTTGCAACTGCAGTACTGGAACAGCTGTTCTGTCGGGCAGTTGAGGCTGGAGAGTGAAAAAGCAGCTACTTCAGTAACCCGCTTTGCTAAAAGAAGAATTCACTCTTGGATCTTATTTTTCACTTTTAATGTAAACTCTATGCAAAATTGAAGGAGACACACATAGCTGTATTTAATATAACTTGTTTCCTCTCATGATTTTGCAGTTGCTTTATAGAAACCCTTGAACAAGACATGGAGAGTAAAAGCATTATTCACAAACTATTAAAAAAAAGAAATAGCTACTAGTTTTTTTGTAGTAGGCTTCTTAAATGTGCTTAGGTGTCTAGCCACTAAAAGGAAAGCTAAATTTGAGGCCATTTCTCTAGATTTTTTGCGAATCTGAAAGCAGTGACTGTTGATTTTATAACAAGGGTGACTTTCAACTTACCTCTTTAAAAGTTAAGTAACTTTTTTTTTCAAATTGACTAATCCAAGTTAATTTGTTGTCAGTGCAGCATTTTAATCTTGAAGCAATTAACAAAAATCAACAAAGTTCTGAATAACCTGTGAGGAAGTAGAGCCTATTAGTGTTTCATCTGTAGAAACCTATTAAATGTGAAACATCATCTGTTACCCTCAGAGTAAAACTTTCGTATGTTTTGTTTTACTGCAAATTTAACTTTGTTTTGCGGAACTGCCCTTCCTGTGTGTGTCAAGTAGCTTCTGGTTTTAAGCAGTAAGCAACTTCTGGCAGGATAAACCACTAAATTCCTCAGGTGAGCTTATGGCAGCGTACACAACAACTAAAAATCCAACTAGCATAGTTAAAGCATAACCTAGGTTATGTTCTTAAAGGCAGGGTTAGCCAGCAAAGTTAGTCTTACCCCTTATCTATTTGCATCACAACAGATTTGTATCCCAGTTTATTTTTTCCTAGTTTAAACAGCAGAGGGCAGAAAGTTTGCTTCTTACAATCTCCAAAAGAGAAATTTTACTATAGAATTGTTTCTGCATTTGTCTTCTGACAGGAATTGTTTGTAGTTTCAAGACTTGGTTTCAAGTTTATATCCTCATGTATTTTCCAAATTCGTGATCAGTTTTAAAGTGAAAACAGTAAGATTTTCAGTTTTCAGTCCCTGAGAACATTTTCTTGAATTTGCTAAGCCATTTAGCAAAGAACACAAACCTAATTCTTAAAACTCAGGAGGACTTAATTTATTTGGTATTGTAAAATGTTTATGATGTTCTAAGTACTCAATAAATTTAAGAAGCAATGTGTGGGGTTTTTTTTTCCCTTTTTTTCTTTTTTACCCCTTTTGAATGAACTCTATTATATCTGTGGATTTTGTAAGATCTATTATTTAAGTTTCTGATCCAAGTTCAGTGCCCCATCTCTGACACATATTTAGACCCTCTTATAGGTTTTATTTTGTAGTACTTTTGCTTGTCCCTGCCACACTTTCTCACAAGGTTTTAATATCCTAGACTAAATATTTTTTCACCTTTCAACTGTCTAACTAATTAGATGGGGAAAACTGTTTTCATTTAAACAGCTATAGAGTTAGTTTATATCTACACATATAAAAATTAAATCAGTATACGAATTTTGGATTAGGATTTTGCCTTAACACTATTTTGAATGCAATATTAAATGTATTAAGCCTGTTTTAAATTTAGTGCTGTTTATGAAACATGTCCATGTATTCTCAGAGGTATGAATGGTGATTTTATTTCAGTTCCAGGTTTTGTAAGAATGCCTATTTCCTATACTGTGACTTTGTAATATTAACAATAGTGTGTAGGAAAGGAAGTCCAAGATTAGGAATAACCTGGCAACACTCCATGAGTAAAGCTCTGATGTTTCTTCCTTCTCTCAATAAAGGGAAGGAAGTCTGTCATTCTGTATTTGTGGTCAGGGTCAGGTATATTGTAGCACAATCTCTTCAAATACTCCTGCTGATTTTATTTTCAAGGTAGGTATAAATTGTGTCAGTTTGATTACTGCAGTTTTATCTTCAAATTTGAAATTTCTCTCACTCATCAGAAAACCCTGTCATTTCATCTGGGTTTTGTTGCACTGGGAGGGGGCATGCTAACTCCAGTGAAGAAGCTGAAACAAGCAGCTGTAGTGTGGTGACTTCTGACACTCCTTCAGCTGTTTGCAAACAAGACACTACAGCTTTTCCCAGATCAGTGTTGCAAGCTGTTCAAATGTAATCTGACTTCACACTGATGTGGATGAGCAGTGTTTGTACATCCCATTTCACTGGCTTTGCTATAAGGGGGATAACCTCTGAGACACAAACATTGGTGTCATTTTTTGGTTAGTGTGGCTGTTTCTGACATGAATGTCTGAGCAGTCATCAGCCATAGATGTTCACATAGCTTTCGTGCCACTAAATTTACTCCACCTTTTAAAACATGAACTAAGCTGACAGAAGTTATTTTTCTGTTTGGCTGGGGTTTTTTTGGCCATCAAACTGTGTCCACATTGGAGATTTGCTGGCTTGGAGATGCTGGCTGGGGAGGTATGCTTACATAGCTATTTTGGTGAAACTTGGTAATACACACCAGGTCTTTGTATTACACCAAACATACCACAGCTGCCTACATAGGATACACTTTGCCAAACAAAGTAAAAAAAAACTGTTATCTGAGAAAAGACAGCCATGAAACACACATAGATAAAAAACAGAATCCTAGGCATTGACCCCTTCATTAAAAAACACGTGTTTCCTGAAGTATACCTTTCCAGAAGAAGTCTCTTGAAAATCAGATTAATATAGAACTATTAGCAAGAGCATAATATACAAAAATGATCTCCCAAACAACAACCAGCTGCCAAATTTTCAAATAAAAATTAATTTGTAAGACAAACAATGTTTTTTAAAGTGTAACTGTGAATATGATGCACACATACCTTTGTATAGTGAAACTTCATGTAACGTGTTTACTGTTCCATTGTATTATTTGTTCTCCATTAATTACTTTGGAGGAATAGAAGCTTCTTTTTTATATACAGCTCTTCTGCACTGAAGTATATGAAAGCAACTAGAGGTAGTTAATGACAGCCTCCAGTCTTTTTGCACAGCACACACCTGAACAGAAGGCAGGAACTGTGCACACTCTCCCTGCTCTGCAGTGTTTGACACTTGTTCAGTTACTCAGAAAGCATGAGATTTTCCAGGGAAATTGTGAATGTTTTATTTTATAACTATATAACAGACATCACACATGCATTGTCACCTATGTAGGTGTTCTCAGAAAAAATGTTAATGTTTGTAGGGCTTTAATACAAAGCAGTGATGGGTCTAGATCAAAAATCATTACATGAGGTAATGTTTCTTTAAGCCATTAGATGCTTATTATTGAAAGGTACATTTAAAAGTGCACTTATTTCCTCTGACCTGTTTGCTTGGCTTTCCACTTGTATAGATTGAATTTGCTGCCAGAAAAAGTATGACAAATAGGGTATACTCAAAGTACTGTACTTTTATAAACCTCTACTAAGTTGAACAGAAGTCTGGAACATCATGTTAAATTGAAATGAAATAATATTATTGACTTAGTTTTTATAATGTATGATTTGGTAATTAGAAGAAAAGTAATGAAACAGGGGCTTTCTACTTCACATTTGTGGCTGGGTTTCTTTATCACTTAATCCAATCCCATTGTGATGGAAGTGTTATTGTATTCCCTGGACTTGAACATATTAAATAATTTTCCATAAAAGCATGTCATATCCTACTTTTGTGTCCAAAAAAGAGCAGAAAATAATCACAATACTAGGAGAATTTGTTCTAACCATCTTTATCTTTCAGATTTCAGATTAGTGGAGAAAGATGCTTTAGCCTACACCAAGAGGTACAACAGCAGCTAATTATATTATTCAGTAAAAAGTGCAGCTGAAACTCTAAGATCTTGCTGAAGAAGCCACTTGTAGTTGTAATACATACTGCTGGAGTTTAGGACAGGGGTGCATACACTTAAGACAAGCCGCAGCATCTTATCTAAGTGGTCTGGTTAATGCAGATGAGATGGCACCAGGAATGAGAGGTTCAAAGCCTTCCCTTGAACTGGCATGTCATCTTGAGAGGAATGCTAAAGGCAGAAGGGTGTGTCTTTACTCAAGGATACAGAAGCCTGGAGGAAGCAAAATAGTCCTTGCAAAGACTGTATGAAAAATCACTCATGTTCAGATCATTACCTGTACTATAACCATAAGCATGCACACACTCAGTCATCTAATATCCAAAGGTTTTACACAAGGAAATTGCAGAAAAAAATTATGTGCAATATCTGCATAACCCTGGAGCAGATGCTGTAGTGAGCACAGATGCCTGAGCCAGTAAAAATGGAAGCAAGTTACTCAGTAAGGAAGCAGTAGAGGAATGGTATAAAAGATAGCATGGAAAATTCTTAGGGAAGGGAAGCACAAACAAGTGTCAGGAGTGCTGGGTTTCCTGAACAGAAATACAGCAGACGTGGCCACAAAAATCCAATCAAGGAGATCTGCCTAGTCAATGGAAACAGGAACAGGATATGTAAGGAAAAATAAATGACAGGGAAGATTTGTTGAAGCAAGAAAATCAGGAAACGCACAAGCAAGATCTGCCTGATACAGCGAGGTGATCCTAATACAGAGCTCACATACAGACTTAAACTGGGACTCAGAATCTGCATTACCACTATTTAATGTAACACTGATCAAGAGACAAAGGTTGTTCACAAGCAGGGCCCAAATTCTACAATGGAGAAGCCGAACGATGTTCAGAATAAGTTCTGCTCCTTCTTAAGAAATAAGTAAGAATAAGAAATAATTGAATTCAGAAAAAAGTTACTTACCTAAGACTTTTCTAATGTAGATCCTGATTATTGAGGAGGATTTATTCTTATCAATCAGCATAACCTAGAGTCTGCCCAAAATGCAGAAATAAAATGAAGAAATGCATTACTAAAATAAAGTGTTGTGTTTGTATAGTCAGTGTGTTAGCTACATGTGTGCAGACACAAGAACACACTATCCCTCCTATTGTAAAATCCAACGTTAAAGTTGTAAACAACAAAAATTTTTATAGATGCAGCTGTTGAGTCTGGTTACATCACCATTCAAAAGTTGTTCCAAGTGCCCCAAAAATGATACAAGCTGCCAGAAAATGTGTATGTATTACATTTACTTTATAGAAAGCCTCAGGAATGCATTTTGAGGACATCTCTGCCTTGAGGACATCTAGACTACATTGAGGACAAGTGACTTAACAGGTCAGAAGAGATGCTAGAAGTACCACAGCTATGTTTGAACCACCACCCACTGACAGGGAGTTGGAAAGCTTTATGTTACAACTCTGCACTGCATTCGTACCAGCAACGGGCAGAACCTTGCCTGAGCCACCACCGAGCGGCTGCAGTCCCTGTCCCCGTGAACGCTTCCTCCCTCCTGCCCCATCCCCACAGCACGGCTACCGGACCCTGTGAAGCTTGTACGTCAACTAACTGTAGCACCACTTTGCTCCCAGAAATTAATATCCTCCGTGAACTTCCTGAATAAGGGCTTTGCAGCAAAGCTCATGAGGCTGACAGAAGCTCAGCTGCATTGGGAGAGTTTCCGTGCACACCACAGCGTCTCCGCGGCCCGGCGGGGAGCGCAGGGCCCGGCCCAGCTGCTCCCCCGCGGGCCAAACCGCTCGGCAGGGCGCCGGGGCTTCTGCGACGGGACGGTTGCTGCTGCCTCACCCGGAACACCCGCCGGGTCCCGAATTACAACTTCGTGCGGGTCCCGGGGAACGACGAGGGAGGCGGATGCCAGGACAGACCCCGGCAGGCCCCGAGGAACACCTAAACTTTCCGCGGCGGTTGCGTAACTGCGGGCGGGGCGCGGGCGGGGGCCGGGCCCGGTTGCCGGGGGCGGGCGGGAGGGGCCGGCACTGCCCTCCTCCCGCCGCTGCCCGGCGCGGCCCGGCCCGGCCCGGCCCGGGGGAGGGTGCCGCGCCTCCCGGAGGCTGTCCCGCCCGCCCCTCCGCTGGCCGACCGAGGCACCGACACAGCAGGCGGGGGCAGAGGTTCTTCCCGCGCCGCCCGCCTCGCCGCCTTCCCGGCTCAGGCAGAGCGGCGGTGATCCTCCCCCGCCCGCTCGGCCTTTAAGGGCACATCCTCGGCAGCAGTCCGCAGTGGAGCCGGCCCTGTCCGCTGCCTGCCCGCCGGGACTTCTGCGCCCGCCGTCGGGAGGACGATGAATCCCGCTACGGCGGCCCCGCCGCCGGGGCAGCAGGTGATCCACGTCACGCAGGACCTGGACACGGAGCTGGAGGCGCTTTTCAACGCCGTGATGAACCCCAAGCCCAGCTCCTGGAGGAAGAAAATCCTGCCCGAGTCCTTCTTCAAGGAGCCAGACTCGGGCTCGCACTCTAGGCAGTCCAGCACGGACTCAGGCGGGCCTCCGCCGCGGCCCGCCGCCGCCCAGCACGTCCGCTCCCACTCCTCGCCCGCCTCGTTGGCCGGCTCGGCCGCGGCCCCGCAGCACGGTCACCTCCGCCAGCGCTCCTACGACGTGACAGACGAGCTGCCGCTGCCGCCCGGCTGGGAGATGGCGCTCACGCACACGGGACAGCGGTACTTCCTCAAGTGAGTGCGGCGGGGACCGCGCTGGGCTCGGTGCTGCGGCGGTGGGGGGGTTCGGCAGGGTTCGGCCAAGTGTGTCAGGGCGGCGAGGGCGGAGGAGCGCGGGGGGCGGCCAGAGCCCTGAGGAGAGGGCGGCGGGGACTCCCGGGGCTTGCCGAGGCTGAGGTGGACGCGAAGACCCGGTCAGACCGCGCTTTCCCCGCTTCACCGCTGGGAAGGGGGAAGCGGAGGCCGATGGCGACGGAGCAGCCGCGGGGCGCGGGCCGCAGCGCTGCCTCCTGAGCCGGGGACAGAGCCTTGCCCGCCAACTGCCTGTTCCGTACTTCTGCCCTGCTTGGCCATACGTCCGAGGTTCAGAAACTAATTTTATTTTATTTTATTTTTGAATAATCTCAATAAGCAGTTGTTCCGGTGAGTTTTGCAGAAGGGGGGAATGGCAGGCGGTGTCTGTGGCGCTGGCGGGGACCATGCCCGTGTGTGTGCGGTATTTATAGCATCCGTATCTTCAGGGACAGGGGAGCAGATTTCCTTGTTATTCCGGTGACAGATTTTGAGAAGTGTGGTAGCATAGCTAACTGCCTGTCCCTTCTGGCCAGTAATTTTTGGCCAGGGTGTTTTATTTATGGCATTTGGAATTTGATTCAGAGCGTTTTGATAAATGTAATGTGTGGTGGGGCAGCAGTGCCTTGTTTTGGTGGATTTTCTTATCGCTGCTCCAGGTTCACTGCAGATTAAGTGGCACTGTGTTAACATGGCAAATATGCGTTGACAAAATGTTTGGTAATGAAGTAAAAGATTGGCTGATTAAGCATCTACCGAGCGATAATACTGAGCGAGTTAAACTGGCAGGGCTGAAGAGGTCACTTACTCCTTCCCTGCAGCCTTCTCACTCAGAAGAGTTGGGTCTCCAGCTCGTGTCCAACCGTGTGTGTATTCAGCCATAATAAACAGCATATAGACAGAGCATGATAGGACTCAGGGGAAAGAGAGAGAATCTTTGCTGTTTAGAAAAGTGAATAGATGCATAATTTACAGGATTCTGTAATGATTTCTTTGCCTTGTGGCCCTGCAATCTCCAGAGGATTACTCAGGAATCCAATCTTAAAATTACTCTGCACAGAGTTTAGATTTTTGCCTCTTGTCATAACTAGCAAAGCAGAAAAACACAATTTATTTCTGTCATTCTCTGTGTTACTGTACATGGTTTATAACAGTGGGTGGACATATACCAGGGTCCAAACTGAGCAGGTTTCTATTAATCTGGTTTATCACCTGAATGTGAAGATCTCGTTTGCACTTTGAATGTCTCAATAGAACAGGACTGGGAAGAAGCAGCTGACTGATAGAAGCACTGTGAAGATCGTTCCTAAATAAATATTTTATGTACATTCTTACTAGGGCTTGGCCAGCAAGTGTTTTCAATTACCTCTGTCGAAAACTTACATAACAATCTTTTCTGCTGCTCAGTTTTTGACTAGTATCAAAATGAGCTTGTGTGATTTCACCTTATTGCCACATATTTCTGACATACAGTTTTCTAAGCTGATGGGTTCTTGTTGAGTAGGTCAAAAATGCAAATCTTTCACTAAAAAAAAAAGTTACGGCTGAAAAAAACCCCTTGTCTTTTTCCACCAACAGTAATATTCTGATTAACAACATCCTTTTTTAATATAAAATAAAATTTTCATTGTGTATGTAATGTATTGCCAGTTAGTATTTTCTTTGTTTCCCCAGTTTTATTTATCCAACAGTTTTTTTCCTTATTTTTATAAAAAATAATTGGATTAATGTATTTTTAACTACTATGTATTTCTTTTTACCTCAGTGCTTCTGGGAATAATACTTAGCTATAAAATAATCACATATGAACTAAAGTGTTTTGCAAGTAGTATAGTGTTTTTCCGATGAAAACAGAATTTTCTGCAAAAATTTAAGATTGTTTATGAAAAGAGACATTTAAAACTATGTGCAGTGATCTGTAGGGTTCAATCTGATGATGTGCTTGAGGGTCCTGTTTGATCAAACCAGGCATACAAGGTTGAATTTTCCCATATTCAAGCCCTGTCTTGTCAAAAAAATTTGCCATTTCTTTCCAGGCTAATGATGAAGACTTTATAGTCATTAGCAAAAGAAAATTGAGGAGATTAAGAGCAAATAGTCAAATTAGGAACTTCCCATTAAAATCTTCCTGATCTGTTGAAGTTAAAAATGCCATTTGTTGTATTTAAACACATTTTCAAGAGCTGTTAAACAGCAGTAGTTGATAGGACTTTCAGTGAGCAGTGAGCTAACCTTGTTGACCGGGAACCAGCTATAACTTGAAGCAGCCTCACTCCTGCATGTCAGTTCCTGCAGAAATTTTCTGGCTGTGGCTGGCAGAAACATAAGTAGCCTGGGGAGACCACTCCACCCTGTAATTAAATACCAAACCGCAGAAGTGGGGGATGGAAAGCAGAGTAATGAACACACTTACGGCAATGTTATCTGAAACATTTCTTGTGTGTGTGCATGTGTGGGAAAAAATTTAAGTGTGATTTATTTCTGATTAAAAGGGTTTCTGGAAAGACAGGCAAACTGCCCTGTGTGGCTCTTGTGTGGGTAAGTGGGAATATCAGTTGCATATCGATCCACATGCTGAGCTGTGTACACATATTCTGTAAAAAGAATTCTTCAAGTATTACTTCGGCTGATTTGTTCTTAGGTGGTACAGCCTCATATTTCAAGTGAAGACTGAGGTTTTAATGTTTTCTCACTGTGTGTACTGACTGTGCTTCTTGGTCAGATTCTGATTTCATTCCAGATGGTAAACAGAATATAGAAAGTATGGCATTTGCACTGAACAGATTTGTGAAACTGTTTCTGCTGTTATCTTTATCAGAGTGTGCTTTTCAAAGTGTTATGGTGAACATTTGCCATACCAGAACATATTTGCCAGTAATCCTGCTCAAGGGGAGAGAAGGCTATTTGCTTTCATTAATTTATTTGCTTGACATGTTCAATCTTTTTCCTACTGGTTTCTGTTGGTGGGTAAGCACAGTCACTTTCATATTACTGTGTTCAGCAGGACAACAAGAAAAGAAAAATAATATACATACTATGATATAAATACTATGAAAATACTTTTTATTAAGACAGTTGAAGTGCTCAAATGACTTTCAAATATAGCCTTTCCCTGAAAACCGCTGGTGTTAATTCTGTGGAGATTGTTACTGTTTTGTACTGATGCTGTGCTTGTTGCTGTACAGTATTCATAAAGAATGCCTTTCTGCCTCAGTTACTCAACTGGAAGTAGGGAAGAGATGGACAGCATATTAGGCAGGTACTCTGTTAAGTTCTAGTAAAAACATAGAAAACACTCACAGCTTGGTACCACAGTTGTGCTGCGTTGTTGCAGTCATCAGCACCAGGACTTACGGACACGAGGGGGGCCTGGTAAGGTCCTGGTGGACTCTGTGGTCCTTGCAGAAAAATGGTGCCAAGCAAAAGGCCATGCATCCCTGCTCTTTGTGGGGTCATACGTTAAAGAAATTCACAAAAGAACAGGCTTTTGGAGCACTGACTCCACACTTGAAGGGATGTGTTTTGTTCCCCATGTCCCGTGGTTATTGGTGCTAGGCTTGGTGCCAGAGCTGCTCCTCTTGCCAGCATCCCCTTCAGTACAAATAAGTTGCGTTGTGCAACACAGTTGTCAGGATGTATTAGGACTACTGACTCCTGTCTGGATGAATGAATCTACTGAACAGTTTCTAACAGACTGGAAAGCTGTGTTAAAATACTGAAGTTTACCTGATGAAAATCCAACTGCAGCTCATCTTTGTCACTCACTTAGAAGAGCTTGGGAAGTTCTGAAATCAGAATGTACACATCAAAACTAAATTTGCCTGCTGTGAGTGACAGCATTAGAGGTCTATCTGATGGCTCCTTTGACTGGAGTCTGTAGTTCAAATGATGAGGCTGTAAATCCAGAGAACTTCCTTAACTTCTGTGCAAATGAGAATTGTTTTTTGTCTTCCTGGGAATTTCAGTGGACTTTCAAAGTTGTTGCTCAGAATAGAGGATTAGTTTAGTTTGCTAGTTATTTTATTGCAAGTGTCAGGCCTTGATTCTGTCCAATTGAGGACAGAATAATAATTTCACATATTGACCTGAGGCATTGCTCAGGAATCACTTTTTTTTCAGTACAAAATATTGTCTACATTTTGGCAAGGGAGCCTTACATAGATGAATATGCTCCTAAAATTAGCTGTTTAAGTTTCAAAGTACAGGAGAGATAACAGATTTGGTAATCACAAGAGTATTGAACAAGTTCTGTTAGAGAACTGTTGATGCTGAAAGTTATTTTTGGGACACACTAATAAAAGCCATGGACACTGGTTCATATTCTTGCAGTTACATACTTTGTATGTGTTTTCTGCTTCATTAGAATTGCATACCTATGACTCCAGTCAGAACTTGCAGTTCAGTCATTGCAGCTTTAGAAGTTGCTCAGTTTAGTGTTTATGTAGAAAGTGGGACCATATTGCAGATAGATCTGTGTGAGCTTAATTTAATTACTGTACTTGGCAAATATATTAAATAATAAACATTGACAAGCTATAACAGCAGTTATTTAATAATTATCTGTATACGGAGTTAAATTTTTAATTTATTTTTTTTTTTATGTTATAAGAAAGAAATACCATTTCCTGGTAGTTTTTAGGTCCCTTTTCAATTTATAATGATGTTTTCTTATCAGTGTGTTCCACTAAACAATGAGTAGGTTCTCATGATTGTATTCTCCTTGTAAACATGTAACTTGATAGGAATGTTCAGACAGAGCAAACAGTGGAGTTCATGTGATCACTTGAAAGCCTACACTGACCTTTTTTGGTTTTGAAGATGTGTGTTAATTTTATATTTTAGGTAGCTCTTTTACAAGTGCATTTAATCAGGGTATAAATGCTGCCTAAGAAAATTCTGTATGATTTGCTCTTAAGTACCTCAGTACAACAGTACCAACATGGAATTTGTCATGTAGTTATTTTTTTGTTTTTCTTTTTTTGATTTTAAGGGTTTAATAGATTATCTTCCATATTCAGCACTACACTACAAGTAGTAAATTGAATTATAACCAGACCTGCAGTGGTCTCCACAGACAAAAAGAAGTTTGACTGAAATTTCATTTTTTGTGCTTCTGTCCAGGAGTGTTTGTGCATTAATGGAGGACAACTCTTTCATTCATCCATGTCATGACATGAGCTGAAAATACAATTGTTTTATGCATTAATCATGGGAACATAGTATCGGTTAGCATGTTTTAAGAAGGATGTGTATAGAACAGTTAGCTAAGAATGTTAGCATGAAAGCATTTTTCTGGAACCACCTGAAAGGGTATTGGCTTTACTAATGGTTTGGGTTGTTCAGAGAAAGAAAAATGAGCAGTAGGTTACTCTGTGCTTGGTAGATAGCTGACAGTGTGCAGAGCTGTCTGCTTCCAACGTGGGTGAATGTCTCCAGAGCTGAATGGGTTTGACAGTGTGGTATCTGTAAGGTCTCTGTCCCTTCCAGCTCCTCACTGTTCACTCCTCTAAACCAGATTGGAAGTGTGCAGAGCTGTCTGCTTCCAACGTGGGTGAATGTCTCCAGAGCTGAATGGGTTTGACAGTGTGGTATCTGTAAGGTCTCTGTCCCTTCCAGCTCCTCACTGTTCACTCCTCTAAACCAGATTGGAAGGGTTAGGCTTTGACTCCTTTCCTGTTTGGATGCTTTGGATGAAGTTGAGGGGTGGTTTTACCCATAATCCTGTCTCTTTGATTAAGGAGGTTATTAAAGGACAAGAGCTTCTTTGTAACGGCATATTTAGTGCTCTGGGGCCTGGCATGACTAGCAGATAGAAATTGTGTGGAAGCAATTAAATCCAAAGGAAATGTCATGTGGGCTGAATTTCAACATACAGACTTGTGGCATTTCCCCCCTTCCCTTTTAGAGAGAGATGGAGAGAGAAGTGGATGTGATGTGGGGTGCATATGGATTTAGTTTGGTCTGGGGATTTTTTTTGTATTGATTAAATCAAAGTCCAGTCCAAGTGTGAATGCTAATGCCTCTGACTGTTGTATGAATTCTTCAAGAATGCAAAACTTGGGAACATTGCACTGTTCCACAGTATTCCCAGCTATGACTATTTTCAAGGCAGATTTGAGTGAAGCCACAGTGAAGAGACAGATACAAGCTTGCTTAGGGAACTGAACAGAATGTCTTGCTCAGAGTGAAAATAATTGCTTAGAGTGTCAGTAGAAATGACTGCAGTCCAGGGGGAGGTGAGAAGGAGGAGTTGGCTGCCTCCCTTGTCCTCATGGCTGGTACATGCACGTGGGCAGCTGCAGCTTGAGCACAGCAACCGTGGAGCTGCAAGTCCAGACACAGCTGTTCCTGCAGGAACTTTCTTGTCTGCCCATAACCTCTGCAACATCTGCTGGCCCCTCATAATTTTCATGGTCAGAATGGTCCTTTTTGTTCAGTGGGTATTGATCTGTCGCTAATCTTATTGGGTTCAATATTCTGACAGTCTTTTGGGTTTATGAATAGAAAGACACTTCCAGGGTACATTTGAGTTTTTCCCTGTACTACAAGTAACCCTTTTTATGAGCTGTGACCAATTTTCTTAGTCTGTCCACTACTGGAGTTTTTACTAAATGTTCTATGCTCCTGTTTTTCAATGACTGGTTGGTGGGCAGTGGTGTAAGCATCACAAAATGAAGTCAAATTCTTCTGTCAAGAAATTCTTAATGTTTGTATTGAATTGTATTTTGTTTCCAGAATAAAAAACTGCATTTGAACTGTAAGATTTCTGTTTAAATGAGACTCTTAAAGGCCACTAGCAAATTTAAATTCTCCATGGGAGGTTGGTTTTTTTTAAGAAGTTCCGAAAACTTGATGGACGTGTTTTCTGAGGCTTCACCTTCACTGTGAAGCCTCTAAGTAGAGCAGCATCAGAGGAGGAGGAAGTAGAAGTCATGGGGAAGCTGACCTGGGCTGAAGAAAACTGCAGCACGGTTCCTGTTGTGCTGCAGTGAGGGACTCTTAGGAAATCACGTAATCTCTCTGTGCCTTCATTTCTGGTGTGGAGAACTAGAAGAGAACACTGTCTGATAGTCCATGTGAAATAGCATGATAAGGGCTGAGGCACTAGTGATGCTGATAATACAGGGTCTGTGCATGAAGGACTAATAAGTGTCTGTTCTTGACCATGAAAAATGTCTGTATATTGAAGTATTGCGCTGGATAAACACCAAATCGTTGCTCTGTGGCAGTTGTGTCTTACTATGTCAGCTCATCCCTTTGCAGTGCTGCTGTTGTAAGTGGGTACAAAGATTGTGTATCCTCTCAGACTGGAACCACCAGCATATGGCAGTGCAGGCTCTGGTGATACTTGGCTTTCCTACCAGCAGCAGGAGTTCAGAATCTCTGGAGGAGACAGCAGATGGCTCTGTGATGTTCTTCTCCCCTGAGCTTGTTTACAGAATCTAACTATGGTTTGTGCAAACAACAACAGCACCCCAGATGTGTTTGGGAGTGGAACAGAATTTTTGACAGGAACAGACTTCACAGGTGTAAGAGGAAGGCAGGTTGCCTGGCTGGAGCTTGTGAAAATTACACACCAGATTTTCAGAAGTCTCTTTTCCTGACAAAATGTTTGGGGCATGTGGGTTTCAAGTCCCTTTTTTCTAAAAAAAAAAACCAACAAACAAACAAACCAAACAAACCACCCAAAATGAAACAAGGAAACAAGAAAACAAAGAAAGAAAGAGAACAAACCCTACCTGTTTTGTATCATTTGTTTGTCTGATATTTTTTTTTAATTTTTTTTTTTTTTGTACACATTAAGGTGAAATGCAAATGTTTTCAGAATATTCTCAAACTATGGTATATTCAAAAGCTTCAGGAATGAAAGAAATTGCCATTCGAGAAAGGCTTTGGTTGGGCAGTTTGCTTTGCTTAGTTGGGCAGTTTGGACAAAAGTAGCATTTCAAATCTTAACATCCATTCTGTATGGTTTCTTTTAGATCCACACAGGAGCTTGTCCTGCATGGGCACTCATCTCCAGTCTTTGCAGTGCCCTTACTCACCAAGGTTAGGCACCTGGGGAAGCAAACAAAGCCAGCTTTGCACCAGTAAATGGGTACAGACTGCACTGTGTGGCCATCACTGTTCAGCTTTGTGGGGAGAGTAGTAAAAGGTCAACATTTTTTACCTAACAAGAGCAGAATTTAGTGTAGGAGTTCTTCACAAAAGGTTTTCTTATTTCCCATTTGATTTTTGACACTACATTTTCCTAGTCATGTTTGTATTTCGCTCATTTAAGTGCTTATGTTTAGGCAGAAATGTAACTGCTTTTGCCTTGAGAGGTTAGGAAAAAATTTTCTAAAAAATGTATATGCCTTAATTGCATAGGCACATTGAAAATTAGGGTTTAATTTGATTTGATGAAGTTAATGTGAGAACTGGACCAGATTTTGATTTGTTGGTACAGAGATTGTGGATGTGATCACCTGTGGTGGAGCCTCAGCTAAAGGTCACCCAGCCAAAATTCTCTAAGTTTTTCCAGACTTGGGAATTGTTGTTATTGTTCTTTTTGTCTTGCTTTTATTTTCCATTTGGAAAGAGAAAACAAAGTTCTCTGGGAAGTCTGAGGCATTAGGCAACAGTTTGGTTTTTCTCAACGTCACACTCAGCCACACATAATATGGATGGATATTTTAAATTAGTAGTTGAGTTCAGTGTTTTGGGTTTTGTTTTTAATGTTTCTTTTAAAGACAATTTCAGACGGGTTTCTTGTTTGAAAAGTGCTGTTGGACTTACTCTTCCACAACTGTTTGAGTCAGCAGAAAAAACCCAGGTTGATGTAATGGAAAAGCAGAAGCTTGGCTGTTTTAATAGTTTGTAGTGTCCTTATCACCTCTAAAATCTGGAATCAAATAATTTACTGTTACAATGGAACATCTCTTTCAGCAAAGATGCTTGGCAAAATGAAGCTGGTGGTTGGAACACTGATTGTTGCAAATAAAAAGTTTGATATCACAAATCCATGCTTGAGATAGATTACTTTTGTGAGTAGGAATTATGTAATTAAGCACTTTCAGGACCCCCTTGCCTTCTTGGGTTATGTGGCTGGGTTTTTATCTGTGACAGTAATAAGAATGGCAGGGGATCTCTTCTTCCCAAAGAGAAAGGACTCACAGAACTTCACATTGAGAGTCAATGGGTTTGTTCTCTTGTGTCCTTGCAGAAGAAGCACCAGATGACCCATACTTCAAACCAAGCAGGAGAAAAAACCCTAGCGCCTCTGCTGTGGGACTTTGCTCTCAGTGTTGCCTTTTATACACTTAACAGAACAGTTTGCCTGTAGCTGGTAGCCAGTGGCTCTGTCTGGATGTCACTTCCTTGTCCAAGTGGGGAGAAGATGACATGAAGGTCTAGAATGTTCTTAGAGAATTTGTATTCCCTGTTCCAGCCTGTTGGCTCCCCAGCCATGGGAGTTGCCACCCACAGTGCATTTTGTGCATTGCTTTATCACTGGCTTGCAGAAAGGTTGTTCTGCTGTGACGTCTTTGATCTGTGTAAAAGATTTATTGATTTTACACATTGTGTGAAAATTTATCACTATTAGCTACAGAGGATTAATAAGAGTTTTTTCTTATCCTTTTTTAATAGCTAAGCATTTGTTTCAATTACTTAGCATCCAGTATCCCTCGTGATTTATCCAGATGAGGCTCTCAAGATCACTAGATGGTTTTCAGAGTTACAGGTTCACCTCACATGATCTGAGAGGTGACGAACTCTCCAACACTTGTGCAGGCAGCCATTTGTTTTCAATACTTAACACTTGCCAAGATGAGGTAAAAGGTTACTTTTCCAAGGTGTTTGCCTTTGGAATTTCTCTTTTTAGTGTGGAAAGTCGTGATTTATTTATCCCTGCAAACAGCTGAAGTAAGGGGAGCTGTGTACTGATATGTTCAATAGCCCTGCTGGCATGGAGACCTCTTAGCTGGGTCTTTCACCAGATGTGCTTGGCTTCTGATGTTAATTAAAATAACCCCGTTGACAGGATGAATAAGGTGATTTTGTTCACTGATGGCTCCATTTGTCTCATCCAGCCACACCTATTCAACAATGACTGGAATATATGACTTTTTCCCCTGGATTCTATCATGTTATGAGTGATAACTATTCTGTTCTTAGCATGCTGTAACAG
This sequence comes from Calypte anna, assembly GCF_003957555.1. Lineage (NCBI taxonomy): Eukaryota > Metazoa > Chordata > Aves > Apodiformes > Trochilidae > Calypte > Calypte anna. The sequence continues at coordinate 25,482,546 of NC_044255.1, forward strand.
TTCTTGCCTCAGAATTATACTTCTGTGGGTGTTATTATTCCTCAGATTTCCAGTCCTTTTTTGTTTTGTTGGTGGTGGGATTTTTGTTTGGTTGTTTTTTTGAGGTGGAACACATGAGTAAGTGAAGACAAACAAGTGTACAGGCAACAAATGTGTAATTTCTTCTTTGGAATATCTCTCTGTGCGAACAGCATTCCTATTTTAGGGTAGGCAAGGTACTTGATATGATGCAACAATTATAATTAATGTGTCTATTTCAGGCTACAAAGAGGGGACTTCCAAAAAGTGCTTGCTCATTTTCCTAAATTTATCAAATATGTAAATAGCCACTTAAGAGACCTTAAATAGCCATTTAAGGGGCATACTGGAAAAGGCACTCTAACTGATTCTACCTGTTTTTGCTTTAAGCACAATTAAATATTTTGGACTTCTCATGAACAAAAGAAAAAATAAAAATAGAAGGGAAAGGAGCTAAAACATGTGTGGAAGTTTTACTTTTCAGGTTCCAGAGCAAATACCAATCTGTTCTTGACAGAAGCAGTGTACAGAATGTAGACCCCCACCAGCAACATCTGTAACAGAAGTGCAGGAATGTCAAGAGGTCTACAGGGAACAGTGGCTTGGAGCATGCCAAGCCCTGGAGGTGCACCTGAGGGTTATGGGGCCAACCATCCTGCTGCCTTTGGGTGAAGAAAACTTTGAAATTTTCAAAATAAAGGCTGCTGTGTTACTCAAAACATCCACTAAACATTGAGTTTTTTAGCAATTACCATAGATCTTTCTTGTAACAGAGTCTAGTCTATTAAAAGGTGAAACAGAAGCACAAGCTTGCATATAAAACAAATGGGGATGAAATTAAGATGCAGTTTCCATTTTGTGCTATTTTTCCTGTAGATACAGACATATGTTTTCATTTATTTGAGCAGTTTTGGGGTACTGTCTGGTTTGCTTCACTGAAAGCATGCCTTCTGCTGAGGATATTGTCTCATGAACATTTCCTTTTTCTTTCAGGATGGCCTCTCCTAGAACAATATTTTCAGTAGTCTTTTTTTATCTTGGAGAAACAAAGGTGTGATTAATTTTTCTAGAAACAACAGGAAACTGTAAAGAAGGCAGACTGAAAAAGAAAGGCATAGTATTAATTAACCTTTAATTTATAAAGGTATAAAGCAAAACAGAAGTAACTATTTGTTAAATCAGAAGAGATATTACAGTTTTACTGTTTTCCTCATATTATCTGAACATCATGTGAAGAACAATTTAAGATGAGCATGTTAGAAAAACAAAACAAAAAAACGCCTACACAAATGAAAACCAGCTCAGTTCTCAGGCATCTTGATCCCAAGCTCTAAAATTACTTCTAGGTTTTTGATTGCAGACCACAAATTTTCTCAAAATAAATAAATTTGGCTATTTTGAAGTGGTATTTTTTTCCTCCACAATGGTACCAGGAACAGCAGAGATGAAAAAAAAAGCTTGCACTAGAATTCCTCTTGGTGGCGTATGGAAAGAGTGTATCACTGCAAAAATTCTGCCAAGTACAAACAGGACATTTGCCCCTACTTTGTTGTATGTGTCAGTGTCACAACTTGCCCTTTTAGATAGCCCTTTAGATCCTGGCAGAAAGGAAATGTTTTCTCGTTGGTCAGTGTCCAGCTTTTTTACAAAAAAGCCAAGTTGCAAAGGCTGCTTTTGGTGTTTTACGTTAGGGTCATTGAGACAAAGTTCTGCTGGTATAGAAAATTGTAATTGATGCATGAGATTAAAATAAACCACAGCTTTAATTTAAAAAATTAACTGCTGAGAGATTGCCATTTACAAATGACTCATTCCTTTGAGTCATTTGAATGAGTATCCCTTTGATAGTGTACTTCCAGATGGGATATGCAGGAGTCTTGACCTGCCAGATTATCTCTGCTAGACCTAAGTAAATCCTGCAAAGTCTTCCCTTATACTGCATTCTCATTTTATAAAAAACATTTATGTTATTTCAACTTAAAATTGTGCTAGCATCATCTCAGTATAAAGCATTTAGATGCAAATATTTACAAATGAAGATTAAAAGCTTACTTCAGTTTAATTCTAAGACTATTTGGATTTTACAGGTCAAAGTTTTGCTTTCATGGGTATTAGAGAAGGAATAGACACTGCTAATCATATGTGGACTTGTTAAACTGTACGGTGAGTTGCTTTGAAAGGAAGATCGTGTGTGAACACGTGGGCTCAGTAGGCAGTAGAGGTACCATCCTGCACTATTTGATGTAAAGAGCTTTGTCTATAATTCATGTGGTTGGAATTCAAAACAAAACAAAACAGAAGAAAACCAAACAACAACAAACCTGTAGAATGCTTATTATGTCTTGGGATTCCCAGCAGAGGCTGTTGTATATAATGTTCATTTCCAGTTAAAGGTTTTGCTGTTTGTGCAGGTTCATACTTTTGTTGTTGCAGCATTTCCAGAGGGCATACAGACAAGCGTGGGTAGAACAACAGTCAGGGAAGTATTAAGGCTTTGAACTCATAAAATGTAGTCTGTCAAAACTATTTATAAAGTGAAATTTGAAAGGAGGGCAACAGAGGTGGTGAAAGGAGTAGAGGGCATAACTTTTAAGGAGCAGCTATGGTTCTTGTGGCCCCATTGGTACTTGGGGTGACCCCACTGCTACCACAGCCTCCTCATGGTGGGCAGGTGCAGGAGCTGAGGTTCTCTCCCCAGTTTCTGCTGATGGGACACGGGATGGCATACAGCTGTGTCAGGAGAAGTTCAGATTGGACACTAGGAAGAAGCTCTTCACTGAGGGGGTGGGCAAGCACTGGGCAAGCTCTCCAGGAGAGCAGTCTCAGCCCCACATCTGTCATTCACAAAGCATGTGGACAACTCCTGGATATCTGGTTTATCTTTTAGCTTATCCTGTGTGGTGTCAGGAGTTGGACTTGACGATCTTTGTTGGTCCCTTCCAGCTCCAGGATATTCTATGTTTCTGTGAAATGATGCTGCATTTATTTAATAAGAGCTCCAACTGAAATACAAGGAGACTGTTTTCTAGATAAGAAGTTGGTTTAAAGTATCTAAATTCCTACTAGATTTTAAAGATCATATTTTAGATGCCAGGTTTAAAATGATTTAGTAGCATCCTATGACACTGCCTTCTTAAAGCTTTTTCAATCAATGCCAGCTTTTTTTGTATCTATGTATAGCATTCTAATATAAAAAAATAATCAGGCCTTTTCTGAGGATAGCAAGCCTTCTGCCCACCTTGAAATTACATTTCCTAGTCAGATTTAATGTGTAGGTTAAACATTACCTGATCAGTCACTCTCTTTTGCATTACTAAATAAATAGGCTTAGAATCCGCATTTTACCTTCGAATAATGTATTTGGTATGTGCTGCTTCAGTGTCCTTTTAAATATAGTAGTCTGTTCCTCTTAACTGTACACAACTTCTCATCCTTGTATTTGTAATCCTTGAAAAAGTGTGGATTTGTACTTGTACTTGAACAGTGGACTTCACTGTAGATTGGTGAGGTGCACTTCCAGTAATAAATCTCTGATATTTTTGTACATTATTTTCAGGGTAAGAGAAGTCTTGCTTGTCTACACTTGTGCTTAAATTTTAAAAAGACAAAATTCCTTTCAAGTAGACCATATTTGGTCAGAATATTACTACAGAGTCATAATTGACAGCTATGCTTTATGTTCAGCTAAGCCTTATTTCAAATTCTGGCCTTATTTTAAAATTTGCAAATTAAATACAGAGAGCACAACTGTAGAACTGTCACCCTTCCTCAGCTGAGGTCAACTGTCAGCTACCAGACATTGTTTCTTTATTTTGGAAAGGCTTTGTTTGGGCAAAGACTTGGTCTTTTAACCAGATCCTGCTTTTCATGTTTTTCATGGCAAACGATCACATTTCCCAACCATTTGCAAACAGTGACTGTCTGGCAGGATTTCCTGGATACACAGTAGTTTGAGACTGTAAAAGGCCAACTTCTGAACTCCAGCGATTAGCACAGTTATTTGTACTGCCTTTTCGTCCATGGGAACTAACCAGCACGTCATATGGAAGGTAGAAAGAGGCCCTGAGAAATATAAACAATTGAACAGGACACTTGATGACCTTTGTGTGCTAAAACTTTCTGAAGAGCTGGAAACAATATTTTGGGAGTCAAATTTTTATAAGAAACTCCTGAAAAAATTATTTGTAACCTGATCCCTTTTTTGTCTAGTAGGATGAGGTACAAAGGAACTTACAGCACATCACCCATGAGCTAAAGTTGTGTGAGCAAAAGGCAGCAGGTAGCAAGAGCCAACTATGGAAAGAACCAATTCTTTACTAAACCTTTTTTCTATTCTAAGATGACCTTCAAAATTAAGAGCAATCATGTAATAAGGATGTGTAATCCCAGAGATGCTATGAGAAATTTGACCCATTTTAATTTTTTTTCCTTTGAGCCAGTTCACTGGTAGTGGTGAGATTTTTCTCATGTGCAAATGTCAAGAAAGAGATTGAACCCTTACCGTGAATAGTGTTTTGTACTTCCTGTATTCTCATTAGTGATAAAAATGGTCCAAAAAGAGGAAGGAAGATGAAGTGATGATCCATTTCAGTCAATGGGTGTCTCAGTGTTCACTTAAATGAAGCAGATTTTCTCCCATTGAATTTATTTCATAGAGGAAATACCAAGGATATCTTCCTGATACCTGTCCATATTGTCCAGAGTCTAACTTTTTCCATGGTATACATGAGATCTAAAAGTTTTGGGTCAGTAGGGCTGGGAGCTATGACAATCTGGTCTGTTTGTTATTTTTTAATTATATATAGATCCTCTACCCCTCTGTGATTTGTCAGCAGGAATGTCCACCACGTGCAGGGTTCCCACCCAGACCCTGCCAAAACACTTGGCCACTACAGCTCTCCCATGTTGCCACGTCCACATCCTAATATATGTATTAGACATTATAAAATGAATTTAGAAATGTTTGTGCAACTTGAGACACATAGGTTTGAAAGAATGCTTCTTATTCTACACCATAGAACACCAAAAGGACACAGGGGCTTAAAAACAGAATTTGGTGGTTCTGTAAGCAGCACCAAGCACAGGTTCTTTCTTACCCTGCTGAGTGATCCCATGATCCTTATTCAAGCATCAGTCACAGGGAAATCAGTACAATATTTGCTTCCATAAGCAGTGGGCAACGTTGTAATGCAGCTGTGAGCCATCAGTCTGCTACTTTCATTAAAGAAACCTGCAAAATAAGTGTGATGCACTGTATCACTGGCAAGTCCCTAAAATTTCAGCACTTAGAGTCACACAGCTGATCCTGATGATTTTTTCAATAACAAAAAAATTATTTTGTAAAATGCTGAGATATTTGATGGGCTTGAAATTTAAAATAATTCCAGCAGCGTCATAGCTATTATTGTGGTAGATAAATACACATCCAAAATAATTTTATTCACTTGATAGCTGTATCAGAGATATAATGAATGAACCTTGTTGCCTGGACATGATTTTAAATTTCTTACATTGTACTAAATTGTAAGAGAAAATTACTTTTCGCCAAAGTAATTTTGGCAAACTACTTAAAGTCTCACTGACAAGATGTAAATAGATGTACAAATCTTGGTCTGAAGATTTAGGGCTTTGGAGCTTTGAGGAAAACAAAAAAATACATTTTAGAGTCTTCTTAGGGTCTGCCTGTCTGTTGTGCTAGTGTGCTGTTTGTATTAAAAATACAGAATCCTAGAATGTTAGGGATTAGAAGAGACATCTAGAGATCATCTAGTTCAACCTCATATAAGTGTAAAGATTCCTGCCTTTAAAATGCAGAGAGCAAAAGTGGGTTTTTTTTGTTTTGTTTTGTTTTTTAGAGCTTAACTAATATACTGACCTGAAAGCTGAGGTTGTGAGAATGGTCTCTGAATGAGAGTTGCAGTACCAAGAGCTGGTTTGCACAATATGTGTGTTTTGAGCCAGAGTGCTCTGTTTCCAGTGAAGGAGAATTCTGTTTGGGAAATAGATTCCTCAAGCCAATTCATGTTATCATTTGGAAACTCTGACCAAGCAGAATTGGAAAAAGAGAGCTTGTCATAGGAAAAAGTTAGAACAACTGCTGTGCATTTGTGGAAAGAAATTCTAGAGTCTGTGGTAAGACCACTTCTTTGTCTTTTTAAGAAATGCTGGTCCCCATATGATAAAAAAACCAGAAGGTGGATAGGATTGCAGATTTGCCTACTTTTGGGGTAGAAAATAATTTTATTTCTGCAACAAAAACCTTTTAATAGTGTGCTTAAATGTGTTGCAATGATCTGAAGCTCTTGACAGTTAGTTTTGAAATTACAAAGAGAAAATGGTTCAAGATGGTTAGTTGAATAGCACAAGCAGAGTTTTATTTGTATTACGATGAGTTCAACCCTATTCATTGTCTGACCAAAAGGGCACTGATACCAGAAAAAAAATATCTCTTTTAGTGTACATGCAAGATGTACAATGCTCTGGAAACATTAATAGTGATTTTTCAGACAGACTTGGAAAGAAAAGCATGAAATAGGAATATAGACTGCAGAAGAGAATTCTGCAGCATCATACATTTCCCTGCCTCTGGCTAATGCCAGGGGGATATAATTTTAGAAGAGAATTTTTCTATTCTTCATAGGGATTTCATGTCCTCTTTTGTTCTAGGTTGTTTGTCTGTCCTACTATTTGTTCTGATTTTTATTATTGCCCTATAAGGGGATTCTGTGTAGTTGAAGGAGAGATTTTTGTTTATTACTTTATTTTTAGTGTAATGCAGAATATATTAAAATAATACCAGCTTGTCTAGAAATGGCAGCTTGGTAGAAAAAAGAATATGGGCTGCTTCTCTCTTCCTTGTTACAAGAGAGCAGAATTTTATATTTCATATTTAAACCCTGATTGCTCATAAATATTATCACTTTTGACATGGCTTTTCTATTGATAGAGGCATTCACAACAAAAGCTGATTACAGCCCTCTAGCTCAAGTGGAGGACAGTTAATTATTTTTCATTTTGTAACTTATTTAATGAGTCTGAAAATGCCATGTATCTCTCACAAGGGAATATTTTACTTCCAGGTGATTGCAACTTTCCTCAAAATAAAATAGACATGGTTTTAATAGAATTGTTAATACATCTCTTTACATATGAGTGCCACAGACATCAAGTAAACAAATGTGTTAATGCCATTTTATATTGTATACATTAAAAAATCCCAAAACAATGTTCTGTATAATGGTTTCATTCAGTACCCTTTTTTTCTTCCTCTCAAGAATTGGGATTTCATCCAAATTCTAAAGGTTAAGTTGTCAATAGAACTCAAAGGGTATTTTGTTTCCATTTGAATAACTAGTTTAATATTTTTTAAGTCCCCAGCATACACTAACAATGGCATCAGTCATTTATAGGGAAGCTTAGCAGGACATTCTTGAAGTTCTCTTCACAGTGGCAAATAATACTGAAACTAATTCAGGAAAAGAGCAACTTCTTTCACTGAAGAAGTTATTTTAATTAGTACTTAGCATAGGATAATAAATATTCAGATACTTATGTAATGTTCCAACTTCAAGATTAGAAATTACAATGAACATGCAGTAGGAGAACAAAGTCTTTGGTTCAGTCAGTTTAATAATTACATTGGGTCTCCTTGTTAAAGCTTCATGAAATTTTCATGAAACATTATCAGCATCTGAAAAATCAAGTGCCATGAATTTTATGACCAGGTTGAAAAACTGTGTAGTCCCTTGAACTTTAAATGACTAATACAAATGATATCAATAGCATGAAGCTTTAAGCTCTTCAGCCAAGCAGGTAGTTTCGCTTCATACGCATATACTGTGTGTGTGTGAGCTCTTGCAAAGAGCTTTCCTGATTAACAGTGAATAATACAGTGATTAACAGTGAAGAATATCAGCAGATAATTAAAATACTGAAGTTAGAAAATAATACTTTGCAGCTGTTCTGGCTGCCTACCACCAGTTGTTTCAATGGTATCTGCAGGGCATGCTTGGCTGCAGCCGTGTCGGTGGCCCAGAGGCGCTGGTCCAGTCCTTGCAGAGTGCCCTGCCAATGGGCAAGCGTCTTCCAAACAGGAGAGGGAAGTTGTACAGGCTCTTCATACTTACCACCTAGTAAAGGTGGTCGTTGATGTCTGATTTTTGTAGAAAATGAAAATAGAGGTGTAGATTTCCATTAATCTTTCATGTTCTTCCCTCCTCTGTTAGAAGTCAGTAGACCAGAACTCAACACAAAATGGGCTGAAACTAAGGCAGCCATCTCACAGGTTGAGCTGTTCTGACTGCCAGGGACTGCTGAAGGGAGTGGCCTGATCCTGCCCTCATATTTCCAAACTTTTTTCTCTGTTTTGTTTTGGCTAGTTGGGCTGAAGGATCAGTCAGATCAATTTGTTAATCCATATGAAATAATCAGCATGGTTTATTTCCATCAGTTCAACAAGTTGACCAAGATGTTCACTGATTTTCCCTTGCCACCCCATGGCTGTTGGGACTGACATTGAGGAGGTGGGGAGGGTGCTGTGCCCAGCAGGACACCCCTCTCAGCAGTGCCATGGCCATGGAGCCACAGGGATGTTGTGGTAGCCACTGATGGGTGACCTGATCGTGGGTTTTGAATGCAGTCTGCCAGGAGTGAATAGTGACCTTAGACTGCCTCATGTATCACTTGTGATTTGGAATCACAGAAAAATTGAATAAATTAAACCTGCTTTTGTTTCATTTGCAACAGCCCAAGTGTCCCACAAGCTGCCCCAGATGCTTGGAAACCTCAAGAAGCATCAACACGTTAGGTTACCTCTGCTAAAGAGCAGGAAGCACACTTCAACTGTCTGATTTTCCTTCTTCAAACTATTGTCCCATGAATTCAGAATCTTATACATCTGTCAAGTTTACCAGCACTGTACCATACCCCACAGCATGGCCCTGGACATAGGCCAGTTGCAGACAAACACTCTGTGTCCATACTTGGCCAACCATAAGTACATGAATAGTCTAACTCACCCTGTCTAGGTTCTTGTGTAGTACCATTACTATGTTAGTTTTTTTTTAAAGAACTCATTATTTCTCAGATATCTTCTTAGAGGAGAACGTGTCCATCTAAAAATAAATGTACATTCTACTTATGTGTATGAGAAAGCAGGTAATAGTTCTTCTTTGAGTACCTGGAAGAAAAACAGACCTGTCGACTTTATATGATGTTGGAAAATGTAAGGCTAATGGAGAGATACTTGTTCTGCAGATCATATTAATTTTTAATGTGATTGTTATGGTGATAAAGATACAAGAGGTGTATGTGATAAATGTTGTCTGTGGGGAATGCCATTTTTACCCATTCTTTGCTAAAAATACTTTAGCCAGTTACTGTGTTTTTATGAGATAGCATAAAGAAAGGCTCTACTCCTCCATCTTCTGTTCATCTGTTTTAGTGCTCACGTGTGAAAATTAATTTCTATCTCCACTGAACTGCATGAAATATGTTTTGAGAGAAAAGAACTCAACTTGCACTAACCCTGCCCTTCCCCATTGTGCTGGTGGAGATGGCTGAAGTCACTGGTGCTGTGTTTGGAACATGAGAGCAATGGCTGTTGTGCAATGTTAGGGCCCAAATGTTTCAAAGTCCTTGAAACAACTTGCTACTTCTAAATACTGTGTTCCTTCTGATCTGTAGAATGAGGACAGCATTGCAAAACTGAGTGGAGATCCCCAAGGTCACACTGTGATGATTTACTCATCGTCTTTAAAGATAGTTCATTATACTTGCCACTAGAACAGAATTTGAGAATTTTGCAATAAATTTGGGATGAAGCTGCATGCAGGATGAAGAGAATAGTTAATAGCATGTCAGTAACTGAGTCTTTGAATGGTCAACTGCACTTAGTGAGTAAAGCAGGCAATCCCTGAAAAATAGTGTGTGTTTATTTAATTAACAATGGTATCAGTGCACAACCATGAGAGAACTAAAATAAGCTAACACTGAGTATGTTGTTTTGGTTCATTGTGTTAAACTTTTCACATTCCTTTTCTTTGTGTGTGTAATGTAAACACAAGCTAAAAGAAAAGACTAAGACAACTGTAAACCTTGTGAAATTGATGCTTTGTCTGTGCAGTTTGGCATGTAAACTGTCTATACCAATAACGATTTTTCTCCAAATATGTTCTGTGTGGGCTCATGCCAGAGTGAAGCTCATGGTCTTTAACAACATGTGACTCAGGTCATAATTTAGCTCAGTTCCATTTCCTCTTACGTTTGTGTTTAACAGAGCTGTAAACAAGTGTCAAACCATAAAAATTGGGCTGTCCTTCTGAAGTGACTGAGTGTTGTATATTTTTAAGAGGTATTACTGTCTCTTATGTGTTTGGAAGGTAGTTCCCATGTTGTGGGGACTTTTGCAGTCTGCTTAATGAGTTAAAGTTCTCAAATGGACAGGTAGGTGTATGATGTTGGGACAGGGCACTGTAGTTTCTCTAAAGCCTTTTCATATTGTGATGAGAGGCACAGCTTGGTTCTTGACATTTTCCAGTCTGTGGTGAGAGAAGGGGAGAAGCAGTGTGGCAAAGGAAGATAAATCCATCCGTATGCTACAGACAGAACAATGTGTTCTTGTGCAGTCACTGGACTGTGTCCTGCCCTTCTTTTGTGCATATAATAGATATGGAGAAGACAGAATATCTGCAAAGAAAAATGAAATATTTGTATATATAAAAATTACAATATATCCCACGCTAAAGGTTCATTTCTTGAAACCACCTGAAGCTGAGAGTTAATTGACACACTCTTGTTTTGTTAATAAGAAGAGCGCTTAATGGAGGATTCTTACAAAGGAGCATCCACAAATTCTCTTTCAGTATCCAGGAGATCACATAACATATGTACAGTTTTCTTACTAGAGACAATCTGGAATGTTTCTCACTTTAAATTGATCCAATATGTTAATAATTATTTTGATTAGGTCTGTTTTTAATCTGGATTGCTTTACTGATTTGAATTGCTGTCCATAGCCTAAACCAGCTGCACTGCCTGAATGAGGAGGTATCAGGAGATGGGAATGAGTAAGGTGCAGAACTGGCTGTGAAGTTGTGTTTGGCTTCATGAATTGTACTCCAAAACAGGTGGTAACTTTAAACTCCAAACCTGTGTTTTGAAGGACTGAACACTTAGCACCTTTATGGGTTAGGCCCCTGCACAAATGAAAGTGTTCACGAATGTGAATTTTTCACATTCTGCTGGTTATTTCTGCTGGTTGTCTTCAGGCTGTGCAAGGCCTGTGGGAGCTGGTGGTGTGCGTGAAGGTCCTGTGGGTCCTGGCCTCTCAAGAACCCCAGGCCATCTGACCTCTGTTACTAATGGTTGATCTCATCGGAACCAGAGAGGGACAGAATTACTGGCTCCTTCTCAGGGCAGAAAACTCACCTTGCCTCTGCCCAAGAGGTTTCTGGGGGCTGCCTGGGCAGGACGGGGGAGCCTCTCTGGGGCTACAAGGAGTGGCCAGTTTGTGGCTTTAAGTTGTTTTACCTTATAAAGTTTCTAAGGCACTGAGGGCTGATAAATGATTTCTCTTCGGCTGCTGGATCCTTCCTGAAAATGGTTACCACAGTACTGCCTGGCTTGGCTTTGGTTGCAGTTTTCCCAGAAATGCCTCTGCAGCACCCTGAGCAAGTTCACACAGCAGACGGGGATGTTGTGTCCCCAAGGTAATTTCCTTAAATTTAAAAAAGCTTTGCATAATTTGCATAAAAGTGTATCTGCCACATCATGCAGCATCAGAGCACTGTGAGTAGACTCTTACTTGAGGCAAGCTTCCTTTTTGTCCTTTTTGTGTTTACAAGGAACAGAGGGACAGAGAGAAAAAGTTGTGCAATGATTCGGCTCTGCCTGCAGAGCTGCAAACAGATTTCTCAATGTTTGGAGATGGTGGTGCTGCCGGAAGCAGGACACTGGACCTTCTCCAGCACTGCATGAGCTGTGGCCCTGTTCAGAGCAGTTAATGAGTCAGAACATGAGGGATGTTGGTGCTGGTGAGTCACCAGCTTCTAGCCTGCCCTGGAGCAGCTCCACTTTGATGTGGCTCAGTCACAAAATCCACTCTCTCAGCCCCTCTGACAAAGCCCTGATAAAGGACCCTGTACAAGTACTACAGTGTTAGCCAAACTCCAAGGTTGTGTTATTTCAGGTGATAGCAAGTTCATGGAATAATGTATCTCAAATATGTTCTTTCTCCTCAGTTTTTCTTAAACCTTTTTAGATGAGTAGATCTGAACTTCCTAATATTAGGGAAAAAAATGTCTGAAAATAGAACCCACTGAGGTATGTTTGTTGTTAGTACAAGCAGAAAGAGAATTAGCATGCTTCATGCTGGTGCTTGCTAATTTAAACTAACTGAGCTGTCTTGGCAAGGCTGGAAGTCAGGGAAGTCAGGGATTAGAGCCTAGCAGTTAAAAAATGCAGTACACAGCAGCAGCTCAAATTCTGAAGAACACTGACATTTCAAAGTGGGAAGCAGACACCCAAACAGGAAGCGTTTAACAGGTACAACAGGTGGAACAGAATCAAAAAGTCCTAGTAAAGTACTGAGTTGTTTAGAATGGAGCTTTAAATAATCTTCTGATGAGGGACACCATTAGGATACAATTTGCCATGTGCTGAGCTTGGGCAGCATAGGACTTTCTGGGTATGAATGCTGTGAAATGGGCAGCTTGGAGGTGGCATTTATAATGGCATGTTCTGTGTCTCATTTGACAGATAACTTATGTGTCTTATTTGTGTTACAAATATTTAACTTTCAGTGGGAACAGTATTAGCCCCCAGCTAAGTATTCCTCAGATTCTTATTTTCAAAATTTCTGGTTTGCCCATGAAGACTCCCCCTCAGCCTCATCTGTGATGCAGAAATAGAAGTTAAAATGAATGCCTCTTCATTCCTATCCTGCTTACTGATGAATAAAGGCCTTGTTGAGAAATGGCCTGCACTGATACTAGGATTTATAATAAGAAATGCAACGACTTTCTTCAGTTCAGTGGACAGTCCAGAGCTTCTGAAAAACTTGAAAGCAAGAATTTGAATATATATTTTGGTGCTATTTTGTCATGTCTGTGAACATTCCTCAAAAATCTTAAGAAAGCACATCTTAGAATTTGTTGCCTTTCTACATTACAGTTCTCACTAATTCATTGTCAAGTGATGCAGATTAGGCAAGATACCTTTAAAATTTGGGGCTCCTCCTCTTTGTATTCATACATACCAATGACAACACCTTCAGAATTTATGGCAAAGAACTACTTCACTCATTTTCTCCCAAGCTTTTAGGCTGTTTGGATGATGTGTGTAGATGATGAACAAAAATTGCCATGCAATGAAAGAAATAATAGTGCATACACAGTAATAGTAGACTATGATGATAATAATAAAAGAGCAAATAATCAAGATTTAGAGCACTCATGAAATTAGTCTTTCTCAGAATTGTTCTGACATTGAGTTTCAGCTTTATCTTTGAGTAATCAGTGTAGTAATACTTGTTACTGGAAGTGTATTTAAATGTGATCAGCACTTTTTATCTACATACATTTTTAACCAAAAATCACATTACTATCCCATCTCCTATTTACCTCTTCCCCTGTCTTTTAAGGGAAAAAAGGAAAGGAAGAATTAAAAAGGAAACTGGAAAATATTTACATAACTTTGGAGCTATTTTATGAAAAAAAAAATTGGAACTGGAAGTGTTGTTATTTGCAGGAGATAATGTAATAATTAAAAAGCATAAACTAGCAATTGTAGAAAAATACTTTCTCCTTAAGAGAACTGGAAACTTTACAACCTACAGAAACAGAATATAACTCTTAGGTCTGGATGAAAGATGTTTTTGTGGTATTTATTAAGTATTAATTTAAGCAGATCCAGTGTAGAAGGCTACCTTTCTGTATAGAAGCTGTTACACTAGAATTATGTATGTAAAGTTATTTAGGACTGTATAATTCTGTTGATAAACAGTGAAATAGCACACACATCAACTCCTTTGAGGACATTTATACCAGAGGTTTAATTCAGTGATACTCAATTGTCTCAAGAGATCCTGAAAATTAAATACTTGATCTTTGCCTGGTATCAGTGGAAAGCTCAGATATAGAGAGATGGAAATTTTTTCAGTCATCCAAGTGGGTCACCCATGTAGTACAGTTTATCAGAGAAGGCAAGCTCTGTAGGCTTTGTAACTTGCCTTTGTCTGAACTTTGTTTTCTGCCACACTGTTGTAAGCTATGAGATGTATGCCAAGAAAAAAATCCTTCTGGGATTAGTAGTTCTGGAAATAATAAACCAAGGAACAGATGGATTGATACAATCCCAGATAAGATTTGGGGTCCCCTCTGTAGTGCTTTGTTTTCTTCTGCACAGGTACACATTTCAGAGCTGAATAAATGGTCTAGATTACAGTCACATTTCACACATATGAGCAAAATGATTTTTTCCCCAGGGCTGACATGGACAGTGGTAAAAGGGTGTGGTTTCACAGCCAGAAATGCTGCTCTTCTACCACCCTGGCTCTGAATTGCCTCTCCCTTCCTTGTGCAACCATAGGGATGGTTGGATGAGAGTCCTGCTGAAACAGCATTGGCAACACAGAAAAAAATAAGTTAGTTTTGGCCATAAGGGCTTGCTTAGCCTGTTGCCACGACTGTGGGATCACTGTCCAAGGAGAAGGACTGAAACACAGTGCTGGGGACCTGGGGCTGCCCCTCGTGGACCTGGGCTGTCCGTGTCCCATCGGGAAGCCCCAGATTCAGCCTGAGTTCCTCTAACATTGAACTGTTTCATACTATTTAAAACAAACAAACAAACAAACAAACAAAAAACCCAAAACAGTTCAGTGGACAGTCCAGAGCTAAATGTTATGCTTATGTCTGCTCATTGAGACTGAATCTGCTCTGGTTGCTCCACACAGTGTGCATTAGAGAGCTTTTGTAGTGGGGTTATGGGTGGGAGCCACATGCCAGTGGTGACTGTAGACTGGTAACTGCCTTGGAACTGGTATTAATGGTTAGGGCCCTGAATTTCAGAGCAGAATTCTGCATTTTTGTGTTTGAAATCCACTTATAATGTTTAATGTTTTACCCATTGGCCTTTAAGAAAAAAGAGGCTGTTTTGAATTTAATTTCATCAGTTCTGATACCCAGGAGGGTGTCAGGAAATAAAAAGGGCTAATTTCTGTCACTGCTATGTATTTTCTTATATTCTTCTGTATAAGATACTGAACCAAAATCTGTTATTCCAGTATAAATCCAGTACATTTCAAGTGGAGTGATACTGTTTCTGCAAAGCTTTAACATAACCTTTTTAATACCTATGTAGAAATAAAGGGAGGGTATTTACATAAACAATGGAAATTGAGTCAGGAGGAGTCTTCTCCTGCCTGAAACCAAGCTTTTTATTTTAGAATCTTTCTGCTGATTTTAGGGAATTGTTGGGTTTTCAGTTTTACTATCTGAAGTTGTTAAACAAGCATTGTCTAATGCTTAACAGCCTTCAATAACTCGTTAAACCCAAATCAGTTTTGTGGTTGTAGTAATAAATTTTAGTAACAACCACCTATTACTTGATCTTGAATCATAATATCAATGCCATATTTGAAGGTTCTGTTTCAGACACTCTGTCTGCATGTTTTCTAATGAAGAAGATATGTTTGTACACTGCCAGGGTGGCACCAAGGAGGGTAAGCAAGGTCACTTGTGGATCCTGGCTATGAGAAGTTATCATGTTTACACAGAAAATTCCTGTGGTTTTGTTTTGTTTAAAATTCCGCTGGATTCTCTAAGATCTATGATCCTTAAGGTTTTTGAGCATTTTTTAAGATCTTCTGTAAGTTAAGAAGCATTTCTAAGTGGTTGTCATGGCTCTGATTTTCATATGTGTAATTAAACTACAGATTGTTTTCCCCATAAAAAGGATAAAAGAGATTTTGAACTGAAGCAGTATTAGTTTTCAGCTACAGCTTCATGACTGGTTGCTTTACATAGCCATACCAGAACATTTTTGTATTTTTTTATGAAGACTTTTATATAAGAAGAAGTTTTATGAATTGAGTATTTTTAATTTGCAACTTTTATTTCAAATAAAAAATGGGAAAATCTGCAAGGCAATAAAGATATGTCCTAGAACGATATTAACTTAGAAAATACTTCCCTGTTTGTTGATTCTAGCTTATGTGTTTCTTCATGTTTTGTGCTGACTTCATGCTGGCTGCCTTGGATTAATGCTGACTGCCTCACTATGTCAATAAGAAAAGACAAAAAGCAACCAGCAGAGCTCTTCTTTGTCATCCTTTGTAGGATGGACATTTTAAGTGGGCATATTAAAAAAAAAAAAAAGGATGGAGACTTGTTTCATGGTGCAGTATGGAAAAAGCTCCTTTATAGAACTACAGCTAATTTCATTATGAATTGGTGATTGGAAACCCAGAGTTTCAACAGGGAGTGTTAAAGCAAATGTGTTTCTAAAAGAGTAACTATTCCTTGACTCTGGCTTTTAACGTCTGATGTGGCTAGTAGTACGTAGTACTGTTCTTAAAAATTTTTTTCGGAGTCATTTATTTGATCAAGATTTTACTGACCTCATGGAAGTGTTTACTGTCAGCACCATATAAACAGTATTGCTGAATAATATTTTAATGGCTTCTGTTATAGAAAGATACAGAAAATCTTACATGTTTGTTTTTTTTTTACAGTTCAATAGAGTAATCCCAATGACCCTGTATTAAAAGTAAAACCATTGATCCTGTATTTGCCAGACAAAAAAAGTCATTGTTACTCTAACAGACTGCCAGCTGTGACCAGGCATTCCTGCTACCATTCTCTTTCCTAAATATCTGCAATGCTGAGAATCCGTGCAAAATTAAAAGGGATCCATTGGCATCTCTAGCTAAACTTCTGGTCAATTCAGTGTTGCAGGATCAAGGCCTAAATGACAAACTCTATGTTTTGATCATTACTGATGTTCTTGGAGAAGTGTAGACAGATGAGTTTTCATGGTGTGAAGCAAGCAGTGGCATTTGGCAAGACAAACACTTGTCTTTTCAAAACTCAGTAAAATGACCATATATTGCTGAATGAAAAATGGCCATATATTTGAGTATATACAAAAAGACTGTTCAGACAAGAGTAAACAACTTTTGGACTGTTAAATAATCTGGAATATGAATATGTATTACAGATTTTCAGTATCATAATAGAATTCACCAGTTTTTCAAGTAAAAGTAATTATTCCATATTATGCATAAAACATTAGAATGTCAGAGGCAGAAGACCAGAGGAAAAAATAAATGACAAGATGATAGATAATTTCAAGTGTCTTAGGTTGAGAGGAAAAGGATAGAAAAATGTGGGATAAGAAAAGCAAATAGGACTCTCATGACATTATCATGACTGAGAGTTGAACTTGATGATCTTGAAGGTGCTTTCCAGCCATGATGATTCTATGCTTATGCATAACTATGTGGATGTACACTTGGGTCTTTTGTGTTAAGCTTGTGTTTTATCTTTTCTTCCTCAGTCACATAGAAAAAATTACAACATGGCAAGATCCTCGAAAAACGATGAACCAGCCACTGAATCCCATGAGCCACCACCCTGCAGCTGCTTCCACACCAGTACCACAAAGGCCTCAGCCAAATCTTGGTGAGTTCTGGATGTCCTCTCTGTGGTGGAAATACAAAAGAAAGAGGAAGGCCACCTTTAACTCATTGTTTGCCAAAGTAGTCTTTGCTTCAGGAAAGGTAGCTCTGATGCTGCTATCAGATCAGATACATAAAGTTCTCCACTTTCTTTTCTATTTTTCCCCTCTGTAGAGTTGGCAGTAAGTGAATTTGTGCTGTTTGAGTTGAAGTTTTAACACCTTACGCGTTTTATTTCGAGCTGCTTTTACAATTTTATGTATAGTGTTGAGCATGGAAAAATAAGCTCTTCATCTGCTTTTTCATTCAGAAGTGGTATAAAGCCTGCACAAGCCTGCAGGCTTTTCAAAGCTTACTGAGCAAATTGCTGTTAGATAACCTCTCTGCAGTCTTTCCTGTGTTTCTTTGGTTCAGAGGTTGTAGATGGTTTACTTGTTTGTTTATGGTGGTGGGTTTTTTGCACAGTAAGGTTCTGGACTGGAAGATACTCGCAAAATACTAAGAAGTCTATTTTGCAGTATAAGTGATGTCAAGACTTCTGCAAATGGTGTGGTTTTATTGATGCTCCTGTTTAGCACTTTAGCCTTAAATTTAGGCATGAACTTCTGTTCCTCAGATTTTGCCAGCTCTGAGCCTCAGTGAAAATAAAGCCATGAAAACTCTGAAATTTTTAAAGAAAATAGGTAAATGGAAGAAAACGTTTTCATGTATAATTGAGAATTACAAATAATCCCTAATATTTCACTTCTGCACCTTAAATTTTCTGCCACTCAAGAGAATGAGGATCAGGTAGATTCAAGATTACAAATTCAAGATTACAGATTCAAGATTACAAAGCTATGTCAAATGGCTGGTCTCAAAAACACAGACCAGATCCTTGTTCAGGTTAATTTTTGGTAAGTAGGTCTCATGATTTCATGGTTATTCCTTTGTAATGTGATTCATCAGGGCCATCTCATGTAAAAAGAAAATGGTAAACATTTGGCTGCCGATGGTCACCAGTAGCAGTACTGCAGTGTACAGATAGCTAACTTCAATTCTTTCTTCTACCTTTCTCTCAACAGCTGTCCTGCTTGAATATATTCAGTAAAAGGTGTTAGTTATGTGATCTAGTGGACATAAGCAAATTGTATCATGAGAGTGGATGTCTGAAGAAGAAACCTGAGTAAAATCTGGAAGGTTAGGGTATGCTGCAGTGTCTCATACTGCATGGTAAAACGAACAATTGCTCTGCACGTTACATCAAATCACAGCTGCATTTAGGTCAGTCTGTATAGAACAATTCTGAAATGTCCGAGAGCCAGGAATAGGACAGTGTGGTTTTTTTGTTCATACCAACACCTCAACTTGTGTTGACATCTCCTTAATTAAACATTCTCCTTAATTAAAAAAAAAAGCGGTATCATAAATCAGGACAGAATACAGCAAACTTTTTCCTCCAGTTTGTCAGTGGAAGTGAATCAAGGAATTTGGATTTTTGAACAAAGCCAAATGTTGTACTGAAATGCTTGAGCACTAAATTTTAGAGGGTCTTTCTCGAGATACAAAGGATTAGAAATAAAGGCATACACCCAATTAAGAGTCTGTTCATGAAGGGACTTCAGGTGCCCAGCAAGGGTGTTTCCACAGACTTCAAAATCTGCCACATCAAATTCAGGCTATGTTTCATTCAGTACCCTTCACATTAATAGATGAGGTTCTACTCTTTGATATATTTTTAGACAGTGCTTGGCATAGTGGTTCAGATCCGGGACTGAATTTCCTAAACATTAGTCTTCTAGAAAGGGTATGCGAAAAATTCCACAGTGTCCATATTTATTTAATGGAGAAATTGTTTTTCTTATGTTTTGGTGAACTTTTTCTCATTCTGGTGTCTTTCAAAGGGTATGCCATGACACTTCGGGAGCAAGCAAATCTGTTTGCACAGCTCATTAGAACTTTTAGCACGGTATTATTAAATCAGTATCACAGTCTTTGATTTCCCAGTCCCCCTATTTGAACACACCATATATTTTAAAACATTTAATTTAGAATCAGTGTACATATCTGCACACTGAAATTACAAGATTGCAATATGCTGAACTGAATGCAGTCAGTAGCTTCTGAATACTTCTTGTGACAGTTTAATATACATGGGAGAGCAGTTTCTAGTACTAAAGTAGAATGCCTCTACTTTGATATCTTGGCCAGAAGGAAGGGCCTTTCTGCTTCTCTGTGATACTAACAGTGCTGCTGTTAAATCTGCTTTCATGAGTCAGATGTTGAAGTGAGCAATTTGTTGGTCTGGCAATCAGTCTCCTAGGCCAGAAGTGATTGTGTTAACATCTTACAGACATCAGAGGAAAAGTGGAAACTAGATACCAAGTTAAGCCACTCTTCTGGCCATAATTTTGTAACTTTTTAACAAGTGAGGTCTATGAATTTGTCTTTTGCCTTAGTGTTTTTTGGTATTGGAGGTTTTAAAAGAAGTTTTTCTTTTGAAGATGTGCCACTTAAAAGGATCTGACTATTCCAGGTCTGCATACTGGTCTGCACTTCCAATTGCTAACACATGTGTTTTCCTTGCTGTGCTTCTTATGAAGAGATGGGAAATATGGTCTGATCTGTACCGCTTGTTGCTTTGGTTTATAAGCTTTTTAAAGTAATATTGCTGAAAAAAACCCACTTATAAACATGGTCTCAAAAGCACAGAGTGAGTAAGTGACACTGAGTCATAGTATGACTATGCTTGAGACATAAAGAAACATATATTTGATTGATATTAATAGACATACCTTAAAAAACCTGTATTTTTCTACCTTTTTTCTTATTGTGGTTTTATGCTATTTATGAGCTATACATAGAGGTTTTCTTATAACTTAATGCAGTGTTAGTTTTCTCTTTAACATTCAAAGCATTGCTCTCAAATGTTATATAGCAAAAGCATCTGAAAGTATTTCTTTCTCTAATGCATCTTGTTAAAATCACAGAAAACTAATCCATGTTAGGCAGGTTTCTCTGCTCATTTACACATTGCTACTAAATTCAGTGACGCTTCGAGAACGAAAAGGGAAGTTTGTCCCAGAGACTGAAGCATATTGTTGCAGGCTAGCATATATTCATACTTTATCAGTCTGCTTTTTCTGAGTACTTCACCTTTGTTGTTAAGACAGCTCGGAGATGGATATACTATAGAAAGGACAACATTAACAGCAATCTTTTAACTATATATTTTGTTGTTGGAATGCAACAGGGAAAATGATCAGCTTCTGAATGAAGACAACCAGAAACACTGTATTTCTTGCACTTTCATAAGTACATAATACATAAGTATGTATTAGATTTTGCCCATTCTGAAACAGCCTTTTTCAGCTGGTTGATAACGTATGGACTATATATTACCAGTCAACTCCATTATTGTGTTGATTCCAGGACCATATGTGGAGTGTATTCATTCTGGGCATCTAGCCTAGGTCCTTGAATTAGGCTCCTTGAATTAGGAGACCAAGCTCCATGGACATCCTGAGAATGAAAGGAAGGAGAGAGCAGTTGCAGTGCTGATGGTCGAACCACTGCCTGATTTAAATGACTAAACTGTTCTCTGGAAGTGGCCACATTCAAGCTAGGAAAGCAATTCTGCCTTAATGGCAGTCACTGGTGTAAGAAGACTGTGAAGCATGGCTTTTGGCTATGTGTAGCAAGATTTAGGGGGGAAAATTAGATCCTTATAAAAGTTTCTTTTGCAACAACTTTTAATTAAATGCTGCTTGTTTTGCAGTCTTTCTACATTCTACATTATGCAACACTCAAAACTATTGTTATTTTCATGCTGCTTACTTCAAACTGTTCTAAAGAGATTTCTTTTGTGATTGTACTCTTCATCCAGTTGGTAAGCACAATCTGGTCTTCATTTAAATGTTTTTCAAGTTTAACAGTTTGCAACTTATTTTGGCATAAAATAACGTAAATCCTCTGATAGTTTTTATGTTTCCTATATAAATTAGCTTGAATTTATATGTGCAGATTCCTTGAAAAGCTGGTAGGAAAAGAGCAGACTCTGCCTGCAGAAAAACCTCAGAGAACCTTCTGGGCAAAGAGGCAACCACCATGAAGAGCCAGCTGTGGAAGTCCTGCCTGGCAGCAGATGCCATCTCAGTCTGCAGGGCACAGACTGAACTGCCTGTTAAGTAATGCCCAGAGTCTGGTGGTTTGAGAGTTTTGGGCACTCAGCCATTTTGTATAACACCTTCAAGTTTATTTAGGTGTGGATAGGGGCTTTCCATTTACCTTACTGATTACAAGGTGTGTTTGGTCCAGCTCAGCTTCTGGGAGACCATCCAGGCTGTCTGCCCCCCCCTTACTGCCCCCCCACCTCTGCCCCTCTCTTTGCAGTGGGCAGTCCAGCATCAAAAACAGCAGAAACACATCCCTGGTTTTACTAGTTGGCATTTTCCACTTCTGGTATACAAGAGAACTTGTGTGACTCACCAGACCTTGCATAGAGGTGGGACTGAGGGCTGAAAAGGCTTTTAAAAGCTGCAGTCATGTATAAGCTGGCTGTCAGGGAGTAGGTGACAAGGGGCGATGCAAAGAGATGAGCAGAGCTACGTTTGTGTAGATCCGTTATGCATTAGAGCTCAGCCATCTTCTCTTATCCTCTTACCTTCGAATCTGTTACTTTCCATGGAAGTTGGAACAAGATGATCTTGAGAGGTCCCTTCCAATCTGAGCTGTTCCATTATGCTGATCTGAGGGTTCAACCATATTAACTTATTGTGTCAAACTCCTGGTGAAGAACTATTTGGGTTTTTTTTTCCCTACTGAGGAAGACAAAGATCCTTACCCTTGGAGCTTACTCTGCCAAGATCCACCAGCAGGCATGATCCAAGCAATGCAAGCAGGGTAGTTTTAACTATTAAATACACTGGTTCTCTAAGGCAAAAGATATTATGCTTTACACAATAGAATCTAACATGGAGAGCCTCTTACACTGAGACCTATTTGTGTTCTAGAAATTAATCTGTGCATCAAAAAAGTTTAGCTTTCAGCTGTATCACTAAGGGTAATTTAATTGGGTCTGAATGCAACTGGGGATTATGACACTTTGCCTCCGCTTTCGTTTTTTTTCATCAGCCAGGAAATCCAGCCAATAAAACAATGCAATAATCCTGTCTAAGAGCAATAAACACGTGAAGCAAAGTTTCCATATCCTGCCATGATATAAGAGTTGTAGCTGCTATTGTCTGAGGATGATAAAATGCAGTTTTGGTTACTGTGTCAAAGTGAGTCTCTGGAGATAAGAACACAGAAACTCCCAAAGTGTTTAAAAACAGGTGGTGTGTGTTTTAGTGATAACTAATATAGGTGAAATGGTCTAGCTTTTGCAAGGTTTGGTTTGCATTGGCTGGCAATTTGGTTACAAATATGCAACATTGTTAGGAACCTGTTTTTCCCTTAGGGTGTAGCCTGTACCCTCACAGCACCTGCACAGGCTTCCTGTTCCAGGTCAGTTCTAATTACTGGATATCCTGAAAGAGGCAGAAACAATTCAGTTGTGAATTGTCAATGTGAATAATTTTGGCACCTTCTTCTGGTTAATGAAATAATACTCACAGGAGAGCTGAAAGCATCGATGAGGATTGCAGGTTCCATGGGCACGATAGTTTTATGACACAGCTCTGGAAAAGAACAAGAATTTATATTTTTTTGTTGTTATTTGCAATTAAAACGTCAAAGAAGTAATATATCAGGTAGACTGCAAATGGAATTATGTAATTTTTTTTAAGGACAGGGGCTATATAAGTGCCAGAGACTAACAGGAATTAAATTCAGTATCAGCTAAATTAAGTCCAGGTATCTCAAAGGACACACCTTTAAACCAGCAACTGTCTAGTAAGTCTAAAGTGTTAAAGGTTGATGTGTTCAAAAGAGTTGTTGGTATTTTTTCAAGATCTAGTAATTTTTAATTTTAACAGAGAAGTTCCTGCTGGTGTAAGCCTTTTCCTTCAAGGTTAGTAGTCCAGACGTGTGCCACTGCAAGAGTACAAGGTCATTTTCATAGTTTCAAAGTGAATGAAATGTAAAAGCTGCATGAAACAGAAGTAAAAATGAATTAATAAATATTTTATATAATGGTCCTCAGTAAATGTTCATTATCATTGAATCTGTTTCTTCATCAGGCAGCCCACACCACTTCTTATTGCTTATTTACTGCTAAAAGTGCTTACAGAGTAAATCTTTAATCTTATAAATAACTTCCTGCTAGGTCATAGTTTTGATGATGCACCTGTAGGTTGTTCATTGGGGTTTATTTAAGCTCGGTTCATTGAATACAGGAAAGGTTAATTAAATGTGACTGTCATAGAACTAAACAGTTGCAACTGTTGAGAAATTTCTGTACAGCTATTTTCAGCCCAGAAATCTGAATAAAGGAGTCTCTGTGCACTGGGGTAGTACAACTTTTTGCTTTAATACTTTGCAGATTTTTGGAACAAAATGCACTAGAACTGAAAAGCAGTATTTTTTGCTGACCTTGTTGGAAGGCTAGTGCTGTTTCTGGGAAATCAGTGAAACAAGCAGTTCTTTGTTGGCAGAAGTGGAGAATGAAAAGGAGGGGAGCCCAGTCTTTTTTTCTTCACAATATCGTGACTAAGTCAAAGCTGTAGCATGGCTGGGTTCCTTTTTTTTTTTAATTTCTTTTTTTTTTCTTTAACCACTATAGACATTTGTTTTTCATCAGACAGTGTTGCGTGACACCTGAAACTGGCCAGTTCATATGAATTGAGCTCCAGGCTGCCTATAAACAGTAGAAAAAAAGATCCACAGTTGCATCCAGACACTTCTGACACTAAAATAATACAAGTTGGTACAATCAGTTCAATGCATATGTCAGAAACAATTAACACTTGCATGTTTTGGCTTCTGCAACTTGCAGAGTCTCTTGCCCACAAAATAACCCTTGGTTAGTATGTATCCAGCAAAGTCATCAACAGAAAGGTCTCTTACAATATCAGAAAACCTGATTCACTAGAATATCATGATTAATATAAAAAGCAAACAAAAGCAGTGAGAGATTTTTCTTCATTTTTCATCTAACTGGGAGAAGAAAGTTACATAGGTCTAACTTGAGATGTGAACTAAAGAGCTATAGTTCCATGGGCTGCAATGAAACTGTGGCCACATAGTCCAGGCTTGGAACTTAGCCCTACATTTTTAGTTGCTTTCATTTGAGCTGGAAAATTGTGTAATGACTGTTTATTGAAGAGACTTACTTAATTTTGTAAAATAAATCTGTTTTTCTCCAAGAAAATCCCAATAAATCATAAGAATGCCAAATCTGAAATTCCTTGGAGATCTAGGCTGGGCCTGATAGTGTTCCTCTCAAAGTTGGTGCCTGTACACTTACTTCCACAGAATGCAGTGCTGCCTCTGCACTGCAGCCTGTGGCTTCCAGGAGACTTAAGCTGGGGATCCAGTGACATCTTTGTGTCTCTGGGGAAGTCATGGA
Organism: Calypte anna; assembly: GCF_003957555.1. Lineage (NCBI taxonomy): Eukaryota > Metazoa > Chordata > Aves > Apodiformes > Trochilidae > Calypte > Calypte anna. Next base: position 25,507,724 of record NC_044255.1, read on the forward strand.
TGGCACACTGGCATCTCTGGACCATAATCTCCAGAACACCTGATTCTGGAAGCATGTTGCAAATGGTTTAGATGTGTCTGCATGCTTTCCACAAGGTCCAGAAGGATTTACTAGTGTGGATTTTGCACCACCTACAGGTAATAAAGCTGCTGCTAGACCCAAACTGGCCCTGGATTTAGCACACCTGTTCAATGCAGATAGTCCTGATCTGTGTAAGTAATAAAACCACTCTGCACCCTGAACAAACCATATAGTTAATACCTTGAAAATTCACTGTATTTCACTCCTGGCTTACCTGGAGTGTATCAGTGCTGGGTGCTATTCTTAGTGCCATCAACAGGAAGAATTTTTGTCTTTGATAACTCAGAAGCCCATACAGTGTTTCAGGATTGCTAAACTTCAGAAGTACTGGACTTGCTTGTGCATTTGCTGACTTCTTCACTGAAAATGGCGGATCCCAACAATTACTACATTTATACAGCCCTGTGAGATGCCCAAGGGTATCTCTGCCAGCAAAAAATTTAAAGTGGTTCTGTTCCTGTCAGTCTTTTGATGGCTGTGTACAATTTGGGAATTTTCACCACTGTCTTCCTGGGCCTACCAAGCTACCTTCTCCGTCATCTTGTCTCTTTCTTCATTCACAGCTCCTTTAACTGGAGCCAATAGACTTGTTCTGCCCTGCTGGCTGTTACTGCTTTTTTCAGTTTCCTGGATGTTTGGCCAAGTGGCTTGTCCAGTACAATATGGGTACACATCATCTGGTGGAGAAGGGAGTGTGTATATATATATATATACTATATACTATAGCAAAGGCAGCAAATAGCCATTACAGACAGCACCACTCACACCCTATGCCTGAAAGTATCCCAGACACACCATACAGGCTATTAATCTTTACTTAACTTTGCCTGGTTTCTGTCATATCCATGTGCTGCTTAGATTAAAGCCGTTTTCTTACAGAGAACTTCCTATATTGTGATAATCCTTCAGCCAGCCTGGATTCTTAGCATGTTTGTTTTATTCACTGAACCATTGACATGAAAAAAAATTAAGCACAAGTTTATGCACAAGAGGAGTTAAATTCCTGCCTAGGTGCTCATAGTCGTGGCCGTTTGACACCAGATTTACACTGATATCATTATATAATTGTTCTTATAATATTTCTTATTTATTTAGTGTGAATAAGACTAGATTCACTGCATCTTAAAATGTTGTTCCATATATTATTTTCCCATTATGAAAGTGGTTCGATTTCTGTACCCAGGTCTCATTCCTACCACTTCCCTCTCAGCATTACAGCTCCCTAACCTCTCTGGGGTTTTGCCACTGAAAAGTCACTGGTCACTGCTTGCTTCAGTCAATCTTTTCTGCAGCCAGCTTTACTTTTCCCACCTGGACTGCTGCATTGGTTGCACATAAGCATTTTCATGGCTACCTAGTTACTTTTGCTGGGAACTGGTCTAATCAGAAGGTACCTTCTTTTTATCCCCAGGCAATTTCAGTTTGCTGTGTGGCCACAAAAATGCTTTTGCCAGTAAAGGGGTAGCCTGTGGGCAGGAACAAGCAGCTGGGTGTCGAAGAGGTGATGAATGACAACATTGGTTTCATGTGGAAGCATGATGTCATTTGTGTGGATACAGCTGTTTGTGGACCACACATAAACTGGATCTGTAAAAAGGTTGCATAACTGCGGGGCAGCTTTTAACTTTGATTATTTCTTGATCTGGGTTTTCCTCTGAAGCTAAAATATCTTGCAGATGCACTCTCAAATGGTTCTGTATTCTTTGCATGCTGGACCTGTGTGGTACTGGATTACCCAGAACGAAAAAGTCTGGGTCTGGTATGAGCACAATTAAACATTTCTGTCAAATCAAGCAGGGAAAAGTTTGTGTTGGTCTAATGCCTGTGTACCTGTCTTGCTCCAGCTGTGGGAAGACAATATAGGGTCTGACTTGGCAGAAGGCTGGCTAGCATGAAGTCAGTCTTTCAAAAACAGATTTAACTTGAAACTGGCAGAGTGAGTTTTTTTGGTGGTTTGCATTGTATGGGTACCATACCTTTATTTGATCCAAACTCTCAAATCATCAACCTGTTTCTTTCAGAGTGCACTTGTATCAGTCCTTGCTCTACTGTGTCCTTTGGGGTCAGACATGGGCACAGCATAGACACCTTCAGGTCTGAGAAGCACAGAGCTGAGATGAGATTTGTTCACATGGTACAGATCGAATTTAACTAATTTTCCTTGCATTTCACCTGCTTTGCGAAAATAAGTGAAAGTACATTATTATGGAAAGATGTAGCTTCTGGGTCCTGGTGTCTTTTCATTGCACTGCTTCTGTAATTTCTGACAGTCCAGCTCATCTCTGAATGGCATTAGGTACATTTTTTTTTTCCTCAGTTACCATTCTCAAGCTGCTTTTTATTACTATAATACATGAGTGCAATGTGGGGTGAGGAGTACTTAAAATACTTCTGCAAGATGTAGGAGTAATATTAAGCCTCGTTTGGGTGCACAGACTGTAGCTTGTCCATGGTAATACAAGGAAGGCTGCAGCCTGCCAGGGAACAGGACCTCCTGCAAGGTTTGGTTCTCAACTGGGACTGGAAAATCTCTCATCTCTATGCCATTGAAAAAAGTGTGTATCTCCTTCACAGTGGTGAACATGCACAATTATGCTGGTAATTATTCTTAAAATAATTACTTTAGATCTGTCTATAAATAAAACATTAAGACAAAACATTTTTACTAGCATGCTGCATACTACTGGTATACATTTGTAGAGGAATTTTCCATTTAAAAACTTACGTATCATTTACTACATATTGTTAGGTAAATATTTGAACATACTAGGGTGAATATAAATACTTATTGTATTGTAGACATTCCTGTTTTATGTGAAATATTAAAAATCATTTACTAAGGAATTACTAATACCAGATCTTACCAGATGTAGTGCAGCCATGTCAGTCATTTGAAATACATTAATTTTACTAACCCCATACTGTAAGTGAGCAACGTGTCTCCTCGGCCCTCTGTTGCCTCCAAGTACAATTCCACTTGGGCAGCCTGATTCCTTTTCTTCCCGCAGTCATGAACCACCAGCACCCGCTCCTTCCTAGCGCGGCCGTGCCGCAGCAGAGCCGCCCCGCTCCGGCCCCGCAGCCGGGGCTGCTGAGCCTGCCCGGAGAGCTGACTGCACAGCAGCACCAGCAGAAGCTGAGGCTCCAGAGGATCCAGATGGAGAGGGAGCGGATTAGGATGCGTCAGGAGGAGTTACTGCGACAGGTAACCCCATGGATACTCTCTTACTTTGTTCAAGAGCCTTTAGTTCAATGCATCTACATCTTTACCAGGTACAATTTGCATCTCTGTTACTTTATGTCAAGCTTAACTATCATTTAAGGACAGGTAACAAAAAAGCCAATACTAACAGATCAATTCATTTTTTTCTCCAAACTGCCCCTGAACAGAACACAAAATGGCCATCTGCCAGGAGTTACAGGCCTGGTTTCTTTCTCATCAGCTCTAATAGTAGTGTAAGGACCAAACTCTCTTCTGTGTCTTTTTATAAACCTAGAGCAACTATCTCTGACTAGTTTTCAGTTTAACTTGGGCTGCATAGCAGACCGAGTTCATTCTTCACTGAGGATAAAGGCAGAGTTGTTTTTGACCCTCATCCCAATGCAGTAACTTGCACCCTTTGTACAGAACTTGCACTGTTGTACAAAGTAGATATGTAACTTCCTTTATACTGCCTTAAGGAAATAAAAAGTTTCAATGGTTGTATTCTGTTATAAGCAACTCCTCTGGTGGTGATGTGTTTTGCATGCCATATCAATCAGCTTCCTTAGACAAAATAAATAATGTATTTCTCTCAGGAATAGGGTGACTGAAGTACATGTATCTCTGCATCTGATTATTCCCATCATCTTTGGTGAATATATATACACATACATGCTCAAAGTTAAGCAAGTTCTCAGTGCTCTTGATGAGCAGGAGTGAAAGGCAAATGCTAATCCACTAGTTTCTGGATTTTTTCTTTACCTGCTCACGCCAGGGCTGAATTTGCCTGTCATGGTTCAGATCTGAGTTTCGAAATCGTGGAGTCAACAGTATCTTGTGCCCATGTTCAGTTTCCATGACTAGTAATTTTGGGGAGTTACATTATGATACATTACCTGTGCCTGCAGAACTCTGTTCCAGGTGGTGGTGTCTGATTTGAGCAGTGATCTCAGATCTTTTGTGTACCTTCTCCTTTACTATCAAGTGCTCAGAACAAAACAGAGATGGATGTGGGAAGAGTATGAGCTTATCTTGTATGAGTTTAGTCATAATTGTCATTGTGCTAATAACATGTTTAGCTATTTTTCCTCTCTTTGGCTCTCCTCATGCTTCAGGACAAGAGCAAATTAAGCTTCAGAACAGTTGTGCCATTAACGCAAGGGCTGGTATCCCTGCTCTTCTGACTGTGTTTTACTTTGAAACTAATACACTCTCAGCACTCTGTAGCTGTGTCCTACTTAATCAAGCCTCTAGTTTCCTATGCTGGTACTGCCCTGCACCTGTGGTGTTGGCTTGAGCTCCACATTATGTAAGCAGGACAGTACCACTTTGCATTACTAAAGCTTCAGAACTGGTGTAGATCTTGGGGAATGATGTATTTCCCACCCCAGGAAAGCAAGATGCAAAATCCATCCTTCCTAACAGAATTTTGTGAACTTCCTGTGGGTAACCTGAAGCACTCCTGTGCCCGGGGAGCTGCAAAGAATGTGACAAATCCCTCTGGAGTCCTCAGTGTTCAAGCACAGGTACTCCTGCCCTGAGCCTTCACTGCTGCTTTTGCTTTTCTAGTGTGACCTAAGGGGAAAACTCTGATGAAATGTGCACAGTACTGCTAGGAAGTGTGAGGGGGTGAAGAGAGATTGAGAGGGGAGGAATTCTTGTGGTGGGTCACAAACCATCCTGAGGCTGGAAGCAGCTGCTGGCTCTCCACAGCCATTCTTGGCTGCAGCTGCTGTGGTAGAGCAGCACACCCAGCCAGGAGGAATATGCAGTTATGGAAGCTTTCTCCTTAAGGAATTTGTTTCCTCCTTTGTCCTCCTCTTCATTTAGTTGGTAAAGCTTCTAGAACTGCAGACTATGTGCAAGAAGGGCAGCATTTCAGAAAACCAGCATGCCCTGAGTTTCCTTACTCAGTTTTGTCATTCTGGAAAGAGTTAATTTTCTTTCTTACTGATCTGTTTATGTCAGCTTTCCAAAGAAAAGGGAGAATCTTTTTGCTGTTTAAGAGCTTCTTGGAAATGGAAGTAGGTAGAGATGATATCAGTAAGAAATCTCTGAAATGGTCCTACAGGGAAGATGTCACAGCACTTCTCTGTCTGCACAAGTGCCACCTTGCACCTTGTTTGGAGGGGTGCAAACAGTCAGAAAAAGTCAACACCTCTCAGAGTTTCCTTTTGAACCTCCAATCCTATTCCATAAGTAAGTGTACAGAAAGATACAGGAGCTCAAAAGCGGCTGCAGAAGGAACAGTGTTTGGGGATGCAGAGGAAGATTTATTGCTGTTTATTGCTTGCAGAGTAGAACCTTACTGGCCTGCTATTGCCTGAACAGAAAAATGCCCTGCTGGACTATTTCCACTGCACAGCCTGTCCCATGGTCTGATTTACTGACGGCACAGGCAATATCTAATGTCACACTTTCCACCCCTAAGTGTGAGAACTGGCAGAAAAGAAATTGCAGCAACAAGTAGTGTAAACTCACTATAAAAACGCCCTGTCTGGAAATGATTGTTTGGCAAATAAGAAGGGAGTTCAGTTCAGTCCTACCAAGGGTTCTGGGAAATGTGACAATGAATTTCTAGACTTGCATGGCATACAGCTAAAAACATGTTTTGCAGCAGAGCTGTGTTCAGAGGCAGTGAGTAATTCAGCTCTCTGCAAGTACTTTGAAACTTTTAAAGATTTTTGCATATAACACTGAAGCTTTTGACATGCTTTTGTGATGTCAGAGTACTGTTGCTGATGTTTTTAAAAAAACTGGTATGCCCATTTTCCTGAGGTTTGTGCATTTTCACAGATTCTAGCTGATTAATTATAAATAGAAACATCACCATTTAAATTGTCACTTGAAAAATGCAAATGTCATGCATAAGCTATTAAGAATCTTCAGACTACTTGTTCTTAGTTATTAAATTATTACAACCTCTAATGTAATTATTATTATTCAGTGAATATATTAATAAATATATTGATAAGAGAAACATTGCATTAATGGGGCATCAATATATAATTCCCAACAAATAACTGTTACGTTATTGATTAAGAGACCATGCAGGTAAAACATCATATTCTAGACTCCAAAATATATCAGTCTTTTCTGTACTTGGGAGAATGAATGACTGATTCAGTGGATAAAAGTTTTCTTCTAGTATTTAAATGAAATATGTCCTTTGCTTATTTAATTTTTTAAGAAAAGGTTGAGTAGATTAGGTCAAAACCAGATACAGCTTTATTATTTTAAAGGTCTTAGGGTATTTTGGAATATTCTGTGGAGCCAAACAACTTTTGTGTAGACTTCTGTACCAGTAGATGTCACGGTTGTTTCACAGAGATGATGCTAGCAGAATTTCTGTTTTGGGAAGAGTCCTGAAACAAGTTTCCTTTGGCTCTCATTGCTCATTTGCCATCCTAAAGACAGAGTACATGAGACAGGCTAGTAGGCAGAGAGTTCATTCTAAAGATTATTGGGTCAAAGTCTTGGTTTCAGGGGTTTTCTTCTAACATGTTAAGTACTTCATCGTTGCAAGTGAGAATTCTGCTTTGGTATTATAGCAAATTGTGTCATCCCACAGCAACTCATTTTCAGTGCCTAATTTTGTTTTTTTTTTTGCAATAGTTTAAACTGAGAGCAATTTCATTTAAACTAAGCTGTTAGAAAGGGATACATGGGAGATTAAATTTGGAATCCAGAGGTTTAAGCTGTTTTTATTACTGCTGATCCAGCACTTGGAGAACTTGGGTCACTGAAGAGTAGACTGGAACTGAAATTTGAGTGTTACACAGCCCTAGCACACTTGTGAAAACCTTCAGCTGGAGTTAGCTGGCCCATGAAGTGGGGACAGGGTGTTAGTAACCTTCATACTGACCCGTGGGGCTGGCTCCAGCTGCAGTAGGGCTGAGGGGTCCATTCTGCAGTGCTTCAGCCCAGCACAGGTGGGTAGAACAGATATACTGTCTACATTATGATTTTCTTCCCACCAGTATAAAGTCATGCTTAGAGTGACCACCCTAAATAAGATGTGTCTATATTACATGTTTGTGTGTTACATGAGCTGTTGGAATAACCCTTCCTGTTTGCCTTCTCAGGAAGCTGCTCTGTGCAGACAACTTCCCATGGAGTCAGAAGGCATGGCCCCATTCAGACGGCTGTGAACACACCTGCCATGGCACAAGACATGAGGCCTGTGACCAATAATGGATCCGATCCTTTCTTAAACAGGCAAGTTCAAGTCCTCTTCATCAGTCAGTTGACTTCTCTACACTGTTAAAGCTGTCTCTCCAAAGCAGTTTCCTCTATCATCTTCTTTTGGGCTTAACTGTGAACAGGAGTTGTGGCCACGTGACTGACTGAAATCTTTCAGTTTAATATTTTCAAGAAGGAATTTTAGAAATCAAGCCAAACAGTAAACAGCTGGTTTAAATTATGCTGTAGCTGTATGTAGATGACTCTAAGTGGAATAGGTACATTATTTAAATATATATGAACTGATTTTTTAGGCTATCAGAGTTGGTTTTGGCTAGAAGGTTATTATAAAGTGTGTGCATTTAAAAATTTAAGAATGGCCTTGCTTCAATTTCGCTATATTTGGGCTGATGTAATGTAACCACATCAGTGGGCCAGCAGTTGAGAACAAGGCTTAATGACTCCAGTATTTCACTTAATATCTAACCTACTGGGCTGCCTTTTTTCAGACGAGGAGGGGCTACATCTGGCAGAACATCTTGACTGAAGCTTTTTCATGTTTCAATTTTTAGTTGGCCCGTACCATTCCAGGGAACAGAGTACAGACAGTGGCTTGGGATTAGGATGCTACAGCATACCAACGACACCTGAAGATTTCCTCAGCAACGTAGATGAGATGGATACAGGTAGAATACTCCAAATTAGCTTCAAGTTTTAATGATTAATAACTTTGTGTTGTAATCAATAATGTTTTATAATTGCATAACTGAACAATAATCTCTCGCTTCCTATTCAAGTGAATACATGAGACTGTGGGGGAAAAGCCTAAAAATTACCTGGTACCTATAAGGTTCTCAATTTTAGGTCTAGATTCTACCCTTTTACCTTAGACTGATAGTATCAAAGCAAGTAAAAGGTTGGAAAATGTGGGCCTTATTTGAGTTTTCATACCACAATCCAAGGTAGGAGGCGTGAAAATGTGGTCTTGGGTTACATGCTTGGTACATATAACTGTTTTCTAACTCTGGAAAAACAGTCTCATCAATAAAGTCTCCTACAATGGCCAAGTTGGATTTGCCTTCAAATAGAATGCATTTAGCTATTTTAGATTTTGGTATGTGTTTTCATATCATTGTCTTCCTGGAGTTTAAAATACCGAAATCAATTGCTAAGAAATAAAGTTTTTTTTTCAGATAATGAAATTCTCAGCACTTCCCTCACCTAAACTTCCTTTTGAAGTCATCGTAAGTTTTAGATGACGCAAAGAGTGAAAGGTTTCTCTATAAAGATTTTAATGCTTGTTACTATTAAGTTATGAAAGTACCCCAATTGCAGAGGTAAATAGCTGTGAAACCACTTTTTTCCATTATGCTGCAGGGAGAGTTTTCACCCTTTTGCAGAGAGCAAGGTGAGAGGGTTACACAAGACTCAACTGCCCCTGTGGCAGACTGATGAAACTTTGAACTATCACACTTCCCATGTGGCAGATCAGAGGCTGATAGCTTTGAACACTGCTGGAAAGGGCCTTTTGTGCTTCTAAGAGCAAAGGATATGAAATTAACTCCTGGAAGGATATGCATTTTGCAAGCAAATACAGTTTTGAGGTAGCATTTGTAGAAGGCAGGAATGCTCAAAAGTGCTTTTGGGAGAGAGGGAGTCTAATTATTGTATTCATTGTGTTGTGTTTTAGAATTATCCCACAAGAATGTGGTATTTCACATGTTCTTCTTTGCTTCTCCTAGGAGAAACTATAGCACAGACAACAATGAACATAATCCACAACAAACACGTTTCCCCGAGTTTCCTCGACTGTCTTCCAGGCACAAATGTTGACCTTGGGACTCTAGAGTCAGAAGATTTGATCCCTATTCTCAACGATGTGGAATCAGTATTCAACAAGAACGAGCCCTACCTTACCTGGCTGTAATTGACTGGTGGTGCAATTCAACATTTCTTTTTCTCTTGAGGTAGAGGTAGAATATCTGAAAATCCTCAAGAGCACAACTTACTGCCTTAATGCCTTTTGTTACATCATCTTTACAGTCAGTTTAATCTCTGCCTGGGTTTGATTGACACTAATTTAAATATAAATACCTATATATACACACAAGTATCTATATGAATATATGTTTCTTCTATAAAAAAAAATACACTACTTTATACATCTGTATACTTTACCTTTTCGACCAGGCAGAAATATTTCACTGTAAGAATAGAAAGTGTGTGGTGTTTATGCATTGTCCTTGCGTGATCTCCTAGGTATTGATTAACATCATAAAACCCTTCATGCATCACAAAAGCTAAACACTAGGTCACTGGGTTCAAAAAACATGCATAGCATGACACCATGAGAGCAGTTTTACTACTGTGTTTATGACAATAGTATCAGAAGCTTTTTTAATCAACTTACTTAAAGCTTTAAAAATCTTTTTGTTTTGTTTCTAGTAACTAAATGTGCTGCATGGAATACAGATTAAATCTGATCCAAATCAGTCATAATAATCTCATTATATATTTGTAAGGCACAATCAATACTATTACAAGTTTGTTTTTTTTTTCCAGTATATTACTGTATATTTTTCAGAAATAATACTTCCAGTCTGAAAGTACCAGAATTGTTTAGCAGCACTGATATTATTGTTGCAAAGTAAAGCAGACTGGTACTCACTGTTGCCTTTTAAGAAACAAAGCAATGTATTATAAACAAGCATTTTTTAAAAGATCTTAGATTTTATGGTTATTTTATATTAAGCACTACAAATTTTGTAACTTAACACATGAACATCAATTTTTTAATAAATATTAAACTGTGGCAAATATTTAAATGCAAAAGCCATGCTTTTAAAATCAGGACTGAAAAAAGTAGCACAAGTTATTAATATCATATGTAGTGGGGAAAAACCCTTGCTTGTACTGTTTTCAGTAATGTTTTTAACTGACAGTGTCAAAATACATGTAGTTGTATACATGAAAAATAGATGGTAACTTTATCAGACAGTAATTGTAACATTCTGGTAAAGTTGCTTACTTCTTAAATCTTTCTCTTACTGTAATTGATGTACAGACACAGGGCATATCTGTGTATTCTACCTATTGTGTATCCTACAAATACTTCTTTATCAGAGGTTTGGGACTGGAGAAGGCATCTAGGACATAAGGCTTGCAGTTCCCCTGAAATGCAAATGAAGTCCTAAATTTCTTAAATATTTGAAATTATATATTATAATCTATGAACTTAAGCTTTTTTATATTGAAAAATGTCTTTTATGAAGGCATTAAAACTTTTCTCTAAGCTTAATCCAGGCTATATACGAGAGAGAAGAGATGTAGCACTCAGTGTAAATGTGTTGTCAGGTCATGTAATGCTTAACAAGGTCTTAACCGATGCACCAGAATATTTGATCATCAAGACTTTTTGACATTGGTTGGTGAAAGTAGTGAAAAGGTCAGAGATGAAGTTGATGGAATAGGGAGTAGGTTTGGAAGACGAAGCTGATGTACGAACCGTAGATCTTTGCTGGGATGGGTGGCTGCAGATAGGGGTATGCAGGAAACAAATCCACAGTGTTCAGTAAAAACATCACAGAAGAACTGATAATATAACTGCCTTGTCAGTGATGCACCGCTGGGTGCAACGTGATATCAGAAGATAGAAAATAAATAAAAAACACACACCAAAATTTTGGAAAAAGAGGTGGAAGGCAAAGACAGAGTCATGAAGTTTTATTACATAGGGTAAAGTAGCTCTTTTTATATTTGGTTTTGTTTTGTTGTGGTTTTTTTTTTTTTAATAGAAAATGAGATATGACAGCAGAGTTGTGTCTGCACATAATTTCATTACTGAATGGGCATTGGTGTTTCTTTTATTCTTTTTTAAATTATTTTGCTAGTGATGACTATCATGGCATGAATTTCTTTCCAACAAACAGGGGACTGGGCAGGGCTGAGTAATATTACTGTAATTATGATTAAGGAATTCTTCAGGTTGTCAGCCCTAAATAAAAAACAGATGGTCCTAAGGCTTTTTTCTCAGTGACATGACTGACTTTGGTATAAAAGACTTGCAGATTATTTGGCATCTGGTTGTGATGCCAACTTGTGAGGCCAGCTGGCCAGCACTGCATGACTGGCCTAACAAACTGAAAGCAATTGGTGCTAGAACAACTGACAATAGCTGCAGATCTGAGCTTTTCAGTGATGATACTGCTCTACATTAGATTATGTTTAGAAAATGCAGTTTGTTCATTTGCTAGTTAAATCTGTGGCTATTGAAAATATAACTTTTGTCATAATAAAGGATATTCCAAGCAGATCAGGTTCTCATCTAGTGTGAATTAGCTGATCTGTGTTGACTTCTGTTTGGTTACCACTGATCTTCATCAGCTGGAGCCATGCTTCTTACAGAGACAACTGATGCAGTTTTCTAGTAAATAGAGTAAGATGCTAATTAGAATAGTGAGTTTACAAATTTGTTACTCTTTCATTGTTTTTTTTTTCAGGTAGTTAAGTGTCTTGGTTCAAAAGACCAAGGTAAAAAATGATAAACTGTATCTTCATATTAATTCTCTAATAAACAAGCTGCAGATTGGACAGGAGGATGCTATGTGAAACAATACTGCCAGTGTAAAACAACTGCCAAAACCTTGGGTCAGGTCTTTACTCAGTCATGAACCAAATCATGGTTAAGCTGAAAGCAATTCTTTACACACTGTTAGGTTTTTCGTTTTTGTAATGGAGAGGATGTATCAGACGAAGTGTAGTAACAACAAAAACCTATTTTGTAAAGTTCTCTTTTTTACAAAAGTTTCTGGCTTTAAACAGGCTTACGGCAGAAGTTATAAGTATTCAAAGCATATGTAATTCTTATGAAACTAAATTTATTGCTGATGATATTTCACTGTACTGTTTCAGGTTTTGAACATTTGCTTTACTAAACATACACTGTCTCTTTCTAGTATAAATACAACAAAATGTGCCAGCTGGACAGGTCTACTGTTGGCCATTACTGAGGATGGCATACAGGAGCCTAGGTGATGCAGAAGTAATGGGACATTGTTAGTTACACTTTGGTATTCTGGTAATACTATTAGAATATACATTGGGGAGGGAATGGGTTTGACTTTTTGACAACAAATGCTGTTTGGGGAAGGGAAGGATTTTTAAATGTCTGTTTTAAAACAGAAAAATATGGGTGTCAAATGAACATTTCCTAATATACTACATCCATGTACATGCTATTATAACTTTTTTTATTTACTTTTCATTTGTTATATGAAGTGTGAGCATTTGTTTTTTAATTTCAACCAACTGTATGTATCACAAGCAATCAGATCAAACTGTTGTATCCGTGGTTTGATTCTGTTTTGTTTTGGTTTTTTATTTCTTTGATCTTGTACATGAAAAACAAATATAAATGAACTTAAAGATTTTGGATGCATATTGATTTATTAAGTGGTTTATTTTTTTCTTCGGAGGATTGTAGTATGTGCTTCCTAGGGAACTGTGTAACACTGCTTGGAAAAAAGGTACGGGCATACTGTTCTGTGAAAAGGCATACATTTTAAATTAAATTATTAGCACTTAGCAAATTAAATGGGTTATTTTACCATTGTGTTTCAGTTCATTAGTAGTTGTTATGGCCCTTGCTGTGCTTATAGTTTTACTCATAACACAACATGAATCTCAGGGCCACCATTACTTGTTTCTTTTAGTGGTACCTTTTAATTCACAATTCACTAACACAAATGTTGTGTTACAATTTGTTTACAGAATCACAGAATCATCCAGGTTGGAAAGGACCTCTGAGATCATCAAGTCCAACCCTTAATCCACTACCAGTGTGGTTACTAGATCATGGCACTGAGTGCCATTCAGTCTCTTTTTAAAAACTTCAAGGGACAGAGAATCCACCACCTCCGTGGGCAGCCCGTTCCAATGAGTGATCACCCTCTCTGGAAAGGATTTTTTCCCAATATCTAACCTAAGCCTCCCCTGGCAGAGCTTAAGCCCATGCCCTCTTGTCCTACTGATATCTGCCTGGGAAAAGAGCCCAACCCCCCCCTGGCTCCAACCTCCTTTCAGGGAGTTGGAGAGAGTGATGAGGTCTCCCCTGAGCCTCCTCTTCTCCAGCCTCAACACCCCCAGCTCCCTCAGCCCTTCCTCACAGGAATTCTGCTGGATCCCTTTACAGCCTCCTTGCTCTTCTCTGGACCTGCTCCAGCACCTCAATCTCCTTCCTGAGCTGAGGGGCCCAGAACTCATCTCTAAGACCCTCGTCTCTAAGAGGAACTCTGAGCACCAAGTCCATTTGCTCCTAAGATCTGTTTTGGTGAGGCAGTGTGCATTGTTTTCAGTCTGATCCCTTGTTTGAGAAGTTTCTTAAATTCTGCATTAAGAAAATACCCATGTTCTTTACTAGGAACAAGCCTTGATACCTAAACATCCTCATGTTTCAATATCTGGTCTTTACAGTCATGGTACATGACATGAGTGATTTAAGATCCCATTCAACTCTTACTGTTAATGAATTTCAGTACTCTTCTGTCAATCAATTGTCTTGCATCATTTATTCTGATTAATTGTTAGAATGCTTCTCACAATATCTTGCGTATACATAAAAAAAGCTCTGGAACCTCCACAAAACAGAAATGCAAGTGTATTAGCTTGCAACCCTGTTTCGAGAAATGTGTTTGTTAATTCATGGCCCATTTTACTCTGGAATATTTATCAAGTTCCTTTGGCAGAAACACTGGATGCTTGTTTGTTCATAAAGGTCAGTCAGTTTGCTCCTGATGATACAACTCACACCCTGGAAGGTCTCTGTCGTGCCAGGCCCGTCAGCAGCAACGCGCAGGCTGCGCTGTTAGCCCAAAGCCGCAGCAAAACCGTGGGCGAGGGACAGATTTCCTGCGGCTGTGGTGTTCTGGAAACCCCGGTGCTTTCGGAGGAAGAGTGTCGGTACTCCGGCTTTCCCAGGGAACAGTTCAATGTCGCGGTCCCACCCCTGGGACCCTGTCCCATCGCCCCTCGCCCGCGCAACCCTGAGGGGTTCGCGCTGCGGGGCGAGGGGCCCGAGCCGCCCCCTAGCTTCGTGGGGCGGGCACCGCGGCACCGCCACTGTCAGCGGCCAACTTCGGGCAGAATCTCCCTCAGGTTTTTTTCCTGCCTGGTCCTTGCAGCTCGTTCTCTCCCCCGTACCACCAGCAACGCCTGTGTCCCCACCAGGTACCTTTTAATTCTTCAAAGATGCGATCGCTAGAATCCCGTGCACCGTTACAGGAAAAATAAGAACTTGTGTTAGGGTGGTTTTAGTTTGGTTTGGTGTGGTTTGGTTTGGTTCGGTTCTAAAGACCGTTTACTTGTACACGGGTTTACAGATCTTCCTTGGGACGGGGGAGGGTAAGGCTTTTCACAGTCCGCCCGCCCTGCCCAGGCCCTCGCCCTGTCCCCCCCACCACCCCTCAGGTGGGCGCTGCCGGCGGGCGGGGCCGGGCCCGTGGGGAGCTGCACTCCCACCTCCCCTCAGGAGCTTTTCGGCGCGGCGGGAAGGGCGAGGCCGGCAGCAGGTAGGGCGAGGCGGGGGAGGGAGGCCGCGGTGACCCCGGCGACCCCGGCCTGGGCTGGAGCTAGGGCTGGGGTCCAGCGTGCGGGAGCTCTCCCGGCAGCGTCTGGGCCGGCCCGGGGCTCGGCAGGGTCTGGGCCGGGCTGGGCCTCCCCTCCCTCCGGCTCAGCGCAGAGCCCGGGCCGCCATTTCGGCTGAGCTCCGGCGCGGGGAGAGCGGGGATCGGGCCTCGGGGCGAGGGCAGGGCAGCGCAGGGGCCGCCCTACACCTTCGGGCAGCTGTGAAATTCCACCGCAGGAGGGCTTGAGGCGCTGTGGGGAACTGTTCTGCCGCTGCTTGCTGCTCTAACCAGTACAGTCAGAGGCATTGTGAAATTTTCAGTGCCTACTAGTGACTCCTTTTAGGTTTGGATTTTTGGTGTTCCACAGGTGGGAGCAGTCTGTATTTCAGCAAAGGGCCCTGCAGCAAATTAGCAGTGGCAGGTGGAGGGTCCCTGTGTTGCTTCTCAGGTGAAGAGGTTTTTAAAAAACTCTCATTGTATTGGCAAAGCTTTTGTAATTTTTTGTAATTTGAGTTAAACGGTATATCCTGTCCCAGTGAAAAAGTAATTTGGCAAGAAAAAACTTCAGAGGTGTTTTATCAGGGTTTTTATTTATGTCCATTACTGGGATACCAGCGTCCCCCCTCTGGACACACCTCACCCGTATTAGTCTCATGAACGGGTCAGTCCCCCCATCTTCAGCAGGGGTGGTTCAGGGGTTGGTTTCAGAGCTTGCTGTTTCAGAGCTTGCGTTGTTGCTCATTACACTGTGACTGATGTAGAAGCCATGAAGGGGGAGCTAAAGTTGAACTGGGGGCAGGTGACAAACGGTCAAGGCTAGAAGATGTTCGAAAATATCCATTGCTTTTGGCTGAGCAAATGTCTTTTATCTTTGTGTATGTCACTTACTAATCTTAGAAACTTTTTGTAGACTTGCCGGTTAAAATTAACCATTTCCTAACAGGCAATACTGTACTGTGGTTAATGCATCATCTCGTTGCAGTCTGTTTACTGGAGACAATAAAGAGCTCCAACTGTATATAGTTCACCTGTGCAGGGGCACCGGTTTTGTCAGGCTGAAGTTGAAATGGTTGGGCTCAAAATCACATGCACACACTTAGCATATTGTAATCTGAGTTGTTAAATAACCTATGTGTTTCTTTTTGTGTGAACTCACATCTGAAACAATGCCACACAATGACAAAATCTCTGTGCTCTCAGCATCCTCATCAGCCAGTCACTGACCAGACAGTTTTTATGGCTGATTAGTGAAGCTTCAGATAACATGTATGTCTCTGATATTGGCCTCTAGGGTACTAGGATTTATAGATTTGTGTAAGTGTATGTATGTTGATGTTTTTCACACTAATTCTGGGTGTGGTGTTCAAGTTGGTCAGGAGTGTTGAGGTCTTGACATGTTCAATTCTCCTTGTTTGTGGTTTCTCTCTTGACATCGTCTTTCTGTCCATGTCCAGCATGGTGCTTTCCTTACCTGTGACATCTCTCTGGAGTACTGCTGCCCCACTACATTTTTCTCTGTTACAGCAGAGAAATCCCAATAGATGCTTGGCTCACTAAAAATACAGAGTGCAGTCTTCAGTTACTGCAGAGCTGACACTGAAGATAAGCATGATTCACTTGAAATTAAATGCTAGAGGACAGCCTCAGATGTTAACTATAACTGAGCAGATTTAGAAACATTTTTGGCTCTTTAAAATGCTATATCAGCTGAGCTGGTGGTTCCAGTTAATTTACAAGTGTTCAGTGCAGCTCAAGGTTCATACACTGTTCAGATCACAAGATGAAACTTCTGGGCTTTGTCTCCGTGCCTGCTATATTTTAGGTCGTGTCAGAAAATGACTGTGTAGTTGGGCATTTTAGAAGCTCAAAAGGCACCTGAAGTTTTGATTTTAGGCCTCGTAGCTTCCTGTCTGTTATTTCTTGTCCCATGTCTTCCACAAAGATTTATGTATTCTGTTTATTAATATATCAAAATTGTACACTATGCAGTTACCCATCCCTTTGTTGAATGCTGATAAGAAACATTCCATGTTTCCAAAGGCTCCATATAAATAAACCAAGACAAATGTGAGCTGAGATGCAGGACAGCTGCTAACCGCAGATGAAAGAATAGATGTGAGATGGTTGCATCAGTGGGTGGTGATGTAAAGGGTACTCTCAAATTCCCTAGCAGGGCAGTAGAACAGGTGGGAGAGACAGCTGTTTCTGGAGAGGTTTTTTTATAATGTCTTTGTCATCTTGCACAACTGATCATTGAGGCTGCTTTGCTTTTATTATTGTAACTCTTTATACCTACATTTAGATATTTAACATTTTTGCATGTTGTCTGCCAGCTTTTAGTGCTTCTGAGTACTTTTAAATTTTTCATATCTCTATTCTAGATACAGAGTACATGAAATGCATTTCTGAAAGCACAGGCCACAGAATTATTATTTCAGGAGGAAAATGTTAGGGAAGAGATGTGGTAAATACATTGATGAACTAGAAACCTTGATACAACCAGACTGGCAAGCTCATTTGTGAAAATCTGGTTTAGGAATTGCTTACAAAGCATATCAGTTAATTTGAACCCCTCTAATTTCTCTAATCCATCTTACTTCCTCCTTGATTTCTTTGGGAAATAGTTTTTTCTTTTGACATTGTAAAGACTAGTTCTTTCTAAAACGTATTTTTGCCTTTCAGCTCTCTTTTGCCTTTCCTATCATTTTCATAGTACAGTGCCAAGCATAGCTAAATTGAACTTCTGCAAAAAGATGAGTAAATACCATTTGCACTTATGTATAGATTCATAGCTTTATGAAGAGGAGTTACAAGCTACACAGCTCAACTAAATAGAAACTGTAATCTGTGTTAAAGCCACATGTCCAATGTTCAGATTCTTGAAAGCTGTAGGAGCACAACATGAATCCTGGGTTGTGAAAAGACATCAGTTATGCTGAAAGGATGAAAATTTTTTGTTTTGTCTGAGACTTTTCCATAAGCCCACAGGGAAGAGAGCAACTTTGTAGCAGGGGCTGCATGGTTGTATATTAAGGAAGTCTTTCCTACTTTCAGCACAGTTATCAGTGTTATAATGCACTTTGCTGTTAGAATGGCTAGGTCAGCATGCCTGTGTCTCCAGAAGCCCCTGGAGGACAAAGAACTGAAGGCTGGGAAAGTATCTTTACCATGCTCCTGTACTGTTATAGTTTTTGTTTTCAGTTTCATCTTCCACAGCTGTGCTGTGTAGTTAGATTTCCTGTTGTGAAAGTGACTGGAGGAGAATTGGTTATGGATGATGAAGCCAAGATCCCTTCATGCTGAGAAATGTCTGTGAATTGGCCTTTCTCACTGAATTCCTGATGTGAAGCAGGGTATCATGGTGTCCAAGAAGACTTGTACCACATCAGACTAGGGATCCACAGCACTCTATTCTCTGTTACTTTGACCCTACAGTTACCTGTATAGCAGTGCTGCTGCATGCACCCATCTGTCAGACACAGTCCAGAAAAGAGACCTCACTGTGAGATTCATGGATCTCTTGTAGCAGACTGCCTTTAAAGGGAGCATTTTAATGCTGGTAGGTCTGGCAGAGAGAAGTACTCACTTTTCCACATAATGTATATGTCCTAAAAAAGTTAGACTTGTGATATTTCCATCTGATAAACCTCAAAAGAAAATAGGCACAACTGCATTACAACTGAGCGTGCACCAGCTGCATTTGGTGACCCCCAGCTGGAAAGCTGCTTCAGGAGAGAAAATAGTTTGCCTGAGAATACCTTCTTTTTAAGTGGAAGCTATTTTACAAAATTAATTATGAATGTGGGAGTTGAATTTAATTTTTATTCTGTGATGAGGACCTTCAGGAAAGCTAGAAAGGGAGTCAAGGCTTCATAATGTTTGTGGAGGGAAGTGCCCTTCATTCTCCTATTCAATAGCCAGAGGTAATGCATCTGAGGGCTGCTTTATGGAGCTGTTGCAAAAGAGATCCTCTCATGACGTGGAGGGTTGTCTGCAGTATTCACATTCTTTAGACAGTTCCATCTCCCTGGAAGAATAAAACCATGGAGGCAATTTAGTGGTTACTATTCCTATGACTTTCAAAGGTGTTTACTGTTTCCCAGTGGCTATGGAAAGCTGTCAGAAAACCACCACAAATATGGACTGAGATCATATTTTCAACACCTGGAGGCACTGTAGGGTTTCAGCTGTACCTTAGAAAGAAAGACTGAGTGAAAGCCTAGTTTAGTGTTTCAGACTGCCAGCTAGTCAGGTGTATCTATAACTATTATCAGTACACAAAATAACAAAAGAAAGCCATCAGTTGCTCACCCCACAGCATCCACAACATTGACAGTCTCCACAGATTGTTCCAAACAGTCCGTTTACCACCTGGATGCCACAGAGCACTATCTGGATCCCACTCATGACCAGCAGCAAGGAGAAGAGACTCAGGTGCCATGGGACAATGTTTTCAGGTGACTTACACGTGTCCCACAATGTGTGGTTATGGAGGTAGTCCCTGGGGAAGGAACAAAACAGTTATCTCTCTGTTGGTGAGAACAAGGTCCAGCAAAGCTCCTTTTCTTCTTGGTTCCTCTACCATTCAGAGGAGGAAATTTTGAAAAGGCAAGGCATTTGATGGGAACAATTATAGATGAATATGTGTTCAATTGAGCCGTTTCTGGTACTTTGGAAGGAGAGATCTTAGCCAAGTGTGTGCCAAATGGATGTTCATCTGTGCCAATGTCTTTTATTGAAGGCGATTTTGCTGCTGCTGTTGTTCCCTGGGGAGTGAGTTGGTGCTGACATCTGGTGGTATGTCATACACCCACACAACTACAGATCCGGGACTCCTTAGCAGTATGGCACTTACTCCATCACCTCTTCACCACTACCCCCAGGTTTTTACTGGATTGCAGTATTAGATCTGTGTGTCTGTGTGAGGGCTGGGGCAGGATTGGGGCATTCTATCCAGTACCTCAAAATACAGCTGGGAACAAGGAAGCAATGTTGCATTCTATAACTTAGTATTTGTCTTCAGTAACTGTATTACATTGTAATAACAATGTGTACTACCAAGACAATATCATAAAAGATGAATAATGTCAGCTTTTATAACAAAACAAATGCTATAAGACCAGTCACCTTTTGGCCACAGAAAAGAACAGCCCTTGCTGTTCTATATGCTCATCTAAAGAACAGCAATTAGGTAAAAATATTTTCCATTATTTTACCACCATATTTTTATTTGGTTGTGAACTGCTTAACCACTTAGTGTACTTCCTCTGCATATTCTTAATGCTAATATATTTCCTGTGTTCTTGTCAAGTGATTACTTGACTGTAACCAAAATTATGTTTGAAACAGAGAATATTTTTCCAGAGACTCCCAGACTTACAGCAGACCAGTTGTATTACAGCCCTCACTGGCGCATGAACAAATGAAGTGTAAAATACATTTTAAAATTTTTTTTAACCTGAACTGTAGTTTTCTGGTGTGTCATGCAAGAAACACTGCTACATCACGCTTGACTGAGGAAGACTGTATTAAATATTCCCAGGTGAGCAGGGATTTACTGCACCCCCTGCCAGCCTGTTTTGATGGCACTTGCCACCCCTCAGTAACACGTGGTGCCCTGTTTTCAGTTGGACCTTTTCTGACTTCAATACACGACATGTTTTAGTTGCAGTGAGGAACAAACAACTTCCAAATTCCATAACCAAGATCAAATGACATACAGATCCTAATTATTTGAATAGCAGCAAATTTCAATATAGGATTTCATTACTCTTCATCTAGGTGGAATTTTCACCATATATTGCTTCTCATGGTATGAGTGACCTAGAAGGTTGTGTACTCCTCAGTGGCTCCTTTGAAACTCACTTGTTTTGATTGTACTTGGTATTCTTAGTCAAATCTCTTGAACCTTATCTGTTCTAGGAGCTTCTGTGTTTTAGACAAATGGTATAATTTCCCATTTTATAGAACAGATTTGGAAGTTAAACCACTAACTCAAAACACTTATTTGACTTACCCATCATGGAAAGGATAGGCCCATTCTTTTCCAGTTTGGCATTTAGGGCCTTTGTTTATAGCTACTGATGCCATAACAAAGCAGTATCCAGCTCCGAGAACTCCAACAGCAGCAAATATTATAGAAGAAAACATCTGATGAGGGGAAAAATAATGTTATTTTTGTTCACCTTCAAACAATGAAAGGTATCCTATTAATGCGAATGTACATTTTCTAAATTCAGTCAAAACAGTAAACTCCTGAGCTGCTAAAATATATTAGTTTGTGATTACACAATAAATGTATAACACATACCTGCACTGTCATTTAGCAGATTTAAAACAAGTAGCACCCTTTGCCTGCAGGCAAAGGTGTGGACACAGCAGATGGCACTCCTGCCCTTCCAACAGTGTTTGTCCAGCAGACCTCACTGTTGTCACTGAACTGAATGTCTTTCTTGAGAGATTATAAGCAAGACTGAAGCCTTGGACCAGTCAGGCATTTAAAAAAATCTGCGGTGCCCTTGACAAAGGGCTTTGGAATCTTGGTCACATTTAGACCAAGTAATTTTATCTTTCCTGACTCTCCCCTTCAGGTTTCATACTAGCATACTTCACCTCCTTGCAGGTACTGATTGTTAGCTCTTGTGGTGCACTTGGGTTGGGTTGGAAAGGATGGATTTGTTTTTCTGGCTTTCCATTACAGCATTTTCATACGGAGACATGCCAGCCTGAGCAGGGCCATGGGAACCCACCTGGCACCGAGTTATCTGTGCTCTTCAGAGCTGAACTGAGAGATGTTCACTGCTAACAGAAAATGGGTAATATGGTGTGGTGAAGAGAAATATGTGGCTCTGTTCCCCACCCTTGAAGTTCTGCCTGTTTTGTTGGGTTTGCCTAAAGGCTGCATCAAAGGCAGGGTTCCTTGTTAACCTCCTATTTTTTATTTTCCTTTTTTAATATTTTTAATTTTTTAAAATTTATTTTTATTGAAAATCTGTTCCTTAAAGTCTTAAGATCTAATTGAGCCAAATAATTTATTTTGAAAGGACAGGCTTTCCTAGTAGAATTTTTTTTTCTTTAATCTCATTCTTAAATTAAATGCTCACAATTTTTTACCGTGTCTGAAGGTACCCATTTGAAACTCTTCGCTTATAGTGTGAAAGGAAGCTATAAATTCGATGTGGATAGGAATACATGGAACACAGGAACATAAATTCCTGGATTACTCAGCTTTAAGGAGGAGGTTGGCTTAGGTGACCTACCAAGGTCTCTTACCACCTGAGATTTCCTATGAAGCTGATGAGATACTCCTGTCCCATTGAATGGGTCTGCAGTGAGTTGGGAATGCAGTGCCCAACTGTTAGAATAATTTTTAAAACTGCACACAAAAAAAAAATGGCTAAAGAGAACTTAGGACCATGTTACACACTTCAAAAAAACCTCTAGATCTCTCAGAAAGTAATTTATATTGTGATAGCAACTATAACTATCTTGTGACAGCAAAACAAAAGGCAGTACAGTTGTGATACCTGTGGCACAACATCTGTCTAGTCTCTCAGTGACTGAGCAGAAGATACATATATCAGTAACAATTTAGATTTTACTTTTTTGCTATGTTTCCTCTCACTTACCGCAAACCTCTTTCCGCAGCTCTCATTACCACAGCATCCACAGCAATCATTATTCTTAAGGCCCAAAAATACCAAGGCAGGAAGGATCATCTACCAATAACAGAAATACAGTTTGAATTGGTATGAATTGAAGTTACATTTGTTTTTAACTATAATAGTCTTTTTCTTTTAACTAAATTAACTTACATATTGCAAAACTGTTGGATGATTTGTAACTTACTTGCTTAGCAAGGAAGAATTTACGGTGTTGAAACCTACACTGAGGTACTATAGAAATTCAGAAATGCAAAGTCATGGTGTGGGGGGGAAATGTCTGAATCAACGTACTCACCAGTATGCCGGATCCCAAGATCCCTCCAAACCACCAGACCTCATCTGTAATGTTGTTACTGTCTTCAATCACTTTTCCTCCAGGGAAAAACAGCAATATGTGAGCGAGGGTACATAGCACAGACAGAGGGACAAGAGTGATTCCCAAACACTTGGCACAACCTCCTGTGCACATGCTTCTTTAAGGAAACGGTAAGCACAATTGAAGGCAGAGAAAAAAATTCAGATCTTCTCAGAACTGTTTTATAAAAAGGCTTCTCAAAATAGTTTACAAAATCCAGTTTCTGCTGTGCCTTAAGAGGAGCTGAGCCTGTAGAATGCTCCCTTCAGAGATGTTGCTGCAGTCGTTCAGACATGCAGTGTGCTAGTTATTTATATGTTCCTGTGGCCGTGATGTCAATTTTCTGAACATCCGTAAATGAAGTTACGTTCATTGCAGCCTCTCGGTTTACTATGACAACCAATAACCTCTGTTAATGTTTTACTAATGTGGGTGAGACACTTTGTTACCTGGGCTCAGGTCACACATAGATATGCTTCTTAATTCTGGATCCTGGCTTTTACAGTGCATGGTCCTTTTTCACACTGAAGAAATACTTCTTTCTAAAGACTGACATGAAAACACATAAAGAATTAGATGGACAACAGTTTCTATTTTGCTCAGATGGTAAAGCTCAGAACATTTTCATGCAAATCTGAAATAACACTTTTTTAAAATTTGAGGCTTTGTACTGATCCATATTGTGGATCACAAGGAATTTAAGCACTTACTTAAACAACAACTCTTCCCCAAGGAGTGTCAGAAATTCTTGGGGTAATGCTAGTGGTTCTTTTTAGTTGACCTTTTCTCATGCAGACAAGTCTCTGTAGATGACTTGCCAGAGATCAGAAACCTACCTTTTATTGGACTGTGCCACAGAGTATGTGTTACTCTGTATTTGGGATGAAAAGGATTTTGTATGTTTTGTGATTTCTGGAAACTGTGCTACATGGTGCAAGACTGTTTGCAGGAAAGACTGAATTGAATTCCTAGTCCTGGAAACAAACATGTCAATAGCGCTGAGTTTCTTGTGAAAATCACACTAGTTACTTTGTAACTGAAGGACTTGAGCTGTTGGGTGCACAGCTGGAAAGCATAGCCCTTCACATCTCAGCCTGCTCATCCAGAGCAGTTGCCTGTGCCAGGCTCTGGGAGCTGCCCACTGCTGCGGCTTGTGTTGTGTCTCTCCTGGGAGCTGCAGTGACCTGTCCTCCTTCTCATGAAGCAGGTGTGATTGGAGACATTGACACTGGTTGCTGGTTGGGCCCCTAAAGGAGAGAGGAGCATCTGGTCCCACATGCATAAAAGCAACCTGCAAGGGAGCACTGCAGGGAGAACTGTGAAAGGCTCATGTTCATAAATCTAACATTTCATACCAAGGCAGCCAGCTATGGAATAGAAAAGCAGACCGAGAACCAAAAAAGAAACCCTGGCTGGCAGCACAGTCTGCATGTGGTGTTCAGTAGGATGTCAGAGTTTTCATGGCTTTCTACAGCCCGTTATTGCTTCTGTGGCAAAGATTCAGAACCTGAAAATTCTTCATACTTCACCGGATAGGTTAAATTGGCATTCATGATATTGCTGGTGGGTAGAGAGCATCTGTGGTTTGGCCCCCAGTTATAGTCAGTAACAGGCGAAGGGAAAATATTTGCTGTATCTGGAATGTAAACTTGTTTTTTTTCCCCCTTCTCTCTGAGACTGAAATGTGCCTTGTGTGCAGTTGTGAAACCTGGCCTGCAGTGAGGGGAAAAGGTTTCTGTTCCATTGCATACAGCACTCTGATAAACTGAGAGTCTCAAAGGCAGCTGCTTGTACCAAGCTCCTGCCACTCTTTCAAGCTGAGCTTCACAACAATCCTTCTCCTTCCCTCTTACTCCACTCATAGACACTGTCAGTACCACAGAAGGCTGTTCAACTATAATCTTATTTATGTGTGGCCTATTTAAACTACTGCCAACCTTTGTGTGAGGGTTTAAGTTACACTTACTTGTCAGCAGGGATGGCTTAAGGGGAGGTGGCATCCAGCCAGACCTGGAAAACAAAACTCAGGTTGTCTCAACTCTTTTTCCAGGGAAAAACTGAGTGACTTGTACATTCATTTCCTCTCAAAGGGGTAATCCTCTTCCTCTCTAGCCCACATTTTCCAACTCTGTCCATCTTTCTGGGAGGAGGGCCAGTGACCCATTGTCAAGCATCAGCCACAACTGCTTGTCCTGGAATAAATTATCTGTTATAAAGCTCGTTTTTGAATGTTGTCATCCTGACCTGTTCCACAGCATTTGCCTAGCAATTGTGGAGTCACCAAGAGAGGCACACCCTTCTGCTGTGCTATGAGAGGGTGTTTCCTCCTGTCCTCACCTCCTAAGTCATACAAAGTCCATGCTCTGCAGAGAAAGGTGAAATCCATATTTTCCTAGGGAACATAATAGGAATGGAAGGCAGCTCAAATAGTTTTTGTCATTTCAGGAGAATGTAAGCAGTTATTATATCTTATTAATTCTTTGCCTGATTTCTTAAAATGTAGACAGGCAAGGATCTGCAAACTACACGGAGACTTAGAAATGACAGGAGCAGATAATTTGATAGATAGAAAATATAAATATTTATACTTGGACAGCTTCATGCTCCAAGGCCATATATAAACCTGCAGAGTGCATGGTAGCTGCTAGCTGTAAATTAAAAAGACCAATCATAAGAAGCAGTGATCCTGAAAGAGAACCAGATGTAGCATAGATGGTAAACTGAAAAGTAGAACTTATCCTGGATGCACCACACACTGGTGAACCATCCTTTCCTCAGTACTTGGGCTAGCCTTCTGAGATACTACCACAGCAGTACTATTATCAGAAATTCCATTTTTGTTACCATGGATTTTTTGTTAATCTTGGTAATCAGATTTTTATTTTGTTCAGATGAATGTGGCTCAACATGTATTTTGGTATATCTACACTTTTTAAACTGTAGATAGGTGTGTCTTGATCAGTTCTTGTGTCAATGACTGAAATCATTACACATGACCCAAGGTCAGGAGTTCTTCTTGCTCTTGTGATTTGTGTAGCTTGTAAATAGGATTGTAGTATTGTAAATGTAGCTTGTATTTCTGGAGCTTCATGAACTTCTATGAGGACTGATCCTGCCTCAAATTAATGCAGGGAAGATTTTGCTATGGGCTTATAGGTAGGATTGGATTTACAGTAGCATAACTAAAACTGGCTCTGTCCAAGCCTCTGCTGCAGCAGGTAAATGTGTGTGTGTGTTTATACCTCCTATGTCTGGTGACACTCCTGTGAAATGCACGTGTATGGAACGCATCTCCCGGAGATGCTCCAGAGTGGGGCTGAGTGAATGGGGCTGTGTGTGTGCAGAGTAAAAGCCACCATCACTCAGCTCTGGCAGGAGAAATTCATTCCGTTTCACAGACTTCTCTGCCAAACCTGGGGGCTGTCTGTGTGACGGACCATATGAAAACAGAGAAGAAGAAAATGAAACCTCGGAACTGAGGGCTTCCCTGTGCTGATGTTCTGCTGTCCTGGCCCCAGGGATACCCTGGGTGCCCAGGACAGGGTGGTAATGTGTTCAGTCTCACTGGTGACTTGTTTGACCTTCAGTCTCTTCCTGACATTTCTCTTCAGGTAAGAGCTGGTGACAGGCAAAACTTGCCTAGGCAGTATTTTAATTTTGTTGCACATTAATATCCTCATGAATACAGAAAAGCCAAGTATGCTATTGAGTGTTTGAGAGGTGGGCTGGAAGGCATGTTATGACTGAAACAGTCCTGATTCATGTGCTGAGTCAGCAGTTCTACTGTAAGTAGCCAGGATTTAGATATGATGTAAGCCTCCAAGAAAGATAAAATTAATTACATCTTAGACTGAGTATCTACTATAAGTAGGTAATGGCCAGCTGAGTGAGAGATTCCTCTGCCCCTCTTGAGAATAGAAATAGGTCAGCTGAAGACTCCTGAATTTTTATGTCCTGTTCCAAGTAAAGTTTTTATTCTGTGACATCACTATTGTATTTGAGAGCATAGTCCCTCTTTACTAGAGAAAAATATTTGCAAGAAAGTCTGGGTTTCGATTTGTGTTGGACATATGCTTAAGTTACTGAAATTTTCATTTGATGTGAAATCACACAAATTTATTTTACTAATTGGGCTTTTCCAAGCTTTACTGGAACTCAGCTTACACTTTGGTGTTTTACTGTTTTCTAGTCACGTTCTGTTACTTACCATTTTACTTACGCTCACTGCTCATTCACCAACTTTCCCACAAATGCTCTTTTTTATATACTTTATAGTTTTGCTATGATTTTTTGTCAAGTCCTACAAATTAAGATCAGAATTATTTACAGAGTATGCAGAGTTTAGAGTTACATATTCTTCCTGTCCCAATGAATGCTGAAGTGCTTAACTGTCTGTCAGGCACTGTCATTCTCTTGTTGAGTATAATACAGTGTGCTTCCATATGTATTATCCTCACCAGAAGAAGTCTTTTCCATACGTTTGTTTGCCTCTGGTTTATTTTTGCTAGCAGTAAGTGCACCTGATGTTGTTGAAATAGTAAGTAACATTTGTATATATTCTGTAAAGATTTGAAAATGAGAAACTGGAATTACTGCTACTTGAGTGAAATCCTGGCTACAACATGAAGTAAATAGTTCCCACCAGGTTCAGTGGTTCTTTAAGACGGGTATCACAGAGGAAAATAGTGGACCCTTGTTGTAGGAAAGAATTCCTATGGTGTAAAAGATGTTCATCCTGTGGTAGGATATTCATGCTTCGGAGTGTCTGGACAGCACAGATAGGTTCAGTTTTGCTTCCAGATCACCTGTCTAAAATGAAGAGGCTTACCATGACAGATCATAAACTTCTGATTGTGTAGGGAAGCAGACTAAAGAAGGACAGTGCTCCATGAAACTGGATAATTCCTCTTTCCATTTTGGATCAAATTTGAAAGAAAGTTACGTTTTTAATTTGTTTAAATTTAAGAATTGCTGTGGATCACATCTTCCAAGTTGGATGTCTCATGTTCTTAGATATGATTCTACACAGCCTTTGATTGACAGTAAGAATGCTATTATGTAGTGCATCCACTTCAGTCTATTTGGTGTGAGGCTGTGATGCTTAATGCCTCCCATTTATCTTACTCATAACTACAAACAGGCTTCCAGTTGGATAGTCCATCTCTGATGCTGATTTCACTGGGGACAGTAGTTAAGAAGGGGGTCAGAGTCCATATTTACACTTCATTTCCTCTTCAGTTGTTTGTTTAACTGCCCTCTGCCTAAGTTGTGTTCAAAAGAGGGGGTTTTCATGACTGAATTGTATTTTCTTCCACGCTGAGCTCCTCTGATAGCAGGATGCAGTTGGCATCATAATGGCAGCAGTCGTTGAGTTTTTAGCTTTGGGATGTACAGAACTCACAATTATGAGATTTTGTTAGATAGGACAGACACCTCTGCACACCTCCCAACCGTTGTGACACTTCAGTTCTTCCTTGGCTGTTGCAGGATTACGATGCATGCCCTGCTCCTGTTTTCAGAGCATTTACATGAGGGGTGGTGCATTTTTCATATTCTTCTCTCACCCTCCACCAAATCACTTGGCAGTCATTAAATTTGCATTTGGTAAAGCAACATACTGATTACTCTGTAAATAGACATCCAGGTGGTCTAAGTCATATGCACTGTTTTGTATTACACACTGATTGTGGCTGGTAATTATTTCTTTGTTGTTATAAATTTTGCCAGGCTAGGAGTGGAATTATATTGCTGGTAACAGCATCCACAGTAAGCTTCAAGTGATATCTGGTATTGAAAATCTTGCCCCTTGATATGCTCCGTCCTTCCTTATAGCATAGTTCTTGTAATTGTTGCTATGCAGTACAAGATCTGTTAACTATTTCACAGATTTGTCTTTTATTATAAACTGAAGTTTCTTTTGTAACCTGGCATTTGATATGGAACATTTCATTTTGTCAACATAGTTATTGACAACACTTGAAATACATTTTTCTGAAAGAATTTGACAAGTCTGGATTTCAGAAGTGAAGAAGAATTCTTAACTGAGATTCTAAATCAGATCTTTTTGTTTCTAAATGAGCAAGACAAATTTTTTTTTTTTTCCAGGAACAAGTTATATTCAGTCTTATAGATGGACCTTCACTTGTGTGCTCAAAGTCAACACAGTTAATTCATTTTCACAACTTCAGTTTAGACTCTATCATAAGGGATAAAAAAATAGTGTAAGACTGTGAGCTGATGCATTGCTATCTAAAGTACAGAATATACAAGTGAAGAGCAGCTGTATTATTGTTGTTGTGTCATTGAAATGATACCAAACTACATTTAATGAGAGGAGAGATGGTTTTCCTGTAAATAGGGGAATTAATGGAGGGTTTGCAGCAGGCTCTGTTCAATTGGTTTTATTTCCATGGCAACTCTTTCTGCTTCCTGGATAACTTTGTTCCAGTAAATATAAGACTGGAGTGGGTGGAAGATAGGCCTTTCTGTCTAGCAATAAGTGGGTGACTACAATACATTTCTGTGTCATGAACAGGTAAATATAGGCACTTAATCTTGTTGTGTAGGTAATGTAATGTTACAGGTTGCTGAGAACCAAATGCCAGCAAAAATAAATAGGTAATTGAGAATGAGAGCCTATTGATAGTGCTAGTTCATCCATGCTGAAAGCGCATACAGGATCTCAGCTGTAGTAAACATAATGCTTTGGGGTTTTTTTCCTTTTTTTTAAGCTGTGAAATTTTATTGTGTTTACTAGTGTGACTAGAGCTAGGTAACTATTAATCTGCTCTATAAAAAACTTGCTTGCTTCTGTTTCTCCTTCAGATTTGAAGTCAGCTACCATGCAGTTTTTAGGCCCAGAGGGAAATTTACTAGAACACCATTTATTTCAGAGATATATCATGTGGATTTAGTGGTTTGTTTTGTTTTTCTAAAGGCATGGAAGTCATCCAGTTTGAATGCAAAAGACTGGGTTGTTCTATAAAAACACAAGAGCTTCAACCTCAGGGTTTGTTACAAAACTTTTTTTCCAATCAGCAAAATAAAATTCTAATCTTTTTCACATATGCCTTTCCTCTTAAAGCGATAATGTAGCATGTCTTACAATAGTTTAGGTACCTAGACTTGATTCGTTAAACTTTTATTTTAAAACTGGTCAGAGTTGACTCACCTTGAGTAAATTGGTTATCACTTGTGTTAATATTTAATGCTACGGTACCAGGCTGTACCCTGTTACTTTCAGAGCACTCCCATATTGTTTTGAGAGATAACGCCTCTTCTGCCTTAATACCAGGTATCTGGGACAGGGCATGCTGTGTGGCCTCAAAGGCCCAGTGCTCCTGTTGCATTTGTCTTATATAAAGTCTGTGGTAGATCCTAACAGTGCGAACATTTAGATTCTGAGACCCTGATTCTGGTCTTGCTCGTGGTGATTACAAAAAAGTTAGAAATAAATTAGTTCAGGAAAAAACCCAAACAAAACCAAAACCAAATCATTCTAGTTAGTTATTTGTATCTCATTGTGAAAAAATATGCTGACTCTTGAAGCTAGCCTGCGGTGGAAGATTATTGGAGCCCTTACATTTCATATTTAACTTTTTCTCATGCCTGCCTGTTCAGCTGTCATTTCCCTACCTCTCCTCCTGTCACCAGTGCCCAGGACAGCTGCGGCTCCACACTCAGCAGAACACATCAGGATCTTTGTGCAGGGGTGAGCCATTGGTAAGTACACACCAAGGCGCCTCTGTGCTGTGAAAACAGGGACCTGAGAAAAACACCACAGTAGTTTATAGACTTCCATCCTCTTTGGCAGTTAGCTAAGCTCCTTCAGTCTCTCCCCCTTCTCCCTTTGTTATGTTTTTCTGGTTTTTTAAATCCCAGCACCAGACTAGCTTTCATCCACAGTAGTTCTCCCATGTAGTCCAAGGAAGACCACAGGAATGCCAGGACCACTGCTGGGGAAGTAGCAGAAATACATAGCTACAAGTAGAAAATGGGACTGAATCTCCAGCAACTGTTTGTTGTCCAGTGAGTTTAAGTCAGCTGTTAAATTGCACCTTGAGACTGTGAAGCTACCATTTTGAGATACTGGGCCTCTCCATGAGGTAACATTAGTTGGTGGTCAGTAACATTGAAGGTTTATGCATGGCTATTTTAATTAAAGTAACTTTTTCCAATCATACTCAGTCTTCGTGAGTTTCAGATAAAACAAAGCATTGTTGGCTGCAGCTTCTTCTACACAGGAGGCCTAAATCGGGCCTTGTTAAGAAGATGCTTTGTCAGGAGGATGTTGCTGACCTTGATGAAATTCATCTCCTTTACGAATGTGAATGGGAGCTGGGTAGACATGGGAAGGTTGCTGTGCACCTCTGCAGCCCAGAGGCTCCCTCAAGTGCTCCCAGTTCTTGCTTACAAGAGAAATCCCTGGGCACCTTTAGCCAAATCGTTCCACTGCTGTTCTGCAGGTGGGAGTAAAACGCCAGTGCCGATGCTGGGGAGATGTGTTGTTCCCCAGGTGCTCTCTCTGCTGTCCCAGGTGTCCCTGCCTGCTGCACGGTGGGCACAAGGCAGCAATCCATGAGCAGGCCATGTTGCCTTCACTGCACAGCTGCTAGGCCATCATGGAGAAAATAAGGCCAAGGCAGGCCTGTGTTCATGCCAGGGTAAAGGCTGGGGTGTGGTGGTCAGACAGTGTGGTGGCTGCCTACCCTGGAAATGGGTCTTCCCAAAGCGTTGTCCGATGTTTCCTGCCCTGTGAAAGGAAAGCCTCAAGCCATGGATCAGATGGGTCATGCCTGGGCTTGGGTTCCACAGACAGGTTTGCTCATGGCTAAAATATGTATCAGCATTAAGTTTAATAACATTTGCATGAGATTTGGGTTAGCAGCAGGATAGTGCTTTCAGAAATGGCAAAAACTTGCTGTGATGGAATCTCCTGCCTTGGTTTGGCTAAAGTAGTCTTCCAGTTTTCATTCTTTTTGAGATATCTGTGTTTCTGTTTTCCCTCCTGGACTACTAACAGTCTGGGGCAATTTTTAGGATTTACATGTGTGGTACTAAGGGTTTGTTTTAATGTTTTCATGTTCCCTGCGTGTGAATTGATTTTATTGTTGTTTGGTTGTTCACTTGTTGGTAGATAATCCGTACATCTCTTAGAGCATCTTAGAATGACTATATTCAACTTTAACCAGATCTCTTCTTTTCTTTGAGGAGGGTAATTAAAATATTTTTTTAAATTGTGATTGTATTTCAAAGTTTCAGTAAACATCATAGCTCAGTTGTATCAAAGGAAGTTCTTTTATATCATCACCAGAATGTGTCATAATACCACACCAACTTGTGCTTAATGGACCTGACATGGGATTCTCCTTGGCTCCTCTGTCTGATTTCTAGATGACCTCATGCAGGTGATTCAGCTGCTGTCACGCCCTTGCCTTTTGGGTAAAAGTATTATATACTCTTGTAACATAATTATTTGTAATAACTTGAAGCTACATGACCTGCCATACTAAGTGTCATCTTATTACAGCAAAGTCTTTATATCCATATTCATCTTTGTATTCTGATGGGTTTACTGACTTACCAGCCTCTTTGATCTGAGTGTAGGGCTCACCCTATAAATTTGACCCTATAAATTCAACAGCATTGAAATGTGCTAAGCCCTGTCGTTTTTGTATGTGCATGGGATACAGCTGCCATTTCTCCAGCACTGGAGAGCTCTGGTTGCATAGCTGGCTTTCTCAGAGCCACACTTGTGCTCTCAGGTAGAGCTAGGTGCTTGCAGACACAGCATATCTGCACTTTGACAACACTTTTGGGTTTAAATGGCACACTTTTCTTATTTTTTTGTCTGTCTTTAAATGGAAGTCACTGATGTTCATTCTTTTTCGTCAGGGTTTTAAGAAACCATTTCTCTTCACAGACTGTCACAAACTAGTGTAAACATTAAAACTCCCCACCTTTCTCTGATATAGACTGCATTCCTTCTTTATAACCCTGTACAGTTTAAGGATAATGCTGTCAAACTTGGATTTAGTCACCTGTGATTTCTCTTTAGGCAACAGGGTAAGTGACCTAAATTTCAAGGTGTTGAATATGCCAATACCCTAATTGAAATTTTGGGGGTTTGGTATATAAGCTGCAACCTGTTTTTACTGAAGGCAGCAACTGGAGCAGTTACACATTTTTTCAAGACACACTTTTGGCCCTCATGCAGAAATCCTTCCCTTGTCCCCGCTACCTCTGCAGTTATATGTTAGTAACTTCTTGGTATGTAATCTGGCTCTGTATTCCTTCATCATTTCTGTGCAGGGACTGTGCTGTGCTGTTCATGTGAGCATTCCACTCCCTTCTGAGAACTCTGCTGCTTTCACCTGATCGTAAAGACCCACCTTTAAGGTTAAAGCTAAGGGAGAAGTTACATGAGCTCATAAGAGGAAGCCCTACTGCTCTTCAGGGGCAAGCTCAGGTGATGACTTTCTGTCTGAAGCTTTAACTTGCCAGATGATATTGCATATCTGCCCAGACTTCTGCATTGTGGAGGCCACAGAACTCACTGAGGGATTCTTGTGATTGTTCAGTCGTGTTATGCTGACAGCAGTCACTAAGAATGCACTAGGGCTTGGTTTCTAGAATCAAATTATGTGAAATCTGCTGCCAGTATTGATGGTCTGTACTCAGTGGTTATTTTCTTCCTGTTCTGCTTGAAAAAGAGATCTTTTTAATACAGCTGATAGACTGTAGAAATGTTACTTCCTTAATGATGGTACACTTTGGTTATACCTGTAATGATGTGGAGACATTTTAAGACCTGTTGTTAGTCTTTGAAAAGTAAAAGATATGGGACAATTAAGACAAAGAATTTTTAAAAGTAATCTTTATTTTCTTGGCTGTCCCAATCATTATGCCTGACAACATGCATTTCTCTC
This sequence comes from Calypte anna, assembly GCF_003957555.1. Classification (NCBI taxonomy): domain Eukaryota; kingdom Metazoa; phylum Chordata; class Aves; order Apodiformes; family Trochilidae; genus Calypte; species Calypte anna. The sequence goes on from NC_044255.1 coordinate 25,541,758, forward strand.
ACATGTACAGCAATCACTACAAAGTAGTGACAGTAATGAAAAAACCCCAAAAGATTAGACAATAATATGTTAAATTCTTTAGTTCTGCATAATGTCTTAGGGCATATGACACAAAGGGTTTGCTCCTAAGTTATTTTTCCATCTGTCTGCTTGTACTCAAAAGATACAGATATGCTTATATGTATCCGTATACCCTGTCAATATTATGCAAAAAAAAAGCAAAGTAGCATTTTTAATTTCTTGCTGATTAGGTACTTGAGCATTGCCCAGTTATGCTTCCTATTCCTCACACTTCAGAAAACTTTGTAGTTCTGTTTTATACTGAGACAATAAAATGATTGTTGGGTTGCAAAATGTGGGAAAATAGGGAAGATTCATATTCTTGGAATACGACTACTATTCTCAGCAGGTAGTCCAGCACGCTCTGCACACCCTGCTTAACACAGTATCTTCTACCATAATGCTGCTTACTCCAAGAGCTAGAATTCCTTCTGATCCAGAGCTTAGAAGAAAAAAAATTCAGTCATTCATTCAGTGGCACACCCATTGCCTATTGAGAAATATTTTTAGAAAGAAGCACAAGTCCACAGCATGGCTCTCAGAAACTGTTTTGAAATACCTGGCTACATGCACACTCATGCCTGTAGACTTTACTTAAGGAAACTTTTTAAGTACATCAGCGGGAATTGCGTCCAAGTTGAGCAACAGACAGACTCAGGGCTAATGGGCTATCTATTGAGCTGGCAAATTTCCTATTTTCAAAGCAGGAAAGTCTATGTCCTGAGTAATACTGAAACCAAAACATTCAGGTACGTAGCAGCTTTGGGAGCAGACATAAAACTTACGGAAATTTTTGTAGAGTTAGCAAGATAGTTCAGGTTATCTCAGTGCTAAGAGAAATGTTTGTGTTAGTGCTGCTGGGACGCTGGACCTGTGGAAGGAATTCTTCCCACAGGGATGGATTTTGCAGTAGCTGGTGGCTGCAAAGCTGGCTGCTGGAATGTACTGGCCTGGAGGAGGAGGAGTGGGTCATGCCTTGATCCTCTCAAAGGGAACTGGGATTTCTTCCCTTTGCAGAATCCTGTGGAAAATCCATGTGCAGAGGCACATTTTAAAAGTGGAGCAAACACCACTGCTTTCGGAGCACAGCCCCAGAAGAAGTTGGGCTGCCCAGTTCTTAACAACGGGTCATTAAAATGCCTCCCCAAGACGAGGAAAGTCGCAGGCCTGAGGACATTTTAAACCATGTCTCTTACTCCATGTGAAACATCCTATCAGCAGGCTGGGAGTGCAGCCTCCTGTCTGACGTGCAACGCTGAGTAACAAAGGGTTCAAAAGACAGGAGGCTGACAGTAGAGCAGCAGCTACCCCAGGCAGCTGTGTCCTGGTGACCAGGACTAGGTAACAGTTGTCTGACAAGCATATTGAGCAGGACTGACATGGCATCTTGCTTCTGCTAAGACCTGCAGTGTAAGCATTTTTTCTTTGACAGGTAGTTCACAGATCCTGTGCCAAAGACAAAAGTGGGCTTTTCATTAATTTTAAGTCTTTTTCACAAACGTTTTGACTGGCATATTTCTGCTTCTTACAGGTTTGGAGCATTTTTGCTTTGGGGAATACTAGGCAAAACCAAAGACCACTATCTTATCCTGAATGTAAAAAGTATTAAGTAACCTTTAGGTGATTATGAAAAATGTGTATCTGTAACTAATCTGCAGTTAAGATTATTCTGTGTGTAGACTCGAGATTTCCCCCCATAATAATCATAGTATGAGCACTTTCTTACACTGGATTGGACTGCAGATTGGGTTATAGCTGCAGAGCATTGTTCTGATTTATAATGCTTATATCTTATTCTACAAAATTGGTTTGGAGAAGTGTGGAAAGCCACTACTTTGCTGTTGGGAGTTGTGTTTATGTTATGAAGAAATACCTTCCCTCTATGATGCTTTTAGTATAGATTTCTAATAATGCTCTTTTTGTTGTTGCTTGAAACATGGGAGAAAAGCTTTGTGTGAATGTTTGGGAAATGTGTCCGAGTGGAGAAGAATCACAGCTGTAACCCTAGACACTCTGTAGTATTCTAATGATAAAAGTATGCCTTTGGAGAGGCATATGTTTGTTTTTCAGGTCTGGCCAACTCTGAAAGTATGGTTTAGGCACAGAAGAATTAATCTGTAAAAATTTTTATTTATAGTTCAAGAAAAGTATTCACTGAGGCCTGGTCAGAAGACCTGACTTCAAGTAAACTGTACAATGAATAGTTTGCTACTACTAAATAAAATGTGATTTTTATTGGAGAGGTTCTTAGTATGAAACTATTATCATTTTTATGTTGAAAGTATTATGTTTTGCAAGCTGCAATGCAAACTTCAAAGAAAAAATCTTCAATATGATTTAGCCGATATTATAAACAACTTTATACCATGTCAGAATTCCTCAGTGCTAACTACTGCACAATGGTGTGAACAATGTGATTAAATGAATACCTTAACTTCTATGAATGATGCCTCTATACACAGAGCTCTTTATGAGGCAGTAACACTGGACATTGTAAAATGTGTGGTCAAACTAATGCAATGGTACTTGTGTTGTTGCTGCTCTCTGACATGGGTCACAGTACAGCTGACTCTCTGCACGTGCAGGCTGAGGATGTGAAACTCAGCTCCACTGATGCATTCTCAATCTGTGCTTACTCCAACAAAGCTCTGATACTTAGAAAAAAAGCCTGTCCACATCCAATGCTAAGGAGCATTCTCAAGTAATTAGCTTTAAAAAGGATTTTTTCTTCTCTTGTGTTTAGGGATTAGGCATGAAAGTATACTCTGTAGGATGAGGAGGATCTCTGTTACTGTAGGTTTTCATCTGCCTCTGTACATATGGTCATAACACTTCCCTCAGAATTATATGAAGTATGCTTTTTAAATAATTTGGCTCAAAAATGTTGTTTTGGGTTTTTTTAATAATATTAGTCCTTGTATACTTGTACTAAAAAATGAAAGACTGTAGAAAAAGGACACATAATTGATTAAGTACAGTAAAGACTTATCAGAAACAATTGGTCTGAGGATTTTAAATAAACTAAATATAAAAATGGAAGAGGTGCACTGATGTCTGAATTTTAAGTGAAATGCTTTAAGATTTTGAATTTTAAAGATAACTACATAAAGACTACATGATATACTCCTGAGAAAAACACTAAAAATTTGCTTGGATGGTCAGGGAAAAAAAAAATGAGAAAAAATTAGCTGAAACTTTACATCTTGGTTGCTGTGATGAGAGGACCATAGGGATGCAGTGGCACACCCCAGATTTATTAAGCTGTGGTGTATTTGTAAGTGTCCGTGCCTCTTGACAGCTGGTTTCTTCAGTATTGGCTTCCCCTAGGTCAGGGCCAGGAGAGAACCTGCCTGCAGTTGCAGATGACTTCATCTCTCCTGAGAGCTCTGATGCTTTCTTTGGCCAGAGCTCAGGGTTGGTGGCAGTACAGAAAGTGGAAGGTGAACCCAGGAGCAGGGAAGCTGTGCAGCAGAACTCTGCAAGCAGGCCCTGAGAGCCAGCTTCAGCACTCTCCTTTCTTCTGAATGATTTTGTTTCATTAGTGTGTTTAAAGGGCAGAAATTAAACACTGGAGGCCAATGGGGTTTGCAGTCTGGTCAAATTCAGTGAGGTCTGTGCTTAGCAAGGTCTTGTAGCTGGAAGTCACCTTAGTATTTGTGTGACAGCGGCCTTGCTGACTGAGGATGAAGAAAGTCCTGTGAGCACAGTGATTACTTATGCAGGGATAGACATTCCCATGCCTGTAAGTACCAGGCTGTGTCAGTCTGTTTTTATGTACTTTAAGATAGGCGTGTTTACTTTATTTATTGGCAGGAATGGGGTTGAACTTAACCAAATATTAGTTATAAAGTTGAAATGCCTTATTGATATAGACATTACTTAGCTGTAAGAGGACTTTGACTCCATCCATACTTTGTATGATAACATCTATCATCTCAAAGCATACATCTGAAGCCTTGTGTGTCATGTTTGTTTCAAATTATGGTTTATACTAGCAATTTGGAGTTACTCTCTGTAAATTTTCTCCAGTTCTGTACTAGTGTAAGGAGTCCAGACTAATCTGTCCTTTTGGTTTAATTAAGCAAGTATAGATTAGGATTGTATTTTGTTGTTTGCCTGTATCAATATATCCTCTGATTCCAGCAGGACAATTCACAAGAGAGGTGTAGTGGTTTATTTTTAACAGAGCCAGATTTTTTGTGTGTGCTAAACCTGATTATTTCCTGCATTTGAAAGCAGTACAAAATCTCGTTCTGCTGAGGTGGATCCTCAAGGTAATGCCTGCTCTCTCATCTGGCGCAACTGCGTGGGCGTTGGCACAGGAATGGTTCCAGACAGCTGAGGATTTACACTGCAAGTGAGAAAACATTTCCTAACATATCTTGTTCTAGTATGTGTTAAGACTCCTTGAGAAGCTGTAAGAGTCCAAACTGTACTCTTCTTACAGGATAGAATAGTTAAGTTTCAGATATTTTGAATACATATTTTCTTTTCTTGTTAAGTTCTGTCTGACTAAAGGAACTCATTTTTGTTTTACACAAAGCAGCCTTTGTGCAGCAGGGGAGCAGAGGTGGAGTTCCAGATACTTTTGCCTGTGTTCTCATTCTGCATAGCAGATGTGAGATTCCAGGAGAGGACTGATTGACATGGGTGTTGGCTGAGTCCAGGAGGTGAGGTTGTCACACACCTCCACTGGCTGCAGCCTGTGTCCTCAGCAGGTCAGCCTTCGTCTGTGCAGAACTAGGTAAATGCAGTGTTGTTGCCGCCACGTTTGGGGTGCTGTGGACATACTTGGGCCTTATTTTTAAGGCAAGGAAAGACAGAAATGCCTTCTATGACTTCTAAGATAATTAAAAGATGATTAGAAGTCTTCAAATATAATTAATAGTAGGTTGTGTTTATTTTTTGTTTGTGTTGTTGCTTTTTTTTTAATAATCTGAAATTCAGCAAAAATAACTGCATTTAAATATCATATGCAGCAGAAATTTAATCAGTGTAGGTTTGGCATAGACAGCAAAATACTTGTGAAAGCAAAGTGCACATACAGAGCTCTAAGAACTGTGCTCTCTCAAACGGAAATTGGAGGAGGAAAGTCCTTTATAGTGATCAGTGCATGTTTTTGTTCACTTTGATTATTGCTGTGGAACGTGATAGTGATAAAAAGAAAGTTTAAGTGAGAGGAATGAGAGCAAAACGAGCCAGAGCTGTCTAAGAAACTGTATTCCTTCCTCAGTTAGACTGCCAGATGGAGTCTGTAACCACTCCTGTCACTGTTTTTGTGCTCCCTTTGGCTTGTGTCATGTCTTTTTCAGTTTAGCGTGTCCATTGTTAGTCCTTGCTGATGGAAGATGGGAACTAACGCAGGCTTGAAAACAGTTTAAAAAAATACATAGCCAAAGCAGATATGGGGAAGAGTTGGATTAAGCTTAGTTTGCTTTTTGTACATCTGTTTTATTCACTACAGTAATCCTCTTCCTGTTTCCTTCTCTTTGTGATGCTCTTTAAGTGCTGCAGCACCACCTTTATTCTTCTACAGTCCTTGTTGTGTCATACATAAATACATACCTTCCCTAAGAATGTGGAGATGTGTTTTTATATGTGATAGAGGCGCAATAATAGGGCAATACAGGACATGTAAGCAAATTTTTGCCTCTTCAGCCCATTACCAGTTATGGACAAGCTCTAGACTTTTCTAGCATCAAGGTATCTGCATTCAACTTCTACATAGAAAAGTAATTGGGCATTTGAAGTTGAATTTAAAAGAATTACCACAAAGGCAGCTTATGTGCAAACAGCAGTGTTCCTCTGAAGTGTCAGAAAATGTTTAGTGAGATTTGTTGCATTGTATGCACTCTGCCCAACTGTAGACCTTTGCTTATTCTTTCTAAAGGTTCTACTAAAAATATTAAAAGTTTGGGCTTAATCCTCAGCAAGCCTTAGCTGAAGCCTGGCTTCACTTGAACTCTTCCAAGAGAGGTATATTCTTAATTAAATGCTTGAAAAATAAACTGGTAAACCAGGAGTTTCAGATATACTGGCAGGACTACGTAACCAGCAGTTCCCAGAACTTTGTAGCAGAGAAGTTGTGGTGCTGTCCTGACATACCTGCGTGCAGTTCTCAGGCCTATTGGTAAAAGAGTATTTTGATTGCTTATCACATATTCTGAAATAAAAGACATTTGCTGTGAGGTGGTATTGAAACTCATTCTGCTTGTGATATCTTTTTATATTCATTGCACATTAATCATGAGCTGGATTAATCAACAATCCACTTAAAAAGTCTCCATATGAAGAACTGCTGAATAACTTTGTAATTGTAATGGTTCCACAGGGCAAATTTTGATTTTCCTTCAGCCTTTTGTATATCCCTGGGTAGCACTCAATTAATAAGCCCTTTGACTTCAGCTTAGGGCAGAATGTAATTGATCAAGATTCTAGGAGTCAGTGGAGAGTGATAGAAGAAAAACCCTGAGGTGTTTTGCCTGACGGGCAAGTGCTCTTGTGGCTGCAGTTTCCTCACAGTTAGTGCCTGTGGATTTGGAGGAAAGTGTGATCCAGCTCAGCTCCGATACCTGGCAAGGGCTGAGTGGGGTCTCTTTGTTTGTTTGGGGTTTTTTTTCTCACCTTTAGAGGAAACTTCCAGTGTTTGTATTTGTTTACTTCATGCTCGTGAAGGGCAAAAGCAGTACTACTTGTCTGCTGTGAGGATCTGTAAAAAGAGAAAGCTGATTTACTTCTGTTATTAACTTACCATGTGGTAGTGCTCTTCCTGAAAGAACTCTCTTTTGGAACTAGCACCTGAACAAATTCCATTCCTACTGAAGCTTTCAGGATTTTACTCAGGGGGTATGCACAGTTCTTACTGCAGAGCGCCTGACTCAAGCCATCAGCAGCTGCACTCAGCGTTGTCCTCTTACACAGAAGGCAAATGGTGTCTGCTGCTTGAAGATGGTAATTCCTGAGCTGTTGAACAAGTCTTGAGAGCCAGAGGCCCGTGAGTGCGCATCTGTGCTCATAGCCTGATTATCACTAGAGGGAGCTGGTGGAAATTTTCCAAGCACTTACAGTTAGTCCTGTGGGTGGGATCTGATCCCTAAGGAGATGGCTGTGCAAGGGAATACTGCTCTGGAATGAATGTGTGCAATCCTGCAGCATTAACTTCCATGTTTTGGTGCACTGATGACATGGATGCTTTTAGCTGTAATTATAGTTCAAAGGAACATAAAACTCCTAATTCAGGAACTTAGTCTTTCCCCATCCTCCAAACCCAATTGCAGTTCATTAGAATGGCACCATACATGACGTAGAAGGATCTGGTGTATGGAGCAGCCACGGTGAAGTGCTGTATGTAGTACAGGCACTATATAGAACATACATCTTCAGTATGTGTACACAGAGTACAGTCTCAGTTGTATTGTTCCTGTATGTTTTCTTAAAAAAAACCCCTAAGAATTAATTGAAACATAATCAGCATCAAGTGCTATTTTCTTACACTTTCGTCTACTAAATGTTGCTCAGATTAAAAGGGATCTTCTGTAGTCTGACCTAGTAATAGTAATTTTAAATTTTTTTGTTCTTCTGGGTTTTTTTAAACAACATTTGGCTATTAAAAACTTATGGTACATTTGTATATAGTTTTTGAAGTCTTGATGGCCCAGTGGAGGAACATGACCATGAAATAGTTGGCTATACGATTAGCAGTTGTCTTAAGCACCAGCTGGTAGCAAAAACTCTGTGCACTGACTGTATATTGTTAAATGAATGTCAGAGTTCCAGTTTTAATGACAGCAAAGATTTGTGGAACGGTGGGACCATGGTTTAGGAAGCCATCTTGTGGCTAGGTCTGATGTGCTCTTTTGATTGTGATGTATGTGGTCCAGTTACTACTAAAGCTGAAAGATGTGCAAGCAAATACAGCTTGTTGCATCATCAGTCACGATAACAGAAAAGACAAATTAGTTTTAAACACTGAATTTCCCATTTTACTGCTGTGGAATTAATGCATAGACTGTTCCTAGCCCAGCAGTAGTTATGAGATCAGCAAGATTAACTTTTAAAGTTTTTAACTGGCATGAACTTACTAATGGCTGGTTCCAGAGACAAGACTACATGAACAGTGCATGAAGTGTATGCTAATGACACAAAATGGGCAATGAAATTTGTTGCTCTTCGTTTTTTTTTTCTTTTCTTTTTTCAAGCCTAGAGACCTAAAATATATGATACGATAGAGGTAATCTTTTTTGCCAGTTGAGAGGTAGAGTAGAAAACTACTCATGGGATCACTATATGAGAAACACAATGCTTTATGATTTACTTTTGCACCACAAGAGCCAAAGACATAATTATGATATTTTTTTGTTCCATGTTCTCTGAAGTGTCAGAGTTGGGTGTCTTACTGGATGTTTGCTTTATGGAGATTGCTACAAGGAAGGGGAGTCATAAAAGTGCCACACTTGAAGCCTGAAATCAGTCCGTTCATCATGCTGTGCTATGCAGACATGCATATGCTAAGGTATTCACAAAATTCTGGTGCACACAGCCATTGCATACACACAGTACTGAACAAAGTATGCTTACAGTACAGTGATGATAATGCTTCATGCTTGTTTGACTGTTGCAAGAATGTCACAGTTTTAGAGATTGACTAGAAATGTAGAATGCAAACCTGTGTATAAATACTGCAGTCCAAAAGAAACAAGCTTCTGTTTGTCATTTTGCATGGCCAAAGCTTCACTCACAGGCAATGGCAGAAATAGAATTTGTCTTATGCCCTACTTCTATCATAATAACATTGTTGCAAGAATTAATAAATGCAGGCAGCATCATAGGGTTTATATGTCACCAGAAAACAGTTTTTTGAAGTGGTTTATTTGATTGTGGAATGATGTTAAAGTAGAATTGCAAGTCTAGGGTCAGTAATAGTTGTTCTTAAGTAAGGTTTATGGGCTCTTCTTCATAGAAAGGAATTTCTATACACTCATTTAGTGGTAGCTCTGCCCTGATTTTAAGCTTTTGAGTCTCACAGCTGGTTGGTTAAGTGTCAAAACTACTTTTGTTGCATCATGGCTGACTCCTTAGGTCAGCATTGTTACACCCTTATGCTCCGTGGGCTTGATAATGTATGGAATAGTATTTAAACATAGAAGTTCTTGATAATGCAAAATTTTATTTCAGATCAAGTGTTTGGAAGCCAATTATACAGGTTATAAATAGAACAGATTTTAAATTACTTCCCAGTGGCCATATGTATGGTGTGTGATTTAGGGAGGGAGGGTGTTGGGTGGTATTTTGGGGGGGTGGAGTGTTTTTTTTTTGTGTGTTTTTTTTTTATCATAACACAATAAAGGGAGTTTTCAGTTGAGCACCCATCTCCTACTGCAGAGGAAACTTGCAGGATGGCGTTTATGCTCATGTTAGTCATCAGAGATGAAGTGCACAATAATGGTAAGCCTGTGTTTCCACAATTGGAGGATATTTCTCATAATGAAGGAAGTCTCCAAGGTCAACAGCTACAATACCCGGAGAAGTTACATCACAAAACTACATTTGCACAGGACTACTCTTTTTTTTTTTTTTTTTTTTAAATTCCTCCCCTTTTTCTTTTTGCAGGCTCTCTCAGCCTAAATGTTGCTCACTTCACTTGGAGGAGTGCCATGGATTTTATTTGGACTTCTATTTACAGTTAATTAGCTGTTAAAAAAGCCAATATGCACACCCCGAACAAAAAAACCTGAATGAGTGTTTTCCCCTAAATAATTGAAGAAGCCTTATTATATTCTGCTAACATCCTGTGCATTTCCAACCTTATTTTGTCTAGCTACTGTTTTTACAATGAAAATTGCATTGTATTATGTTGATGACACCAGCAAACCTGGCCTGGGACAGTGTATTTCCTAGTTATCTTCTGTCTTGGGGTAGTAGTGGGTATGGCAGCTCACAGCTCTGGGTTGATCTGTATTCCGGTGGAGAAGGAAGCTTTTGAGTATTTTAGCAAAATTTGCATGAGGGAAAGAGAGAAGGCTAGATTTTAATTTTTCCTGGTCACTCTGTCTCCATTTACTTTGCATATTAATGTTACTGGTAAATGTAACACAGTTTGGAAACAGTTGACATAATACATTTCTCTGGGCGTTTTCTTTTTTGTGTTTCTGTACATGAAATTTCAGTACAAAACCTGTATTTTATAATCTTCTTTTTGAAGTAGTCTTTTCAACAGTGCTTGCTTAGTTTACCTTTAACAAATCCCTGTTAATTCAGCCTGTCTTATAATGGCACGAACACGGGCACCCCTTAGAAGCCTACCTGTCCATTTTATTTGTTTTGCAACTCTGGATGAGGAGGCTCTTATTTCACCAACAGGATAGCAAAGTGAGAGGTTGTTCTACATACTCCTCATTGCTGTAGATCTTACTCTACTTATACCCAAAACTGTGACTCAGTACTGTTGGAGCCAGCTGAGTCTTTCCCTGGCTTCAGGTTGTTCTGAATGAGTCTATAAACATAAAAGTCAAATCTTCTAACAAAGAAAACAAAACCTTCTTCCTTCAGCTCCTAACAGATCTTGTGTTGTGGTTTAAGCCTGTTGCTCATGCCTAATCATGTTGACTGGTGATTTTTCCAAGCAGTATATATTAATTAGAGGGAAATTACATAGTATTCAGTATTTCCTTGATGCATTTGGTTTGTCAACAATGGTTGCATTTTAAAAGTGGTTCTGCCATCCCTGTTTCCTCACTCTACAATTGGGAATGGTAGTTATGAAGAGGTGTAAACGTCATCCAGGTAGCCAGGTAACACGGACTACTTAAGGAGGGGAGAATAAAGACCGAGCTTCTTTTAGGTGTGGACAGGTATGAGAGAGGTTGGATTGGACTACTGAAAGAAGGACTTGCAAAATTGAGGACATGTGTTTTGGAAGGTGTGCTAGATGTGTTGGTTATAAGTTGCTCATCCTTGCCTTGCTCAGCATCGTGGCCAACATTTTACTTTATTTCCCCAATGGTGAAACAAGATATGCTTCAGAGCATCATCTCGGCAGATATGTGGAGTGTCTTCATGGCATTCTAGGTGGAGGCTTTTTGGTAAGTAATGAGCCAGTCACTTCTACAAGCTTATTTTGGAGATGTGTGGGATGACTTTCTTTACCAGTTACATTATGTTTTTGTTCAAATATCTTATCATTAGAAACCTCTGGACTTACATCAAAAGAAATTAGCTATGTAACCCCATAGATATTATTAATTAGTATCAGTTCTCTTATTTTTAAAGTTGTGCCACTTTACAGGATAGAAAATCATAGGGTCTAGGTTGCAGAATCCAAATGCAATGCTGGAACCAGGCCTCTTAGCAGGTGATAAGTTCATGTAAAGTGTTAAATCTTACTTTTTTTTCCTTCTTTTTTTTTTTCTTTTCTTTTCTTTCTTTTTTTTTTTTCTTTTTTTTTTTTTTTTGGGGGGGGGTTGTTGGTTTTGTTTTTAATATTGTTGACCTCTTCTCCTTTTAATTGTCCCTAGATAACTTACATTTAGCTACAATTCCTTATTTGCTGTTACCTGAGATGCTGGCTGTTACTTCTCTGCCTTAGCTCTTTATTCAGGGGAATCAGATGGCAGCCATCAAAGCTCTGCATTTGAGTAACAGCAAAGGGTGAAGAGTTGTGTTCATTATAGGGCATTGTTAATCTGAAGCTATTATTTTCTACCTTTTCTATTTTGTGGACCACATTGTAACTTGTTTAAGTTCTTTGACTTGAGACACCCTTTTCCATTTGCTTTTAAACGTCCTCTTAGAAATAGGCTACAGTTCTCAAGGTGTCTGGCAAATCGCAGGTTGAAAATGATAGCGTGATCTTGTGAGGTGCTTACAGCTGTGTTATAGCCCCATTGGAACCTAGACTGAGATTTGCAAAGTCTGGGCTTTACGAATAGAAGAATACAAGTGAAATCAATGGAACTACTGCTGGAACGCACTCATACAACCTCTTCTGGACCTGCAGCATTGGGACTCTGCAATAGGTTTGAGTAAGGGCTGAAAAATGTATGAGTGTTCAACTAAATAGTTTTTATTTTATTGCCTTGTTAAGTAAGCCTGTGCAGTTTTCTATGCACTTTGCCTCTTTCTTTATGGGTTTCTGAGGTACTCCTGGGTGTAGAGTCTATGTAAGTGCTGTTATTAAGCCTTGTTAGTGCTGGGAGGATACTCTGTTTAATCAACTCTGCCGTTTCTTGGTTTTATGCTAAAAGCTCTGGAGGATGGATGATTTATGTTTCTTACAGATATATTCTGCTTTGTTACTTTGCATTTCTGTTGCTGGAAACTGGTTGTGAAAAACATGAAAAAGCTAGCTGTCTGTAATGAGATGTTTTCCTGAATTGGGCAAAATAGTCCTAGACCAGTCAAACTGGTTTGTCACACAGGTGGTGATGACTACTCTTCAGCAACTAGTATGTTAGTACTCGTTTGTTTATTTTCACAAATAATTATGAGACATTACCTTGTAGTACTCATTTGGCAGAAAGTGAATGCATCTTTTTGCAAAGCATTTTATTTGCAGGACACAAAACTATTTAAAGTTGAGTACTTTGATTTGTAGTGGTAACACTGCAGGCTCTGTCATCGGCCTCTTTATGCATTTAAGTGCTGTGTATACACAAAACAGAAATAGAAATATGCTTACCCTGGTAAACTGAATAATCTACACAGGCTGCCCCCCCACTCTCCTGCCAGTAAGCGATATAAATGAATGAAGTGTGAGGACTGTGTTTTATCTGCCTTGTCTGTGCAGGAAAATGTATCAGCGTATTTTGTTTGGTCTGTACCTAGGTACTGATTCCAGCTGTGGTACTCATTGGGCGTCACAAAGACAACTGCTGTGGGTGCTTTGGCTGTGAGGGCTGTGGGAAGGGCTGCGTGGTAAGTGAGCCTTGGTGCTCCAGTCCCAAGTAAACCCAAAGACAAGGTGATGGCTGTGTAGAAAATTCATCTCTATGTTTGCTATGCAGATGTTTTCCTCAGTTCTGGCTGCCTTTGTTGGGATCCTTGGTTCTGGCTACTGTATAGTCATTTCAGCACTGGCCTTGTCTCATGGACCATACTGTTTTACTCGCCGAGAAAGAAACTGGATCTATCCTTTCACTGAATCCTCTGGAGGGTAAGTGGTCTGTTCGTGGGGTTGTTGTATCTTCTCCCATGTACATGTGGGTTTTATTCTAGTACCTTTTAACAATGTCATGTAACCATATACCTAGATCCAATTATAAGTTTACAGTTCTCATTCACCAAGAACTGAACAAATGTGTCAGTTACCTACTCTGATAGTTTAAAACCAAAGCAAGAAAATTTCTGCATGCTACAGAAAGAGCCCTGAAACATATATATATGTAGTAATTGTGTATCACATACTGTTCATGCCCATGAACACCTCTAACATAAAGTTTTAGGACTTTGAGGGATTTACAAATGATAGTGGTCATTAAGAAAATTGTTTTATCATTTGTGTTAGAATCTGTTCTATGAAGCTTGCTTCTGAAGTTGCTTCATGTAAGTGTGAACTGACATAATGCCTTCATTAGTGACAATGGCACAGAACTTTTGTAAATGAAACTAGAAAAGGTTCATAAGAATCTTTGTTCACTGCAGGGTGGGGAGGGCCAGAAGCTGTTAATTATTCCTAATTAGAGCCTATGTAGCTGGTTTGTGTGCTGCTCCCCATTAGTCCTCAGCAATTCTGTAGGTTGGAAAGGACTTGGTTTGGATCGTGGCATGCTTTTACAGTGTCTGTATGGTTGGCAACAGTTGCTGTCTTTGGAATAAAGTTGCTGTCTTTTGGAATAAAGTCCTGAAAAGCTCTGTGACTGTTTTGAGATATAGCATTGATCTTTCAGCTTTTTTGAACTTGTTTCTTGCTTTAATCAGTAATTGAAGATTCTGTCTTTATAGCTTGTATTTTTTGAAAAGAAATAAAGACTTAACAAAAAAACATTGCTGATAGTTTGACATGTTCTTAAACAAAGCAAACTTTGCATGGAATAAACCACAGCATTTTCTTTTCCCACTTTGAGGGGAATTATCCTCAATGCAGATACAGGCCAAGTGTAATTTGGTTCTAGTGCATGATAAGCATCCCCCTCCATCACAATGTTAAAATATTCTTCTCATTGGTATGTACAGGTACTTGTTTGAGTATAACAAGTGGGCTGCATGTCAAGAGCCTCACAACATTGTGCAGTGGAATGTCACCCTCTTTTCCATCCTCCTTGTCCTGGGAGGAATAGAGTTCATTCTGTGCTTCATACAGATGATCCGTGGCATTCTTGGCGGACTGTGTGGGTTGTGCAGCAGTCACGAGGAGGTAAGCCCTTTCTAGTTATAACCATGCTTCTCAGACGAACATGAATCACTACTGGGACTTATGCTGCTGTGGAGTCTTACTCTGCAGCTGTTTTTTAGGCATTCTTAAGCAACAATGTAAAGTGTACAACTTTTTTATGGCCCTGTCGTGGTTGGCATTTTCACATAGTGTTTGCCCACATTCTTTCAGCTGATTCCTCAGCTGTCACAGTGAAATTAGTCTGTGTAGGAGCCAGAGGGCTTCTTTTTCCCCCTGTAGCACGTGGTGATCAGGACTATACAGGATATATAACTGAAATACGAATCTCCTGGTGATGGTGGTCTTTCCCATAGACCAGATCTTTTTTGCAGAGTGTGGTGGAGTTCTGTGCTAGGCTGCTTGTTCTAGCTGTAGCCTTGTATTTTGCTCACAGCAAAAATAGTGAAAATATGCCATGTGTGATGAAAACTGCAGCATCCTGGCCTTGCTTAGTAAATGTAGGATAAGAGAAGGAATCTAATCACACATAGCTGACAAAACCTGCAGACAGATCTGAAGGATTTTTTGAAGGTGTTTTTTTTTTTTGCATGAGGAGGAGGGGGAATTCCCTTTAAGTTCCTGAATTTCCTCTGGAGTCTTGTTAAACAGTATAAGCATGTTGTTAAGATCAGTATCATAGTGATATAGTGTTGGAATTGCAGTCGCTTAAGGTATGAAACTGATACGGTTTTTATCACACACATATTACGACTAAGAATGTATTTCACATTTTAAATTGACATAGTTGAATGTCAACTGCAGTGTAAAAGAGCCCTGGCTATGGTTGTCTAAATGTTGTCAGGTTAATTTTAGCATTTATAGTTGGATACATTATTACCATTCTTCCCTTTAATATGTGTTCCTTTCTTTTTGTTCCCCCCACAGACATACGTTTGCTAGAAACCTGACGATGGATTGACATTGGTGCATGTGTGTAGTGTATTGAGTATTCTCTGGGGTTTTTTTTTGTATTCCATGCATACTAAAATGCACATTGTTGTCAAACTGTGCTGTTACCATTAATCTAACTGACTTGGGGCCAGCCTTTGTTGTTGAAGTCATACATGGGTTTTCCACTAACATGCCTGTATCTGAAGGCAAAACGTATCCTGAATTTCTTTGGTTCATTTCATCTTAGTACAGGCAATTGCCTGAACATATGTCACTAAAGAGGCTTCTTCCCCCCCTTTGTACTGACATAACAGCTCTCTACTTCATGCTGCTTTCCCAATAAAGTTGCACTTTCATTCTGATCTTGGAATGAAAACGAACCAAATCCAGTCTGGCCTAGAATACTCACTTGGACCAAAACCAAAGCAGCATTAAGTGTGGATAATCATGGGCAGACACATGCACCTCACGTCTTCAGGATTTTTTCTGAACATCCGTATTTCACAAATAAAGATTTATACTAATACCCAGTAGGTGACACTGATTCTTTCCCTGCCCATGCTGAAACACTGCTTTCACAAAGAGCAGGCATGAGGACATGGATATGAAGCAGTTGGGTTATAGCCTCCAGCAGACTCTGTCAGAGTGGGAGCTGCTTCACGCTGTGGTGTAGATCACTTAGCTGAGCCAGACAATCGAACATCAGCAAGGGTATGATAGTTCAGTGGTAGCTCTGTCACAGAGGCAACTGTCACATATGTGGAGTTTTAGTCCTAGATCTGGGCTGACAGTTCATTGCTGATGCCTCTCCAAGCATCCAGAGCAGGTTCCCACACAGCTGAGCCCAGCTCTGTGTCCTTTCTACTGCTCTCCTGAGGAGGATTTACTCCTGACTGCTTATCCAGAGTCTTGAAACCAAGCAATATGTGAACCTGGGTTCTGGGTTTTTTGCATCACTCAGCAGACCCCCAGGCATAGCACTGTTCAGAAAATACAGTGCAAATTCAAGTCAGTAGTGAGAGATTAATATGAAATATTTCACTTCACCAGTAAGCAGCCTGAAGGAAATACCGTAAAATCCTGTGAAAGAACCTCTGGAGCGTAGCTTGCAACATATCCCAATCAAAGTTTTATCACAAGTTAAAGTAAACCTGAATGATAAACTGCCAGCAACCTTGCTGGCAAAGTTATCAGTATGCTACTGGCAGTGGCATTTTTCAAGTGAAAACCAAAATGTGACTTGCCATTTATTTCAGAGAAATGAGGCCAATTACCATTATTGCTCAGTTTTGGGATGTAGTAATTTTTGTATTTCAAATAGGCAAGTTAGTTTCAATTAAATGTGTGGTGAGCAGAGGAGGAAAAGAAAGTCTCAATAGAATAGGGTGTAACTTCCATGCAAGTTAAAGATTTTTGCCTTTATGCATAATCACTTGTTTTTCTGGTACAAACAACTAACTAACTAACTGAAACAACTTTAGAAATTCCAATGGACAGAATAATTAGGCTGGAGTTTGGAATTAGAACTATTTCAGATCCATGCAGCAGTAGTACACAGCATTACTGCTCACTGTTCATGCGGTCATATAAAAACAGGCCAGTTGAATTCCTTTGTTTCCTGATGCATAAGACATTATTTGGGGAGTTTTATCAGTTAAGTTGTGGAGAAGTGGTTGTTTTTATATTAAATTCATTTCAGTTAGCAGAGAAGTCACTCATCCAACTAAATGTGGCTTTTTGGTAATGGCCTCAGCACCAACTCATGGATATTAACAGCAACAGGAAAACAGTTCTTGCAACACTTGGTTAAATGTTTGAGAAACAGGTTTCCAGGTTTGCCTAATACTTAATATAAAATATTTGCTTCCTGCTCCAGCAGTATTGCATGACAGCAAAAAAAAAACCCAAACCAAAACAACCCCCATATTGACTTGGTATTTGCAGAGCTCCGTTTAAGTACAGAATAAGCTGTGATACAGACTGCTGTACTGCAGAATGAATGCTGTTCCTGGTGTTGTTTTCCAAGTCAGTTTCTTCTAATCAGAATAGATCACTATGGGAAGTAGCAGCAAATTTTATTATAAACTAAGCTGCTTGCTGATAATTTTGGCTTTTGCTTTTAGAAAAAAAGATTTCGGCTAATTACATGATCTCTGAGTTCTGTAATAAAAGATCAGACCTTGCAATGTGATGCTCCAGCTTTTAATTCATCTGTTTTCTCTCATCAGTAAGGCACAGTGTTGATGGCATGAGTTTCCTATGAACTTGCAAAGGGGCATATATTTAAATTAGAGGGAATCTTGAAAAGTGTCTGTACTGATTAGGGAGTAAAACAGGAAATGGAGTGAAGTCTGAGGGCTTAAAAATAGTCATCTACAAAAAGAAAGGAGGAGGAGAGCAGAGGGGAGTCACAGCAGAGAATGGGTAGAAAAATGGTATAACTGCGTAAGTGCCACCATGCCCATTTCCTTGTGTGATCTCATTCAAAGTAATAGGAAGGAGTTGGCTACAACATGCAACCCAAACAGCTTTTATGAGATCACGATAGAAGCCTCATATGTGCAGGGCCCAAAACATCCCATGAGGAAACAGCAGGAAAATAAGCCATGACATAATGGTTTCTAAAATCAGACTTCTTGCTTTTGATAGAGAACCATTTTGTTGCTGTTGTTCTCTGACCATGGCTTTCCTATTGAATACACCCAAAGCTCTTTCTTGATTATTTTTCTGATGACTCATAGGTCATGGAAAGAAGGCTTGGGTTGTGCTGTGAGCACTCAAACAGCTGTCTCTGTGTTACAGGGATGGATGTTTAGTTGCTTAGGGTTTAGTGAGTGATGACACATAAAAATGGGGAAAATGTCTGGCTTTGGCTTTGCACAGTGCAGAACCACAAGCATTTGAAAAAACAGGCAGACCTTTTGTTTTGTACAAGAAGTCATGTGTACTTAGGTCAGATCTGTGGCTGCGCATACTCAGTTGAAAGCAGAGTTAAACAACCGGAGAAATAGCAGGATTTAATTTATGAAACAATTCAGCTCCATAATCCCATGGAAAAGAGCAGTTAATGAAAGTGTGGTAGTAAGTCTGCCTGGCAGTTTCTAACCAGTGTTATTTGATGTTCTGTGCTCTCTGCAGGGTGGCTGAGACTCAGCGTTAGGTTTTTGTGAGGTTGCCCCAGGTCAGTAGTAAGAGTTTGTTCACCCTTAGGGCCGTATCTGCCAAGCTCTGGCTTTAATTCTCTGCAGTGTGAGGCAATGTGTGGCCCTCTGTACAGAGTCTAGACATATTTGTCATTTGGCAGCCCCCTCCCTCACGGAAGGTAAAAAAAGCGTTGAGCTGCAGTAAGGCTGAGCACCCTGCCTCATGGCACAGTGAGTGCATTGGAGTCTGTGTTCTCGGGAGGAGTGCGTTTCTAAGTGGTCACTAGGAAATGAGATTTTTGAAGTTCCTTCCTGAGTCTGACTTCTAGACATACTTCATTTGGAAGATCACAAAGGAGGATCTTTTAGAAGGGAAACTGCTACTTAAAGGCACATGCTTAGCAAGGACAATGAGTTTAGGTGGATAATGATCTATTGTTCTGCTAGCTGTTCTGCTCTTGACTGAATCACACCCCACTCCCCTCATTTCTGGTGAATATTAAATTACTAGATCAAACTGAGGAGGTCCACACACTTTTCATATTTAAAAAGAGACAAGACTTGTAAAGAACAAAACTCGTCAAGTTCTTGAGACATGGCTTTAGAGTCGTGGGGAAGCTGTTTGAGTTGTCTGCTAATACCTCTTGCACTTTGGAGTATTGTTGTTAACATCCTATTGTACTTCCCTAATGGGAAAGCTTCACATGCTGCCAGTTACCAGCTTCCCAACTACGTGTGGTATTTCGAAGGGATTTGTTTCTCAGGTGTCATGGTAAGTGTTGTTTCTATGGATTTTTAATGAATGGCATTCTGCTGCAAATAATACTGGGTTGGTGTGCGGCAACACAATTGTGCTAATTGTGCTTTTAAAGACAATATAGGTTACTTTGGCAGAAACTGCAGGCAGAAAAACTATTGAACTGAAAAATGCAAATATACTGAGTTACATGCTGTATATACTATTTGAGTTCATGTAAGTGATTTTGCAGGGTTGGTTATGGGTTTTTTTCTTTTGGCTTTTTGTTCATATTTAACTTAAGCTTGTATTGTAGAAGCAGAGCATTATATTGATTTAATCCTCTATGGAAGCTGAATTAGAGCTCTTAGCAAAACAAAATGAAACCTAAAAATGGTTCTCATAACTGTTCAGATGTTTTTAAGAGCTGTATGCAGCCCAGTGTTTAGGGAGAAGGTACAATTCAGAGTGCATTGAGTGCTACTGTTGTTAGGCTAAATACTGAAGATTGTCCACTGTGACTGGCACAGTAGGATTTTCTCCATTACATTTGTAACATGCTCATTTGCAGTAATAAGCTAAAACAGAGCTGCCCACTGCTCATACTGTTCGCTGTGTGAATCAAGAACTGGATCCTCAGGGGCAGAATGCAGTTATGCACACAATCAGTATTTTAAAAGGTTTCATCTGCCTAAGTAAGGTGTTTTTACGAAGGTGCTGAACTGGGAGAGTTATTAAACATTCTTTTCAGATTGTGTATTCTTTCTAAAGCAGAAAACCCTAATCTTTTCTTGTGAAGTAAAAAATTATCAGGCAGAGAATTTGAACAGAAAAGCATAGCTGAAAATTGTGAAGAAGTTAGATGACATTCATATTTTGAAATATTTTTAGCTTTAAGATCATTACCAATTCATTAAACATGTATATATTATCCTGTTGCAGGCAGGACAGCAGAGAGGGTAGTGCTGTGACTCAGGAACATGCCCTTTTCATATTTTCCCTTCAGAACCTCTCTGTGCCTCTCTGAGTGGAAGTCTGTGGCTCCTGGAGTCCATATCTCATTTATTGAAAAATTCTTCTATCAGTTTTAAATGATTCAACAATCTGAGGAAATAGGGAGGTTACTTGACAGAGAACGGAAGTGAAAGTCTGGGTGAATCTTATGTAAAGCTCGTACCACTGACTTTTTAAGCAGAACTGTATTTGTAAGGAAGGTGATAACCCTAATCTGTAACTGTGTCAGCAAGAAGCTGTTGAACCGATGTGATTGTATCAATAAAACATCCTTTCCTGCATTGGTATTGATGTGATGATGTGATTCAGCTTCACTGGTATTGTGTGGCCGTGCTGGACAATGCTTTTCTGTGACAGGAGACGCTGTACTCTTGTCCTTCAATTACAAGGAACAAGTACAGTGGCAGAGAGCATAATAAACATAATCCAGTTCCATGGTGGGCTTTGAGTAGTTCTGGTTTCTACTGAGCAGCTTTAAATCTCAGCAGACAAAACAGATGCGGTCCCTACCTCCTAGAAGTGGACTTCAGCTTAATATCTACAGCCATTTCACTGACCTTATAATGTCCCCTTATAGATCCTTCTGTTGGCAGTAATTCTGATCATACTGGAGTGGAATGTGTTCTACCGGTGCTGCCAGAGTGAGAGCTGTAACAAAACCTACCGGGTGAGTCCGTGTTTTATTTTTGCTCATCTCTTTAGCATTTGTTCTGAGCCTTCCTGTTCCTGTGTTTCCAGCACATCCTTCTGCACTCTCAGCTGCTGTTTCTGCTTTCTTTCAAGGAGAAGGATTCTGTATTGGATTGAGAGGTCACAAAGTGTAGCTCCTTCATTCTGATGCAGGATGAAAAAACAAACAAACAAACAAACAACCACCAAAAATCCTTGTAAAACTAAATAAGAACATAGAAGGCCTGAGAGTTTCATTTAAGTGCCCCAACTAATTAGCTTTATCCACTTGCTTGTATTATTTGGAAATAAATTTTTTCAAGTAATAACTCAATATACACTATCTCTGGAATGCAAATGCATTTAACAGGTGGTTGTGTTCCTTTTGCATTTTGCTAAACACATCTGCAAAAAATAAAAGGTTAAAAAAAAATAATGCCCCAAAAATATTTAACTAATAGCTGTGAAACTGTCTAAACTTGGACTTAATCTTTATATATTACGTGTATGCTTACTGTTCTATACCAAGTATTTTTCTTTCTGAATTTTAAAGATTACACACTCAAATGTGAAATTCACCCCGAAGGAAGTAGCTAGCTCAGCTGAATGACTGTATTTGCTGTGGATACTGTCCCCACACTCATCTTTTCCTCTGTTTACTTCAGAGTTTTATTTCAATAGTGCTAGCCCTGCTTGGAGTTGCGTTCTCTGGATACAGCTGCATCATTTTTACTTTGGGGTTGATCCAAGGCCCCTTCTGCAATTCATCGAATGGATGGGATTACATCTTTAAAGACACTGCTGGATGGTAAGAATCATCAGTCTAACTCTTCTGGAAGAAACTGTTCATCAAAGCAATAGACAGACAAATGCTTTCAGAGTTTTACACAAAATAATCTTGAACACAATACTTAATATAAGTTTTTTCACCTTCTTGAATGAGCACCAGAAACCTCAAAGAAAGATATTTGCCTCCTTGTAAAGAAAGGTTAAATTTCAAGGAGCTTTGTACTGATCAGACATGGAGGTCCATCTAGCTAAGTGTTCTTTATCTGGTGGTGGTCATAGTTACATGTGCAGTACAGGACATAGATTGAGTGTAGATGGATACTTTGTCAGAGTAGTCTCTAGAGTTGCTCAAGTTTTTGGTTAAAGTTTATACATAACATTTTTATACTTAATAATTCAGTAGGTTTCTCTTTAACTTCTAGGGATCAGTGAACTCTGTGGTTTGATCACTGGTAGGTTTTGCATATAGCTGCTGTATCTCATAAAACACCTGAGCAAGACAAAATGTTGCCTGCATCCCAGCCTCCTAGAAGCATGGGACAGATCTGTAACCTGAGGCTACTTTTGCAAGACTTTGTGTTCTCCCTTTAAAGGATATTTTATAAGACTTGAATATTTCAAGTCATATAATGCCAACCTCTTCCAGCTGCACTTGAATGCACTGAGGATTAAATTTGTCAGAGGTTCTTTCAGCATCCAACAGAAATAGTTCCTCAACTATAGCCTCCTCTGACTTGTCAACTTTATTTTAAAACACTGGAGAGCATCCTGCAATCTCTGCTCTCTATTACCAGCATTACCATCCTAGTTGGAAATACAAAAAAGAGAGCTTGAGTTCAAATTAAAGGGCTAGATGCTGAAAAATACACTCCAGCTTTGGCTCAAAGCATTTCACTTATGAATGTTTAGGAAAAAAGCAACTGCCACTGAGAAAGTGAGTCTGACAAAGAATCTTGCAATTACCCTCCAGGATATAGCCTGTTCATAACTATTTCACAGTTAAAAGGAGACAGCTGGCAACGTCAGTTTGTGCACATTAAGAGCCTCAAGGATGTACAGTATGGTCCTAGAGCAGCTGGAAACTGCAGTGACACTGACCTCAGCTCTGCCATTTGGGCTACATGCACTGATTAGATTGATAGCACTGACCTGTTCCTGTTCTGCATGGTACAGATGTCAGCTGGACTTAACCTATAGCTGAAATTAAATCAATAAAAGGCAAATGCCCATTTTAAACTTGGCTGTGATTAGAAAAAATGGCAGTTGGTTTCCAATACTTGGGTGTCTAACAGGGAAACTAATGAAACATGTATTTGAGGAAAATAAGTCTCTTCTCATCTAAGTTTGACAAACTGACAAGCTGAGTTATGCTGGTGTAATGAAAGACTGGAGTCTGGCTCCTAACCTTGTAACATATGTAAAAGAATGTATAATTAAATTGAATTGCACCTACTGCATTTTATTTACTTCACATTGCTATTTCTATAACAGGTACCTCACAGATTATTCTTCTTGGTCTCGGTGCACTGAACCTGCAAACATTGTGGAGTGGAACATCATTTTACTCTCAATTCTGATAGCTCTTAGTGGACTGCAGTTCATCATCTGTTTCCTCAAAGTGGCTGCTGAGCTGAAACGGACACTTTGTGGGACCTACTCTGTTTTTGTCCAGGTAACATAATATCAAAGGTAATTTCTTTAGCATCCCCAACCAGTTTAGCTTCAGGAATTCCTCTCAGATGAGGACTTACCCTTTGGTTTATGTATTCTCTCTCCTACTGTGTTTTTATTACCAGAGGATATGTACTGGTAATAAAACCATTGTGTTTGGTTCATCCACTAATTCCATGTGGAATGCAGGGCTTGGTGACTGCTCACTCTGACCTTTAAGGCTAGGATTGAGAACAAAAAAATGGGAATTCAGCACCAATGCTGAGTCTGTTACTCCTCTGTCAGCAGAGGCTTCTGAGCACCTTTCTTCAAGCATTAGATTTCAAGCCATTCTTAGCAATGTGTGGGTCTCACAGCAAACAGAAGATGCAAGAGGCAATATGTGATCTAGGCATCAGTTCTTACTATCTTTTGAGTGGGTTATTTAAACAATATCTGACAGGGCTCTGCATTGGGAAGAAGAATTAGTTGGAACTCCAGAGCTCAGGTGACTGGTGCTGGTGTGAAGTGCTGTGGTTTAGTGGCACTGGCATTTCCCCAGCTTTGGAAGTAGGGTGAAATTAGACATGCATGTCCCTCCCTATCTGCACTAGGACCAAGGAGCCCTCAGGGGTTTATGTCATCAGCAGTCTCAGTGGTGACGGCATGTTCAAGAAAGATTTCTAATTAGGAGAAGCTCAACCCCCAAAAGCATGCATGCACCCCACACATACACACAGAAATATATGTACACCCATGCGCACTCACAGCATAGGGTTAGTTCTGTCAGGTAGGTGGGAATTGTGAGTGCAGTTTGTTGGGTTTTTATTTTTAAAGAGGGCAATTATTTCCTTCCTTTTTTATTTACAGGCCAGGATTCTCTGAAAATGGCAATGAAATTTTCACTGCTTCTCCCTCACCTCCTAGAGGAAGAGAGAAATGGCTTCTCCAACATTGATGATGGTAGATTTGGGTGCTGCAAGTCAAACGAAACCCGGTCTTAAATCTTGACCTCTCAAGCCTCTCTATTTTGGATGAAGTTATTTGAACTATTTGACATCTACATTTTTCTATTTGTTTTCTCACGTGTTCAGTTGTCCCTGGCAGTGACTCTTCAGTATTTTACCATCCAGCTTTTTCTGACAATAAGGAGGTTTGAATACTATGGAACTGCTTTTGTATTCACATTTTTTTTTGTTTTTTTAAATAAACTGCTCTAAAACTGCTATAGAACTGCTTTTATATTCCCTTGTCCTGTTTTTGTCCCTTCTCTTTGTTTAGAACATAGAAATATTTCTTGTTACAAAAGAACCTGATTCAAAGCCCAGTGTGTCAGGAGGGGTTATTCCCTTGAGAACTAGTGCCCTGGATGGTGCCCTAATTTTTAAATTAATGTATTTTACTTACAGCCCATGACAGTCATGAGAGGCAGCACCCTGTCCTGCTCATTTTATTTTGGAAGTTCTTAAATGCAGGAAGCATTTACTGTAAAGTCTGTTAAGCCTTCCTGAGTAAGGCTTTTAGAGAGGCATCCAGGCCTGATTGAAAGATTAGATACACAGCTCTGAAGTCAGGCATGCTAGTTAGTATACATGAATAGCTGCACTGAGTTTCTTTTTTTTATATTATGAGACACACTTTATTTATCAAGTAGTATGTGACTTGAGGGGATATGTTTGGGAAGCTTGTAAGCACCCAGTGCTAGCTTATAAATACTCAACTAGCTTCCTGTACCTTTCTGCAATGGAAGGCTGATGTTCTTGGCAATAATAATCTGACAAAATAGAATTATGTGTTTTAAATCAGCAACTGCAAAGTATGTTTAATTTCTCAAATAATTATTATTTCATTCCCAGAATTCAAGGATTCACAATAAAGTGGACATATGGCTCCTTGGCAATTGTATGGGCAGCATTTGGATGTATTCAGCACTGGTTTTGAGGGAGTCAATACCCAGAGGAAAGTGAAATATGTACTTCAGACCTGCAGTAAGGCACATATCACTATTTCATCTAATAATAAACAGTTAGAACTGCAACAGTGTAGTAAGTGGAGGCTATGGGTAAGATATTTAGAAAGATTTTTGAAAAAATAGAGTATATCGGTCAATTAATTCTGTTTAGAGATGGTATTGAGATCTCTAGTCTTTATATTCCTTTCTCAGATTGTTTTGAAAAGCTGATTTCTTACTGTAGGATTGTATTTGAAGAATACACTTCAAGTTCTAATTGCTTAATTTCTATTAAGTTGCAATAAGTAATAAAGAAATTAATGATGTTTAAAAATGGGGATAGTCTTTTGGAAGATGGTTCAAGGTGGCGTGGATGTTCAGAGGTGCATGATGAAAATGCATTAGTACAAAATGCATCTGTACTATTTGCAACTGCTCATTTTTTTTTCCCTAGTGTTAAATGTATATCATTTTGTATATATACTTAAGTGATAATACCACATTCTTTTGTATTTGTGGATATTGTTTGCAGAAAGAAGGAAGAGAAAAAAATCTTAACAATCAATCAGTACTCCTACCAAACATAGTGGAAAATCTTGCTGATTTCATGCATGCCAGACATGGATCTGTTTATTTGAAAATGCTAGAAATATTTGAAAAAAGGTTTTGGTTATTTGGATGAAAAAGTATATGTGTGGGGCAGACATTCTGAGCAGAAAACACCTGGAACTGCTAAATATCCCTAAAGTGAATGGTGGCATTTCACTGAGACCAAACAGGGTATTCTATTCAGAGTCTAGCTTGACCATGGGGAAAATACAGGCTAATCTTTAGGCAAACAAGGTCTTTCAGCATAGATTTTGCTATGCTGGATGAGAGCAATGAGATACCTTAAAGTTACACCTGGAAGTCTTGACCCTTTATCTTGCTTAGAGGAGTCAACAGATTAAGGCAAAGAAATGCTTATGTTTTTACAGTAACTGTGGAGATTTCAGGGCTACTGTTTCTGTGATTTTTTTTTTTCTTCTTAAGCCTGATGAAAATATGAACAAAAATAAGCCAAGTAGTCCACATATATATGAAAAAGTGCTAGCTCCAAGTATTAAGGAATGACTTCGAATTTAAGCAGGAGGTAAATATTTTCTCATTTTTACCTCAGTTAATCTATGGAATGGGGCATTTGAAACCTCTACTAGGTGATCTTTCTGCTGAACCATTGACCTTCTAATTTCTAGCATGTGATGCCAACCTGGGAAGCTCCAGAATTTCATCATAGATTTGGTCAGATTTCAAAAACTTGGTTTTGGCAACAGCTACTTAGGTGGAAGTAGAAGTCTCCAGTTAATGCAGATGTGTAGAAGGTTCCAAGAGGTGAGGTTATAAACTTCACTATTCTGACAGTGTCTGAAATTTTTTATAAGAATAGTGATTAAAATTAGTAATTTATCTGTATACAACAGTCCTAGTAAATAAGGTTTAGATTTGTATGTCATTAAAGGAAGTCTGTCATACTTTAGTTATGTTCTGAATCTTAGTCTTCTATGCAGAATAATGGTAGTATTTCTGACGACTAAGAAAATAGCTTCAAAGAGGATTGAGTTTATTACAAATATTTTAAAGTTGCTATACAATGAAAACTGTAATTTAGAATGTGTCACCCTGTCAATGCTCAGAGAAGATGTTTTTAAGAATTTCCAAGTCACTGAAGGTTCATATTTTTAATATAAATCTTTACAATTTGCAATTTTGCAGTTTCAGACATAGCCGTGATGTAATGGATGCATGCTTGAAAAAAACAAACCACAATTGGAAATTTTAATTAGGTGGTTTTTCAATGTCCCATGTTTAAGATCCAATTTTGTAATTATTTTTTCAGTGGGACTAACAGATACAAAATGTTTACAGAACTTGAATATTGCAAAAGTATAGCCTTTTGCACTGAGTAGTACCTTTAGGTAATTGTAGCAATTAAGATTATCTGGAGCTTTGTACATCTGTTATGCTTTTAATCACTGAAGAATGTGGTTTATCCTGTGTGGTGAGAGACCAGGAGGAAGATAACACAGGGAGGTCATTTTGCGGAATTTCTGAGCCTCATTTCCATTTGGGAGATAGTGAAACTGCTTGGAAATGAGATGCCAAAATCCTTTCCTCCGTCCACCCTGAAGGTCCTGGTCCTTTTCTTCTCTAGCCAGGTATGCCACACATTGTGCTGAATTTACAATTCCAAGGGAGCTGCGGTGGGTTTTTGGTGCTGATGCAGTCTCTGCTCTGGTACTAGTGACCTCCATCCTCCCTTCCCTGTCTGTGTCAGTTGAGTGGCTGCTGGCAAAGGAGGGTAAGCAGCAATCTGTGTGGAGTGAGGATGGGGAAAGGAAGCCGGCAGCAGAATGTGTGGACCAACGGGTCCAGCCCTGCATCCCACTCCATCACCCCAAGGAATGCCTGTCATGTACAGCTTCTCACAGCACACTGAAACAGTTGTGTTCTTGTGCTGCTCATGATAGAGCATTGTTTTCTCAGTAGTATACGAGCTATAGAGAGAATGATGAAAATAGTGAAGAAAATGTAATTAAGGTTACGTCTGTAATCCTTTTAAATCTGCAGTAGTTTTGATGCTACAGGACTTGCAGTATAACAGTCTAAATGGTAATTTCTGTGATTGTAGGTTGGCAGAAAAACTGAAACCAAAAAAATTTCTTTGATAATTATCTGAAATTACAAGCTTACCAGAATCCTTTGTTTACTCTTGACACACAGAGGCATTGTGCAACATTTTATTGTATTCACCAAAGCAAACAGGAGGGGGGGGGGAAGTAGGGAGGGGGAGGTGGGAGAGACAAGAACATATAAAGGGATATTGCATGTGCCTGTCCTGTGGTTTTGTTTCACATTTTCCACAAGGTTCATGATTACAAAATGAAGCTATTCTTACTGAATTGCTTGCTGGTTTCTTGCTGCTGCCAAGCTGGAGCAGAGAGGAGAGAGTACTACATTGGCATTGTAGAGACAATGTGGAACTATGCACCCGGCAATACCAGTGTCATATCTGGGCAACTTCTTGAAGAAGAAGCGTAAGTAAAACAGTTTACACTGGTTGAGTTTGATTTTAGAGCACTCTCTGCTAACAGCACTAGGGCCAGACTGAAAACCTGCTGGAGGAAGTGAAATGAAACATGTTGGTGTCAGTGGATTTTCTGCCAGATGTGTGTAAGGGAATTTTGATCTTTTTCTGGGCTTGGTTGAGAATACATTCCAGTGCTCTGCTAATCAAAATCATTGGAATATGTAGGTTTCTTGCGAATTTGTTGCAATTAAATGTTTACTAAGTAGAGACTAGAAGAAAACCCTGAATGCCTTAATGATGTTCAATTTTGATGCTGGTGCTGAAGAGATGACTTTTGCTGTTATGTTTTTAAACACAGCAGTTTGACAAATGTAAAACATTCCTATTTGGCACAGATTTTCTGTTCAGCTGTGTTGTATGCAGTGGTCCTCCTATCCTGCTTGTCACAGGGTGAGGAGGGTCCTGTGCAGAGTGAGATCAGTGAGTAGGGTGAGGATAAATATGGTGAGGAGAAGGGGAGCACCCTGAAGTCATGACTAATTAATAAAGAAAACTCAGATATAAAAGGCTTCAGAGAAAATCATTCCTTCTGTTTTTTTTCCAGTGCCTTTAAAATGAAGGAGGACTATATTAGAATAAAAACAATAAGACAGAAAATCAGAAATTAGAAAAATCTTGAAAAATAGGTTCTCAGTCTGTAGGTGAGGAATTAGATTTCCTATGGTTTGTTTTCTCTGGTGACAGCCAACACTATCTCAGCTAAAATCTTCCACTTCATCAGACATAAGACAAAGCAGTCAACTTTTAAATTCTTTTTTAACTTATAAACTGAGTGATGTGTAAGACACTGCCAGTGATTCAGCGGTAATTCTTATAAATAGTGGAAGCAGGGTATCTTGTCTGAAAACTACAAAGCAGTTATAATACAACAAGTCACTACCATTCACTGCCCTTTCACTGCTTTGCTCTGTTGTGTCAACTTGCAGCATGATAAATTAATTCCAGTTTTTCAATGGTTGCATGCCAGCTATGGAACTGGTCCCTTTTATTGCATTTTTTATGTTTAGCTTCTCTGATGCTGCTTCTGCTGAACCCTTCACCTGTGAGGCTGTGCTTGTGCAGAGGTTGGCATTTACAGAGTCAGGGAAGAGCAGGGGCAGGGGAGAGTGTGCTGTACCTGCTGGAAGGAATATTTTACAATTAAGTGGTAACTTTAAACAGTCCAAGAAGAGCCATAACATAACATGTAGCTTCATGAACTCAGACTTCCACTAAGTAAGCCTTAGCAACTAAGTTTATGCTCTTCAAGTTTCATGGAGCTGTGAACTGGCATTTTAATTACACTTCAGATCTGTGCTTGCCAAGGTACAAACAATTCCTTCCCCACAGTCACCAACAATGCTCACCCTGTGGGAAATACTGTGCATTTTGGGGCAGTTTTAACTTGCTTTCCAGTACAGTTTGCTGGGAAGACAAACCTGAGTTGCCTTGGTTTGTCCTCAGGTAAGATGAGGAATTGGGAGGCTGCTGAGCTTCAGGCAGTCTTGCCCTGTCTCCCAGGATTGCCTCAGCCTCAAGCAAGTTTATTTCTACAGCTTGTGTCCCTGAAATGTGCAGCGGAATGTGCAGGAGGGTTTGTTGCTAAAGAGACTGGAGTTTGGGCTAACCAGCACTGCTGGGTAGAGCAACCAGGACTGGCAGTTTCTCTCACCATTGTAGTTGGGGAATTTAAGCACTTTTTCCACACAGCTGGCTCTTCTCAGAGACTAAAAATAGTTACCGAAAGGTACCTGACCCTCGGCATGGGCAAAGGTTGGCTCCAAGGCCGTTGACAGTTTGTCAGATGCATGTTGACCCTCTCGCCTGCATCTGATGGTGCTTGTGCAGCATTTTCACATTAGTCTGGAGAAGAGGAGGTTCTCATCGCTCTCTACAACTCCCTGAAAGGAGGTTGGAGCCAGGGGCAGTCGGTCTCTTCTCCCAGGCCGGTATCAGTAGGACAAGTGTGCATGGGCTTAAGCTCTGCCAGGGGAGGTTTAGGTTGGATATTAGGAAGAAATTCTTTCCAGAGAGGGTGATCAGGCATTGAAATGGGCTGCCAGGAGGTGTGGAACCTCTGTCGCTGGAGGTTTTTAAAAAAGAGACTGAATGTGGCACTCGGCACCATGGTCTGGGAACCACAGTGGTCAAGGGTTTGGACTTGATGATCTCAGAGGTTCTTTCCAACCCGGATGATTCAAAATTCAAATTAAAATTCTAATCCATGGTGGATACAGAGCTCAGAGGTCTTGGTACCACATGTAGGATGTGTCATCTCCCATCAGTCTTGTTTTACCTTGTGGGTTAGGGTTTCCTCACTAACTGAGCTCTCTTTTTAAATCTATGTGTTTCATTAGTTGAGAGGAGCAATGGTTGAGTAGTAAAGGCACTTAGTGATTGAGGAGGTCATTGTGAGTTCCCTGCTCTCATCTAACCTGTTTGTGTATTTTGGGCCGAATCAATTATAATGAGACTTTATTAGGGTAGATCATATAAAGCTCTGGGGCTGCAATTCTTCTTTATCTATGACTGGTGGGCAAGATGCAGGCTGGTCTCATTCCATCACTCTGCATGCCCCTCTTCTCACATGCACACACTGATGTTCGCAGCACTTGCACTTTTGCCAATGTCCAGACACCTACATGTATTTTACAGCTGAAAATCCGGTCTGTATTGCACTGGAGCAGGGACTATGCAGTAAACATAATAGCGTGATGGTGGAAATTATTATTTTTAAACAGACCATGGAAATTCAAGTATGCAAGTGCAGACGTTTGAGCAATAAGAAATATTATTTGCTGTTGTCCACATGGTCTCAAATTTTGCCCAATATTGTGTCAAATACCCTTATCTTCAGTATACAAAGTAGGTAGAAAACCAGTCAAGTGCATAATATTTAATCTCTGTATGGGTGCCTAACTCTTCAAGACGAGCTGTATTTGTCCCTGAACACACCTTTAGTTGTACAAAGCAACAGGGAGACCTGATCTTTATTTGAGACCCTTCTAAATAACACTAATCAAATATAAAATGAGTACCCGACACTACATGCATGTTTATTTTCTTTACAGTCAGGCTGAAGTCTTTCTCAGAAGAGGACCACATAGGATAGGAAGCACTTACAAGAAGGCTGTCTACACTCAGTACACCAATCATTTATATGATGTGAAAATTGACAAACCTTCCTGGCTAGGTTTCTTGGGCCCTATCATTAAGGGAGAAGTTGGAGATTCCATTATTATTCACTTGAAAAACTTTGCTTCCAGAAGCTACACGCTGCATCCACATGGTGTAACATACACAAAGGAAAATGAAGGTAAGGTTGAGTCCATTCGCTGCCAGAATTTAGCAAAAGTTAATCATGCCTCTGAGTATAAGCGGTATTCTCTCATCAAGGAGAAGACTTGTAAACTAAATAAAGATTTTAAATGGGGCGAAATCGATTTAGAGCAATATTTGTGATAATTTTTCAAGACCAAAATACAAAGCCAAAATGGTATTCCCAAAGAAGACATTTTAGATCAGCATTTCACCTGACATAAGAGTATTTAAATTTCACCTGAACTAATGATATAAAGGTATATGAGATGCAGGTATTAAGATACGTAAGAGAAAAGTTGATGCTTTTGTGAAGATCGTTAACAGTGATAGCTTAAAGTTTCAAATTCCTAACACTAAATTTGTATATATTCTATGTAAGATACACAAGAATTTCTTAAAATGGAGAAACATCTACTGTTTAGTAATAAATTAATTAGATAAAAGTCTGATGCAGTTTAAGATGCATTGTAGGGGTGCTATTGAGATTAGTGATGATTTGCCCTTACAATAGTTGGTCTTGCCACACTTGGGTGATGGCAGGTTCTGCACCAGACAGCACCAGAATGTGGCTGTCGAGTGCTCTTTTAGTGGGCCTTAAAAACTGTGTGAATTTTTGAAAATATGATGTTGTCTCAAAAGTAGTCTTCAAAAATTCTTCATTAGAAGATTTTGTGATGTACCAGCTTAACTTCTAATATTTCATAAAGTTTTTCTTTATAAATAATATGTGGCTGATACAGATGCATTCTCTGAGAGCATGTACTTTTTGGAGCAGTGCTTGATTTATTTTTTTGCTGTTTCTCCCATCAGAAAAGTTTCCAACATTAACAAATGTTTTAAAGATATTTGAATTATCTTCTTAGCAGAGGTGTTAGCTCGCCTAATAAATTAAGAACTACATTTAATGTGCCATTAATGGAAGTGCTCACTTGGAATTCAAAGGCATATCAAGAGACTCCTTAAAAGAAGTACAGGTACCCTCCTGGTTTTTTTTAACCTGTATTCAGTTGTCTGGTCTGTATTACTGCAGCATGTAAGCACAACAGATGTTATCCTGATACCATATTGTGAATGTGTACTGTTAATGGTAGCTGTGTGGCATTTTTCAGGTGCTTTTTATCCTGACAACACTAAAGATTTGCAAAAAAGAGATGATGCTGTGGAGCCAGGAGGCCAGTACACTTACACATGGGATGTGACAGAAGATCAAGGTCCAGCTGAGGCAGATGCAGACTGCATAACCAGGGCTTACCACTCCCACATCGATGCTCCAAGAGATGTTGCCTCAGGACTTGTTGGGCCTTTGATAATTTGCAGGAAAGGTAAGCCATAAATAAGTAAGTAAATGCATGTGCAAGGTGACTTGCAATGGTTGTTGATAAATATCAGTGAAATAATTTACTTAGAATACTTTACTTGTAATTTACTTCTCCTTAGGAAAGGAGAAGATTACAGCTAATGGTGAAATGGAAGCTTTTTGCCTTCTTAGTTGGCTGCCTTTCAGTAGTATAGGAAGTAGTTTGATTTTATATGTGACAGCCAATATAATTTGCAGAATATTTTGTCCACAAATCCATGACTGAGAGGTGAGTGTGCTGGTCATGCAGAAGGATGTGTAAATTCTGATATGAGAAACAGATTTACTGTAATCTTATCTTATGCAGTATTTATTCTTAGTCAAGTTATTTTATAGTATATGTCAAAACTGATTGTTTTCTGAGTGTATCTGTAAGTTTATGTATACACTCATACTCAAGAAAAGTGGTGAAATATGAAGTAAACAAGGACCAGCCCACTTAAAGCTGAAGAAAAGATGTCAGTTGCCAAAGACTTTGAATTTACTGCTTTCTTTTTCAGGTACAATGAATACAAGCAGCAATAAACACTTTGATGCTGAATTTATCCTTATGTTTTCTGTGATGGATGAAAATCTCAGTTGGTATTTAGAGGAAAATATCAGGACATACTGTTCTGAGCCTTCCAAAGTTGACAAAGATGACAACGACTTCCAGGAAAGCAATAAAATGCACTGTGAGAAAACTTTGTATTAATGTTGCTTCTCATTGATATGGTGATACAATATTTTTATGTGTTGTCTCTTTTAAGATAAACCATAGATAATTTTTTTTTTAAGCAGGGCTTTTTCTTGGGGGATTAAAAATGGTTATTTTAAATAATAATTTTTAAAAGTAATTAAAACTGGTGGCAAGTATTGTATAATCAGACCTTTGGAGCTGTGATATAAAATTCTCAGGGCCAGAACTTCTTTGTTCGTATAGTCTAAACAGAGTTGTGTCACTCTGTTCTGTTTCTTAGTCCTGAACTCTATCCTGTAATATTACAGTACAGAAAAACAGTTTTTACCATTAGTGTCAGCAGAGAAAGGTATCTGTGGCTCTAGCATGGATTCCTGAGTCCATGCCATTCCTGAGTCCAGCAGGAACTGCTGGTTGTGCAAGTGAAGTGTGTGTGTACTGTCTCACTTTCAGAGGTGTGGGGTTTCCTTTTGAGCCTTTCTAATTTCAAGAATAGAGCAATGATTGTATGACACTTGCTTCTGACGAAGAGATCCTAAGTCTGTGAAACTAACTTCAGTAAATCACGTTTCTTTTAGCAATCAATGGGTACATGTATGGATACCTCCCAAACCTGACAATGTGTGTGGAAGATAAGGTAAAATGGCATCTCTTTGGTATGGGAAACGAAGCTGATATCCATTCAGCCTACTTTCATGGGCAGACCTTAGTAGAAAGGCATCATCGAGTTGACACCATCAACCTCTTCCCAGCTACATTTATTGATGCTGTCATGATACCAAGGAGTCCTGGGGAATGGCTGCTCAGCTGCCAGGTGAATGACCACATCGAAGGTATGAATTAAATTCCAGTGATTGTATATTTTTTAGCTTGAGAAAGCATTTTGGTGAGTCTCTTTACCAGCACTGACTTGATTATATGCCCGATGATATTCTCCTCTAGGTAACAAAACTCTCATAGAAGCTGAAACGTATAGAAGTGTATTAGATGGGCTTGAGCGTGTAGCTGTGGAAGTTAGGGAAATTCCTGTCTGTAAAGGAAATTGTTATCAGTTGGCAGCAATTGACACAGTGCATTTTTGCAGGCCTCAACTGTAGACAAACAATAGCTTGGATCTTTCTGAGGGTACTTCATTACAATTTTCTGTTTGTTAACAAAAATGTTGGGGCTCATGCCACATTTGGGCAAGGGGCGCAGGACAGACTAACTTGCCTGCTGACAAAGACATGTTCTGGCAAATGCATTGGCTAAAAAGCAGAGAGGATCTGCATTTCTCTCCCCTGTATCTTCCTGTATTTCCATTGTTGCTAGCTATATGATACATAGCAGCTAATGCCACACTTTTTCATGATCTATGTCCCTATACGTGAATTAGAGAAGTAATTTTCCACAAAAGTGGAAGGTAATACAGAATTCAAAATCATTCTCCAGGATATGAAAGTTCTGATATAAAAAGGAGTACATTTAACTTCCAGATTTACAGTATTTTGAAATAGCTATCACACTGAACAGCATCTTGGTGTGGTTGGAGCATCCTAGGCAATACTTAAATCCTACAGATTGGGCTAATTCGTAGCTTCTCCTTAGTTTCCTATACCTCCTCATTTTGTTTTTCCAGGTGGTATGCAGGCCCTTTTTAAAGTACAAGATTGTAGGAAATCTGCAACAGAACACAATGAGAGTACAAAGATAAGACAGTATTTCATTGCCGCAGAAGAGATAATCTGGAATTATGGCCCATCTGCAATTAACCATTTTACAGGACAGGAATTAATCTCTGACAGGTAAATGCTTCTAATTAAAGAAGTTTTACTTTCCAAGCAGAATTAATACAAACATGCTGAATAAGGTAGGACATGGTAGGACTGACTTTTAAGCAGAATTTCTCATTAGCCCTGCTTCTACTTAAATATGAATGCCAGGATAAATATCAGACTAGATTAGGTCTGTTGTTTTCCTTGCATTCTTATTAAAAATTTTGCTGTAGTGTTAGTAATTTCACTGTGATGAAGAAAAATTGTAATGTCATATGTAGTCAGTGACCTCTGATGATTCAAGGTGGTTGATTATTCTGAGTTAGAGAGCAAAGACAGGAATTCAGTGTCATCTCATCAGCTGAAAAATGAGCATGTACTCAGCCAGTACATGGCTTGCACAAGGTAGGTTTGCCCTTTGGTCTGTGTTTACATATTTAAGACCTAGATCAGTTCATTGCATACGTTGATTCCTCAGAATTTTCATCTGTGAGTTAAAGAATATTTACCTGCTCCACAAAGGACAAGGCACAGTTCATTGTTTAAGTAGTTCTTCTAAAGCTCTGAAAGGTCACTTATTGAAAAGCCTAGACTAAATCTTCTCACTTTCTATTTAGATGTTACATATTCTTAGTGTTTTTATCTACTGTTGTGGAACTATTTCTAACTTTTAATAGAAAGTAAGTTTAGTAAAAAGTTTAGTAAAAGTAAACTTTAGGTTATTAAATGCTGACTGGAAATCATTGTTGGTGAATCTCTAAGCATACTGACTTTGTAAGGGCAACACAACAGAGAGTCTTTTTCTTAAAGACAAGTTAGTGAGGAATGGTGGATTCCTGCAGTCTTATATGGGACTGTGTATAAGTGTGTGTGTATAGAGCACTGAAAGGGAGACCCAAAAGACAAATTCAGCACGTCATACTTCAGAAAACAGCACTGAAGTCCTGACTGCCTTTGAAAAGCTGAATGTTACAATTTGAGCTGTTAGCATCTATTGCATTTTCTTTTAAATAGTGAATCTCACGTATTTTTTGAGCAAAATGAAGCAAGAATTGGTGGTTCTTATAAAAAAGCCATTTACAAAGAATACACAGACGGATCTTTCACTGAACATAAAAAAAGGCCCACAGAGGAAGAGCACCTTGGACTATTAGGTAAGATATCTAAAATTATTTCATGTCAAAGATATACAACAGTCTACTGTCACTTCCACTAGCTGGTCAACAGTGCCACTCTACCTCCAAGGTAGGGGTCCCCAGCTCTCTCTGAATCCTGCTGATGCTGGTGCCCAGGGCTTCCTCCAAAAGCCACCCCAGGGTGTAAGAAAGCTCTAGAAGGCAATGCTTTGGCAGTCCCCAACTTGCCTGTGGAAATATGCCACAGACGTCTCCAGAGGTCAGGCTCTGAATTACGAGGCCAGGCAGGTCCAGCCCTATCTGTAACCTGGCTGCTTCTGTCATGGCTCTGGACTGAATTTGAGGTTGGCATTGTTGGTCCCTCTCCAAAGTGAGGAACTGTACTGCATGTCAGTGGGCCTCCATGAGGAGCTGGGAATAGAGCAGGCCAATTGCTGCTGGGCTGCTGTGTGATTCAGGTCAGCCTGAGCCACGAGGGCACAGGGGCATCTTCCTGTGCAACAGGAGAAGCAGCCAGCCATTGATTGCTGCAAGCTCCTGGTGATCTGTACATTGCCTGATAGGACTTAGAAATTAATTAGACCATGTGCTCTTTTTTAGGGCCTGTTATCAAGGCTGAAGTGGGTGAGACCATCAGGGTGACCTTCCGAAACAATGCCAGCCGCCCGTTCAGCATCCATCCCCATGGCGTCAGCTACCTCAAGAGCGAGGAGGGGGCCTGGTACGGCACTGCCAGAGGTGGGACCACAGGTGGGGACCCCATGCCCCAGGGAACATGCTGTCCTACACCTTCATCCTCTAATAGAGATAAAATCAGCAATGTTCATGAGGTAATTCCTGATGCTGTTTTCTGTGATAGGTTCTGGATCTGCAGCCTCTCACGTGAGTCCTGGTGCTACCTTTACATACGAGTGGAATGTGCCGGGAAGTGTGGGCCCTACAGACCAAGATCCAGACTGCTTAACCTGGCTTTATTATTCAGCTGTGGATGCAGTCAGAGACACAAGTTCTGGCCTTGTGGGTCCTCTCTTGGTGTGCAGGAAAGGAGCTCTGCTTTCCTCTGGGAAACAGGTCAGTCAAAATATAGAAAAATGGAAGCATTTGTATTCACTGTAGCTTAATCTGCTTTGTCTTCCTAAATTGTAGCCTCAGAGCCTGCCACAGTAAGGACCACTCAGCACCACCCCCATTCCACATCACAGTCTCACCCATATGCTGAGGGCAAAACATAAAATTAAGAAAGTGAGTTTAGTGTTCTTTTTTCTTTTAGGAAAAAACCAGAAAATAAATCTCTGTCCAGATAAGCCAGACACTGTGTTGTGAAAACACACTGCAAAGAGCAAACACCGGCATTCAAGTCTCAGCTGAGTCTGACTAGAAATATTGTAGACACTTTAAAGATCAAAACACACGTTAATTTCCAGAGGTGGTTCCTGATGGTAGGAAGAGCATTAGCAACACATACATAGTCAACAGATACAGCAACTAGAGAGCTTTGAGATTACTGGAATGAAATATCAGTGTCCTACTTTGTCAATTACACTCATAAATTATGTGCATACAGTTTTCTTCCCTGACACTTGTTGTTCACTCATTTCTGTTTTGCTTCATGCTATTTCCTTTCAACAGAAAAATGTGAACATGGAGTTTTTTCTACTTGCCACGGTATTTGATGAGAATCTGAGCTGGTACTTGGATGACAATATTTTGATGTTTGCACTAAATCCTAATGAAATTGACAAAGATGATGAGGACTTCCAGGAATCAAACAAAATGCACTGTAAGAAAGTTACTAGTCAGACAAATATTCATTTCTACAATAAGCTTTTTACTTTCGTAATCTCATGTTGGGGACTGGGGAACTGTGTAGTAGCAGAGACCTTTCGTTCCTCCCCATTGGAAACTAAACCTTGTTGGAATGTAATTCAATTTGAGTTCAATGTGGTAGTTGAAAATACGGAGACAGCTGTTCAAAGCCTTGCATGGTAATCAAGCAGTTAGTTCTGTTGGGTATTGGCTGAAGCAGACAGAAGGAGAACTTAGGTCTGTAGCCCATGTGCAACCCCTATGAATGAAACCAGGCAGGAAGAGAACAACAACTTCTGCCCTACAGATGGTGCAGCTGAAGGAGGATTTTCCCAGAATGACAGACTGTGTGAGCTTGGCAGGGTCCTCAGGGGTCCCATCTGGTCCAACACCCCTGCTCAGGCAGGGTCACTCACCTGGTTACCTAGGACCATGTCCAGGTGGCTTCTAAATACCTCCAACAAGGACAGAGACTCCACCTCCTCCCTGGGCAACCTGTGCCAGTCTTCAGTCACCCTCACAATGAGAATTGTTTCCTGATGGAACAATCAGGAAAGGGAACCTCCAGTGTGTGAATTTGTGCCCATTGCCTCTGGTCCTGTCACTGGGCATCACTGGGAAGGACCTGGCTCCATCTTCTTGATGTCCTCCCTGCAAGTATTTATAATATGATCCTCCTGAGGCTTCTCATTTGCAGGCTGAGCAGCCCCAGCTCAGCTCTCTCAGCCTTTCCTCACAGGAGGAGATGTTTTCTTGTCCCTTCATCATCATTGTGGCCCTGGCCCTTTGGGCTCTCCCCAGTCTGAGCAGAGTGGAGGGATCTCCTCCCTCAACCTGCTGGCCATGCTCTGCCTTAGGCAGGCCAGGACACCATGCACCTCTTTGACTCGAGGGCACATTGCTCGCTCTTGTTCCACTTGGTGTTTACCAGGACCTCCAGGTCTTTTGCTGCCAAGCTGCTTTGCAGCTCAGTTTGTCTGAAGCATTTCTCCACTGGCAGCTGCAGTCTGACCTTCATAATCTGACCTGCTGGCAACCCTCCTCCAAATACAACCTTAGATAGCACTAGGGCACACTGTTGGCTCATTCTGTGTCCTGGCTGAGTCTGGAGACCTTTATTAACACTGTAGCCCCCTTAAAGTGAAGGTCTTTTGTTCCAGAGCAGAGTCTTATACTGATTGCATTCTGGTACAGTAGAATTGTCTTCAAGTTTTGTGGGAAAGAATGCTTTTATCTTCAATAGGCAGCCCTGCAAATAGATCCTAATCTTTAAACATGTTTGCTTGTGCTCTTTCTTACATTTTGCCCTTGGGGGCATTGCCATTACTTACAGACCCTTGATACTGAGCATTCAGTGGTAGCTGTGAAGCATAGGCTTTGAAAGTTTTGCACAGGAGTAGATAGAAAGGATTAGGTCTTGCAGGGTGTAAATCATGATGCTTTATGCATCCTGCATACTTGGCAGGTATATAGCAATGGGAGTTCCAGTCAGTCAAGTCAGCACTTCAGCCAGGGAAAAAGAGAAGAGTTAAAATTTTTTTCAAACCATGTTTATTAAAAGTTGTTTTCCTTGAATTGATTCTCTGTCTTCACCAATGTAAGAAAGTATTTTATTCATTATTGATATTTCTGTCATTGTAAGACATCACATTATATATGAAGTGTGTATTATTTAATCTGTATTGTAGAATTAAGTAATGTGTCAATCATAGTGTGTTTTGCTTCCTCAAACCTTCTACAGCCATTAATGGTTATATGTATGGAAATCAGCCTGGTCTTGAGATGTGTAAAGGAGATGTGGTTTCCTGGCATTTGATGGGCTTGGGGTCAGAAGTCGATGTCCATGGGATATACTTTTCAGAAAACACGTTCATGACTAAAGGAACAAGAAGAGATACAGCGAATCTGTTTCCACATACATTTCTTACAGTTATTATGAAGCCTGATTCTGAAGGTAAATGTCTTAAAATCCTGTTATTATTTTAGAAACTGTTTACCTTTAATATCTTATGCTTAGCTTCAAGCTTTAAGCAGATGATCTTTTGATCTTTTGGGTGCCACAGCTGTGTACAGCTGTGTTTAATGGGCAGCAAACTTGTGTTCACAAGACATAAGCTCTTAATGCTAAAGCCTTGATTTTTCTAGTTGCTATGTATGAATTTTATTACAAGTAGCCATACCACACCAAGAATTTGCATCTTATATGAGCAGTAGCTTTCTGCAAACCCTATTGACCACAGGTAATACAATTTCAAGGCTTACTCAAAACAGACTTTTGTCCTCAAATGTCGGTCTTGTTACAACCCCTAGGAATTTTTGAAGTGTCCTGCCTGACAACAGATCACTACACAGGGGGCATGAAACAGAATTACAAAGTGAAACAATGCCATTGGTGGAATGTAGATCTATCTATGAGTTTGCATGAGAAGACTTATTATATTGCTGCAGTGGAAGTTGAATGGGACTATTCTCCTAACAGGACTTGGGAATTTGAGAGGCATCAATACCACATGGAAAGGTACCTTGAAATATGCACAAGGAAAAAAATGCGAAAGAGCAAAGGAGCAACTAATTTCTCCATTAAACCTTTTCCTTCTGTAGGCATTTCTAGACGTGTTTTCTTTACATACTTATTTTTAGGGCTCAATAGAATTTGTGATCCTTCCCCACTGATGTTGCCATGTAACTGTAAGCCAGGCAGTGTCATGTTCATAAAGTGGTTCAGCACAAATCTTCTGTGGGGCTTCTACAGATTTTTGTGAATCCCGGATACAGGATTTATTATTTACTGTTGTTGGTAGTCCTTGATGTGCAATGCTGAAAATGTTCATTAAGTTGTAGATACAATGACTACTTTGTCTTGATATTGAGTAACTTACAATATACAACATGTCTTTGTCTCATGTTTACTTGTACTCTGAGTAAGGTTATTTTTCACTCCTCTCTATTTCATCAGCTTACCCAAGTTAAGTTCAAGGCTGAATCCATTAACTGTGAAGCTTTGTCACCTTGGTGTTTTATTTCCAGTATTTGAATCTCAGTGAAAGGGAAGTGGTTGGCTCAAAAATTAATACGAGTTAGCAGAAGAGGCTAAACAATAAACTAATTAATTTCTATGTGTTCCATCTGTATAACATCATATGAGGTTAAAGTAGATAAAGTAGATAATAACTGCCTATAATTTTTATCAACAATTGTATTTTCTTCTTTTTCCTGAGCTTGATAGCACATTTTCTTGCTCTGCATACCACAGCAGAGCAAGTTGAACTCTCATAGTTCTAAGAACAAGTAATATGGACTATGCTGCCATCAGACTTTTTCTTCCCCACTGTCTGCAGCTCTCATGATCTTAGCTGAGAACCAGTCTCTCACTTTTTATTTCAGCAAGGCACTTGAGCTTCACAAGTTTTTGGCTTCTTCTTAGATCCACAGAAGTCACTGAGTGCT
The DNA here is from genome assembly GCF_003957555.1 of Calypte anna. Classification (NCBI taxonomy): domain Eukaryota; kingdom Metazoa; phylum Chordata; class Aves; order Apodiformes; family Trochilidae; genus Calypte; species Calypte anna. The sequence continues at coordinate 25,583,635 of NC_044255.1, forward strand.
GTTTTGCAAGTCGGATGAGTTCTTGTAATTTGAAATATCACCTAGGAAAAGCACTCAGCATTCTCTCAAATACTATATAGACTTGGTATATTTATAGTGGGTTTTTAACCTTCCAAGTTAAGATAAACCTTCCAGCTTAAGAAGAATGTCTTCATGTTGTAGATACCAGTGAGACCTGTGTTTTGTTTAATGGGTAATTGACATACCTGCAAAAGATGTTTTAAAATTAATGAAAAAATGTACAGCATATTTTAATTTCTTTTTCTTTTCAGCCCTGGCAATCCATTTTTAAATAAAGAAGACAAATTCATTGGCTCAAAATACCAGAAGGTAGTGTATCGTGAGTACACTGACCAGACATTCAGCACTCCCAAAAACAGAGCAGAGGAGCATCAACACCTGGAAATTCAAGGTAAAGTAATTTTGAAGTTCAGCATTGAAATTGGGAAGAAGGCAGTGAAACAAAATGAGAAGATACTATTGAAATAACACTCAATATTGTTCTACCATCACCAAGTACCTAAAATTACATGGCATTGCTACTTCTATTATGGTGCTTTCCTGGCAAGATTTCATGGGTTGTTTTGCAAGAAAAGAAAAACCCCTCTGGTTTGCTGCCTGATCAAAAGTCAGTGTTTTCAAAGGCAACATAAAACTGGGCAGCAACATCCCAACTGATTAAAATAAACACGAGGTGTTTGGGGCTTTTGAAACTTCAGCATCTACATAGGTAGCTAACTCCAGCTACTCAATTTGATGTATCATAGTGATGACATTATCCACATACAGTTTATGTGAATTACAACCCAATGTTACTATGTATTTGAACAAAGCAAACTTTGTTCTGACCTTTTGTAAAACCAAATTAATGTTTCTTTTAAATCCAACAGGGCCACTGCTTATGTCAAATATTGGAGATAAAATTGTAATAGTTTTTAAGAACTTGGCATCAAGACCTTATTCTATACATGCCCATGGAGTGAAAACAGACAGTTCCATTGTTGCTGTAACTAACCCAGGTATCAAAGCATCCTTGTTTGCTTCTGGAAGGTAACATCAGGCCATCTAGTAAGGTTTAGCAAGGTTTTAATGTAAGATAGAAGGATATACTTCATTTTAGTTTATTTGTTTCTACCTCAGGTTCTTGATGCTGCTTATGATAAATCTTTCTACAATTAAAACAGCTCTCCAAATTATTGCTATGAATTCTAGCCCTTGACAGATCAGTAATTTTTTGACAAAGGCTGCACCTTTCATGAAAGCAAACAGATTTGGCTACATAGGGAGCACGTAGTTTATGCGAGCTATTATTTTTGAGGTTTCTCTGTGATCTTTACAAAGGATAAAATTGTTTTTATTAAGTATGATAAACTGCACAGTGGAGTTGCATAAAAACCAAAACAAAATAAAACAAACCCAAAACATTGGCAAGAAGGATCAGGGATCTGGAGGAAGGACATAATAATAAGCTCATCAGTGCAGTAATTGGGAAGAGGGAATTCAGGACAAATACAAGCTGTAAATGGAGATAAGATCTGTTTCAGGATGACCTATTACAGGTCAGCACATGGAAAACTTCTAAAACTTATCAATACTTACTTAATTCAGGTGAAACAAAAATCTATATCTGGAAAATCCCAGAGAGATCTAGTTCTGGGGGAGGAGATCCAGATTGTATTGCATGGGCGTATCATTCAACGGTGGACATCATTAAGGTAGATTATCAGTATCATTTTAAATGTGTTTTTTTAATTATTGCAACACAGATATAATCACAGGAAAAGGGAGATGAGTTTGAAACTGTTTTGTTTTGTTTTGTTTTCTGGTCAAGTCATTCCCCCCAGTAATGTGCCTTTGAATTCAACTTTGGAGCTGCCATGTTTGTACAAGCACCCATTAACTTAATGTGACTAATAATTTTTAAGTGGAAATGAATGTATCAAAATCCTAGAACCTGAAGAAAGGAAAGGAAAGGAAAGGAAAGGAAAGGAAAGGAAAGGAAAGGAAAGGAAAGGAAAGGAAAGGAAAGGAAAGGAAAGGAAAGGAAAGGAAAGGAAAGGAAAGGAAAGGAAAGAGGAAAGGAAAGGAAAGGAAAGGAAAGGAAAGGAAAGGAAAGGAAAGGAAAGGAAAGGAAAGGAAAGGAAAGGAAAGGAAAGGAAAGGAAAGGAAAGGAAAGAGGAAAGGAAAGGAAAGGAAAGGAAAGGAAAGGAAAGGAAAGGAAAGGAAAGGAAAGGAAAGGAAAGGAAAGGAAAGGAAAGGAAAGGAAAGGAAAGGAAAGGAAAGGAAAGGGAAAGGAGAAAGCAAAGAGTTAAAACAGAACAAATATTTATTTCCAGGAAGAGATGAAAAAGAGGCAGTTACTCTTCACAGTCCATTGAACTTGATCCATGGGTGCTGAGTAACAGTGGTGAAATAACCCTGTTTGTGAGACACTGGCTACCTTTATTTCCAGATACTGACAGCTGTAAAAATAATAAGAGGCAGCATGTAATGCCTGGCATTAAAAATGCTCCTGCTTAGTCTCATTGGGTAATTCTATGATTTTTCATTTGTCATTTCAGGACACTTACAGTGGATTAATAGGCACACTTGTTGTGTGTCGTAGACATTATTTGCCATCATTTCATGCTAAAAAGAAGATTCAATTTGCTCTTCTCTTTATGGTTTTTGATGAAAATGAGTCATGGTACTTGGATGAAAACATTAAAACCTATTCTACCAACCCACACCTTGTTGACAAAGAGAATGAGGAATTCCTAGAAAGTAATAAAATGCACGGTATGTTTCCCAGTTTATTTGATGTAGCTCTATACAATTCTGCATTTGGGAGTGCTGCCTATAAGTTTGACTTTCTCATCCCCTGTGAATTTCCAGTTCCATGGCAAAAGGCCTGAAAAAATTCATTAAATCTACTTGAAAACACTGTTAATGCCACTGAATGACCTTTTTTAAAAAAATAAAACAAACCTATGGAAAAAATGCTCCTATGTTGAAATGTTGCGGAGAGAAAGAGTAAAATCTAAATTTGAAATATTTTTTATCGGTGAACAACTGTTCTGTATCAGTTGGAAAGGCAACCTGCATCCTAAAACCATGTCCTGTAGAAGCATACACAAACACTGCAGGAAACCCTGATCTTTAAGAACTGCAGTGTTGGTGTGTTGTGAAGAACTGCTAACTATGTCTTATTTTCTAGTTGAATCTGAAATACAATCAGAACCATTCATGATAAGCAGTTCAACTGTTTTGCTTGTATATAGCTCTCAAATACACCATATTGCTGACTAGCACTGGCTTTCAAATCTTGTATTCTGTTGAAGTTTAGAGACCAACAATACATGAAATCTTGTATGTTTTCTCTGTCTTGTTCTTTCCCTCATTTTAGCCATCAATGGCAAGGTGTTTGGAAATTTACATGGTCTGACTATGCATGTTGGAGATAATGTAAGCTGGTACTTGGTGGGAATGGGCAATGAAATAGACATTCACACAGCACACTTCCATGGACACAGCTTTGATTATAAGGTAACAGGTCCTTAACACCAATTTCTTGCTATGTTAAGAATGAGAGGTAGATCAGATACCAAGGACTCTAATGTCTGGTGAAAAGTCAAAGATTACTATATTAAGCAAGACTTGTAATTTGAAATTTGTACACCCCAAACCTGTATTTGATCAACCTACAAAAGCCAGAGAATATCTGCCAGTAGCATTTGCTGATTGGTAACCTCCCAAGTTGCTTTGATCAAGGTAGCTGTTAATCTTTATGGCTGTGGTAACATAAGAGCTGTGGCTTTCCTTCGTTTCCACATAGTTCCTAGCTCATCAATCTTTGAAGTGTGAAGCAGATGTACAAAGTGATGCTTCTGTAGAAATGATGTATTTCACTTCACTCAACTGTGATTAAAAATTTTGATGAAAATATCCTAAAAGATAGCTTTAATTACTGCCATCTGGTAATGCCATGTGTTTAACCATTTTTTCCCTTTGTCCTAAAGCAAACAGGGGTTTACCGGGCAGATGTCTTTGATCTGTTCCCTGGGACATTTCAGACTGTGGAAATGACCCCACAGAACCCAGGAACCTGGCTACTGCACTGTCATGTTACTGACCACGTCCATGCTGGCATGGAAGCAACCTACACAGTGCTCCCGAGGGAAGGTAGGAGCATAATGAGGCTCACAGGCAGACCAGTGCACTCAGAACCAGTTCAGCCTTTGGCAGTATTTCACGGCTTAATATTGTCTGGAGGCCAGCCACCCAATCATACTTTCCTCAGCTCTGCTGCTCAGAAAAAAGGAGCTGAAGGACTAGATACTACCTGACTTCAGCTGTCCATAAATGAAATTTAAGTGAAAAAATTATTTAAATTCTTATTTAAAACGAATTCTTTGTGAGACTGTTTTCTGTACTCCTAACAGTTACAGTACCAAAATACTAAAATAATGTTTTCTTTCTAAAGGACATGTTGTAGTTTTACAGACACTATTACCTCACTTCAGCAATATTACCTGTGAAAATACTTGTATCTTGAAGTATTCTAAAAACTCGTTTCTACAAAGTTAATACAGTTTTAAAAGCAAATGTTTCATGTACTCAGAAGACACAGGTAGTGTGTGCTGTGGTTAACTGACAGAAAGGGACCAGCAGGAGCACTTCAAAGTATGTGCAGCTGCGCATATATATAGATATACAACTGTATAAGGTATCTATACTAAAAACACAGAGCAGAATGCTAAGCATGATACAGTTATATTTTATAAACCATTCTAATTTACAGACTACATTATGCCAAACTTGCACATATAATTAAAAAAGGTGACTTAAGGCTACATGGAAGGAGATGTAGAAAGACTAACTTGTAGAACCAGAATGTTGGATTTTTCATTATCAGCCATCTAAAGTGCATTAAAATATACCCTTCTAAAGCTGTTTTTAAATCTAACTCACAATGTCTAGAAGGTACTGGGATCCGCTGGTCTCATTTTGGAAGCTTTTGTCCATATTCTTTTGATGAAATGTGAGTAATAAACGTTATTTTCCCCCTCACAGACACACCATCTTTGTTCCCAAGATTATTCAATCAGTTCAAGTGTAAAGGTAAAGCAGACACACAAGAATGATGAAAACATTTTACCAAAGTCTGCCTTCACTGAAGCATTTCTTGGGAATTATTATATCCTGGATAGCTGATCTTCACATGTCTTTTGGAAGATTTTATTTTGCGGTCCACAGCTAACAAAAGGGACTGAATGGATGCAACAGCTTATAAATACCTTTTTCTCTAAATAAAAATACTATCCTGCAAACTAAACATTCTAGGTGATGGCTAATGCATGGTATTTTACTGCTGAGGAACGTGGAAGAGACAAATGAAATGTACTTTACTTTTTTTTTTTTTTACATTTGCAAAGAACCTTGAGTAACCGCAAAGTTTGTTGTCACATTCTACTAGCCAGTTATGTTAGTATTTATTATTTGGAAAATAGGAATTTGATTATCAGTTTACCCATAGGTTCACACTTAAAATATAGATGCTATTGGATAATTGAACAGGTAACAAAATAGTTCTATTATTCCTGCTGAATTATTTATAAAGATCTAGTAACATCTTTCAAAATGGTAAATTTATGTTATGCAATGGCTGAAGGATCACACTTGCACAGGATGTTTTTGTTTTGCTGTTATGCAGAAAACTCTGATGAAATTCAGACAGTGAAGGGCAAACTTTGAGGACGGTGATACCCAAGAGCTTCCATCAGTGGCATCTTTGTGCTGTTAATTAGGTAATGCAGGCAACTTAAGCATTCCTTGACAGGTGGAAGCAGCACTATTAGTGCACAACTGACGCAGGTCACAAACGAAGGCAGTTAGAGCAGGTATCATTGAGCCACCCAGTTGGGTTTTAACAGCCCAACTGCAGGTATGTTAGACCTGTGTCAAAGAACAGGGAAGGATGCATGGGACAGGTAAAGCAAAACATTTGGGCTTTACAAAGACCAGAACAAAGGAATTTGCTTGTCTGCAGAACATCTAAATCCCTTTGACCCTTTTTTTAATGTAGATTCTACTGAAACTAGCATTATCTCTATTAATAAATTAGATCATTGACTTCGGCTGTATCAGGAATGCTACAAAGGTAAGATTTTTTCCGTTTTTTTTTTTTTTTTAAATCTATTTTGTTTCCAATGTGGATGCTCTCTTCTGACCTACTTTTACATATGTGTGAAGTAACATTACACCTTCAGTGAAAATGGATTTCATAGAGTCAGTATCAGCTAATTAGGCCTTTAGAAGGTTATGGGGATCATGGAGTTTGTTGTTTTATTTGTGGTAGATGCTCAATAAACCCAAACAGCATTTATAAGGACGGCATAAACATTGTGACAATTTATTATGACTGAAATCCAGCTGAAGGAACAGAAGGATGTTTTCAGCCCCCCCCCCCCCCCGCCAAAAAAAAGACAAGCATCAGTACATAAATGCACAAGTACCAAAAACCTTAGAAGAAATAAGAGTTTTCAGCTGGATCTGTGACCTAGTGATACTTCAAATACTTGTCTGATGACTGAGTACAACAGGAGAAGAAAGAAAAGAAAAATGGCAAGCAAGATGTAATTCATATATTCCACTCCTCTTGGGAACACGTTCGTTTCTCTTTGATTTATGGCCTTTTTTGTGAGTTGCTAAATGAAACCACTTCAGTGTTACACAGCCATGGATGTGTAGCTAGGATGACAGAGCAGCTGACTAATTTTGCCAGTGGACTTCAAGGGAATGTGTATGTTGCAAAACAAAATAATTCACCTGAAAGAGTAAGGCACTTACTTTTACTCATACAGGTAAGATATGAGCCTGAGCTTCAACTCTTCCCTAGTTGAGTAATCCAAAGTAACACAGAATTAAGACTCACCCCCTACTTTACTTTCAGTGACCACCGCACGTCCAACTGTAATGTATTTTCTAGATGCTTTGGTCGTAAATTCACCCTCATTGAGAAAGATCCATGATCCCACTTAGCAGCTGAATAATTATGTTTCTATCAGTCAGCTCTACCTGGCAGGAATTCTGGTTTGCTGGTGTTTGTAAAGGTAAAACAGTATTACCTTTAAAACAAATGCTTTGCCTCACACAATAGCTGTCCCTCAACAGCTGTCATAAGGTTTCAACAGAGAATTAAGGTGATTTATGAGAGGGGAGTCCCTCAATAGCTTAGAAGTAGTTCTATTTCTTTAATTCACTTTTTTGTCCCAGTATATTCTTTGTATTTGGGTGCATAAGACTTCTGTTGTTTTAGGTCAGCAGCTTCCTCTGGCTGCAGTGGAGAAGATATGGCAGGAAGAAAGCTGCAGTTCCATCTTCTGGTAGAAGACTGAGAAAATCCCTTAGTTCCAGTTCCATTGCAACAACTGATAAAGTTTCTGCTCAGAGAAGGTGAGAAAACCTTTTTTTTAGGCTTTTTTGTTTTAGAACAAAGAACAAAACAACATTAACAATGTAATTACTAACTGAAGTAATCAAATTATCTAAGTACTGCAACTGGAATGAAATTTGAGACACACTCACTTAGGAGAAAATATAACTACAGGAAATCTCAAAAGCAAACTAAAATCATGTCTTATGAAGAATCCTATAATAGTGACCAGAAAGCCTGCTGAGTTATATTAGCTAGCACTATAGAAAAATGTCCTCTATTTTTTTTTTAAATTATCACATCAGTAGTCCATAGCCTGAACAGCATTTAGAACATCAGATGACATAAAAAAGCTTATGAAGTAAATTTGCATTCAATTGATTTACCTTTCAGTGATGAAATAAGAACAGGACAATCATTTCCAGTAAGTCTGGTTCTCTTGCAAAGCTCAGGAAGCAGCTTGTTCCACCACACAGGCTAATTCACAAAAACCCACAAAAGTTAAGTTAATGTGTGTACACATACAGGTTGGTTACAATGAACTCGGTAATTAGTCTGCATAATGCTTTGGAATGCAGCGGTTTTGTCCATGCTGTATTTTCACTTTTCGTTGTCTTTTTATGCTCTACAATTTTTACACAGTGCCCCCTAGTGCCTCTAGGGATAAATGTTCATAAGAGAAAAATCACACCAAGGCTGATGCAGTCAGTAAAGTGAAGTGTTTCCCTCTAAACAGGTCCATGCAAAGTGGTGAATAGCCTTACTAAAAGAACACTGCTCTGTCTCATGACCTAGTCTATGTCCAACAGCTGTAGTAGTGCAGTAAGTTTTGTGTATAATTTTGATGATAATGGAGAGAGGAAGGATCTTCCTTCTATTTTAAATTTGTTTCTTTCACCTGTGTTCAGATTTAGTAGTGCAGCCTTATATTCAACTCTATAATTAATGGGAAACAAAGACAGAAACTATTTTCAGATCTGAATAAAAAGAACAGATCTGGTTTTGAACAGAACTCTAGTACATCCATCTGGTACAGCCAGCACAATTGTATACACTGAACTGAATAGCTATAATGGGCGATGGAAATGAACTCCTGTAACCCTGAAACACTGGAATAAAATTAGTTCCAAAATTAAAACTATAAAGGTGCCTGAGAGGAAAATGGGACATAAAGACCATAAACTTTCTACTAGTGCATCTGTACCATTCTGATGTTTTGAGATCTGAAGATGTCACTAGGAGATAAGAACATTTTTAAGTGTGATTTATTTGAAGGACCATTATCTCTTATCAGCTAACTTATCAGTAAAATTTGACATTATACAACACTGTCAATTTAAAGCACTTATTAGTGAGGATCTACCTAGTTTTTAATTTATACTGGAAAATGAAAATACTACTCTCCCTTTCCTGAGGCACTCTGACATGTGAAAAGACTATGCTATAAATTTACCAGAATGAATACAGAAAGTCACAGAAGAAACTCAGGATCCCAGTCAGTATCCCCCTCAGATTAGTGGGGACTGAGTTATGGAATTTAAATACCAAGGAAGAGACTCAAAGCAAGCTAAGCAGTTGATTTTGTCTGAAAGCTGGGCTATTTGATCCATCCAGAGCCTGTACATCTGGCCACAGCAGTATTTTAGTTAGGAAAAAAACCAACAAAACCAAACCAAAGATACAGAACAACTTTAAAGAAAGTAGCTCACCCGACTGTCACCTTTCAGCTCGTGCTGAGCATACTGTACAGCTGCATCGGGACACCTTTGGAGCAGCTGGTCAATGGCTTCCTCATGCTTGCCTAGACTGGTACTGCAGAGAACATGGATGGTGAGGCCGATGTTGCCAGCCTCACTCAGAGGCTCCAGGACAGGCAGAGCTGAAGCTATATTGATTGAATGACTACATAAAAGAGACTGAAGACAAGAAGAAAACATATTGTTTGGGTTTAAGACAAAGTAGCAAAAAAATCATAACCACAACCTTAGAACAGGAACCCTTACTTATCCAAATAATTTTTAAAATAGTATTTCCTTTAATAAGGATTACTGAAAATTGAGAAAGCAAGTCTGGAGTAGACTGCAAATGTAAATCTCATTGTTACTGACACAGCTCTTTAGTATTATTTCTTTCATCATTTCAGTGGGGTTTGTTAGTTCAACATGGATAGCCTGGGGGGGAAGAAGGGGAGTCTGCTAAAGGAAGTCGTTCATGCATACATGAACATGTGTAGAATCAATCTAAGCTGTAAAAAGTAAATTCAAGGGTTTCATACCTGTAGTTTTGAGATATCTTCATGGTAATCTTCATCTGATGGAGAGCCTGCTGACATTATTGAAGTTACCCATGGGAAAATCAACCCAAAATGATTACAGGAGTTTATCTATACAAGAGAATCAAGTTGCAATAAAAGAAACATTTCTGTTAGTGACATTTTTCATGTGAAACCCACCACAAGCAAAGAAAATTCTACTCACAAATACCATGATCTAGCATGGCAGCTAGTCCTGGGTCATACAGTTTAGCAACAAAAAAACTGGAAACTTCTATTTAATTCTGTATTTCAGACACCCCATTCAGAAGCCTTTAAAATTCTGAATTTAAAGAATTCAGAATTTTAAATTGCACATTTTTTTCGTTGAGTCAGCTTTGTACAATTGCAAACACTCCACCTGACAAACTCCCATTGTTTCATTTCAGCCCTTTTTCCTGTCCAGAGACAGCAATACCTATTTTATAACTGCACACTACCTTACTTGCTTTCTGTTTTGCTTCTTCTAGGAGCTGTCCAGAATTAAAATACTACAGATAGCATTTAGATAGATTTTGGAGGGACATGCAGTAATAAAATTCCCTCTGAGCATTATGCTTACCAGATCTTCTGTTGTTTTCAATGGCTTAGTCTCAGGATGTTGTTTCTTTGATATTCTCCAAACATACTGAGAAGTAATCCTCAATAAAAGCTCCTGAAGAATTTCTTCCTGAGAGCACACTACAAGAAGAGCTTCCCAGAAATCTACCAAGAGCTGAGGAATATTGTTTTCACTGTTACTACACAACATCTAAGAACAAAACATTAGAAGGCAGCAAGTTAGCACACAATCTCATAATTATTAGCAGAAATGACAAGAGAAAGGAGAAACAGTTTTTCAGTTTTACTAGAAGCAGAATTTTGCTTCCTTTCTTGGTCTTGATGTATTTCTAATTCTTATGATTATACATAATGCTGTGCTAGGCAAAGTTAAAAAGTTCATGCAATTATTTTAAGGTAAGCTATTCTAAACAACATTATTGATTTCATCTTCAAGATTTGCTCCACAGCCAGAGAGGCCGGTACGCTGTCAGCAAGTATCTACACACTGCTGATTTGGAGGATTTTATAAATGCCAACAGCCAAGCACATGTCTTCAAAAGAAGAATCTAAAGCCATGGTAAGAGATGCTGTGTAGCTCAGTTGGGTATAATGGTGTGTGTGTGTATGTGTGTGTGTTGTGGACCCACAAGGATCATGCAAGAAGAACTTTTACTTGGTATCCAACTGGCTTTAAACACCCCTTGTTCAAATTAGAGTTTCATGATTTCTTATTTCTGATACTGGTCTTTCAAAGTAACAGATATAAGAAGGGAACATACCTATGTTGAAACATACATAGTTTTAATTCAATATTATTTACTGTAGAGAAAAGAATACAGGTTTGTCAATTCCCATTCTAAACAAAGAAAATTTCAGGGACACCAGAAAAACTATTCAGTTTATCTTTCTTCTCATGAACTGCAGAGACCCACCCTTCTTTCAGAAATTTATATAGAACATCAGAACATTCGATACCTTTGTATTCAAGTCTGATTCTTTAGAAGTATATTTCAATCCTAATGATTTCTTCATATGAAGCTTATGGAAGTGATTTATCTAAATGCTGTTAAATTTCAGTAGCCTTAGAAAGCCTGATTACTATAAAACCACTGAAAGAGCCCTGAGATCAGGGCATTTTCCATTCAAACGACAGAGTCAAAACAAAGAGCTTAATGGGGTTTTTTTTTCCTTGACTTAGGCAGTGTTTCTTCCTAGTTTCTGACTCTGTAGGCATCTATCATGACTGTAATACATCCAACCCTCATGTCCCTCTTTCTGAAGAACTGCTGAATCATGAGTGGTAGAGCAACCAAGGCTGCCTTGCTTACTTGTAACAACATCACTGCAAGAAAAACAGAAGCAAAAAGTTATCACAGGCCAACCTTGAAAAAGGTATCTGCTTCTTCCAGTTCAATTTTGCTGTTCTCATGTAAAGCCACAATGGCAGCCACCAGTAAACCAGGCTGGGTCTCCTTCAGATGAACAGCAAACTCCGTTGGAATAACAACCCCTTCCTTATGCTGTCTCAAGAGTTTTGGTTGCCCAATAAAGCCACAAGTCAGAGCTGCCTACATAGTCAGATACAAATCAGGTAAAGAATTTAAATCACACATTATCATTCAATTCAGCCTACATAATATTTCCTCAGGCAATGAAGTTCAGGAAGATGAGATGAGATATGAGATGAGATGAGATGAGATGAGATGAGATGAGATGAGATGAGATGAGATGAGATGATGAAGGGAAAACGGGAAGGAAAGAAATCCTTTCTACAATTGATTGAAGGGCTCTTTAGAGACCAAGATCTGAATCACGTGCCAGAGCAGACTCCTCAGCGATAAGCCATCTGCCTGAACACTAAAGGAGCATGCTGTTGAAATCTGGAGTTACTGTGTACATCAGAAAGATAGATTTATAGATTTCCGTATGAAACCCAAGACACTCAATGTGCATGGTGTTGTGAAAAATAACTAGCAGAAATTTCAATAGACTTCTTTGCTAAATTTCAGTAGACTTCTTTGCTAAAGTATGTTTTTTATTTTGAAAATATCACTGAAACAATGATCAAGGGCTGTGCTGTGTGCAACAGTAAGTTGTTTCTGCATATCTAAATGCTTTGGAAGGTACACATGACAGGATATTATGTCCACTTTAAAGACACTGGGCAAATGATGTCTAAAAAATTAAATCAATTACACAAGAAATGTTAAAGCAGATGGAGGAGGAACATTCAGATTTCATCCCACTATGCACACAAACAATCTTTCCTTTCTTTGTTCTTCTCAAAGTGTTATTTTTAATACTTTGCTACAAAAAACTTTTTAAAGGTGAGGTGCTATGTAACATTTATTAATAGGTCAGATTAAAAAGAAAATACACATCAAAAAACAAAACCCAAACTTCAGACACCTTATTTTCTAAATAATATCCATGCAGTTTGCTCACAACAGAGCAATTTCACTTGATCATGTTGCAAGTGTGATGGGAAACTGTATAAAGAAACTTTGTGTGCACCATGCATATTTTGCTTCAGGATTAATTTTATAATGGCTGTTTGCACACAGATGGTGTTTTCGTGGGCCTATCACATATTAATTACAGGTATAATTACAGGGGTGTAAAAGTGCTACTATACAATCCTGCCATATTGGTGAAGAGCACTGGCTATGCAGAGCGTGTTACACTCCAGTAAACAGCATTTAATTTATCAAGAATTAATTAAGCTTCAAAACTTATGCTTATCTGGTTACGCTTTGCCAAGATAACATTGCCCTACCTGCAGGGTAAACAGTTCAGTCCCAGCATGTGCCAGCTCTCAATTCTACTGTTACTGCAGACCCTCAGGGGAGCCTATACAGCACAGCAGGAGGAAGAGGACTGCAAGTTCCTTTTAATGTAAAATACAACTACAAGCCAAACCTACTGACTTGAGCTTTACCAAGCGTAATTCATGCTTTCAGTACACTTTACCTCCTTATAAGAGTCCATCTCATGTTCGTACATGATCAGGTCTCCCATTTTCAGAGCCATGAAAGCTGTAGCAAGTGTTAGGACCACTGATGGCATCATCTTCTCTACTTTCTGAAGATACTCCACAGCCGTTGATGGACAAACGTTCCTCATGCAGGGACTGCAGAGGATGTGAGGCAGCTGCTCAGGGTCAGCAAGGTAGAATATTCGGAGAACTTGATTTGCTGATTCCTATGAAAATAAAAGCCATTTGACATTTAAGATTTTTCCAGATATACAGTCTTTTGTATCATATGAAAGTATTGCAGGATTTCTTAATTTTTGTTTGTTTGTTTGTTTTTTTAAACAGACAAGTACAGCTCAGCTATCAAAACACAGTGCCTTTTCTTCCTCTTTCCTCCCTACTGGTAAAAGGATTCCTAACTGATAGTGATTCAACCCATATTCTGGGGTAATAGAAGAACATCCACTACAGTGAATTGGCTTTAGTAACCTGTACAGTTTGGCAGTGTTCAAAGAACCAGGTTTTTTTATTACAGAAATAGGAGATGAAAGAAATTTGAGGCAGAGCTTTTCTAAAACAGAAGTTTTTTCGTGCAAAATTTGGAACCAGTCCTTAGGAACATGCATCATGATAGCCAAACCCACAATATGTTATCTGAAAGCAGCCTAAGGCATCACAGATGCTGCTTGCTATTTTGTCAACAAAAACTGTGTGAAAAAGAACTCTAAGCAGCTCAGCATTTTCAAAGGCTATTTAATTAAAAACTGGTACATAGTTCTTAAAATCAGAACGAAACCAATAATTTAAGAAAAAAACAAACACCTTGTTTCTACCTTGCTTAATTCTTCATTTAATTCTTCATTAAGAGAGTGAGTCAAGTAAAATAGAAATCCTTTCTCGTATGTCTGTATTTCATCACCCTCTGAAGCTAGTCTCTTTAAAACTTCAGTCATGGATAAACCTGACATTCTGTAGTATGGCAAAGCAAGGTGGTAATCCTTTGTGTCAAACCTGAGGGCAAAAGAGAGTATAAGGAGAGTATAAAGAGTAGAAGGAATAAGTCAAAAGAACACCAGCAGCACTTCTGTGATCAGTGTTTGCAGGAACTAAAATAACATATCCCAGATACAGACACACCAGTATCTACAAATATACAGCTCCTGTTCAATGCAGTGTTGTATTCTCTGTTCAGATGCAATGAAGCCAACCAGATACTGAAGAGATTACTAGATTAAGCTGCTTTCATAGAAGGTAAAGCTTTATATTGTATATGAAATATTAATGTGAAACAGCAAAGACTGATGGACTGATTAGATCCTAATTTCTAGTACTGAAACAAGAGCTCACCTACATCATTCTGACATCTGCAACATACCTGCTGTAGCAGTCTCCTAAAAGGGCACAACTTTCTCTGAATGCTCTTAGAATTTCTTCTTTCTCATCTGCTTTAAGGAAACTAGGGTCCATTATAGCTGCTCTGAGGAGTAAGTGAGCCTCACTTAGAAGATGGATGCAACTCTCTGTTTTCACATTTTCGTAAGTTCTACTGTAATCTACCTAAAAAAGGCACAGGACATACTTAGACTGATGGCAAAAATTAAGAATATACAGGAACAATTTTAATGAGGGCAGCAGTCATTTGAAATACAATTATGGACTATTAATGAGAAATACTTTATGTTGCATTCAGCAATGACCTGCATCACAGTTTAATCAACAGTACTTATTTTTAGTCACCAAATAACAAAAGCAGAAGTTGGGAAATACCATTTCTCTATAAAGCTGAATAGTTGAAACAGTGTTTATAATATATAAATTCCAACCAGGCTCTGATTCAGAATTTGTTCTTGATTTGATGCTGTCAGCCTTTCTGGAACTAGAGAAAGGTAAAGAGCTGTCAGTGCCAAATAAATATTTTGCAGCAAAACCCACACTCATTTAATCATTTAAATGCATAGATAGGTATTATATACAAATACAAAAAAAAAAATTATAAATATGGAGGCTAGCAGATGCTGATAGCTCAGTTATGAATTTAATTCATAACAGGCATGTTTATAAACCAGGAACACCATCAAAACTATCTACTACATCTTCTCCTGGGCTTAACACTAGCTAGTATCCAACTGACTTCAATAAATGTGATTTCTGAATAGCTGTCTTATGAACAGCCTTCAGAAAAGAATAGAAATAGCAGTCCTCACAGATATAGCTAAGTGACTAAGAAGTCACAAATGCCTCCGGCTGCATACACGTGACAAGAATATTTTGGGCCAAACTCCAATCCTTCATGTATTACTACAGGGATGCTCATAACTCTTCTTGGAAAATGCCCTTAACCAAATCTTAGCCTGTAGCTTTGGTAATCCTACATATTTTTGTTTCTCAATAGAAATATTTTTCTTCGCAGTAGCAGGTACAGTCTTAGCAATATTTTAACATTACTTATGAAAGTTAACTTTTTTACCGTCTTGAGTAACTCATTTTGTTGATTTTAAGCTTTTGTGACCCTCTCCTGATTTCTTCCATGTCATTCAATATAGAAAATTTGAAAAAATTAAGTGCTTGGTTTATCTTTTTATGCACTAACTAGGGAATTACTAAATTTTTTCAACAGAGGCAATGCTTTGCAACTCCATCCAACATCTAGAAATTCAGAAGTGTACAGAGCTATAAATACCAGCTCCCTAAAAGACGCAAATCCTTACAGCATCCTTCTCGAAGGCTTTCTTCTTTCAGTAATGTCTTCTGTGTCTGCCTTAGTCAGAAGAATTATATGGTTTTTGAAATGACAGATAACTCTTGGTCCTATAAAAAGTTGCATTCTTAACGCGCAGACACTTAATGCGACAGGCGGACAAGCCTGTAAAGGAAAGTGATTATTTTGTAATTTCCTTTACTATTTACTTTGAGCCTTTAAAAGAAAATTTTAAAAAAAAAATTGAAAAAATGTAACTGTGCAACGATCTAACAGTAGAAACATTCACTGGCTTTCCTAACTGAATGTGAGGAAGCTGCGTGCTACATTACCTTCACAGTTGTGTCAATATAGGGATCCTCATCACGAGCTGCTGCTGCACTGCACCGCACTGTGAAACACTGCAGCTTCTCACTAGAGGGAAAGAGAAACCACATTGATGAAAAAAAAAAAAAGAGAAGAAAAAATGCAGCAGCATAGAGAAACTATAATAATACTTTATCAGCAAAATAATAAATGTAGTACCTCGTAATGACATGCAGGAATTGTGGAGTGAGAACTGCCTGTTCTGACTTCTCTGAATATTGATAAGTAGAAATCAGCTCTATTAGCTTCCCAACAGAGTAGAGATATCCAACATGAGGTAAAGAGAAAAAGCAAAAGAGACTCAGTAGTTCTGTCTCGTTTTCAATTTCCTCATGGGCTGTCACGGAATTTCCTAGATGTAATGATAAGAAAGGCATTTTATGTATCTCATCAATCAGAAGCTGGCAATTCCTTTGCAACTCTGGTGTCTAAAAGATACTATCAAACCTGCCCAGGTTGCAGATTGGTTTTGTTAGTAGCCAATGAAGAATTACATGAAGATCAGTGCACATGTCAAAAATCTGCATGTCATGTTATCTCACTTGGAAGCATTTTTAACAAAAGTGTGGCTGTACTGCTGACTGAAGGGATTCTACCGATGTAGCAGCACCTGAGAGCCCTGGCAGATTCATCACAACAAAGTGATTATGGATTGAAATACCAGCCTGATCTTTGTCAACTACTTGTGAGCTGCACTGCACAAAATGCAGGTCTTTACTTAAAGGAACAAAAGGCTGGGAATGACATGATTTATTTCTAAAGCCACTTTGGCAGGGAAATGCTGTTTTCATCTTGCAGAGCCTCTTGTCAAAGACTGTATGTCACCAGAGAATGTAGGAGAGCTGAAGTTGAGTGGGAAGTAACTGATTCTTAGGTCAGCTGCAACTAAAGTGAGGCCTTCCTAAGACAAAAACCACAGACCGCCAGTGAGCATAACATACAGCACTAATTTTTTATCATGGATCTGCTGGGGCTTGAGTTATTAGAGAACCCCTAAAACCTGCATTCATCCCTTGCAGTTTTAATTAAATTCCATCAGAAAGGTAACCTGTATGTTAATGATTATTAAGGTTATTACTTCGATTTCCACTACTGACCAGTAAGAGGCAGCCTAGTATCTTGAGGATAATTTTATTAATGCAGTGTAAAGAGACATTGTTTTGTGATACAAAACTAATCAGTAGAGAACTGATAAAGGCTCATTTAGTCTTCTTCTTTTGGTGTTGTGAATTGATATTTTACTTCAAGGTGTAAGCAGAACTTGGAGAAACTTAAACACTTTTGTTAGTAGAAGTTCAGTGTAAATTGTTGGAAAAGAAAGACCTTAATTTAAAAATTAATCATACAAATATAGTGTACAAAACAGAATATAGAAAGAAGCTCCACCCTTTCTCGGGTCTTCCGTGGTACAGGCCATAATGCAGCCATGCATATTCATATACCTGTCTGGTATACAGGAAGCAGCTGAAGAGAGTGCAACTTGGTCTCTTCACAAAACCCAAAAGGGGACTGGTCCGGTGTAAAACGCCTGGAGAATAAAAAACCAAAACAAGAATATGGGACCTCAGTGAGAAATTCTCATTAGCTAGTTTGGACAAGTAAACAGTGCCAACAGGCACAGCTGATGTCTTAATACTCAACAGCAATGTGCTTTACTAATGTCATTAGCATGTGGCACAGCTAGAGACAGCTACCTTGAGTTCTCACAACCAGAAATGCTCTTTGCTTGTCTAAGAGATGTGCGTCAAAGCCTGGGGTCAGTGGAAGACATACTGCAATTTACTTGAGTATCAGTTTAAATCCCCCCTTTTAATTCAACTGAGCTATATGTAACATGGTGCCATTTCCAACCTGACTCTTCTTTCTTATTATGTTTTATCCCTTTTTCTAGTTTGCTAAACTGTGACATTGATTCTTCCTCAGCTTTGGATAAAAGTTTAATGGCTTTGATAAAAAAATGTGTTAATTTATTAGTGCTTAAGTTATTTGCAAGATTCCCTTTGCTAGATGAAGGAGAAAAGGCAAAATAGTTTTAGAGGTACTCAATTAAGTGTCACTCCAGCTGGAGCTGATGCAAGGTGCAGAAAAATGAACAGAACATAGTGCCTGATTATGGTCACACAGACAGGACTGCTGATCAGTCTCCTGTGTAATCTCTTAAAGCAGGTTTCTTTTCTTTTGTGCCAGAATTTGACACAAGCTGCTTCAGAATAAGCCATGTAAAACTTGGTTTTGCTGGTTCAACATAAGCGTGTGAAAACTGGCGGTGGTAAGACACCAGAACAGGCTCACTGGAGGTGGTGGATGCTCACAAACTGTCTCTGTTTAAAAAGCATTTGGACACTGCCCTGGATAACATGCTTTAACATTGTGTCAGTCCTGAAGTGGTCAGGCAGTTGGACAAGACGATTGCTGCAATTCTCATCCAACTCAATATTCTGCTCTACTGAAAAACAAGTTTTCTTTGGTATCACATTATTTCCTCAGTGCAAGAAAACCCAACCAGAAAACCTTACAGAAGCCCCCAAAGTCAAAATACCATTATTTTACTTTCAACAAGACATGAGCCACAACTTACTTGGTTTCTTGTAGTAAGTTAACTTGTAGTAAATTAATTCTTGTATTATCTTTAAAGGGGAAAACACATCATACCTGAAAAGCAGATAGCGCACTTGGAAGCGCTTTGTATCTTCTGTAGGTAACTCTGTGGATTCCAGTGTGATGGGTATCTCACATAGCTTACTTTCTTCCCCAAGCAGTTCCAATGGCTTCTGACATATAACAAACTCATCTACTTCAAGCTGCAAACTCTGTGTTAATGGGTCTTTGTCTGTCCCACCTTAACAGTGAAAATGCTATATTAATTATTCAAACAGTTCCACTTAACTGAAAGAAAATTATATGACATAGTATCAATTAAACATTCCAGTTACAGCTACTCAGCTAACATTGCCTTACTCATACCATGAGGTTTTGAAAACAGCTATGCTAGATGAGAACAATCCTTCATTTCAGGCTCAACGGTCTGTATATCTGTGAGTCAAAATTTCTGAAAGAGCAGGGAAACTTAACTATAAGGCAAGTCCAAGGCAACCTGTGCTGCAGATGGCTGTCAAAAATGTTTTAATTTGATTTGCGAGTTTTAAGAAGGAAAAGGCAGCTAAGACAGAAAGCTGTGTTACCTTAAACTTATTTTCAAGTTCTGTAAAGCAAATCCTAACAGCACTGAGAAAGTAATTTGAACTTTTCTGTTTAGCTTTTATTAATAAAAAAAACTAAGGGGAGGATGCCATTACCTGAGTCAAGATCCATCTTCACCCACTGAAGGACATTCCAGTTCATACTATCCCTGACAAATCTTCTTTTAATTTTTAAATTAGTTTTAATAGATATTTAATATCTACATTATAATTATCTAATAATATAATTAATATTATATTAATATTAGATGTTATATAATTAATTAGATATTATATGATTAATTAGATATTATATAATTAATATCTAATTATAATTTAATTAGATACAGTTTCCATTTATAAAAAAAGCATCTTTCTCTGTTTTAAGTTTCTTTGATCATAAATGGCTCTCCTAAGGTTTGTTGGTGTTCACCTGATGCTTTTGAAAAGGTGGGAATTAATTACATGTGGATTGATTTCTTGTAATATATGGGAATGAAATTTACTGAGTAAATCTGTTTCTGGGATTTCTACGATTCGAAGACAAACCCCTGGATAAGGCAAAGGACTGAAAAAGAGGAGTTTGCTGACACTTTGTTTATGCAGGTTTGAGCCTACTAAGTTAGAAAAATGAATAAAAGAGACAGTTATTAGTGCAGTGACATTGATGGAATAATGTTTCTGAACACAGCACACTGAACTACTTCCGCCTTGATTTGGCCCATGGTGGCACCCCTAAACAGGGACCTAATTCTGTGTCGAAAGAGGCTGCACTGTTTTGAAGGCATCTGCAGAATGATGGGAGCATTTGTTTTGTTACCTTGTACCTGCAGGAAGGGGATGGACTATGTGATCTCTAGAGGTCCCTTCCAACTTGATGATTCTGTGACTTCATACACTACACTATTTAGCTGATAGTCCTAAGATTATATGGAAGTATTTTATGAAAGGAAAAAAACCTTATTTGAGCCTATTTTGAGAGTAAAAGGAATAAGCAGACTCTTGGAAATGAATACAAAAATTATTTCTGTACTTACCTCTGTCCACAGGCTTTTCTAGTGCACTAATTCCATGTGTACATTGCTCAGTCCTGTCTGCACTTTGCTGGACCAGTTCCAGTTTCAAGATCAGAACATCCAGCTCTGTCGTTATGGCTATATGTTTGGAACAAAATGCAACTTCAGCAGGAATGAGGTTATCAATATGTAAAATTAAGGAGCGTTCAAAGTCTAACACAGTCAAATTCTGGTTTATGACCAAGTATTTCAAACAGAACATGACTAGTTTATTTTTGCAGCCAACAAGAAGATCTCCAGTTACAGGACAACATGAAATGCATAGCGGTGGATCTGAAAGTGGCATTTCCACAATCGACATCTGCTCTTTTAAGGTTTCACTGTATGACTCTTCCATCTTGTGACCAACCATCCGAACACAGACACGGGAACTCCCAGCAGACATGCATCTCCAGTTCATATACGCTCTTAGGAAAGTTGCTTTGCTTTTTTCTTCAATTGTCACCAGATAGTCTCCTTAAAAGAAAGCAATAGTACCGAGTTACTATTAACGTACAGATGACAGAATTTATGATTTGTTTACCTGCAATCTTAAAACTCAACCCTTACATAATTTAAAAAAAATAAGTTTTTGAGCTCCACTATGCAAGTTCCTTGGCTGGGTGGAACACACTTTTCATACCATTCTAAATAAACAAATAAATACATTCGGAAAAAAAAAAAAAAAAAAGAATTACAGATTTAGGTCCAGACTAACTATTAGGTGAATCCACTCTGTGAGCTGTGATTACAAACAGGGTGGCTTCCCCCCTGAACCTCTATTAACGGGAAATATTCTATTCTCTGCAGAACAGTGAAACTCACAGATGCTCGATCACCTGTGGGATCACCTGGAGGGACCAGGTGTTCTGAAATAAAGAGCGAGCAAGGGCAGGAGCACAGACTGTAGCCGGGGCGGAGAAAGACGGCAAACGGGCCGAGTGCTGACCACGCACGGCTCGGACCGGAGCGGGCCGGGTCAGGCCAGGCCAGGCCGCGACTCGTGGACCGACGGGAAGATACCGCGGTGCCCTCCTCCCGCCGAGATCCCTCCCAGGGGCCCGCAGTCCTCCCCCCGCTCCAGCTTCCCGCGGCCCGGCGGCACTGACCTGCCCGGCTGTGCGCCATGCGCAACACGGGGCCCAGCGTGGCGAAGGAGCCCAGGGGCTCGCAACGGCCCTGGTCCCGCACGGCGAATACCTCAACCCGGCAGCTGGCCGCCGTGCCGGCCACGAAGAGCACGTCGCGGCCGCAGCAGAAGTGCGCCGGTTCCTGCTTGCAGGGCACCACTCGCTGCGACCCGAATGGGTGCAGGTTGTACAGCTGTACCATGGCCCCCGGAACCCCCGCTTCGGCACCGCACGGCGCCACCGGAGGCCGAAGGGGCTGCGCTGGGTGACAGAGGACACGGACACCTCAGCTCCCGAGGCGGGCCGGGACTCGGGATGCGTCGGTACGGGCCCCGCTGGTTCGCCCCGCCCGGACTCGTGTCGCACGGAGCTGTCGCTGTTACGTCGGTGTGGGTGACGTCAGCGCCGCCTTAGCGGTTCCCGCCGGATCGCCGCAGCCCCGCGGGGGCCCTGAGGTAACTGAGTGCGAACGCGGCGCTGGACTGCGCGCGCACCGCGTAAAGCGCGACAGGAAACCTTTGACTGCCGGTGTCTTGGGCACGGAGGCCTATTTCTTCCTCGTGTTTTTATATATGTAGAGAAAGAAAAAAACCAACCAAAACCTATACAACGCCAAAATAAAAACCTTAAGTTTTTTCTGCTTTTCAAGATGCGGGGCTAAAAATATTTACAATAGTGATGCAGTTTTTACCCGAGAGCTCAGTAACTAAACTATGAGCAGCCATCTAAAAAGTAATGTTCATTTGAACGTAGTTAACAATTTTACTAGGCCAATACAGAAATGTAAAAAGTGACAATGCTCTTTTAAAGCAGGTATTGGATTTTTAATTTTTTTTCCTGATCTACTTTTATCTGAATAGAGTGCAGGGGGGATGTGCTGGCTAGAAAAATTATCTCTGCATGTCATCTCATTTTAAAAAAAAAAAAAAGTAACCTGGTAGTGCTACTTGTTCAAAAGCATATCCAAACCAGTTGGGTACCTTGCCTGAATACAGCATTAGTTAACTTTGTAGATGTTAATGTAAGCCTTCTGTGAAACCAGCCTTACTAGTAAAGTATCTTTAGGAAAGATTAGGTTCTTCTGAATTTAACTGTGCTGTTACTGCTAAAGCCAACCCAAAGCAGACTTCCGCTTCTGAGAAACCAATCACAGGGAGTATGTCTCAGAACATGTTGGGATCACAGGAAAGTTCAAGCAATTTCAATTTCCTGATTTCTTCTGTAATTTGCACGACTGGATGCTGCTGAAATGTGTGATCTCAAATCATTCTGAATATACACATAAATAGTTAAGAAGAAAACCACAGAAGATAGATATAACCTTTAAAACTTTATTTTAAAACAACCAAACAAGTGAACAAGGTTCTGCAATTCTAATTTTTTCTTCAATAAATTTTTCAGACTTTAGTTTTCTAAATATTCATCTCCTTCTTCAGCCTCTGCTTCCACTGAATCTACACCAACTTCTTCATAATCTTTCTCAAGGGCAGCCAGATCTTCCCGGGCTTCAGAAAATTCTCCTTCCTCCATTCCTTCCCCAACATACCAATGCACAAAGGCACGCTTAGCATACATGAGGTCAAATTTGTGGTCGAGGCGAGCCCAGGCTTCAGCAATAGCAGTTGTATTACTCAGCATACACACAGCTCGCTGCACTTTAGCAAGATCACCACCTGGCACCACGGTTGGAGGCTGGTAGTTAATGCCCACCTTCAAGAAAACAAATGAAAACTTTCCTTAAGAATGCTAAGAGTTAAAGACTTGTTCCATTAAGAATTCAAAATCACCACGGTTATGAACAAATAAAACAGCTTAAAAGCTATTTTGAACTTCATCAAAATATCTGACAGGGACATTACAGAATTAGTTACCTCTGAATACTACAAAATTCCTAGCAATTCAAACATCAAACACTTAAAAAGCTGCTTAAGTACCTTGAATCCAGTTGGGCACCAATCCACAAACTGAATGGTTCGCTTAGTCTTGATGGTAGCAATCGCTGCATTGACATCTTTGGGAACAACATCCCCTCTGTATAACATACAGCAGGCCATGTATTTGCCATGGCGAGGGTCGCATTTTACCATCTGGTTGGCTGGCTCAAAGCAAGCATTAGTAATTTCAGCCACAGATAACTGCTCATGGTAAGCTTTCTCAGCAGAGATGACAGGGGCATATGTCACCAGGGGGAAATGGATTCGTGGGTATGGAACAAGGTTAGTTTGAAATTCAGTCAGATCTACATTGAGGGCTCCATCAAACCGCAGTGAAGCTGTGATGGAGGAAACAATTTGCCCAATCAATCGGTTTAAATTGGTGTAAGTAGGACGCTCAATGTCAAGGTTACGACGACATATGTCGTAAATGGCTTCATTATCTACCATGAAGGCACAGTCTGAGTGCTCCAGTGTTGTGTGCGTGGTTAGAATTGAGTTATAAGGTTCCACTACAGCAGTGGAAACTTGAGGTGCTGGATAAATTGCAAACTCCAGTTTAGATTTTTTGCCATAGTCAACAGAGAGCCTTTCCATGAGCAGAGATGCAAACCCTGAACCAGTGCCTCCTCCAAAACTATGAAAGATAAGGAAACCTTGCAGCCCTGTGCACAGATCAGCCTAAAATTGGGAGAGAGGGGGGAAGGGAGGAAAAAAAAGTTATTGATGAGATTAGAGAAAGCAGTTATACAATTATCATTCAAAAGCATTCCTTGCTTAAGCTTGTTAGTTGAAATTTAAAAAACTAGCATTCTTGAAAGCTGGTTTTCTTTTTTTCTTGCATGTGTTTTACTCAAAAGTGCCAGTGCCTTTGTGTGATTTTCTCCAAACAGGAGTAGTTTAATATTTAAGACACTTTACTGTCTTTGCAATTTTTTACTTCAAGGAAGAGCAGCTGTATACCACCTTGACAAGTTACTATAAATTACAGCTTGAAAATGTGTTTATGTTCTCATTCTGGCTTTCAGCTAGTATCAATCAGATGTTGAAAGAAAGTCTGTCTTTTTATTTTTGTATTTTTAAATAGGCAATCACTATTTCACTATAAATTGTATCCTGCACATCATCCTACACATTTTTCACAAAGCAATGTCAATATGTCAAAAAAACCCACCAACAATCGGGTAAGTAATTAAAATTGTTAAGCATTCAATCAAAATCTGAGACTCAGGGTACTAGAAGTATGTTGCATCACACATAATTGCATCAATCAAAATAAAAATAACATAGTATAACAAGTTTTTTTATACTTAAGGTTTTTATAATACATTTCTGAGGTAGCCTTAAAATACTTTTAAATAATGGTATTTCAGAGCATTAAAAAAAAAAGCTTTAATGAATGAATTTTTATTTCACCTGAGGGGGACAAAGAAAAAAGTTTTCTTTGTAGAAAGTTTTCTTTTGTTTTAAACAATCAACAATGCACAAAATTCTTCGAGAAGAAACCTAACAACCCACCATTATAGACAGCTACAGAGCTGTATCAATTATTTTAATACACTGACTTGAAGTGTGAATTCTTACCAGTTTGCGAGTGCGGTCTAGGACCAGATCAATGATCTCTTTTCCAATGGTATAGTGGCCTCTGGCATAATTATTGGCTGCATCTTCTTTCCCAGTCATGAGCTGTTCAGGATGGAATAACTGCCTATATGTGCCTGTACGTACTTCGTCTACAAAGAACCAAAACACCACAACATGGATTAGATCTCTGCAGTTCTGTGTGCTGCCCAGTGACTACACACCAAGTCTATGTCAAGAGTAGACAGCATCCCTGATCATATGCTGAATGTGTGCTAGATGAAGTTGGCACTTCAGCCCCTTTGTTCCGGGGACAGTACCAGGCACTCACAAAACACTATTCGTACCTGAAAGTGTGCATGAGGTCACTCAGAAAACCACATTACAGGTAGAGACACGATTGTTACCTGTAGAGCATTGTTTCATTCCTCTCAAGTAGCAATAACCTTAAATATCAAAAGGTCATGCAGACACACATCTTTTAAAATCTGTTGTGTTCTGACAAAGGAAAAAAGATGGTAGGGAATCTGCAGGGGATCTCTGTTTTTACAGTTAAGATCTTTAATGTTGGGTACGTACCAACTACAGTTGGCTCTAGGTCCACAAACACTGCTCTGGGAACATGTTTACCAGCTCCTGTCTCACTGAAGAAAGTGTTAAATGAATCGTCTCCACCTCCAGCAGTTTTATCACTAGGCATCTGACCATCAGGCTGTATCCCATGTTCAAGGCAATACAGTTCCCAACATGCATTGCCAATCTGAACACCAGCCTGACCAACGTGGACGGATATGCACTCACGCTGAAAATTAAAAGCAGAATAATGACATACGGAACTACTTGTTTTCTAGATTATATTCTCACAGTATTTAGCTGTCTGGGGGTTGTATCCTTCCATGATCTTTCTCTGCTGTATTCCCTGGTTGCTCCTGAATGACTATTTAACTGCTCAGGTTGTCTGCTGACAAGACTGTACTTGATGTACTTGACCTAGGCTGACTTCGAGAATATCGGAACATCTTAGAGACAATATAGTATCTGTGAATGCATAGGGTGAATCTGTGAATCTCACATAAGGTGAGATTCACCACCCCTTACCATGCTGCACATTTATCTTTAATATTCTGCCTAGTCTCTTTTTAATCTTTCTTTAGTTTTGGAAGGCTTCTTTATAGAATATGCAAAAAATTCCTTTATTTGTTGCTATATCAGGCACCGGATCGTTGTTGCTAGAGTCTTTCCGTCACAGGACCCCTTGGAACGTTTTCGACTCTTTAAGCGGAGAGACCTCCAGGCCCTGGCCGTTCAGGGCTGGGCCCCGCTCAGGGATCAGCTCCGACGGTTCCCGCGCGCGCCGCCTCTCGCGCCCAGGCGCACGCTGTATGTCAGCGGGAGGCGGCGCGCGCTCGCCGGCCGGGCTTTCCCGCCCTCTCGGCCCCGAACCGGCGGCCGCGGCGTATCTGCTCAACCCAGCCGCCATCATCTCTCACACCAATGTCTCCCCTTCTCCCTGACCCTTCTGCGTTACTGCTACCCCGGCGGCATCAGACAGAGGCTGCCCGCAAGTCCTGCAGCAGCACACGCACTCATAAGCTCCCCATGCTGCCGCAGCAGAAGCACTCGCTAGATCACCCCTCCCTCTCTTCCTGCCTCCCCCCCATCCTCCAGAGCCGCGAGGTCCCCGCTGCCCACCATGATGCCCAGCTAGCTGCGGAGCTCTGGCCGCGCCCCCGCTGTCGCCTCCACCGCCGACCGAACAACCGCACCAACCGCCACCTAACACCCTCGAGACCCGCCACCCGCGCGTCGCCTCCTCATTGGCTGTTAGCGGTGGTCAACGCAGACCTCTGATTAGCCGACAGCACCCACGTGGGACGACCGTTGGCACGTGTTATCCGGGAGCGCGCGAACACGGCTGTCTCCGCAGGGGGCGAGGCTGGTGCGGCTCGCGGGGCCCCTCAGGGGCTGCGGCTGCGGCTGCCCGGGATGCGGCGGGGCCGACCTGCCTGGGGCCTCTCAGCCGCCCGGGGGCTGCTCGGGGCCAGCGGCTGGTGGGCGGCAGGGCCGGGAAGCGCCGGCCTGGCTGTGGGCTGCGTTTAAAGCCGCGACAAGGCTGCAGCCTGCCCGGGGTCCCCGCTCGAGATCCCTCGGAGCGGTGCAGCCGTTCTGTGGGTGAACTCCACGTCCGCAGTTGGAGAAGACGCGCTCACTGGCTTTCTGGAGTAGCAGCCACGCCACAGGTTCTCTTTTTCCTCCTTTCTTTTGTTTCTCCCAGAATTTACTTTTTCTTCCGTAGTAAGCACATTGCTGTAGCACTGTCCGAGTAGCATTCCCGCATGAGGGCTTTCTCCAGCTCGTGTGTGAGGTTACTGGAGACCTGATTGTTCCAATAAAGGCAGCAAATGCGCTATGTTACATTAAATATTATATATTAAAATACATTAAATACACTACTAGCAGCGGAGAAGATTATTTTTCTGTAGTACTACACCTTCCCTAACAGGCCAACAGAAATACCACAAAAATAAACCCAGCTAATTTTAATGTAATGTATTTTAATCGAGATTGGACGGGGGGGCAACACAATCAAGTAGTCCCTCAGTCTGCTAGCCGCATTGCTCAAGAGTTAGGAAGCAAATGACAATCAGTCCAGTTTGCAGAAGAGCTTCTGTTCGGAAGTTACTGAAAATTAACTCAGTCACTTTTGGGTTTGGTGAATGTGCAAGTCCTTATGGGAGAATGTTTTTTTTTCTCTCCAAAAAAAAGCGTAATAGTTTCCTAGAATCCTGATGGATTGTAGTTTTTCTTGTTAAATATCTAGCTCTGATTTTAGAAGCTATAATAGACGTTTCATTTTGATTCTGGTAGAAGTTTCATTTGGTATGCGACTTGCAAATTTGTACCAACCAAACCAGGTACACAAGCAGATTTTAAACATCTTGAACCACTGAATCTGTGAGATTATGTGAGTAATGTAGTGAGAAACAGGGTCTTGCCTAGGAAAGCTACACTTCTGCTTGAAAGATCTTAAATTAAAGATGGTTTCTAAAAAATGAAGTCTTAAAACTTCCTAGGACCGTGGCAGTATCTGTATAAATCTAAGAAGTAAATTGTGTATTCACATAGAAGAAAATTCTGTCAAAAATCAGTGTAACACTGCATTTTCTTTTACTGCCTTAATGTCTAACAAAGTTAGTCTTGCAAAGGTATTATAAGCCAAATAATTTATACATCAGATACATTAGATGTTAATGATGGGACAGTTTTTGCTGATGTTAATCTTTAAAAGTTGTTCACAAAGTTTTAAGGATAGAAAATTGGAAAAGCTGGGATTTGGCTTCTTTTTGTTGTGGTTCTTTTTTTTATATATATATATATTAACCTGCACCTTTACATAAAACAATGTAATTTTATTTCACCTAGCATCTAGGTTTATCTGAGATGACTGCTTCACTAATCCCTTTTTGTCAAAACATTTATTTCAGTGCATAGCAGTGGCTGCCTCAGTGACTCAGAGTAGAAGTATTTATTACGTTATTTCATGGAATGGAACAGAACCCTGGAACAGTGGCTTCAAGTACAGTTTTAGCAAGGGAAGCTCTTAAAACTTGTATATTTTTTTTTTTAACAATAAACCATTAAAAAATTTGGTTTCCCCATCTGTTGTGCATTACAGTAAGTACCTATATGACTGAAATTACAGCTCATTCCGCTACAATTTTGGGGAGGAAAACCTCAGAGTGGTTTCACCTGAGTAACAGGAAGCTCTTTCTCCGCAGGCTGCCCCGCAGCGGTACAGGCGCTGTTACCACCACTGACCATGGCAGGAGCTGGGGAGCTCGCAGTGATGGTGACACCGTTATCCACAACGTGCAGTTTCTGCACTGGGTAATAATGTACCGTGTATTTTTATTCTGTTCAGTCTGTTAGGGATACTCCCTTCTCAATCGGATTGCTACTACAAGATCCGTTTTCAGAGAGCCCCGCTCTGCAGTCTCTTTCCTTTCCCAGCTCCTCAGCACGCTTTTGTCCGGAACTTCCTCCCCTTTGCGCACGTTCCCTGCTCCTGCCGAGGGGTTGTGCGGACACTCCGCATGAAGTGCCGCAAGGGCCGGTGGACCGGATCGGACCGCTCTGAGCGGCGCCACCGGAAGTCTGCGGCGTGGGGGCGGGCTCTTCCCGCCGTGTCCTCATTCGCCAGTGCCAGCCCCGCCTCTGCCTCGACGGGGGTTGGTGGGCGCGAGCACGGAACTGTGGCGGGCAGAGGGGTGCGGGTCTCGTCGCTATGTCGCGGAGGTTTCGCAAGTGAGACGGGGCGGCGGCGGGCGCCCGGCATTTCTGGCCTTCCCCTTCCTTCTCTTCCTCCCCTGCTCTCGCCTCCCCTACCGTGTACTCGGCCTCTTCGCGCCGCTTTCTGCGAGCTGCTGCCGGGAGTGGCGGCGGCGGGGCCAGTTGCGGTGGCTGCTGGAGGAACGCTGAGCTTCCGCCGCCCTGCCCGCGTCGAGGCCTTCATGTGGGTCCTCCGCCTCGGCCGGGCTCCTGGGGAGGTCCCCGTAGGGCAGGGGCCAAATGGCTGTTGGCGACCCCCGGGCTGGCCTCCCCGCTGCTGGCCCCCAGCAAAGCCTGCTGCTTTTTTTTCTGTCAGAGTGGAAAGCCTATTATTTAGGAGCTTTAAATAGCGTTTGCGAAAGTCTGCTATGCCAAACTCGGAATAACTAGTTCATGGAAAGTAGTTACTTTAATTTGCAGTGCTATTAAATTATTCCATCAAGGCAGGAGGGTGGTTTGGGTTTATACCAAAGGTCGTGATTATCATGCATCAGTATGGTATTTTATTTTGGATTGGTATTTTATTTTTATGTACGACTTGGTTGAAAGGATTGTTAGTATATCACTTTGCTGAAATATGCACTGAAGGCACGGCCAGAGATATTTTCATCTCCCGTGTGCAGCAACATGAGTTAGGCCTGCATCTTTTCACCATGAGGGGAACCTAGCTGATGGAAGTTTGTGTTAAGAGATGGGTAGTGTAGTTAGCTGGGCTAGGTTGGAGCAGCTGATTATCTCTAACGTCATTAAAAGGCATTAATTATACCTATCAGGTGTGAAGGTAAGCTTAATAAATATTTGTGGAGCCGTTGTTTTAACATTTCTACATTTGTGGATATAGGAATGAGGTTACTGCCCAGAGCTGGTCAGTTTCAAAAAGATTTTTTTAGCCTTTTTTCTTAGATAGGAAATCTGATGATAGGAGAATACGTGGAAATTTTGCAGTGACAGGTATAATTAGAGATGTAACTAAATCTGGAGAATTCTTAATATAGTTGACAAACATAACCCATGAGGGGGAAAGGTAGGGCAGAATGCTCAGATACCATATTTCAGTCAGTCAGGTTGTAGCTGCCTTAAACAGTTTTATTTGGGATTTAAAAAGTGGCAAAGTTTTCTCCAAATACAGAATATTTTTTTAACGTTTTTAGGGAAATATTACCTGAATCAAGCTGTAAAACTGGGCTTTATAGGTAGTGCTGTGTAAAGGGGTAAAATTGATTACAGGGAAATAATAATTCTACTATTACTGTTGGTACTACTAAAGACATTATTTAGTATTTCACACTTTATTTTTCTGCAGAGGTTCTACAAGAGGATGCTCTCAATATAACATCTGCAGAGG
This sequence comes from Calypte anna, assembly GCF_003957555.1. NCBI lineage: Eukaryota > Metazoa > Chordata > Aves > Apodiformes > Trochilidae > Calypte > Calypte anna. The sequence continues at coordinate 25,614,494 of NC_044255.1, forward strand.
AGAGAAAAACTATGCCTGTTTTTCCTCCTCTCACTTTGACTCCTATCTTGAGTTGGAAGACCTCTCTGTAGGTGACACTTCTGGAGCAGAGGAGGACACAGATTCAGCTATTTTATATGGAACTTTGCGAGGAAGTGTTGTTGGATTACGATACTACACAGGGATTGTAAGTGTGTGATAAAACATAAAGCAGAAGAACAATTGTTATCAGCTTCAGAAAAAATACATTTAATGTCAAAAATTCCCAGAATTTTTGCCAAGTATAATTTTAAGACATTTTTTCCTAACTTGTCTTCAACATTCTTCTCCAGAATTGCTGAATCTAAAACTTTAATTCAAAATTTGATTGAGGTAGCAAGTTTTGAAATCTGGTTTTGTTATTTAGTATTTCTGCTCACCCATGAGACAAATGAACGTGAATGTAAACATTAAATTAGATAGATCTTTGAACTGTTTACAGGGACAAAAAGATTTATTCCTTTACAAAATGTGCTAGCAGTTGAAGTTGAAGTTTCTTGCTCTTAAGAATGCTTTTGAAATTGTTGGCACCTGAAAACTAGCTCTTCTGTAATGCTTTTGGTATTTTGATAGGTAAGTTGTTTGAACAGAACGCTTTATTGAATTAATATTTAAGCTTCACAGTACTTAAGCAAATGTATATTAGGTATTTCTGCAAATAAATTGCAATTTAATTAATGTGTTCTGGCATTTGTTTGTTTTGCTTTGTTAGGTTAATAACAATGAAATGGTTGCACTTCAGAGGGAGCCCAGTAATCCTTATGATAAAAATGCAGTGAAAGTAAATAATGTTAATGGAGATCAGGTAGGCCATATAAAAAAAGAGCTAGCAGCAGCATTGGCAGGCATTATGGACAACAATCTAGCATCAGTTGAAGGGTAAGTGTGAAGATTTTGCTTTTGGTTCCATGAATGTAAGTAATGGAGACTTTTTTTTTCCCCCCTCGCTACAGTAGGAAATTGTGAAAGCTATTTGCAAGCGTTCTCTTTAAATAGAAACAATAGCTCTTAGTAATATGATTAGATCTCCATGTTTTCATATTCTTGGGTTGAACTACTTGCATACAGATTATTATTTCCCTCATATATTAAAATGAAGACTAGTGACAGCAAATTCCTTAGGCATTGTTGTGGAACTCTTAAGTTAATGGAATGTGGTGGTTTGTATAAAAGGTTCATGCAGTATGAGTACCAACACCTGTCTGGAACATTCTGTGTTTTGATGAAAATAAGCACGTCGTGAAGTACCTCTTGCTGAAGAAGGTTTATTAAAAAAAAACAACAATAAAAATATTATTGCTGTGGTGTGTTATGTTTTAGTTTTTTCCTGCTTTTTTTCAGAGTTGTCCCTCATGGAGCAAAAAATGCCTTTACCATGCCTTTACAAATGAGTTTTTGGGGAAGAGAAGAAAACAAGGAAGCAGTGCTAGATCAGCTTAAAAAGCATGGATTTAAACTGGCTCCTCCTCTGAAAGGTAAGTTGTGAAGTTTTGTGTTTTTATCCTTTTTAAAATATTCAGATTGAGCTTGCCATTTGTTTGAAGAAATGTTTAATGGCTTACTCCTTGTCATGGTCTTGCCATTCACAAAATTTTTTTTTTTTTTTTTTCCAATCTAAGTTGAGGAATAATGCAGAGCCCATAGCTATTAATTTTAAACTTAATAGGAAGTATACTGCTGTGTCCTGTCTCTGTTACGTGCCAGCCACTGGAGAGGCATTTGAGCAACCTAGAAATACATGTATTCCATAAGTTCCTTAACTGTCCGTAGTGATTCCCTCCAGACTTAAAAAAATTTTTTTCAAGCAGATTAGACCCTTTTATAGGGTGGGGTTTTCAGGGACAGTGCTGCTTTTCAGCAGAGTGCTAGGACATGTATCCTTCTATTGAGGTGTGAGCAAATAGAGATATGTCTGAGCTACAAATAACCCTACTAGACATGCTTTGCAGAGCTAGCCTCACACAAGAAGTGTCTGTACTCCTGGAGACAGGCATTGTGGAAGCAATGCTAGTCAGCAGCAAGTATGCATGCAGAAGTAAACAGTTGGTAAGAGGTGGATCTGGTTTACCTACAGCACGATTCCAGGTTTTATCATCTAGATTCTGTTGCACAGAGTTGACAGTTTAGAGTAAAAAAGCATTTTGCATGATCATCATACCAAGTCAATTTTCATGTAACAACACAATTTTTAATAAATATGGTTGCCATTTTAAAGAATCGAAACCTATTGCTCATTGCCTGTCAGTCTTAAGAAGCTTTGTGGAAAGCCTTTGTAGCCCATTGAAAATAAAGGATAAAAACAGGCTAAAAGACATGGTGAAAGATACTGTCTTATCACAGCCCCCAGTCTGATCAGCATCATTAATTACAAGGCAGTGAAGAGTGAGATTGGGAATTCATCATACTGTTGCATTTCGAAATTCTACCTTTTTAAGGACAGATAGGTTCAGAATGGGACTTTGGAACACAGTGGATTTCTGGGAGAGCTGGTCCAAGTTACAGAGCTCCAGTTCATGCTGCTGTACAGTTGACAACTGAACAGGTTTGTGTTTCATACTTGTAACACCTGGAAGCTGGAATTTTAAGTGGAGGGCCTTTTAACTTTGTCTTTATTAAAGTGCCTGTGAAGTGGAAGTCTTATTGCTTTTAGGTTTTGGGTTTTTTTCCTTTTCTGGATCAAAGATTTGCTTTGAAATCATCTTGAACCTTTGAGTTTTTTAATTTTTATACTGCAAGCAGATGTTTTGGCTGTAACAGCCTTGAGTTCTACGTAATGTTGGGAGGCTTTGGTTGTAGTTTTTTTCACATTGGTGTGATTGTTGTGTTTTGTTTTGTTTTTTCCCCCCTGTCCTAATGCTTTACCAGGTAACAAGTATCTTAAGATCTCAAACAAAAGAAAGTCTGGAAGACTTGATTTTATTCTTGTCAGATTTGAACCAGGGTGATCAGTGAAGGGTTGGGTGGTGGTTTGATTCTGGTTTTGCTTTTTGCTTGCTCTTTTAAATTGGAGTGAAGTAGTTAAGTTTTGTGAGAGTTGTGTAAGTGTGTGAATATATTTAGCTGTCCCTTCCCAAGCTTTTTCTTGAATTGGCATGTGTTTGTATTGGAGAAGCTGAAATTAATTTTTATATAGCAGTAGTTTACAGATACATTCCAGCATATCATGTCTAAAGTCATAGACCTATCTATACTGATGACTACAGACAGGTAATTGCAGTTTAATAGTAATTAATAATGTAGTGGAGTTAATTTTAAATACAATCATTGTAATTTTTGTGTTTACTTATGCAGCTTAAAAGTGAATTTGACAAACTGTTTGAGGATCTGAAGGAAGATGATAAAACTGGTGAAATGGAAGCAGCAGAGGTATTTCTTAAACTTGCAATGGTTTTCTATAAAAACATAAATACTTAAACATCTAGTTGCACATTTAGCTTTTTTGGTCTGGACACAGGAGATGCTTGAATCACACACAAAAAAATGTAGATAAAAAGGATTTTATAACAAATTTTTCTTCCCAAACCAGAATGTGGTTTTTACTATGTGAATAGTGCATATTGTATCTCCTTAATTTACAGACTGTTGGCACCCTCTTGCTTCCACATCAGAAGCAGGCCTTAGCTTGGATGGTTTCACGAGAGAACAGTAGTGATTTGCCACCATTTTGGGAACAGAGAAGTAACTTCTATTACAATATACTTACAAATTTCACAGAAAAGAAGCGTCCTGAAAATGTTCTTGGAGGAATACTAGCTGATGATATGGGACTGGTAATAATACTTGCCAAACTTGATTTCTTCCCCCCTCCCCCCCCTAGATTGTGTGTGCATATTTTCTGATTGTTTTGTCATTTGGTTGATTTTAATTTGTGGAAAATACAACATTCTTTTCTGTTACGCAGGGTAAAACACTTACTACTATTGCACTGATTCTCACAAATTTTCAAGATGGCAAACCTCTTCCAGTTGAAAAGAACAGGAGTGATAAGTTTTATGAGGTGAGATGGTAAGATTGTTTTAATGGAGTTAAATATCAGTTAATAAAAGCCCTGTGCCTAGTAACTTTCTGTGTGGTGAACTTTGTATACATTCTGTAGAAAAAGTTCTTCAGGTACATCAGATAAAAGGAAGAATAGGGTAGATAGGCACATAAACCAGTAACTCTTGATTCATATTTTTGCCAAGTACTTGAACCAAAGAGGGGAGAGAAGCTACAGTTAGTGAGCTAAAAATGTGCAGTCTCTTCTTAGGTAGTGTAATTGAAGTGGTTTTTGCTTTTATTATTATGCAGTTTTTCAAGATGATGTAATATTTAAATGCTAGGATTAGATGATTTAGCACGCAGTCTTCCCTGACAATAATGAAGAGGAGGATTTGGTACTTTTTACTCAGCTTGTCGAAATTCAAAATAATAGTACTTTGCCAGCTAACATTCTCTGGTCAAACAAGTGCTATTAGTGTGTTTTCTTTCTAGGGCAACTGTGTAGACTGACTTTCCCTCCTCTTTCTCTCTGAAATGTCATTTAAACTCTGTGGTTACTAAAAAAAGAGTATAGCTTTTTCAGCACCTTTATCTGCCTTCCTTGTCACTGAGCAAATCTTTCGTGTTTCAGAGCAGTAATTAATCATTGGTCAGATTAGTGTAATAATTTTATTGGCATTTTTTGCTGTTGCAACATTTAAGAATAAAACTTTCCTTATAGGAATCCAATACTAAGGCCATGTGCAACGTTGGACACAAACCGTGTAAAGGTGATAACAAATTATGAAAAGTTCAGTAATGTTTGCATGATAGTTTATGTTAATACCTGGAGTATTCTTAGGCTGTATTTAGTGCTAGTGTTCACAAGCACTTGAAGTTTGTTGCAGTATGGTTTGTTCTAACAGCAAACGGGTAGTTAAATTGTAATTAGGCTCTATAAAGTCACTTTTATTTTTTTGAAATCTTTTAAAAAATTTTTAAAGTGAGCACAGGAGTAATGAAAGGGATGGATAAGGAGAGTACTGCCTCTGGTGGAAGTTATTTTTATCAGTACTATGGAAGGGAGAAAATGAAGCCTTTCATGGAGGTCATTATGGATGTCACCACAAAATCAGAACTTTACCGAAGCTGAAATGCCAAGCAGCATCCAAGATATTTATTTAAGAGGCTCAAGCAGTTTAACGAGATACTGTTTACAGCAGTGAGGTGGGAGCCTGTTTCTACTATTTCTTAACCTAAAAAGCAATGATAATGGCTTTCAAACCCTTACAGCCTCCCACCCCACCATTTCTTGTTCTCTTGTACATTAAATTGATTCCTATTTAATGAGTCTTTGCAGGTTTTGTCATCTTCAGGATTAAACCTCTTTTAAATAATTTTTTCTAAAATTTAGATCCTGCATAAACTTATGTGTGAGTTTAAAATTCTTTCTATGAGCACAGTTACTTCCAGTTTTGATATCAACTCTGTCATAACGTGTTTTCTTTTTTGCATTTGCTTCTGATATGCTATTATTGGCAGAGTGCAGAGTTGATGTTTTGTTCACTACCTGGTAGAAGTCCTTTAAAAAAACAAAAAAACAAAACACCACTCCCTGCAGTCTCCTCCTGCAGTCACCTTCACAAATTGGTAGTGTTACCACTTTTTTCTGTTTTAGATAATGTGGAAATCATTAATTAGTAAGTTTTGGCAAGTTTATCATTTAGCATTATTTAAAACAGTACGATGCTTACATTTGCTTTTTCCTCTTTTTTTTTTGAAGTTTTTCACCTCCTAAAAATCCGGTCCATATTTTATGACTTTGTAAATATCTAAGATTGTTTTAAGAGTATTTTTATTTTTCCTTTGTGATTGCAGTATCAGTAGTGCTTGTCCCATGCAAAAGTATGGTTGTTTTTAAGGAAGTTTGTACTGTTGTTGATGAAGTTATGCTAATATTGCTTTGATAACCAAGCTAAAAACTACATTTTTCATAAATACCAATTTCTTTGTGAAGACTTGAGCAGTGTGATGGAGCCTGGTGTTTCTAACGTAGAAAAGTTTGAAACTTTGTTGAGATACTCAAGTTGTCTTCCAAAAAGGTAGGTAACTGAAATGATTTATTTTTTCTTTCTTACTGTTTGTTTGCTAGATAGATTTTAAATAAAAATAAAGTGGTACTTGGTTATGATTAAGTGTATCTTAAAATGTGTCCCTGCTCTCTCCTCTGTTTCTATATGTCATACTTCTGCTCACGTTTATTGTTCTGTGTCTGTGTTGCACTTTGGAGTATATTAAGAAAACACATTGACTCATTCTATGTGGATTGTGTGACTGCATGCTTGCACATCTCCTTCAGGATTAAGTGTCCAGTAATATTAGTGTGTGGCATCTAAAGAACTGGGTGACTTCCAGTGTCATCTGGGTTTTTAAGTAGTTAAATGCTTAGCAGGCAATCTTCTGACACAAGTTTTGAGTTGATGAAGTTGCAAAGTTTACTAATGTGTTGGAACCTTACCACCAACACTAGCCTCTTCTGAACATTGCTGTGAACTTCAGTAATAATCTGTTCCAAGTCTTGCAAGCATCATTCACTCTGCCGTTCTGTGCTTCCCTTTTTCTAACCCTTCTAAAAATAAAAGTTTCAGGTATCCTAATTGTGATACCCTAAAAATTGAAGTAGTAGTAGAAGTGTGCAATACGGCTTTTTTTTTCTTAACTATTGGTCATATCTTAGAGATAAAGCTAAGAAACCCAGATATTCAGGGAGCAGTAACCTTGAAGAGTCTGAAGAATGTTTACTGCAACAAACAGAATGTAAGTTGTGAGGAATTTTTTTTATTGATTAGTATAATACCTGATGTCTTCCTTTCTGAAGCCAAACCAAATAGACTTTTGGATTAACTGGAAAATGAATTAGCTAAACTACATGTATGCTTTTTGTTTTGTTTTATTCAACCAAAATTTTAAGCATAACGTTTTAGAAATTGGTAAATGGGAAAGCTTTCAGTCCTAAGTGCTGTAGTTTGTTTCTGTAGCTGAACAAGTGGTGGTATAACAAGCTGTGAGCTAAGTCAAATGGATGGTGAAAAACAATTTTTAGAATTTGACATAGGCCTTTTGTGAGGGCACGAGGGCTGGAAAAAAAATTGAAAATTCATCTTTTATGGTAAAAACTTGAAATGTGAACACAAAGAGGCAAGAATGTGTGTTGGTTATTGAACTAAGTATTTTACATTCAGAAAAAAACATGAAGGCCTACAGGTACTCTGGAGTAATCAGTTAGGTTCAGTCTTAAAGAACTTGGAGTGAAACCTGTTGGAGTGGTGGGGTTTTTTTTGTGTGTTCTTTTCTTTAAGACTGGTAAACTGCATTCCTGTGAGGATTCATAATCTGAACTAGGTGTATAAGATACTGTGTTTCTGCACACAAGCCTGTGAGGGTTGAAGAAGTGTCTAGGTAATGCTCTTAGCCATATGGTTTAGTTTTGGGTAGTGGAATTCAGTGGTTCTTAGGGGTCCTTTCCAGCTTTGGATATTCTTCAGTATTGTAGTGGAGAGGAGAAGTAATTTAGTTGTTTGACCTTCATAAAGCGTGTCATAAAAATAAATGCACGTATATCCTCTGCATGATAATGTAGAAAATGCACATTCGTCTCCTTTTTGCAGCAGCTTCCTGTGCTATCCAAGAAGATACAAGCTTTGCATCTGCTCTTCTACCTTCATCTACTTGTTTAAAAAGGAAAACAAAGAGAAAAGGTAATGAAGAGATAAACAGGAAATACTTGGATTATTTTTTTGTGAAGCTGATGTGTTATACATATTGAACTTAATAAATGAAGGTTATGTCTTTATAAATTGCTTTGATGCTGCTCTGGTGAAAAACTCCAGAAAATACTTCAGGGAACCATAAGTTACTTGAACTTCTACTTTGCTTTTAAGTGAACTGTTACACAGCTAAATAACCCTTTTGCACACTCAGGTATGGCTAGTGGCCAGGCAGCTGAGAGGAAATACTCTGATGATCTCTCCAGAGCAACACTGATTGTATGCCCGCTGTCTGTCCTAAGCAACTGGATTGTAAGTGCTAATCTATATTAATGTGTAAATGGGATACACATTTATTATGATGCTGTAGAAGCAGTACTCCCTGTGGTCTCTCAGGCTTGTAAAGGTCATGGTTTTCCTTTCCTTTTATGAAATAGAGCTGCTTTCATGAGGGAGGTTTGCTTGATCAAAATTTTAAAACTGGAGTAGTACTGTAACCAGAGTGCAGTTCCATGAGTTCACCACTATCAGAGTGAGCTCATGCATTTGCTGCCTTTACTGAGGCAGATTCACTTTGGCACTCTGGAATGTGTGTGATTTCACTCCTTAAGCCAGGTGAGGAACGTGGAGGACATGGGTCCTTCCTGCATGTTCAGAATGTAATCTTATTGTAATTTAATATATGTGACATTTCATGTAGTAGAGATGTTCATTAATTTGCCAGTCCTATTGGTGATTTGTAGGAGTTAGGTCTGCTAGGGTCTTTTTTTTCTTTTTTCCTTCTTTTTTCCTTCTTTTTGCCTTCTTTTTGCCTTCTTTTTGCCTTCTTTTTGCCTTCTTTTTGCCTTCTTTTTGCCTTCTTTTTGCCTTCTTTTTGCCTTCTTTTTGCCTTCCTTCTGCCTTCCTTCTGCCTTCCTTCTGCCTTCCTTCTGCCTTCCTTCTGCCTTCCTTCTGCCTTCCTTCTGCCTTCCTTCTGCCTTCCTTCTGCCTTCCTTCTGCCTTCCTTCTGCCTTCCTTCTGCCTTCCTTCTGCCTTCCTTCTGCCTTCCTTCTGCCTTCCTTCTGCCTTCCTTCTGCCTTCCTTCTGCCTTCCTTCTGCCTTCCTTCTGCCTTCCTTCTGCCTTCCTTCTGCCTTCCTTCTGCCTTCCTTCTGCCTTCCTTCTGCCTTCCTTCTGCCTTCCTTCTGCCTTCCTTCTGCCTTCCTTCTGCCGCCTTTTCCTTTATTCCAACAGTCCTATAGTAACACAGTATCTTTTGGATTACTTTTATACCTTTTCTTTCAGGACCAGTTTGAACAACATATCCACCAGGATTTTCATGTTAATATTTATGTTTATTATGGTTCTGACCGTATCAGAGACCCATCAGTTCTTTCAGAACAAGACGTTGTACTGACAACATACAACATTTTGGCTAGTGATTATGGAGTAAGTAAATGAGAAGAAGTGTGGGTTGAAGATCTCTTACTGTTTTAAGTTTGCTGGTGTTTTTGCTAATGATAGCAGTATATTTGAGTACTATTCTGGTAGATTATCAAAAGGTTATAGTTGTAGTTTTGCTTTATGTGCTTTATTAGATGTTTGCTGTGATAGTTTTTTGTTGATTGCTATCACAGAGAAAATTGATTGGCTGCAATTATGGCAGCTTAATAAAAAGACATTTTAAGAATAGAAAAGGATGGCAAGTATATAAATGCCCTCAAATATCAGTGGCATGAGGCTACTATGCCTTACCCTGCCAAATTCAAAGAATGTAGAGCATATAAAAATGTAATTCCATAGCTCTTGTCGCACATGGGATGCAACCAAGTAGCTCATTGCATGAGATGAGATGTATTTGTAAAATGTTTTCATAGAAATTCCAGCCATTTCTATGGCTGAAGACTGAAATTTCTAAGACTGAAATTTACATCTTAAAGTATAATATACATTTCAAATTTGCTTTCTGTTCTGTATTTCATATTTCTGTGTTTTTTAAAGCTTCCTTCTTCTCAGACTTAGCTTCTCAGACTTAGCTCATTCCTCATCTTCAAGTATGAGAAAACTGGTTATAATTCCCAGGAATCAGTAAATCTAAAAGAAGGAATGCATCATTCATAGTTTTACTTTTCTGTGAAGATAAACATTTGCTTAATCCACATTGCAAGATTAGAAAAATACTGTGTTTCAGATCAGAGGTGACAGCCCTTTACACAAAGTCAAGTGGCTGAGAATTGTATTGGATGAGGGGCACACTATACGAAATCCAAATGCTCAACAAACTAAAGCTGCTTTAAGTCTGGAGGGACTCAGAAGATGGGTGCTGACAGGTAACATATTTGACGCCAGAGGAAATGCAAAGCGAGTCATTTTAGTGTAACACCTGTTTCAAATATGATATTCCCACTTTGGCTTTTTCTGGGAGATGATTAAAGTCTGTCTGCATCAGATTAATTTGAAATGCCTTTAGACTTGTCTTTGAGCAGCGATTTTGGTGTGTCTTCTTCTATTTGTCTTTTGTTTGCTTGGGTTTATGGTTTGGTGTTTTTTTATTTGGTTCCCAGGCACAGATTTTAAAGTTATTTTTTATATATGGCTGGGGGGAAGTACAAGTATAGGGACTTATGAACAGGAATGTTATGTCTGGTTAGAAGCCTGCACTGTTATGAACTTGAACATCAGTAGCTTTTTGAAATGCAACAGTCATCCTTGAAACTGCTAGGGACCATGCAACCATATGGTAATTAAATGTAATTTAAAGAAGATCATGATGTAACCACTGCTAGTGAAGTCAAAATGGAAAGGCTGACATCCCAAGTCTTCCTAGCACTGAAAGCTGCAATTTTCTTACTCTTACATGTTATTTACTTAATTAAAATATTACAAAACACATCAATATATATTACACCCAATGACATGTCACCCTAGGTAAGAGAGTCCTTGTCTATGATGTGTGGTTTGGTGAAAGCACAGAGCTTTCACTGTTAGTAAAATCTGTATTTCTTTAGATTCTTCGAGGTATTGCAGTCTGTCTTTGTTTTCTTTTTAGGCACTCCTATTCAGAATTCTGTAAAGGATTTATGGTCTCTTATTTCCTTCATAAAACTGAAACCTTTTACTGACCGAGAGTGGTGGCACAGAACAATTCAACGTCCGGTCACAATGGGAACTTCAGGAGGACTTGGGTATGAAGTGTTTCCAAAGGTTTTGTGAACAAATATAACTGGAAGTCCTTGGGCTGATGTGACAAATTAGCATTGCCCATTTAAATTTGGAATGCATGTGTCAAGAGTTCTTACCTCAATTTTTTAGTTCTAGTTAATAAATATTAAATATTTAAAATTATTTAATATTTCAGATTAATCATTTGTACATTTGTACAGAACATCACATCTCTTTATGCAGTTCCTGAAAAAAATCAACCTCAGCTCAGTTATATATTGCCTGTATATGTATTTTTAGGCGTTTACAGTCTCTGATTAGGAGTATCACTCTGAGAAGAACTAAAACAAGTAAAGTGAAAGGAAAACCCGTTCTGGAGCTACCAGAACGTAAAGTACTGATTCAGCATGTTACGCTTACAGAGGAAGAGAGACAGCTCTATCAGTCTGTGAAGACGGAGGGCAGAGCTGCTATTAGCAGGTAGAGGTTTTCTTAAATCCTGAAGGTTGAAGTTTGATATTACAAACTTCTGTTTCAGAAGTTTTGATTGTGTTCTAGTAGCCAAGTGTGTCAGTTTGTATACTGTAAGCTATTGATTGCAAATTAGCAGAGCATCCCTTCAGTTCTGAAGAGTGAAGAAGAGATTATTGCAGAACTATGTACGGGAAGCTGTCTCGCAAGAATATGAAAGGGATACCAAATACATAAACAATGTCCTTAATTTTTTCACCACCAGTTCGTGTTTCTCCTGGTAGAATGTGTGACTGGTGACATTTTATACCTTATTTCAAAAGAGGATTTGTCAAAATATATTTAAACAGGAAAGTTAAAAATCAGGCCATTATTCTAAGAGCAAAACTTGATCACTTTACAACAGATGACAGTGTCTTACTTCAGACTGTAACATTTCACACTAACCATAGAACTCTTGTTCAGATGTTTCAATGAAGGGACTGTTCTGACTCACTATGCTGACATCCTTGGTATCCTGCTCAGATTGAGGCAGCTTTGTTGTCATCCTCATCTTTGTATAAATACATCATCTCCTAGTTTTTCAGCTGGTGAGTGAATGGTTTTGGTTTCTGCATTTTTGAGAATGGGACTTGCCCTTTGTGTTTAAAACCAAAAACACATTGGTGTTTTTTCTGAACTCTCTAGCTTCAGCCTTCCTCTTTCAACTTGGATTATTGAACTTTTATCTTTGTTATTTTTTTCATACCACAGATGGAATAGATTTAAGAAGTAGATACTCAAGCAGCTACTGAAATATGAACGAAAGAATGAAGTATGAGTAGTTCCAGAGCCTAGAAGCAGGAGCTGATAAGCTTTGACATCCTTTGCAGAAATGACCAAAGAGGACTTATGCAGAGACAAATGCTGAAAGCTTGTTAAAAAGCAGCATATCTGTTGTTGTAATAATTTACAGAAGTACTTTTCCAGCAACGCTTTTTTTGCCTCAAGAGAAGATGTAGAGATTTACATAATAGCTTTTAGATTGGTTGTCATGTTAGCAGAAAACAGCCTCTTTAGCAGAAGAGGAAACTGTTGACTTTTTTGCAGCTGTAAGGAAGGGTGAACACAGAGGACTGAGAGTGAAGTTTTGGTTTTGACAAGCGAGACATGTACAGCTGCATAGTGCTAAAAATCATATGAGAAGAAAGAATAGTCTATTTGAAATACTCTATATTGAAGAAATACCAAATTTCATATTTCAAAAAATTCTATTTTGAGATGCCATTGCTGTAGGTGGCACTTCTCAGGAAACTGAAAGACCAGTGAGACACAGTCAGAACCTTTTTTTGGAAGGTTATCGTTTATCCTCCTGAAAAATACAGAAAGAAGAAATGATTGGGTAATTGTTCAATAATTACTTAAAAATTCCTTAGTAACTAGTAAGGATGGTTTGAATTTATTTACATAAAAAGTAAAGCAGTCTTAAGTGTAGTTTCATCTCTGTAGTATTATTATTACTTGAACACCTGCCATGTGGAAATTGCTTGTTCCCGTTAGGCATTGTGTCACATGTTGCTACCACTGAGCACGCAGTCAAGGTTCTTTGAATTCTAATTACCATTTACCATTTTTCCAAGTTAGATTACTCCTAATGCCTTTTAAAAATATCAGGTCAGGATTTTCTGTAGCATTTGCCGACTTGAGCTTTTATACATTGTTGGCTGTATCCTCAGTGTGTATGAGCTGTTCTGTCTGTGTTTTGATCAGTGGGACTGTGTTGATGTGTGCAAGCTCAGTGTTTCCTGTATGGAAATCTGGTTTCTAAGTATCTTTTTATACTTACAGATAATAAAACTCCTGGAGAACTGCGTGAGACATTAGTGAGTAAAATGAAGTTGGTTCTCAGCTCAGGTTCAGATGAAGAGTGTGCAGTTTGCTTGGAATCACTGACTCTTCCTGTGATAACACACTGTGCACATGTGTTTTGTAAGCCATGTATCTCTGAAGTCATCAGAAGTGAACAGGTTGGTTGTTCTATGATTACAGTTAATGGTAATACTATTAAAAAGCAATGAACTGATACCACAAGAAGGCCCTCTAACTATTGATTTTTTAAATCATAAATGATGAAGAGTGTAAGCCTGGTTATCAGGTGGATTATAAAAGCTATTGGGCTGAAGTCAGACTATGGAGAGAGTAGCTGTCAAATGGAACAGCATTAAGGTCCATCAGTAGTTTCAAAGATCTTTTCCCTAGTTCTCACCTTACTTTGTCCCTAGGTTAGATGTGATGGCATCCGTTAGAGCATTGTCTACTTCCATATGGCTGTATGCTTGTTCATTGATTGTACACGATGCAATGCATGTATATATTGTTATGCTTAAAAGAGACCAAAACTGTGTATTGGAACTTGACTGTTGACTTAAAATCACATTTACTCTCCTTATTCCAAGCTATTAATCCTCTATGGTCAAATAGCTGCCTTGCCATGGTCATCTTCAGGGCCCTTCTCTGGACTCCAGAGTGAAGTTGTGGATGAGCATCCTTTGACTGCTTTCTTGAAAAACATAGTATTTCTTTTGTGTTTCTAAGTTACCCTTTTCCTTCCTGTTTGCCCTGTCCTTTCTAGTGCAGTTTGGTGGTGTGGTGGTCTCACCATCTGTGGAATCGTTGTCTCCTTCTCAGCCACAGCAGAGCTGTGAGTGACAGACTAAACCTAGGTCGTGTTCTTTATAGGAGGCAGCAAGGGACAAATTAGGTCCTGCTTGTGCACAGTAAGTCAAGATAACAAGACAAAGGTAGAAGTGCCTGTCTGGTGTTTAGATTAACTTGTTTCATTGTCAGACATTCAAGGTTCTGAAGCAGATATCCCAGTCAAGAGTTTCAGGCAATTCTGAGGGGAAACAAGCCATGTGAAATTATTCTCTAAGTGAAAGCACTTCCAGAGGCTTTTTTCCAGTTCAGAGGTTCTTGATGTGTGTAGCAGTAAGTTCCCCGTCTCAGCCTTTAGGTGTATTTAAGTAAATATGCAGATAAATACATTGGGTTATGACATAATGGAACCTGTATTCCTTGACTGTACAGTCAAGTTACTTGCTATGCTTTGCCTAGAAATTGCCTTGTAATCTGCAAAACCTCAAGCCCTTGTCTAATCCCATATTGTTCCACAGATGGCTTTCAAAGTAGTGAAGTCTGAACAGAGCTGGCTGTGGGGTCCACTCTTTTAAAGTTGAGTTTGTAAAGTTAAAGTGAGTTTGTAAAGCACTGAGAGATTATTCTTATGATCAAAATGATTCCTGATATAAATAAATTCCCAGTGAAGTTTTTGCAGCTTCCAGACAAAACACATACAGGCATCCAAGTTCCAGTGTGAGTAAATAGCTCAGTAAAGTACTTACCACCTTAAAAAGAAAGCAAACCCAAGAAACACATACCTCCTCTCCCAAAACAGCTTAGGTTCAAACAAGAACCTAACAACAAGAACCTAGCGACTCGATATGGCACTCAGTGCCATAGTCTAGTGACTGTGGCGGTAGTTGATCAAGGGTTGGACTCGATGATCTCTGAGGTCCCTTCCAACCCAGCCTATTCTATGATTCTAAGATTCTTCCAGACAAGATGCCTGTTGTTTCCCTAATTAATATAAAGGAGAGCATTAAGCCACCAGTGAGGAATGGGATCTTAAGCTGCCAACACAGAACTGATGAGTGAAAAGTATGGTCCTTCATTGTACTGCAAGCTTGAAGACCATTTTATAATGTTAACTCTAAAGTATTTATTGAAATTGGAAAAACTCCTTAGTAGTTGACAGCTTGAGAGTTAACAGCTTCGTTTCAGTCTTACATTGAGGCTGTCTTCAGAATTCTATGAGTAAAGTCCTATGCAGAAATCCCAATAGAACTTTACAAACTCTACAACAATCTAATCTAATCTTTATGTATAAACTGTGTTAATGTAAAAGCTTGCCAGGTAAGCATTAAAATGTTTTTCTTCTAACTACTGATTGCAAGACACTTTTTGTCACTTTCATATCTGTGTTGGCTTTGTTTAGCTGTGTTTTGGGTTTTCTGTAATTTTTTTAATTACAGTATTAAATTGGAAAAGGGAGGCAGAAAGATGTATGCCTGTTATTTTAATAAATAAAAAGTGTCTATAAGCACTGAGAGGATTTTTTTCATTCCAGAAAATGTTTCATATTATTAGAATTAATTTTTTTTATGTCGTTTGGACTGCTGACAAATCAGGAATAGTTCATTTATAACTAAATTTTTGGAGACTTATTTCAGATTCTTTTATGTGAGTCTATCTCTTGAAAGGATATATTTATTGCTACAATAAGTGCATGTATGCAGACCATGACTACCAGTATTTTCAAGTGGCTAAAGTGGTGTTCCAACCCCCAGTATTCATCTGCTTTGTGAGATCTGCTTTGCATCCTGTCTAAAGATGCCTTGGTTCTGTGGCCAGATTGCTAGATAAATGGAATTAGCTAATTTTGAAGGGATACTCTGTTAAGCAGAAGTTTTTAATGTCTGTCATTTTTGTTTCCTAAATATGTGTATTTGTATAATGCATACTTTTTTTTTTTTGTTAACTTCTGTAAGTAGTCCTTCAGAAGTGCTCTTGTATAAATTCTAAAGTTCACCTAACATAGAATGTGCTTCAGAGAAAAAAGCTTTTGGTGTTAAATGATGTCTCATTTCTCATGCCTGTTGGGGGAAAGCAGAAGATACCCTGTGTCTGGCCCTGACAAAACATATTTCATCAGACTGCTATTATTTCTGTGCAGGGCTTTGAAGGGAAAAAGGTCATTCTGTGTAAGTAAGGAAGGTCTTGTCTTTGAAAGATGGCTTATTTTTCTGGTATTGTAAAATCTTCCCATAGCAGGAATATTTGCTTACTTGAAATAAGTAAGCTCTAGACTTAAAAGCATAAATATGCTCAGAAAGACCTTTAAGGATGGCTGAGCGTTCTTAAAACATGTAGCATTTATGCCACCTTAATGTTTTCACAAAATATTTTGATTCTTATGTCAAAAATGACAAAGCAGTGTGTTACAAGAATGAAGGTGCTCCTTGATTTTTTTAACACCAATGTAACAATTTCATTGAAGGTGCTTTTTAAAGGTGATCTTTAGTCCTTGTAATTCGTTTGTTTCTTCTTATGTTATTTGGACTTTTTCGTAGCCAAATGCCAAATGCCCGCTCTGCAGGAATGAGCTTCAAGCGCAGCACTTGGTGGAATGTTCCCTAGAAGAGGAAGTAGACTCCAGTAGTGGGAAGAAGTCTGATCAGGAGTGGATATCCAGTTCAAAGGTACATTCCATTGTATTAGACTTGGCTTTCATTATGTTTTTATACAGCACTCTAGAATTTTTACGTAAATATGCTGAATGTATTTCCATAAGCATAACATACTTTAAATTACCATTTTCAAGTCTGCACAAGCAAATTTTGAAGCAGGAAAACGGGACAAAAGGAGGACCAGATGTAATTATGCAGTACATAGATGTGTACATAGTACATAGATGTGTATTGATTCAGTAAAACTGGGTAAAAGAGTTGTTGCTTGGTGCTTTATTTTTCTGAATGTAGAGTAGTTCTATAACCAGTGAAACTATTCAGCTCTTAATTTTACTTTTGGAAACTAGAAATCTAAATAACTTCTTTCTTAAAACTTGTCTAAAGAATGTATATTGTGCTTTAGAGGGGAAAAACCAAATGAACAAGATACATTCAATTTAAAACTTGTCAGATAAACGAGTGAGATTTTTATTTTACTTGCAGATTAGTTTCTCAAGGTTTGATACATCTATTTTTGCATCACTTTCATTGTGCATTCACTATTAGAAATTAAATATTCCTACTTGTGCTTTGATCTTTTTGTTTTGAGATTGCTTTTCTGAAACATTATTTTTTTTAGTTTGGTTTTTTACTTAAGTTACTCTTCTTTCAGAAGATTATAAGCACCATCAGTCACCAGCCACGTAGCTTGTGACCATTAGTGTTCAACCCTTAGTTTCCTTTGGAAATCCAACAGGCAGAATTATTACTGAACCGTGGTTTTCAGTGTTACTGAACAGTGATTAAGTGTGAGCTTTATCAAGGGACCTATATGAGTGACCAAGTCAGAATGAGATGCATGTCTTATTTGATTTCAGATAAATGCCCTCATGCATGCGCTGATAGAACTACGGAGGGATAATCCAGCTGCTAAGTGCCTGGTTGTTTCTCAGTTCACAACTTTCTTATCGCTGATAGAAAATCCCTTGAAGTAAGTAGAACTACTGTTACTTTTAACAAATGTGCCTTCATGGCGTTTTAGAAAGATCTCACAAAAATATAGTATCCTTTTGATTTTTAGAACTTGAAGAGGAACAAATTAAATACTTTTTTTGCTGGAATAAAGCCAAGAATCTTAGTCTTGGGTTTTTTTGTTTTTGTTTTTTAATGTAGCGCCTGTTAAAAGTAGAATTTTAAATAAGCATCTCAAAATAAAGGTCAGGACTTTTAATGTACTTGCTTCCTGTTGTCACAGAAAATGGATTGTTAAATTTGACATTTTTACTCTCTCATCAGAGAATCTGGGTTTGCCTTTACTCGTTTGGATGGGTCAGTGACGCAGAAGAAAAGAGTAGAAGCGATTCAGTGTTTCCAAGGCAGCCAAGCAGGATCCCCAACTGTAATGCTTTTGTCTCTGAAAGCAGGTGGAGTTGGATTAAATCTGACAGCAGCTTCCCGAGTGTTTTTAATGGATCCTGTGAGTAATGGGTTATTCATAATCTCTTAATCTAGGCGAAGCTCCTGTAGTGTTTTCCCAAGAGGGAGAGGGAAAGCACCGCTGAGAATGAACAGTGCTGATGAGTATCTGTTAAAGGGAAAATAGGGCTTTTCTTCATTTGTTTCTCTAGCACATTTTTGTTTTAACACGTTTGAGTGCTGTCTACTGTGACTGTAAAACACACTAGTAGTACTGTTAACAGAATGGTGTGACACCTTACACTGTAGCATTTAATCTCCATTCCTTCATTCTTTCTCTTTATTTCTGATATTTTGAATATGGTTTTATGTTTGTTCCATTGCTAATTTCAAAAGCCATAAAGTGGAATTTCAGGAACAGTGTATTGGTTTTCTGGCGATTTCTAAATTTAGGATTTTTTTTCCCTTTTGTTAAAGCACTCATGCCAAAAGTACTTGGAAGGAATAGAAAGTAAATTGCAATTATTATAGCAAAATGTTATTCTTTACAGAATTGGTTCATGTCTCATTGGGTTATACAAAATCAAATTTTTTCTGTTCAATTCCTGTCTTTCCCACTCTTTGATCTTCCGCTCTGATGTCTTGCTGTTGGAAGCTGAGACAAATTCTGCAGTTCATGCTCTTGAAAACAAAACCAAAATGAATGAAAATAATAGTGTAGCTTTGGACTTGGGCATCTGGAAACACCAATGGTAAAGGAAAAGTAATTAGCTTGGGATCAGGTTAGTGACAATAACAGAATGAAAGCAAAAGCTATTTGTTTAATAAACTAGAGGAGGTAAATATGACTGACAGCTTGGAAAAATTGCCTTGTGAAACAGTTTTTCATTAATTGTGATACATACTCACCAGTATTGTTGTTGTTTGGTTTGCACCGAATAGTTTGGTTGGTATTACTCCATCTAGTCCAACAGCCTTTTTTGTTTGGTTTGTTCTCTAAGAAAACTTGTGAGATGTCCCAAGAGGACTTTAATTTTTTGTGAAGATAGTTGAGGTGTAATACATACACTGTCCTGCAGCAAGCAATTGTAAGAAAATGAGCTAAGCATTGTTAAAACTGAGTAATCTACAGTATACAGTTCACAAACCAAAGCCAAATTGCAGTCTTAATACAGCACTAAACAACTTCTCATCCTGGCAGCAGCCATCCTGTGATGGTAACCATCCCAAGCAGCATTGTGTGACTGCTGGTACTGGATGAAGGGGCGGTGGGACCACCACAACCCTTTGTCATCTCACTTTTCGAGGCTCAGTGCTGAATGAGATTCAGCCATGCACTAGCATTCCTTATAGTGAATTAGCAACAATAGGATTTAAGAAGCAGAAATATTTCTGGAGTCAGTGGAGTAGCCTGTTTTTCTGCTCAAATTCTGTGGATTTGTTGTAGAATTTTAGCTTAAGAGGCCTTCATTTTTATTCCAGGAGGTGTTATGCCACAGTGCAAGGCAAGAACTATTTTCTTCCAGTTTTTGTTGGCTTGTTTTGCTTTTGTTTGCTTTTTTTGTTGCTTGCTTGTTTTTTGTGTTTTGTGGTTTTCTTGGGGTTTTTTTTTTTTTTGCTTGTTTAAGTACAATCATCTGCTGAATTCCCACCTTCAGAAAGAAATGGGAACCTTTAACGCACATGATTACAGCAAAGATAGAATGGAACATAAGTTATATTAGTTTTAGAACAGTGTGCTGTACATAGCTTGCCAAGAGTGTTCATCTTGCAGTGTACTGTTGCAGTACACAACATCATCTGTTGTACTTTAGCTTACCAAGTCTGGAAAAACAAGGCTTGTTTGGCTTTTATCTTGCAACATGATGTCTTCAGTGTGTTTAGGCATCAGAGGTTCTTAGAATCTAAAATGAATTTTTTGTGCTAGTGTAGTGCTGTTTTTTCTCACCTTCTATAGCAATGAGTCATTAAGAAGTGTTCCTAGATAGAATTATCAGTGTGTGGGTGACAGGGCAAGGGGTGCCTCTTGCACAACACTTTCGTATCATGGTATTACATTTTAGGTAGATCTAAATGTCCATTCTGTGAGAGCTAATGAGAACTAGTACTAGTGCCTTTTAGCTAGAGAAAACATGCTCTGCAGAGACTTGGCATTTCACACATCCTTGTATGTAGTGTTATATCCTAAGTGCAAGTAAGAACAGCTACACTACCAATTTGTGTTCAGCAAGTTTCTTGCTTGTCTAACTTGGTATTATTGCATGTACTAATGGAAGTACACATGGGCTTTCTTAACAGCCGGGGGACTTGATCTACTGATAAATAACTGCCTGTGTTCCACAGGCTTAGATTTTGCTATCAGGAAATAGGTACTAGGGCAGTTAGTAAATACAGTGTTTATTTTGGAATTAAAATGGTAACAAGATTGCTTTGATGGCACCTAGACTCCTAACAAACTTAGTTTTTATAGCATTTACCTAGAGATCCTGATTGTTATGAATAATATATAACCAGATGTTCTGAAAGCTCTCTTAATAGCAGGATACTTAAAGACTGAGACATTTGTTTAAGAGTAATTAATCTGCAAGTAGTGTTTTCTTTGTGATTCCATATGTGACTTGTTAGGTATTTTGGAGGGAGGTTATTTAACATGTTTATTGCTGATACTGACAGGCTTGGAATCCTGCTGCAGAAGACCAGTGTTTTGACAGGTGTCACAGGCTGGGTCAGAAAAATAACGTTGTTATTACTAAGGTGAGTGGAAAGGTAATCTGTTTGAACAGTGTTTGAACAGTTTCTTACGAAAGAATAATTTTTCCAAAAAACTTTACTGTATTTTTAAAAGAATTGTGATGTGATATGTCACACCAGTAGGCTTAAATTATGGTTTGATTTTTAAAGTATGGGCTTTTTTAACATTTTATTAAATGTGACCTATTTCCTGTGAAATACTAATTTTAAAAATTAGATGTCCATGTTGAGCTATTTGGAGTGACAGAGATAGGGTGGTATTCCAGATGCTAGCCTGGGTATTACAGTTTATTGTCTTGGAGGTATGTAGAACCCCCTTACTATTGTCACAGCAGTTTGTTAGCTGCAGAAGAGCAGGTGATCTGTATTGGTAAAACTCAGTTACAAAAATATTATTTGGGAAATTGAAGACAGGTTTTCTTCTGATATAAGTAGCAAAGAAGAGAGATACTTTTCCAGTAAGTATCTTTTTAAAATGGCAAAAAAAAAAGAAAATAGCAGACCTTTTCCTCCATCTGCTCTATAGCCCTTCCCTCTTGTTTTCTTTACAAAGTAATAAAGAAATAATGTAGTAATGTAATAGTGCTTTGGCATACTCAGCTCTTTATTTTTTGAAGTACCTACATTTCTCATCCTAAACTTTTAATTAAATAAAAAAAAAAAAATAATCCATTTCAGTAGAGCTCTTTTTTTGTATTTCAGTTCATTGTGAAGGATTCAGTTGAAGAAAGTATGCTGAAAATTCAGAACAAGAAGAGGGAACTTGCAGCAGGAGCCTTTGCTACCAAAAAGCCTTCAGCAAGTGAAGTAAAACAAGCCAAAATTGATGAAATTAAAGCTCTAATTGATTTATAGCTTGAAATGGTAGTATTTTGAGTAAATAATATATTTTATCTTATATTACTCTTCAAGTTGCATGTCCCATGCTGACTTTTAGTTTTGCTATCTCTATGGTCAAAACATACATGCTTCAAATTTCTAAAAAATAAGTTATTTCTGAATACTAATTTAGAAACACACAGACTTGTTTTGCACTCGTGAAATCCTTCCGGCATTCATTTCTTCAGAATGCTTCTTATTATGTACAATGCCTAAGAACACATAAAAATCTCTTGGAACAGAAATGTTTATTTGTGCATTCTAATTTGGAAGGATTTAATCTCTTTTTAGAGGTGAAAAGATAAAAAAAGGTAAATAATGTGTGTTTTGTTCTTCAGATAAAACCCTTAAGAAATTAATTATCTTCATATTTTAATCTCAGGTGTTTCCTGATAGTCAGACAGGGCAACTGGATTGTTTTCTGCAGGACTATGATTCTTTTGAAAAATGATGCTTTGAGTATGTAGTGCTTTAATTCAGTTACTAATGTGAGTACCTTCAGACAAGGAATAAAAGGGGATCTCTGTTGTTCTCCAAATGCTGTTCTTCAATAATTTAATAATGGCAGATAATGACATACAGGTCATTGTCTTAAAAACATGCTGCACAGAGTTCGCTATAGATGTCATACCTTTTGCTTTCCTGAGTCTGTGGGTAAGCACTTGACCACAGTGTGAATCACGGAGGCCAGGACAGAATACTTTTATAGGTTTTTCTTTCTTTACTAACTATATTGGTTAACCCAAAACATGCAGGTTTTCATCTCATTCAGTACCTGTCTTTACCTTCCTGTATTAGTGTAACAAAATTTACAAGCTAAACCAGATTTTCAAGTTGGTATAGTCTCACGTTTTTACTGCTTGTGTTCTTTTCAGCTAAGCTTAAAAAGAAGTAACTTACATGTTCTCTAGTACAAATACAGACAAGAGGAGCAAAACTAGGACTGTTTGGCTGTCTTTTCAAGAGAGTATTTAACCATTTTCCATAGAGTATTTTGTGAGCATGCAGAAGTCAAACATTTCTACTTGTTGGATAAAGTATACTTTTGTCACTATGGATTGTAACTAGTAAGCCCTACTGTTTTCACACAACGTCAAATTTACCTGTTTAAAAACCCCCATACAGCAAAAGAAAAACCCGCACGGGAAAGGGCTTGTTACAACTTGGAGTTGGAGGATGCTATTTACTATTACATAGCTACAAACCACTTCGGTTTGCATCTCTTCATAGCATTTTTGCTAAATGGTGACCAAGGAATCCTGGAGCAATTAAGTAGCAAAAACAAGGTAAAACGCCGTAACTCTCATACCCAGATCACATCTTCTGCTTTACCAGCAAACGGTGAGAATTTGTTAATCGTTAATTTTACCTCTACGCTAAAAATTTAGCACCCTCACTAGTATAATAAGAAATAATATTTTCTTGTTTCTGAACTTATTCAAGTCCAGAGTATTGCTGTCAAAGAACACTTAAGTAATTTGGTTCTGTTTAGACTTTGGCTAAAGGATGGATCTGAAACAGTACAGATAAGGGGCAATCTGTCTGTCCTCTGCAGTGTTTCTTTTTTATTTTTACTGCTTTTCCACTTGTCTTATTGATACAGTGTGCAGCCTGTATAGCAAAAAAGCACTGTCTTTTAGTCTCTGCACATAGAAAAGGTAGTTTCCTTAATCAGGGTAGGTGCAGTAACGTAAGCATTTATTTAGTCTTTCTTTGTCAAAGTAGCATCAGCCTTATCTTGAAGAACAAGTTCACAGTGTACAGGGCTCATGTTAGAGACATCGTTTCTTCAGTCACTGAAAAAAAGATTCCCTCTTCCCAAGCTCCCTGTTGCTGCTCATGCGTGCAGCCTCAGCTGGGGTTTTCTACACTGTGCTGTCCTGTACTTGAGGCAAGCTAATAAGGGGGTTAGCCCTAAACAGCTCCCAGGCACATGCCTATACACTCTGTAAATAATTTAGTACTAAAAGGTGGTATTTTGCTAATGGTAGTTAGAGTAGCATTAGCAAAGGTCAATTTACCTGTTGAATATTTTAGACTGCTTCAGAGCTCCCTTTTCTTAAAAAAAAAAAAAGTAATTGCTCAAGAGTTTAGGGAAGCCAGAAATGCATGACAACTTTTTATTTTTGTATCAAGTGCAACATTGCAAGTAACAGATAAAACTCAGTTTACTAGTCCCATAGTATACAGAGCTGAAAGATGGATTCTGTCATGCTGTAGGCACTGTGCGTAAGAACCTGGTCAAAACTTCAGTGCAATTGTGACTGGAAGAGCAAAGCAGTGCTATTACTGTTACATCTGTGTGTGTCCCAGTGTCATTAATACATTTATGGTAAAGCAGAATGGCTACCACTCTAGTGTATGAGCAATCCCATGAATTAGATTTTACTTCTAAACAGCAAGCAAAGGAATCAATGCTAATCACCTTGATGAGGTGAGGTAACAAACCCAGTTTCAAGGAATATGTTGAGCCAATTAATCACAACAGAATAAAATTTAGGCTGACAATACCTGGTTTTATCTAGTAGGGAGAATTGGAAGTTGGGCAGTTATAGGTGGCCCAAGGAATTCTGCTTCCTAGCTTTTCCTGTCTTCATCTGTAGCACTGCAGAGGCCTTCAGCCAAGAAGTTTTTCATCAAGCTACTAGCAAGTGTAACTGACCACCATCTACACCTTTCTATCTGTTAGTTCTGGAACAAGTCCTTGCATCACCACTGTTTGAGACAGGCATTTCTACTGAAGGTAGGTATCGAGTTTCTTCTTGATGTTGTCAAAGGAATCCACTCCCAGATAGTCAGCTTGGCCCTGTTCCCACCGTTGCTTGCGTTCTTCTGAAGATACAGTTGGTAATACTGGGGATGCTGCTGATATTGATATGTGGGATACTGCCTCTGTAACCTCTGCCTAAAAGGAAAGGCAGAGTGAAAATACAGAAATACTTTGCATAGCAAAAGTGAGCAACAGGCCATAGAATGAGGACAATGAAGTAGATGTTCTCATGCGCAGCAGCAAGCATTGCCAATGGGCAGGGACTGCAGCTTTCCTAGCAAAATAACAAAGCAGAGTTACAGAAGTTAGCAGGGTGGGGCTTGGGGGAGGAAAGAAAAAGAAATGTTTAAGTTCTTCATACCTCTCTACAGAAGCCACAAGAGAAAGCCAGAGTATAGGCCAAGCCCGATAGCTGCAAATAGTTTGTTAGAAAGATGTAAGATTAACAAGAGAAAGCACACCTCAAGAGATCAGTAACTTTGGTCATAGAAAGGTGGAGAACTTAAACTGGCCCATATACTAAGCTAAGGATATAATCTCTGCAGTCAGATGCAAGCTACTAAACTCTCTGAATGAGGACTAGAGTCTAGAGAACTTTGACTTTGGTAAGTACTTAGATTTGATACTGCCAGTCATAAAGTATCCATTCTTGAGTTAACCTAGGCTTACCTAGATTTGTTTCATCATGCAAGATCTGTATGTACACAATGCATGCTGAACTGGGGTTCTTCTGCTCAAGAACCTCATTAGCTGCAACACATTAAGGGTTAGGGCCCTTCTCTCTATCTATTACAGATGTTACTAAAGTATAATTCCTGGTGTGCTGTTACACAGTTTGTTTTAGGCAAGCTGGTATCTAGGTTCAAGACCACTACTGCATGCTTCTTGTATGTGGTAGTATTTATTCCAAGCTTAAAACCCTGCATAACATAAACTAAACTGCACTCATGCTTTGAGTTGGACAGAGGGAAGGGACGTCAGGGGAATGGTAGAGAGCTTGTCATCCATACTCAAGTAGTTTCTACAATAATTTTAAAGCACGTACCATGTTTACACCTGTAGTATTTTCTTGAACAATTCCATGCTGTTCTAGTAATGGTAAAACATTAGCTATATAGGTATCCCACCACATGTTGAGGAATTCTGGGTGAACTATTTTAGGGTCGTCCACATTGCTTTTTATGCTTTTTGTTCTGGAGTCATATGTATAGTTCCATGGCTTTATGCTTCCCAGAAAATGCACCACTTTAGTATTTGCACCAAACCTGTTGGACAGAAAAAGTTAGAACCCACAGTTTGTGCGGGTGTCTGAGAGTTTTGACTGGCAGACACTTTTTTTTCACCTGCAGTTTCTTCTGTAGGTGTCCAGAAAACAGAGATATGATATATTTAGAAGACTAAAGACTAAATAATCAAACTACCGGTGCCTACAGGGTCTGAAAGCATTGCTATACAATGGAAAATTGCAACCAGAATTCTACATTACACTAGTCAGAATAGAACAAAAACCTAATGGTCTGGACTATTCAGGTACTTACAGCCAACTCAAGTCTTTAGGTAGAGTGATGTCCATAGCTCAGGGAGAGCAAGCTCAAGCAGCCGTTGCAATCAGAACTGGTTTTAAAAGTGAAAAAGATTCTACTCCAAAGTCAGTGATCCAGATAGTTAGGCATTATAAGCATTATGTAGAGAAGGGTCAGTGTTAGAGCCACCCTTTTAGTTCACAGCCGTATAGAAAAGGATCAGTGGAAGGTCCTGCTGCAGGAAGACTGTGTCCCCACAAAGTAATAGCTCTGTATGCCCTACGCATTTCAGAAGCTGCCTGATCTTGGGGCAGCAGGGTCTTGCTAGACAACCAGCTTACTTTCTGAATAACCTTGGTTAGCCATGGGGTGGGTTTTGTGTAGTGGTGGTAGTGG
The DNA here is from genome assembly GCF_003957555.1 of Calypte anna. Taxonomy (NCBI): domain Eukaryota; kingdom Metazoa; phylum Chordata; class Aves; order Apodiformes; family Trochilidae; genus Calypte; species Calypte anna. The sequence goes on from NC_044255.1 coordinate 25,640,848, forward strand.
TTTGGGTTTGATTTTTTTTTTTTTAATTTTATTCTTTTAAAAAAACTACTTTAACATCATTCTCAAGATGAACTTCTAGCTTTGTCCCAAATGTTACCCATATGTTCTTTTGCATTAAGATTACAGGTGAGAATAACACTAAAAAAGACCGCATTATTCCATTCTTTGGTCCCTGAACTGGAGTTCAGCTTATCAGCTTTGTGACCACTGTCTCACCTAGTTCACTTTGCATCACACATTAGGATTTCTTCTCAACCTACCATTAAAATAGATAATCATGCTGAACTAGTTTGTCTAACAATTTGTTAAGAACACTCTGAACACTTTCACCATGACTTGGATGTTCTGCATTTTACATATGGAGAATATGCAGGTGCTGAAAAATATTTGCAATACTCAAAACAAGGCAGTATGCATTTAGTTGGGGGGCTTTGTACTATTTTTAAGATCCTAGGGTGTATTTCAATATTCACATTCATTATTCTAATACAACTGTTCTTATTGCAGAATGAAAACCTACATATGTGTGAAACAAGGTCAAGCATTTGTATCAATTGCAAGACAAAAATACCTGTCTTAAAGGGGTCAGCTGCTGGGCTTTAAACTCTTCATAAAGTCCGTATGTCAAAATTTGATGTTAGAGGATTACCTTAAATTTATTATCTGTCAGCACTAACTTAACAGCCTGAGTTTTCCTCATCTTAGATTGCTGCTGTTCAGAGGAAACTTGTCATTGTTTAAAAACCAAGGCTATTTAGCTAGAGAATGGCTAAGAAGTGTTGTTACACTTGCTGCAAATAGAGAAGTGTATTCTGTCTACTTAAGACAACAGTTGAAAGACTCCAGGCTTCTATGATGTTTTCGGTATCTGCTTTCTTAAATACTTTCTAGATCCAGTCTTTTCTTTTGACATTTAAGCTCAACAGTTAGGAAGCTTTACGTCCACACTGGCCTCAGCAACTAATCTGTCTTTCGCCATCTCCCAAAAAAAAGTCCATCAGTGTTTTGAAGTTGGAGACCATTTGTCATGAACTGGCATTTTCCTTTGGAAAAAGGATTACTGAGACTGCTGTGAAATCTAGTCTCACTGTACAAAGCTGCGAAAAACTTATCTATTGATGTCAGTAGGTTTAAATTTCACTTTATGCTGATTTATGGAATTTTTCTCAGAAGCTCCTGATCCAACTAGTCTTTTGTAGAAACTAGGTAATTTGTAAATTTAAAGTTATGTGACTAATGACCAGCCAGCCCTGGAAAGACAACATACTTCACAATAGATGTTAGCTTATGAAATGCTATCCAACTACTTAGTCATTCTTAGGCTTGCATGTATTTCTTTAAATAAGTGTTCTACTTTTAGCACGACAGGATTTCAAATGGTATTCTGATCACAAGACAGTTTGATCTTGAGCCAGCAACAGTCCTGCTTATGCTAGCTGCTGCTTTAGACACTAGTAACCTGATGTCATTCAGAGATCAGATTGGTTTTATGCAATTGGTACTTTTCCCTGCACCTCCCTGAACTTTTGCAGCTCTTAATGAGCAAGAACATTGTGTAACATCTCAGCTTCCCATGCTTCCCCCCTGCCTTGCTCCTGTGTTGATTATAACACACTGAGTGACCCTGACATACAGTTTACTCACATACCAAATCTAATACTGCTAGCTAGGAGTGATGCAGTTGGGTTTCCTTACACAGGAAACATGCAATGGTATGGTGGTTGCTGTAGTCTTTGTGCCATCCTGCTATTACTTAAGGAAGTGTCAGATCTAGAAAGACTTGGGATAGAATTATAGCTTTATACAAAGTCTTTGTTCAGAATGTATTTGAATGGTACAGGTTGCTTAGATGAACTGTAACTACTGCTTGTTCAGTACCTTAAGTAATCTGAGTGAGAAGAGGCCAAGTTATCTAGGTGGAAACAGTAACATCTACCAGTGGAGCCGATTCAAAAGTCCAGTGCGTTTAGTTAGAGCTCTAACAGACAAAATCCCATACTGGAGTACTGGTTCTTCCTTTTGCAAGTGACCTGTCAAATGTGCTTGCTATAAATCTACTCATGTTACCACCAGAGATGAGAGGTTTAAGCTTCAGATAAAGCTTTCTCTCCATATTTCTCATATGATTAATTTAACTAGCATCAATCCAACTTTCATTTTTAAGACTGGAAACTATTATACCTTCTTTTAGTGACAACAGTGGTCTTTCTTTAGAAAATCTAAATTCATATTGTGCCAGTTCATTCTGTTGCAAGCAGTTTGTTTATATAAGCTCTGAAAGTCTTAGAATTTTGAACTTACACTTTAAATGCTGGAAGGTAGGAATATACAGAAGTGCTGCTCAAATTATAAATAAATGGTAGATGTTTGCTCATGTCTGTTGCCCAGCTGCTGAAGAAGGTGTTTAATAGCCCCTGATCTGCACCTGAAAGAGAAAGTATTAATAGGCTACAGGCATCATATAGTTGTTTTAGGATTTTTTTTATCCCTTCACTAGTAGAGCATTGGTAATGCATTTGTCACATCCAGTAGAAGTTTAGCATAAAGCACTAGAATTCTACTTGTGAATTACCCTATAAACCTTGCAGCCTTTGAAAATAAATAAATTTTAAAAAGCAGATAAGGAAAAAGGTATTATGTGTGGGGTTACTTTTGCTAAAGGATAGCAAGCTGCTCACAAACTGCCATTCAGTTTCTTTTGCAGTTTAAGTTCAAGCTATATAACGGAGCAAAAAACAGTTTTTAATAGTTGAAGTGAACAGTTTTTATTCAGCTTCAGGTAGGCTGTAGCTCAGATCACGTGCCAACAATTAGTGTATCAGTGGTCTTAGATTTGCAGCCCTGGATGCTTCTACCTATTCTGTGATATGGTAAGGAAAGTCTTGGGATAAGTTCAGTCTTGGTGACAACTCCAGTAAAACTTTATCAAATCCTTTAACAGACAATAGGCATTCCTAGTTTTGTGCTAAAAAGCTGCTGACTAACCCCCAAGTGAGGATAACAATCTAAGTTAATGGCCAGACTTGCTGTGCTGGGAGGGGTCACTTCTTATTTTGCAAGTAGGGGTTGTAATGAAGTCAAATGAGTCTGAAGTTTTTTGGTATGTCAGTAGCAGAGTACCTTCTGCCCCAAAGCAGACCAGTTTATAAGCATCTACATGGAATTAAGAACTTTTGAGATCCATTCTTTATTGCAGTGAACATGCTTAGATTTAGGACAGTACTAAGGTTTACACCCTTGCTGCTGTTTAAGCAGAATTTGCTTTTTGTAACTGAAGTATCTAGACGCTGGGCATAGACTTAGATGTACAGGCAGTACACTGACAAATATAAGTTCTGAAGTATCCTGTTACAGCTGTCAGCATACATGCAGATTGCAGAGTGAGAAATTGCCTAGAGACTTAGTCTAGTAATTTCAAACCTCTGACTTGCCTCTCACCCCTTAAGGGAAGGAAAACACTTTTGAAGAAGTTGTGCCTATCACAAGATTCAAAGAAACCAGACAAGTCTGCTGGTCTTTACTCAGCTATGTTTCACTTTAACGTGCATTCTTGGCTCAGCATGAAGTTACATGTGCAAACAGTAAGATCACCTAAAAGAGAAGTCAAAACAGGTAGCTCATAACTGAAGGGGCAACAACAATGTAGTTAACTTATTCTCTCTCACTCAGCTTGGGCTTTTTTAATTGCATGCCCTTGTGCCAAAGCAGCCACTGAAAGTGCTCTTTAGTTGTCCTAGTTCAGACTTCCAACAGTAATCTTGTATAAACTGGACCTGAGACATAAGGTGAAAGAGGCAGTAGTTACATTAGCTACATATCTACAGATAGTCTTGCTGCAGTATATCTTTATATGTAAAAGAAACTATTTTAGATCCCACGCTAAAGTGCCAGAGAATTGTCAAAGCAATAGCAACATTCTTAAGGTATCAGTACTGCTAGATTTCTTCTAAAACCAGGTTTCTTTTAAAACTAAACATTTTTTCCCAATCCACTATTTTCAGGCAGTATCCAGAGTTACTGCATAACATATTGCTCAGTATCTAGAAAGGTAAGTTCAAATACACAAAGTAGTTGTCTACATAAGTAGCCATCACTATCATTTCTGTACCGTGCTATCACATGCAAGGTATCTGCTATTATAAAAATTAAATACTTTGGGACATCTTGCAGTGCATAGTCACTATTACTGTAGATGGGGTGCTTAGAGCTTCATTTAAATTATGCACCGTTTGGTGGCTTATTGAGTTTGCATCCCTGTGTCTGATTAAGGGCAGTAATAATCCTTAACAGACATTTCTTCTATAAAACGTTTCCTCTGAACTTTCATTACTGTCTGGATCAATTTAAGTTATGACTCCCTTTTCCCAACAAAGTTCATGAGCTAAACAGCAGCTTATGCAGGTCAGGTAAATTTCTGTAGTCTCATTTCTCTGAGCACTGCTACCATTTCATAAAAACAGAACAAATTTTAAAGCTAAAGTACGGATTACAGTTCTAGAAATTTGGTACCTAAACCATTAATCTGCCATTTTATTTGTTAAGAGCTGCAACAACTGCTTCATGTTTAGTACACTGAGAGTTTCACTACAGTGTGGCTTTAGCTTTCAAGTCAGAAACTATTTTGTGGATTTAGTCCTACTATTTTAAAGGACAAGAGCCTTGGACTGAGAAAGTGGGGTCTGCTAGCAGTCAAGCTCAAAGCTCAGAGGAGACAATCACCAAGTTTCACATGTTCCTGGAGCTACTTAACAGTCAGTTTGCACAAAGGTACGTTTGTTTGGGGTTTGTTGGCTAGGGGGGGAGGAGGTGTGGAGGTTGTTGGATTTTTGTTTGGTTTTGTTTTTTTAGTGCAACAGTTTAATATTGTGGTACAGCTTTTACTATAGATGGTGATCAGTTTACACCCAACACTTGAGAACACTTCCAGAGCTACCAGCTCCTAACTTGTCAGTAGCAAGGTAGAGACATTACATTGCAGTACTCATTTTCACTAGAACTTATTCATATGAATGCCACCATCGTACGGTGCCATGCAGCATCCAACTGCAACTAACGTTCTTTAGATGCCACACAGTAACAAGGATTATTCTGCAGACTAGAAGTGACATCTAGGATTCTTACTTTTTACAAAATACTAAGTTGACAGGCTGGCTAATTACTTTCTATTAAGTGTTCTCTTTTATGGTTTTATTTACCTAGTTTTCTGTGAACTTTTCAGCTGGATGTTGTTTTGTACTACAGTAGTTTATACATAAAGACATTTAGTGACGCGAGACAGCAGTAGTCAGAAGCCTTTCACTATGGCAGTCCTCAAGCAACGTGTGTTTACTGCAATGGTAATAGATTACAGGACAGCAGAATTTACTTGGCCTCTCAAGCTTAATCTGGCACAGTGGCCAACCTCACATGATCTACAGTGAGAAGCTGCCAAGGCCACATGCACTTAATATTGGGGAAAAAGGCAGTCCCCACCCTATAATGACAGGAAGCTATCATGTGGTATAAGAAGAGATAATTGCATCTTCCAGTGTTTGTTTCTCTAAAGCTGCACACAAGTTGATCAGTGTTAATTTTTCTACAGCAACTTGAGTTGGCTTAGAACATTCAAGCCTTTAGTGTTAGGAATGCATGAAGCATAGTACTGCAATTTTATTTGTTAATGCATGCACTATGCTTCCTACATCTTGAAGATCTCTTGCTAGATGATTCTACATTGCTAATTCTTACAGCTGCTAGTTTGGAGGCCAGACTCATAGGTTTTCTGTTTCATGAAATCTGAAAAAAGTAGTTTTGATACATACTGCCATGATAGCCTCTGTTTTGTGAAGAATAATTTTTGTGCAGTTACATAGTTCATAATTTTATCATACAGAGTACCCCTGTTACATATGTAATTACTGAACCATCCCAACCACTACCATTATTCTGGTCCAATTTATGCTGAAATACAAATAATTACATACCATCAAAGCTGCCTTTCTCTGCAGCAAACTGTAACAGCTGATTGTATGTTTCAATGGAAGGTCGGTAAACAAAAACTCCAGAATTAAAACAGTCAGGCCAGCCTGGATCTGGTGCTGCAGACAGCTCTTCTCTCTCAAAAAGCTCATCAATATTTGACAAAACCTAGTTGCAAAGGGGGTAAAAATTTTTTTGCTTTTCAGGTTAGGAATTGAGGTATTATGTTTTAATGGGTTATGAAATCCACCTTCACACATTAAAAAATTTCTTTATCAATGCTCTCTTGTTTTATGAAAGACAGGACTTAATGGGGATAGCCACAGAATCAGTGGTTTGGGTTGGAAATGACCTTAAAGATCCTAGTTCCAACCTCCCTGCATGGGCAGGGGCACCTTGTACCAACTCAGGCTGCTCCAAGCCCCAACCAACCTGGCCTTGAACACTTCCATGGAGGGGGCAGCCACAGCTTCTCTGGGCAACCAGGGTCAGGGGTTCACCACCCTCACAGTGAAGATTTCTTCCTAATGTCTAACTTAAATTTGCCCTCTTCCAGTTTAAGGCCATTACCCCTTGTCCCCACAGACACCATTACAATTAATTAGGTAAGAGGCACATATACTTTTAGAGTTACTTGTTAATTAACAAAAAGGTCCTATTACCCCTCCTCTCAAAAAAACCCAACAAACCACTAACCCCCACTTCCCTCCCCAACAACAAAAGCAACCCAAACAAAAAAAACCAAAAGACCCAACCAACCAAACAAAAAAAACACAGTCCAACAACACCCATTTCAGATCATTAAGAGGTACCAGGAGACAGGGAAACTCACCATTGTGTCTGCGTCCATGAAAACACATTTTGAAAACTGTGTCAGTTCCCAGCAGTGAAGCTTTGTTAGTGTGACACCCAGCTCAGGTCTCTTCATTAATGCCAAGTGTGCTGAATCCCCACTATCCAAAACATCTACTAATATGACTTCATCAAAGACTTTTTCCAGCACTCTCCTGGGGAAAGAGTCAATTGCCAAGATGTGGTTCTGTTACTCCAACACCAGACCAGGTTATAGATTCCATAAAAAGAAGTGGAATAACAGGGAACCTGCTAGTACTTCTTACGCCATGGGTAAGAGTTTGTGTGTGTTGGAATGTTTAAGTTTACCTGTCTGCCCAAAGATTTCTAGTTTGTAATGGGCACATTTTGGGGAACAAAGCAGTTTGAATTTTACTTCCACAAACAGGTCCTTTGTTGGCATTGCTGCCAAGTCCAGTAGTTCATGGCTGTGTAGTACAAACTTTGGTCACAGCCTTTCTTCAGCCTAACTCTGATTTTTGGAAAGTAAACAGTCTACTTTGAGCAACCAGTTAAGAAATAGGAAGCCATTGGAGTAGCTTGAGCAGGACAGTAGCTGAATCCTAAACAGGTGAAACAAGCTTATGCAGTAATTAGACAACACTGTTCTGGATTTGTGACTGTTAGGGACATCAGACCAAACCCAGTTGCTAAAACTTTCTTTATCCCATAAAGCAGAGTTTTGACCCAGTGTCATCTTTACCTAGGGGTGACAAGTTTTCAGACAGTGTAGTGAAATTAAGTGGTTGATATCCACCCTTGGCTTTATCCTCAGTAAACCATTACCCTTAGTTCAAGAGAAGTTTAAGTTGCTTAAAATACAAAGTATCTATCTCAGTGTTCTACAGAGTATCTTGAATGCTCAGCAATAATCAGTACAATTTGAGCCACAGAGTTTGAAAATTAGTTTTGTAACTCAGCCTTGTTAGGCTGTCATTATACTGACAGTTTGGGATGGACAGTGCTTCTTAACCTAAGGCATACTTTGATAGCATAGAGAGAGTGGGAAATGCTCATAAACTAAAAAGCTAGAATGGATGTTCTCGTATGTAAGATCTTTGTATTGATAAGGCTATTAAGCTGCCAGGAGACTGCAGGGAGAGCCACTCTATTTATTATTGAACCACCTTCTATTGTCTCTATAAATGGAAAGATCTTTCAGAAGAACTTCCTCAAGTAGAGAATCTGGACCTACCATTTGTAGTTCACGTAGCTATTAAGTCAATTGTGATTTCTTTTTTTTTTTTCCACTCTCCTCTTAAATGTGGAAAGAGCACTCAGTCCACTCCATACTGACACTATTCTAGAGAGGCTGCAGGAAGCAGTTGTCTCAATTTCATTTGTCGTACTGTGGTGACCTTATTAGATGCCCCTGTTGATCTGCTGACTTGAGATACTTGATGTTACTTTAGTACTGTTCATTTTCTTCTCTTGTGCTAAAATCTGATTGAAGTGTCTGCTAAATTTCAGGAGAGCTCGTGTTACATTATCTTAATCTGGAATGCTTCTCAAGACACAAAAAAGAAATCTCAGTCCCCTACTCCCATCTCCACAGGCATACACACAGCACTAATGAACCTACAGGCAGTATGGTGTTATTAGACAGTTCTTAGTAGGATTATGAAAGAGAAAAGATCCAGTGGAAATACTGGTAGCAAATCACAGTTTAGCGCTCTTAACTACAGAGTATTTGTTAACACATCATATGGAACAAAGGAAAAAAACAAAATACAGAACAGTTTCATGTTTGAAGAGCTTACAGAATTTCTGATACTGTAAGTTGAGTTCTGGTAAACTTAGTTGTTAAGCGTCCAGAGATTTTGAAGGGTACTATTAAAGAATTTCACTTCTGTTTTTCAACCTTCACAACCGAAGGAACTGTGACAGTTTCAAGTATGTAAGTAACCTTACCTCATAAGCTCCGAGACCTGAGGAGTTATGAGTGCAGTCAGCTTCCTTGTTGTTCTGTACTGTTGCAAAGATGAACCAAGTACCAGTGCTCCTTTGACATAGGAGTCATTTGTGGCTAGAGTCACAAAAGACTGGTCTGGAAGAAATTAACTCGGTCAAGTTAGCATGATCCAATACTTTATTCTGAGACAGCTATATTAGAAACATAGTATTGTTAGGTAATTGTGCTGCAAGGACCTGTAAGATATGCCCTTTAACTCTGTGCATTGGGCCTACCTACTACTACTAGTTGGTTATACTACTTGCATAGCTATACTTGTTAGTAATAACTTGACACATAGCAAAATACAGTAAAAAAATAAAATCAAGACTGTTGCAGAAGTAACCCAGTTCCAGTTTGCCCACAGTTTAAATAAGTCACGCTAAATGCTAGAGATAATCTAAAAAGGTCCAAAGAGCCTAATTTTGGTCATTAATATACTGCTTTTAAGCTAAAAGTATTAGGAGTTGGTGAACTTGCATTTGGTCTAAAGTTAGTAGAGCTTTGCAGAGTTACTCTGTGTTCAGCCCTGAACCCAGGACAGTATAAAGTTTTCAAATTGAGTTTGAATTGAATTAGATCTTGGACAACGGTACCAAGTTTTGCTAAGTCAGGATTTTGTAGTTGAGTTGTTCTGCAACCCACGGTTGTAGCTTTATCACAGAGATGCAAAAATTGAATGGAAAGTAACCAGTAATATGATCAGCGATTTGAGATTTGCAGCAACAGTTTTTGATCTTCATGCAAAAAGAGGTAAGGTTGTTACTGTAAAGTATAATCTTCTGCTCCCGCTGTTATCTTAAAAATAGAATACGATGGGTCACTTTGCCATTCACTGCTCATTGAGGCCATGTAATACAAGCTTTGCATTCTTTCAGTTGTTACGTTGTTTTAAACTGCCAGGGTGGGACTGACAAAAGCAAACAAGTAACTTCTAAAACTTCTTCAGTTCGCAGTTGACTATCATCATATAGTACTCCTTTCCAAGCTACAGCACTTTATGAAGGGAACGTGTTTTCTGCCAAATAATTTTGACACTCTCAACCAAATAACTTCTTCCTTAAAATTTCAAGAGTAGATTTTCACATTCAAATTTATTTTAGCAACTGTGATTTCGTCAAAGTTGTTAGGTTAGATCAAGATTGGGAGTGAGGGTTCTGGGCACTCAGAGGCTTATTATCAAGTCTAGTGAGAATATTAAAATAGTGACTGCTCTCCTTTCAGAGATTGTTGTTTGGTACAACTCAGCCCACCAGACAGCCATCATCAGTTATCTTTTTAACTTAATACCATCTTAACAGTGGGCAACAGAAAGTCATGTACCGTAATAGTCTATAAGCTCTGCAAACATAGTTTGCAAGCTCTACAGACCAGCTACAAAACCTTCTATTTTGCTTAGCAGCAAAACCAACTAGTCCCAAGGGATTTACATTATAGTAGTCAATTACAAAGTTCAAAAAGCTTGTACAATGCCAGGAATAAAGATTCTTTTTTTCAATTCACTTTAGCTTCCAATTTGTAATAGTTTATATAATACAGTACCCCTAAATTTTGTATTTCTCTGAAGTTTTCTAAAAGGCACTTTAAATGGTGTGACCATCCTCCTAATAGAGTAGCATTTTACATTACTTAATTTGCATATTGCTCCTCAGCTACTCAACAAATAGAAGTCTGCCACTCTGTGCTGACAGACAACTCACTAAAAATCCAGTGTAGGCAAAGTGAGATTGTACCAAACATTCATCTGAACATTGATTTTTTTTTTTTTTTTTTTTTTTTTTTTTAAGGGTGTTTTGTTTTTTTCTTCTCACCTTTTAAGACTGATTCTTGAAGTGGCCTTGCCTCTGAACAACTATTGTCTCATTGAACTGTTAGCTATATTTCTACCATGTCTCCTCATCTTACTGAAACTGAGTATTTGCACACGCAGGTCTTGGAAAAATAAATTTAATAATGGAGTAAAGGCAAGAAGCCCCCTATTACATCCCAGATGCAGTAGAAAATTCTGTCTGCCTGACTGGAGGGGGACACTGACAACTTCTAGAGCATCTGAGTCAGTACATCTTTGTAAAGTTTTCAAAAAATTAAGTTCTTCATACCTGCTCCAAAATACCTGCACAAGTACATTTAGACATGTTTGTATTGGTCCTTACTACAGTTTGGGCAAGAGCAGTTGCTGCTAGTATCTTCTTCCTAAACTACGAGTATTGTGTCACTTTTGTGGGTCTCACATCTCCTTCTCTATTCTCTGTTAACATTCCTCCACAGTAGGTTATGTTCACACAGCACCTTAAGCCTGAAACACGCTGAACTATTAGTAACATTGTAACACCGTGCAGAAACACAGGATCAGAGCTTTATCTCTGATTTATTCAGGCAAAACTGAGATACCGCAAAACATTTTTGGCTGCCTAGTTAATAGGCTCCAGTATCTGTGCCAAGCGTCTGCACGAGTCCTTACACATCTAGGAGAGTCCTGGAAGGACCTGAACTAGGAGCAGTTTTTCCTGGAAGAGGTACAGGAGAGGACTGGAGTGCACGCACCAGGTGCTTCAAAACTCCTCCCGGAAGCATTTTCATAGGCACAGCCTGAGTTCACAGGTGTTTCCCTACTCCTCTGTGCCTTGAGTTGGGCACAGCTACACCCGTTTTTTTTCTTTGAGTGCAGGATTCCTGAAGGGACGGGAACATGCAACCACCGCTTGTGCGGGTGGGCAGAGCCCCAGCCTGCTGCGAAACCGAGTCCCCGGCAGCCAACTGGGCAGGCCAGGTAAGGACCGGGGAAAAAAGTCCGGGAAGAAAAAGCCGGGTATGCTTGAAGGGATGAGGGACTATTCGTTGTGAAGTACCGAGACGGTCTCTCCAGGCTGTCAGGAGAGGGTTGGGCTTTCTCCTGAGAGTCGCTACGGCCCCACAGTGGCCTCTGCGGGCCCTCGGCCACATCCCCCCCGCCCCCCTCCCGCCAGGGCCAGGAGCGCTGGAGCGGGCAGCAGCGCGCATCGTGGGCTGCCTGCCCGCTGTGCCCTGGCGCTGCCCGGTCCCGGTCCCTGAGCGCGGCCCGGCCCGGCCTCCCCACCCCCTGCCCCGTGTTGGCCGCTGCCCGGGGCTGCATGCCCGCCCCGCCCCTCCTCCGCCAGGCCCGAGCGCGGCCGCGGCGCGGCGGCACCGCAAGCGCGGCTCTCGCGAGCCCCGGCGCGTGCGCCGGTCGCCCGCGGGGAGGTGCGTCCGCGCGCACTGACCTGCCATGGTGCCGGCTCCGCGCGAAGGCTGCAGCGGCCGCGCTGGGGCTGCGCGCGCGACTGAGCTTATATAGGGGCGGGGCCACGCTCCACACGTCTTTGGCCGCGGGCGGAGTCCCCGCCCGAAGGAGTCCCCCGCGTCGCCCGGGGGCGGGGTCTCCGCCATGGCGTCCCGCGGAGGTGGCACGTCATCCGCCTTCGGCCCAGCCGGCTCGTGCCCGGGCCAGGGCCGCTGCGAGCCGCCGAACGAGAGGTTCCCTCCCCGGGTCCCTTGCTGCGGCTGGCAGCGCCTTCCCTGTACGTGCACACGGGGGACAGCCCCAGCTCCGTGGCACGGCCCGCCTTGTGCTGCTGCGTAATGGCAGCTGAGGGTGGTGATTCCGTGAAGATCGCCTTGGGCCAGGCGCAGGCAGCTGCGCGCAGGGCTGGGGGCACAGCTCTCAGGCTTTGGAATGCAGCTGTTGGCACATCGGGGGTGGTTTAGTGGTGGTCACTGCGGGGAGCTGTAGAGTGGCAGCAGAGGCCCTAGAAAAGGCCCGGGGCAAGTGCTTTAGTTTGCAGGCTTCGACTCTCATGCGTGAAGATCAAATAATTGCTACTGTTGGCACCCTGGGAAGTGTGTGTCAACAGGTGAGATGAGGAGATATGACCGTCCTTAGATATTTTCTTAATGACTTGATTTGTCCTTGAAGAAATTAAAGTGGACCTGTGTCAGAAGTAGAGGAAGGGTGCTAATAAGTTTCTTGGTTTTTCGTTTACATTCTTGGAAGCATGAGTATTAAGACTCTAATTTTTTCAGTTTTGACTAGAGATAGAGAGTCCTGTCAATAACAAAGGACCAGTTCTAAAGATGACAAATATAGAGGGGTATAGATACTCAAGATACCCTGACTGAAGACATGAGTTATTCCAAAGCATCCTAGAATGACAAACTGGGTGAGCTTGGCAGGGTCCTCAAGGGTCCATCTGGTACTACACCCCTGCTCAGGCAGGGTCACTCAGCTGGTTACTTAGGACCATGTCCAGGTGGCATCTAAATACCTTCTCAATACCTCTGTCCCTCTCTGGAGAGGGAGACTCCACCTTGATGAGATCCTCCTGAGGCTTCTCATTTGCAGGCTGAGCAGCCCCAGCTCAGCTCTCTCAGCCTTTCCTCACAGGAGATGTTTTCTTGTCCCTTCATCATCATTGTGGCCCTGGCCCTTTGGGCTCTCCCCAGTCTGAACAGAGTGGAGGGATCCCCTCCCTCGACCTGCTGGCCATGCTCTGCCTTAGGCAGGCCAGGACACCATGCACCTCTTTGACCCATTGCTGGCTCTTTGGCACATTGCTCCCTCTTGTTCCACTTGGTGTTTACCAGGACCTCCAGTTTTTTTGCTGCAATCCATTATGTTCCTCAAGACAATGACCTACATCTGCTTTTTCACCAGAATAAATCAAGGAAAGTCTGTTAGGAAGAGAATTCCTTTCTAACCTGAAATGGCAAATGATTTTGTCATGAAAGGATTTAAAAACTAAACAAACCCTGAAATGTAAACTGAACACAGAACGTTCTGTCTCCAAATTTCCTCAATAGGGGAAATTATGATTGAGCTGAGACAATTTTTGTAGACCTGTTTTAAAATCTAATTGCTTACTTTTAAAATTACCAGTATCAGGGAAATGCTTCTTCAACAACAACAAAAGCTTTCAGGGCATACCAGTAATTTATAAAATAATGTTCATGGAAATGCAAAATCATAATTGTAGGCAATGCTGGTAATGGTGTAAGTAGGGTTTACTTATATTTTCTGGTCTGCAACTCTTTTTCAGGTATCCAGGGCTTTGACAAACTTTTTCTGTGATGGTGTTGGGCATGGTTTGTATCTGTCTCAGATGAAAGTTTTGAGAAATTTTTAGCCAGCACATTTCAGCTGTGTCTAGCTTGTTGCTTTGCCAAGTTTTCAAGAGAAAACAATAGCCACTGCTGGTGATCACCCTACCCCCACACATTGCCACCCCGCCCCGGATGCTTTGTATTATGCTAGAGTGGAGCAAAAGAGTACCATTCCTTCTGGTTTCCGTGTTAAAAACAAACAAAACAAACAAACAAAAACCCCCAAAAAACCCACAACAACCCAAACCCTAGGTTTTTTCACAGTTAAGCCTGAAAGTGTGACAGAGAAATGATCCCTATGCACACAGCTCTTTGCACATGCTTGTTAGAAGTTTTTTGGTTGTTCTGGTTGAACAGGCTGTAAGTGTTATGATACCCGTGCGTGACTGGATTGCACATACATCCGTGCCCCTGTACTGGCTGGTTACACTCCTTTCCCCAAAATCTGAATTAGAAAAGCCACAGGAAGAACCCGAGAGCCAGGTCAGGACTCCTGTGCTTCCAAATCAAGAGGAATCGAAGATCATGTGACATGAGCATTGGAGGAAAAGGGCTGAAAAACAGAGGAATGCTTGGGAGAAGCTCTCATGATGTGAGGGCTAAGATGTGAGAGCAGCTGAGCCTAGGACAAGCTGAGAAAAAAAACATAGGAAGAGGAAGAGGGTAACTTTAAGGGTATGAGGATAGAAACTAGTCAGAGAAACTGTTGCTTGTCAGCACACTGTAGGACTTGATAAAAATCTGGTGAGGAGAAAGAAGGAATAGATTTTCCTAGATAAAGAAGCAGGCAGAATTCAGAAATGCATAGCAGCTCATTAGGAGAATATTGGTGCACTGAATGAAGTGCAAGTCCTATAGAAAATGAGCCTGTGATAATGCAATTTAACAGTTCCATCATGATGCTTGTCACAGAAGTCAAATTACCATTGCACATTATAGAGCTTTTAATGATTGAGTGATAATGTTATTTTAGTAAGAGCTTGTCAATAACTCAAGTAAAAAGACATTCAAAACAACAACACTAAGAAATACCTTTGAAATATAGTTAGCATTTACACAGCAGTAACAGAAATTGCTACCCATGTAACTAGACAGTACTATGTATAAACTTATAAAACACTTAGCCATTTATACTTAAGCTATATAATTTCCCAGATGTGCACAGTGAGTTCAGCCCTTAAATTAATAAAGCATTGTAAAGAAAGTGTTGGCATAAAAAATTATTTCTGCCTCTACAAAATCTGGAAAAGAAAAAAGTTTGACTCCATGCATTCAGTATGAGTTTAAAGTACTAGAATTCAGTTTTTACATCACTGCAATGGAAACGGCAACCTATCTGATTAAGAAAGAGAATTCCATGGTGTGAAGTGGCTGAATGGATGAATAGGTAGGTAGATAGATAGATAGATAGATAGATAGATAGATAGATAAAAAGAATATAGCCTGATTTAAGATTGTAATGAGAGGTTTGATTCCATTTTTGTACTGCCATCTCTGTCTCACCCTGTCATTAATTTCCATGATGACAGAAGCTGTTCTGTGTCATCATTTCTGCTTTTTGAAGCACTTCTCACCCTGACCTTACTGTGAAGGTAGACTGAACATTTGTTATTTGAGAACTTTAAAACAGTGTGCATAAAATTTGGCATGATGTTTTCCTTGTGTTAGGACTTCAATATAATGTAACTTTCCAATAGGTCTGAAAAGGCTTTGGTATTTCTATTTGAATAGTTTAAATATTATGCTGTGACTCCAGCTTATTTCATCTTTCCACTTTCTCCTTTCCTAATGGGCATTCTATTTGCCTGTCCCAGAGCCAGTTATAGTTTTGGCCTTGCTGACTTAAAAAAATCCACCTGTTACATAAATGTGGTTAGTCTTCTGAAGAGGTAGGCTCTATCTTGTGAATCTTGCATTTGCTTGGTGTGTGTTGCTTAACACATGGCAATGAGCACACGTTTATCAGATTAAAGAACTCTTACAATATCTTCTAGCTAGTTTTATAAAATAAATACTCTTACAAGCAGTGAAGCAAGTAGGTCTCAGTTTCTTTTGATTTATATATTATTTTGGGTTTATTTTCATGGTACATAATGCAAGCTACAATCAAAACTTTTTTTCTGGTTGCGTGAATAGTGTGACTTCTATTAAGAAGTAAACTGATGCTGAGCCTTTTTTCTTGTTGGAGAAATAGTTACCTCTCTCATCAGTCTTTACAAAACTGTTCAAAAGAAGTGATGCTGAGACCTTTCTCTGCTTCTTTAAACTTACTGAAAATGTTTAAATGCTATCAAGAACATAGAACCATGTACAAATTATTTCACAAGCATCTTCTCCTTTAAATAGGCTAAAGAAGGCACATGTATACGTCTCTTCTAGCCTGCTTTCTGCTCCATCTCTGCTCCCATTTGCTGATGATTCGTGTAGGATGAGGGACCACAAGACCTACTTTTTAGGACACGTGGCTGGGGGCACAAAGCAAGGGTTTCTTACTGGTTCCACTCCGCATTTGCCATGGCACTAAGGACAAGCTATGTAGTTACATTTTTTTTTCCTTTTTCTGTTTCTCTTTTGTTCTTTTTTTCCCCCCTGCTATTTAATAGTTGACTTGAAACAGTATTTCAGTCTTTTGCTCTGTATTTGTACAAGGTAGTCTCAGTCATGTATGTGGTTATCAGTAGCAGGCTGTAGGTACTATTGCCTCAGGAGGTGACAATCTTACAGTTTCTTACTTGCACAGATGGCTGACCAGAATCTTAAACTCTATCAAAACAGAAAACTTTTAGTACCTTCTTTTACCATGCATTTCATCCCATACTGCAAGAAGCACTAAAACTTTTCATACTTGAAACAAACAAGCAGATGATAATTCCTACAGATGCAAAGTTCTCCAGATGTATAGATTCTAGCAGGGTTTCAAGATGCAGCAGAGGCAATATTTCCACCAAGATACTCAGACTTGCGAAAGTGCTGTAGTTCTAAGCTAGAGTTGTGCTGAATTTCAAGCCAATATTTGCTCCAGTTTAGGACATGTAATTAACTTCAGTCTCGTGTGAAAATAATAACAAAAATAATTAGGATGATATAGTGAGAATTATATTTCTGACTGAATTGAATTATTCCCTTTTGAAAAACCTTAGCCATCATTAAGTTCAGGTGCTTCAACCCCTTTCATAACTAAAGAAGTGTAATATCATCAATATTGGAATGGAATGGAATAGAAAATGGAGTAGAGTAGAGTAGAGTAGAGTAGAGCAAAGTAGAAAAATGGAATGGAATGGAATGGAATGGAATGGAATGGAATGGAATGGAATGAGAGGAGAGGGAGAGGAGAGGAGTAGAGAGGAGAGAGAGAGGGAGAGTTGGTTGGAAGGGACCAATAGTGATCATGTAGCCAAACTGCTTGGCCACTTCTGGAGTGATGCAATGTGAAAACATGTTATTAAGGGCTTTTCCAAATGCCTCTTAAACACTGACAGACTGGAAGCATTGACCGCCTCTCCAGGGAGCCTGTTCCAGTGTCTGACCACCCTTTTGGTAAAGAAAGTTTGCTAATGTTGAACCGTTCTCAGACATCCCAGGGTTGAACTTCCCCTCTCCATGTCTCCTCCTCAGGAAGCTGTAGAGAGCAAGGAGGTTGCCCCTCGGCCTCCTTCTCTCTGAACTAGAAAAATCCAGAGTCCTTGTCTAGAAGTAGAATGTTATTAGCAAAGTGTTATGTTAACAATAATGCTCAACAATTATAATTGTCAAAAAAATGTATAAGCATTAATCCTGTGTCTGAGCAGTTACCTGTTATCACATCCACTTTTACTGAAGGAGGTTGTAGAGCTCATTTAGATTTAATGGGAAGATAGTCTGCAGTTTATGCTAGCAAAAAGCAACAGCAGTTTTGCTCAGGAGGTAATTTTAATTGACCTTAAAGGAGTTGTTTCAGTACTGTCAGTTCTGACAACACTGGTCTTTCTCACAGGACTTGTTCAGGACTGCACAGAACATCATCAAAAGAGTTCCGTGGTGTAACATCTTCCACACCTGACCTCACTGGCAAGGTCCTGTACTCATCAGGGCAGAATGATGTGAGCCTAGAGGGTCACATTCCTGGCTTCTTGACCTAAGTGTGCTTAAGGGCTAATTAATAAGGTCGTCTTTAAGTGGAATTTTATCTTAGGATGTTCAGGCTTGTGAAAGAAAAAGTTAATCAGTCCAGGTTACAAGGTATTAATCAGAAATCCTTGTTATCAAAAGTATTGCAGTGCAAAATGGTCCATAGATGTTAAACTGCATAAACTAGTGTCACAAATACTGAAGGACAGGTCTTGTCACAGCACTGAAAAATACTTAGGCTAGATACAAACAGAAACGTATCTAGTATACAGTTACAGGAGTGCTAACTGAGTCAGTCTGATTCATTAACTCTGGTTGATGTGTGCTGTAAATTCCACTTAAGAGATGAGTGTTTTTCTGTTAAAAGTCAAACTTCTTGCTGTGTAATATTTACAGTATCCATGTTGTCTGTGCTGGATACACTTGCTATCTTGGGTGTCTCATTCCAAGTAAATATCCTCATGTTAAAAGGTTGATACTTCAGTTTACTCTCTATCATATTTACAAGAGTTGTCAAATGTAGTTACCTTGAAGTATATGCAGTGGGTTTCTTAAAAATCATCTGAGGCTGTAGTAGGAAGCTGGGCATAATCAGTTTGGCAATGCCTTCTCTTATGAATTGGTCCCCATATATCAGGCATGGCTGAGTGATGATTTTCTAGCTGCATAGTTCACACAGACTGTAGCATTAATTATCCTGTACAAACACTGAAACAACATCTCATGCTTTTCTCACTGTACAGTCTGGTTATTTTTTCATTGTCTTTTATCAGGATTTTCATCAATGTTTCCCCACAGCTTCCAGATTGTTCACAATGCAGATGCAGCAGTTCTGTTCACCGGGCTGGGCAACAGCAATCACGTTACCCATGCCCTGCATTCTTTACATTAGTTGTTCATAGGAAGACAAATTTAATTATAACCAGTACTAATTAGGGATGAATAGACACTTGGTTTGTTTTAAAAGCCAGGACTGACATAATCAGAAGGCCTATGCTCCATTTGATTCTTTCTGATCCTTTTGCTAGTGACTGTATTTTGATGCAGCCCATTGCCTGTGAAGGACAGTTTGTTAAAGCAGTTTACACTGACATAGCCGTTGTGGCTGGCACCTGGGATCTGAAGCAGGTGGGTTTGAGTGGGTTTTGAACCTTAAGAAGTTTTCTGTACTATTTCTGTGGCTGTATTTTTATTTTCCATAAATTTGTAAAACACTGCTGTGCTTCTGACTATGACATCCTATGAAATGAACACCACTGGTTAACTTAAACATTTTGTCAGCACTAAACACTAACCCTATAGACCATTCCCATTCTGTGTTGCCCTGTATCTTATGGAGAAGCCCCGCTTAATGTGGTGGATCTAGTGTTTCAAGGAAGGCAAGGCATCTTGTTTGGTTGGTTGTGTTTTTTTTTTCATTTAAGGCATCTTGCATGTTCTTCTAATAATAATTATTTATAAAGGATTAATATTTTAAATCACAAAGTGCTACAAAGTTTCTGGATTTTGTTGCTATATTCTCTGCTACAAGAGGCACGAAACTTTTGTAGGTATGAATTCCGAGCCATTATTTTTCATATATATATATATATTTTATAGCTTTTGCAAAAGCTGTAGTACAGGGTTACTTGTGATATGATTTTTGCTTAAAAAAAATAAAACCACCCCACTTGTACATAAGTAGAAAATTGTTTTATTTAAATGTTTAATGGCTATAATAGCCCAGCTAAGAGATCATAGGATTTAGCCAGTAGTTATTAAGCACTTAACATTGATATGGCTTATGTTCCAGAGGCCCATTTGGATAAAGCACAGTATCACTTATGTGGATACATGTTGAGGAAATGTCTTTCATTCACGAAAAGGTAAGATGAGAGCAAACATCTCTTTATGAAGCCAGTAACATTTATGAAAAATGTAGTAAAAAATATTTTGGTTTCATTGTCTTCTTCAGCCTCATCATATTTAATGTCCATAGGTTCACTTAAATTAATGTGCTTTTTTCTTCTGGCATTTTAGATATTTTTAGAGCCAGTGGTAGACATGAAATATTACACGAAGATCTTGAAGGAGACCCTTTTGTGATTAGTTGTATTAGAGATGACATGGTTATATTCTGTAGTAAGGGAAATGAAGGAGAGGGGGCTGCATTTTCCTAATGATTACTATTTATACACTGTTTTCCTGTTCAGTTTTGTATTGCTTTGTAACTGAACATGGAGAATTAAGACAGATCAAAGCTGTACACTGGCTCAGAAGAATTGAAAAAAGGTCAAGAAGTGAGACAGCAACAGGAGTAGTGATTTGGAGTATGTATGATAGGAGAAAAGATTGGGAGATACCAGATAATTGGTAGGAGACTTATGCACTGCAGTCATGCTGGGGAATGTGGTCATTAAACTATAAAGATCATAAAGAGAGATGGACAGGACCAGAAGTTAATAGATTATGGTAGGCTTCTTTAAAATTTAATCTAGCTTTTTAAAAGCTGTTCATATTAAACAACACTGATAGGGAAATGTGTATAATATTTGTCTTGTAACTGCTTGTCTCTTCTTTTAAAGACCTCAGTGTCCAAATCTGCCTTCGAAACTAATCATGGCTGGTACAAAGAGAGGGTTAGGGCTGGTTTCAGTTTAATGGAGAGTGATCTGTGGAATTCTGCTTGCTTTGATGTATGTGATGGTGAAACATGACCATGGGCCACAGAGTAGAATGGACAACAGGAAACAGAATTTGTAGGCACAGGTCTTACTAGACCAACTGATTTAGTCAGGGAAAGTAGACAAGCTTTTGAACACATGAGCCCTTCTTCAGTCTCAAATAAAACTGTGGACTCAATAGCCTTTCTGGTTTTGTGGCATATCATACTAACCTCTCTGTTCTGTCACCAATAAACTGCTTGTTTCTCTTCCCTAACACTGTCTCCTCTCTTACCCCTTAATAACATCTGTTTCAAAGACAATCTAACTGATACGCTCCTAGCCAAATTCTGGGCAATTGCGTTCTAGTTGTATTTAGCTCACCTAATTTTATTTAGGCCTGCACATCTATTTTGGACATGATGAAGGCCTTTGAGTGTTCAAAAGCCTGTCTGTTTTGTTTTGGGTTTTTTGTTTGTTTGTTTGTTTTTTGTGTTTTCTTTTTACACCAATTACCAATTGCTATAGCAATTTAATGCAGGCTAATACCTCTGTCTCCAAATCTAATGATTAATTTTTGAGGGATAGGAAAATAAATGAAGAAAAACTTGTACATATACCAGATTCACCAGACTGATAACAGCAGTATCAGGAGTTTTAGTAATTTAAGAACTATGACATTTTACCTTTGTCTTTAAGCTTTGCAATCGTACTGGTTGCCATATAAGGAATTAGTCATACCGATTGTCATAATTACTAATATAAATATCTCTTTCTCTGATCATCGTGAAGGAAAAAAATGTTTCCAGGGTCATGTAACATTTGTGACAGATCTTGATTTCAGTTTCTGGTCTAAGTGCATTTCTTACCCTTGTCTCCATAGGCATTATTGGTACTTAGACCTTTGGCTGTACTGTGGTGAGCTTAGTGGGGCAGAAACTTGTTTTTATTGCCTTCCAGCACTCAGTCTTCTGAAATGTGCTGGACTATAGCAGGAGCAATTAGCACAACAATGTGCAGCAACAAAGTTATTAACCATCTCAGCTTCTCTAAAGCTAAGTGCTGAATATTCACACCATTTATAGGAGTAAACCTCCTGTAAAACAGCACTATTATCTCAGCCAAATGGGCGAGCTCGCAGTATTTGTATAGATCATCTGGTACCACTTCCTGGCACCACCAGGTGACCCTACTTCACTTCTCAAGTAGATTAGGAATAAAAGTGGACAAGCAATCATGCACGCTCGTGCATGGCAACCACGCCATCCCTTCCCATCCCTTCTGTGTTGCCAGACATTCAGTATCAGATCAAACCAGTAAAATAACGCCCCCAGTCCCCTGGGGGAGAGTCTTCAAAGGGCATAAGTCATGCATGTTTTGAATGTTGTTTTTCCTCTATCTGCTTTTTCCAATTTTCTGTTGGGACTCCACTGCAGCATTTCTAATTCTTTGAAAATACATTTCACATGGCAGATTTTGCTAAGAATACATTCATTGACAAACACTTCATGATAAATGTGTCCATTTTAACATCAAACCGCATGCATTGGAATATTTTGTGCCTTCTCAGCATCTGTTATGTTGCTATGTTGCAGCCTTTGAATGATCCAGGATGTTGGGACATAGGAACGTTATTCAGCAGGAATATTTTCGTTCTTGATTTCAGAATTGTCCAGGAGTGTGTGCCAGTTTTTTTCACATTGCTTCTGCTGTCACCTCAGGCACCCAAAAGCAACCTGCCAGCCAGGTGCCGCACCCATACACACTCTGATGTGCAACCCGACTGGCTGTTACGACAGGCGCTTGAGGTGGGGCAGTCTGAAGCTGCTGTCACCATCTGTCTCCTATGTCAGTGCAGTCTGCCACTACAGCATTGTTTCCAGTGCCCAGGTCGAGTTACCTTACACTGTGGCTTGATTCATGCTTGTGATGCTGGCTTCAAGCCCTGTTTCCTGATGGATCTGTCTTTAGCCAAACTAATATGTTCCTTGCATCAGTATCTCCTGCTCTTCTTCTGCCTGTGGGCAGCAGGAACCTGGACCTGACTCTGCTCTCTGGCACACTGTTCTGTCACTAGGACTTACCAGCAGGGTGTTTGACTTGGGTCACTTGTGTTGTCTTGTCCCTCAAGAAGAGATGCAAAGCCCTGTTTGTGTCACTTTCTTGGTTAGTCTTTTTCCTTGCCGCTGAGTTTCTCCTCCCGTGTTTAGTATTTTTAAGGCCCTGTCTTTGCTGAATGCTGCTTTCTGAGCAGTCTGAAGATGACCTTTGCTTGATGTGCCTCGTACTGCAAATGTTTATCATGTCAATAATAAGCTGGAGACCCCAGTCAGTTTTTCATAAATATATGGTATTTTCACAGCTGCAGTGTTTAACCCTTGTTCTGGCAACTCTGTGAGTTTAGGCCAGTCTTTGATGTGGGATTTACTGGACAGAGGAAAAGGCTTTTGAAGTGGTATTAGCGACTGCAGGAATGTTGTTATCAGTTGCCACAAACACATCTGTCAGCAGGTACCACTTCTCTTAAGGAAAGATTGGTTGGTGGTTACATGTGTCACTAGCTCTGGCTATTTGCCCACAGAGCGGAGATGACCATAAATATTATTGTAATTGTCTGTAATGGAGATATAGTGTTCACTGTGTTGCAAGTATATTCTGTGGAAGTGTGGTTTAGTACAGTGGATCAAACTATGGATTCATTCTTACATACGGTCACAATGCAGTTCAAGTCTGTCAGAAGGTTCTGTTAACATCTTGGTCTTCAGAGCTTTTACAGGATTTTCTTGTACGGACTGATTCTACTCAGCCTTTTGCTGTCAGACAAGAGTATTCATCCAGAACCTGCTGCTTCAGTGTAAGATAAAGAGAAATACATGTAAGCAGTGACAAGTGAAACTGCCTGCAGGCTTCTTTGTCACAATTAGTCAGGTAAGTCTATACTGTGACTATGATGCATGTGCAGCCAAACACATGCCTAAAGGCCAAGCTATAGATGTACCTAGCACAGCAGGGGCATGTGCCTTCTCAGGTTAACTCCTATGTCCATCACTAACTCCTCAGCTGTACATTAGTCTGCTGGTTAGGATCATTGCAGTAACCTTCCCCTGTGCCAGCCAGTGCTCCTTTCTGTGGTCTCAGGTCTGAGGTGTTGGTTTGAAACTGTGCTGGCATGACACATTGCCACTGTTTAGATGGTGGGGTACTTGAGAGCTGATGGTTTTCTGCAGGGCACTAGTCTAGGTGTAGGGCAGAAGTACAGGCAGGTGAGATCAGGGCTTTTCTTCAAATAACAGCAACGAATCTATCAGTAAAGGAAAAAGCAGGCTGATAGTTAAACCTCTTTTTGAACTTAATGAGGTCCGTGTCAGTCTGTCTCGATAGCCTGTTAAAGTCCCTCTAGATGGCAGCATGGTACTCGGGCTTATCAGTCGCTCCTCCGGTTTTGTGTCAGCTGCAGACTTGCTGAACAGACTCTGCCTCATCATCACTGCTTTTTGGTGTGCTTTCACAATGCAGCGGGGTCTCTGTCGGTGCCATCTCCTCCCTTTCTCTTTGCCTCTCCCACCTCGGGCCGCGCTGGGCAGCGCTCGCGGCTGCCGCCCGCCGGCCCCAAGCTGGTACCGAGGTGGAAACGTGCTCCGTGGTGCCGTCCGTCGGTACCCGACAGTTGGTGCCTCCGGGCTGCCGCCTCCCGTCAGGGAAACACCGCAAGTGCAGGCAAAGCGTGTAACAGCAGCCCGGTGGGCGGGCCCCGGGTCTGGCCCCTTCAGCGCGCCCGGCAGCGGCACCGGTGCGCGTGTCTCCAGGCAGCCTGCAGGCCGGTGGGGCTTTAAGCCGCCCGCTGCGGCAGAGGCCTGTACCCGGGGTCAGGGCAGCCCCGGGCAGTCACTCGGCAAAAGGGGCGAAGGGAAGGAGCCGGACACCCCCAGGCGCTGGGCATCTCCCTTTCTGTCCGGAGCTCCTCCCGGCTCTGCCCCGGCCCTGGTCGCTCCGTGCAGCTGCCCCCAGACCTTCCCCTGCGGCCTGTGCCCCAGGCCCTGCCCCGGGGATCTCAATGAGTGTCCAGAAGCCGCTGTGGAAGGAGAGGCTGGGGCCAGGGAGAGCTGTAGTGAGAACGGTCAGGACTGCTGCTTCACCTCTGCCAGGGGCCGCGCTCATCCCCTCCCTCTCCCGGGAATGTCCTTGAAAGCACTGCCTCAGGCAGGTAGGGGTTATCTGCCCGGCTTTGTGTGGAGGAATCCTGTTTCCTAGGAGCCCTGAAACTCCCACATGTTCTCGTAGATTGGGGACAGCTATGGCAGGGAGGAAGGAGGAAGAAGCTGGCAAATTCTCTCAGCTGCACTAAGAGCAAGAGCTGCCATGAATCCTGGCTCTTGCTGGAGCCCTGGCACCTCTTGTGTGTTCCAGGCCCTCCCAACCTCTCCCCCAACCCCCTCTCTTTCTCATGCCACTGTGATTTTAGGGCACCTCCAATATGTTTGCCCCCCAGGGTCTGGCATATCTTTTCCACGTGCAATATGATGCACAACATTGCCCTCCACTGCTGCATCCAACTGCCCGAGGCGTTCCCTGAGTCCCCAACCTCTGTGCAGACTGTAATTGTCCAGCAGGTCTGGGGAGGGGCCTCAGCTAAGACATCCCACCCCAATCCAGGGGTTTCTGAGTCTTTGGAGTGTTCTCTGACCATATTGGAGGCTTTTGCTCTGTGTGTGTGGGGGCTCTAAGCCATTTAGGAGGGGGGGAAGTGGGGCTCTGAGCCCTGTTGAGGATGCCCTGTCCCTTTGTGGGGACTTCCTCTTGGGTGTGTGAGACCCATTTTGGGAGTGGCTTTATCCCTTCTGGAGGGGCTCTGTGGGCTCAGTCCCTTTTGAGGGGCCCCTGACCCCTTTTTGGAGGGAGGACTTCTTTTTTTAGGGGTTTTCCCCCACCCCCAACAAGAGCAGGACCCATAGCCCCAGACAAGGACAAGGTGTGTGGGGGGTACCAGACCTCTCCCATGTGCCACCATGGCCCCCATCCTCCATGGTGCTCATTTTGGGGTGAGTAAATATTTCTTTTCCAGTTGTTGCCATTTATTAGGGCATTGGTATTGGCTGGGGGGTGCAGCAGAGGTCCCATGGCCTCCTCAGAGCCCCACGCAGCGCCTCTGCCCGCCGGCACTGCTGCAGCCAGTAAAGCATCTCCACGATATCTCTCCGGGCGTGGGGGGCATAGGGACGTCCCTGCAGTGTCACCGTGTCCCCATATCCCTCCTGCAGCTGCCGCAGCGTCACCCGAAGCCGCGCCTCAACATTGGCCAAGGCAGCCCAAAGGCGCTGGCGACTGCTGGCCTCAATGGTGCGACGCTGTGCCAACACCGTGCCAGTGCGGAACAGGCGCGAAGGGTCAGAGCCCCCTTCTTCCAGTCTCTCCAGTTGTGCCAAGAGATGCTCCCGCTGCAGGATGTCACTGGTTGCCACTTCCCAAACTTCCAGTGCCGCTGGTAACTGTTGCCAGGCTGTCCCAGTGCTGTATTTCACTGCCATCGCCAGCTGGTCCCAAACCGGGACCCTCAGTGCCATCCACAGACGGTGCAAACGCTGCTGAAGCCCCATTGGCACTGGCTGTGGGATTACTGGCTTCCACAACCCCCTCTCGTATGGTTCTGCTGGTGCTGGTGCTGGTTTCGGTGCCGGTGCTGCTTCTGGTCTTGGTGCCAGTGCTGGCTCCTGATGATGTTCCAGCACTGGCTTCTCTGTGTTGGTGTTGAGATGGAAAATGGCACCGAGGAAGTCAGAGCTAGTTGCTGCTACGTACTGTAGGTAATCAGCAAAGAGGCTTTGCTGCTGCCATGGTGATGGCTGCACCCTGGCGTTTTGGTGTCCCAGGGGGAGCAGATCAGCTGTGGGAGCAGCCGGCTCCAGCAGGGTGTCTGGGGGGAACTGCAGCCCCTCGGTGTGAAGCTCCGGGCTCAGTTCCTGGTACAGTTCCAGTAGTTCTGAGGGCTCTTGCTCAACATCTTCATAAGCATCCCAGCACAGTGCCGGGTACGGCCGCAGGGTCAGTCCCATGGCAGAGGCTCCGGTGGGGGGTTTGGCAGTGCCATACTGCGGAACGGGGTGGGAAAACAACGGGACCTCTCGGCATGGCATTGCCGGACAGTTACCGGCAAGCTGCAGCCGGTGGTGCCTGGTGCTCCGGCCCTCACCAGCGGCGTGCTGCCGCGCACCTGCCATCACCAGAGGAATTTCGTGGTCTGGTATCACCAGAGAGAAGCAGCAGGGGGGGAGCAGGACCCCTGCCCCCCCTGGTAGTTGGCATGAGCGGTGCATCCTGGTGCTGGGTAAGGCCCAGGGCTCCGTGCTGGGGGTGCTGGTCACTCCAGGGGGTTCTGGGCTGTTAGGAAAGTGAAAGGGGGGGGGGGGGAGGTAGATCAACCTAGCATGCTGTAGCCCCCTTCAACAACCCTCATGGGGCACTTGGGGGGCTGGGGAGTGTGTAATATGAGCACCCATCCAAGTGTCCTGAAAGACCCCCATGGTGTTTTGGAGGGTAATGGGGGGCATCAAGGGAAGAGGAACGCCACACCCCCCTCGAAAATGCCCTGCAGCCCCGCCCTCCGGGATTTCGAGGCTTTGGAGATACGGAATTGGTTATCTCTCCACAAGCACCCTCCAGTCTCCCCGCGAGATTAGAGTTTGAAGGAGGGAATGCGCCCCCTCCCCCTCTCAATCGTCCTGTAGCTCCCCATGGTGTGTCCCCCTTTCTCGGACGCCTGCGCCCTCCATTCCCGGCCTCTTGGGTCCCCTCTCCCAGGCGTCTGGATCCTTAATTTTCCTTGTTATGGTTTTTTTTTGGGGTTTGGGTTTTTTCCCCGGCGCTTACTGCCCTGCGCGGTGGCGACAGCTCCACCTGTAGCTCGGTGCCCGGCTGCTGGCACCCGGGCTGGACGCATGCGCAGTACGATCAGAAGCCGATACCCGGGAACTGGCAGACAGCTCCGGGCAGCCGTGCATCCGCAGCAACGCTTTCTGAACCGAAGGCATCACTTCCGCCTACGGGAAGCCGCGCCCCTTCCGGTGTCGTGGCGGCTCCCGAGCAGTTGCCTGTCATCCGGTATGAATCCGCGGTGTCCGTTTTTGCTGCCTCTGCCGCCCTTGGCGGAGCCGGCGGGCAGAGCGCGGAACGCCAGCCCGGCGGGGCGGCGGTGCCGGCTGTGGTCGCTCCGCCGCGCCGCCCGCCTTCGGGGCGAGGAGAGGGCCGGGAGCGGCGGGGGGGTGGGGGGGGGAGCCGGCGGGGAGTGCCCTGGCTGGGGGGAACAGAACCGTCCTGTCACGGGTTCCCGCTCGCCGGTTTTGTCTGCTTTTGGCTGTGAATTTCTGCTGATGTGAAGGAATTCTAGAGCTGTTTTAAAACGCACTTCAGTGTCAGCTGGGGAGGCAAAAAGTCTTTTAATGATTGATAGAGTTTAGGGGGCACTGTAAAATCTGTGCTGGTGCATTTTGGCACTGAAGTGTATTTCGACATGAAGCTTCTTCCCCCTGAACAATTCATCTTTTGCTACACAGGTGACCTTGCCCGAGCTCTTGCTACATCTGCTCCTGCCCCACTGCTATGCTGGCAGTTTGGGAATGAGGATTGCCTACATCAGACTATCAAGTTAAAAGCAAAAGAAGTAAATAAGATTTTTTAAATCAAGTGGGTTGACACGAGCTACTTCTGTCAACAGGTTTTCTGTTTCTAAATATTCTCAATCCTAATTTTCCTACTGAAACACTTGAACCATCATGATTTGTTTTGTCTGGTGATGTCCAGTGCTTTAGCTATGTTGCAAGTTTTTAAGCAGGACAAACAATGAGCTGGTTTTTTCCATGGATTGCTTCTCAATTGTTTCTGGTATTAAGTAGAGAATCAGAAGGTAAGAATTATTTCTAAAGGTGTAGTTTTCTTCTGCAGTGTTTGGAATGTGCTTGCGTTTGAAGGCCCTGTTAGCACAGTTGGGGACACTGGGACATTTCAGAGCTTGCTCTTTCAGAGCAGTAAGCCTAACTGTTCATACTGCTGACTTTATAAAAATAATCCTGTAATAAATCCCAGCAGAACGGATGACCTTGTGTTGGGCTTCCTGGCTGTGGGGCAGGGAGGCGCCTGCAGGAGAGGGCGAAGGCTGCTAGGGAAGAGCCCAGCGTGAGGGGTGGGGAGGAGAAGGGACGCCCCCACCCCACCCCCCACGTCAGTGGCTGAGAGCAGGTGGGATATAACCTCTGCCGTGGCTTCAGGCACCTCTTACCTGACCTGTTGGAGAAAAATCAGTGATGTGTTTTCATCTTTGCCTAAAAACATATCTGTCTTCCAAATAATGCCACTCTCCTTAGGAGCTTGCCTTCCAGGGGATTGTGGTTTTGGGGGGTTGAGGTCATGTTTTCCCAGCACCTGGTGTACAGTAATTTTTTCAGCAGCCAGGTTCATCGGGGGTCTCTTAGAGATGCCCTAAAGTAAAGTTCTCCTTCGTATCCCGACTGAGGCAGGACCCTCCAGGTGTATTGCATTTTCCTCCCAAGTTTCTGGGGTTTCCCATTCAAGAGGGAACAGTTCTTTTAGGTCTGAAATTGTAAGCCAACCCCATTCTTCAGGGAGGTTAACAATGTAGGGATTCACTACTACAGGTGGCAAAGCAGGAGTGTTGTATTTGGACTCGCCTTCTACTAGTAACTTATATTTGAGAAAATTTTGTATTATTAGAGCCAATCCAGTTTTTGCTTTTAAGTTTAGAGGAGCATGTTTAATTACCAATGATGATCCTGGTTCTAGGTCAAATGGTTTACCTCTTTTGGATTTCCTTGGAAATACAGAAATTGAGGAGTGACCCACTGCTTTCCCAGTTGCATTGTCAGAGGCTTAGGGAAAGGACTGCTTTCTTCCTGTCACATTGATAACATTTACATTTTCTGAGCTAGGTTCTCCTCCCAGGATATTTAAAACTGAGTATGTTGCCCTGGGATCTCCTAAGAACTCAATTTTACTTTATGCCAGCCTAGTTGTAACCAGAGGTTCTGCTTGGAGAGATTCCTCTTATTCTAGTCAGATGTCACTAATCTCTGTAAGTAATTTTGGATCATATCCTGAGCCATACAGCTCAGGACAGTCTTGTTTCCAGTGTCCTTCCAAAAGGCACCCTAGTTATCTCCTTGTGAGAACCAAGTCTATACAATGTGTACTGGTAGGCACTGGTCAGGAGCTGCCGCTGTGTCAGGACCTGGTGGAGAAGCTGCCGGTGGTGGAATTACAGCCACGGCTGAACTGGGGTGACCCCATAGTGCTGGGGGGGCACTTGTGGAAGGTGCTCTGGGGCAAGGGCAGATGCCTCACTGGTGGCTGTGGGGCTCTAGGGGGCAGGGGCGGACCCTAAAATGCAGGGCAGTCGATCAGGGGCACCTAGGGGCTGCTGGGGGGCACGATAAACCCCTGACTTGTTCATCGTGTCCTTAATAACAGGCAGGAAAGGGGCGAACTTTCTTCAAAAAGGAGGAAGGTGCCTGAGTCCTTTAATCAAGGGAAGGGCGCCCTCTGCCCAGCCCCCTTTTTGTTCCTTTTGTTGTGTGTTTTCTCAGCGACCAATGAGCGGGCGCTGGTGGTGTCCCTCCAATTGGCCAATGGCAGAGCGGCCTCAGTGCCCCTGGCCAATCAGCATCCCGGGAGGATGGAGACGGAGGGAGCGTGTGCGAGCAGCAGGGTTGGGAAAGCAGTGACCAATCAGCGTGTGTATCGCCTCAGGAAGTGGGTTGGGCACACTAGCGGCTGAGCCAATGGAAGCCTTTCCCCCCCGGTCTGGCGGCCAATCAGCAAGCCGCGAAACTTTGCAGCTGTGGTGACCTCCCTGTGTGAGGGAGCGACAGTGCTGACGAGGAGACGAAATAGCGGCAGGGAGCGGCGGGTCGGGAAATGGCGGACGGGGAGGGGGGCATGGGGGGCAGCGCAGGGCTTGGGGGGGGCGGGCCAGGAACAGCCGGAGGGGATCCGCGGACATGGGGGTCCCGGAGGGGGGTGCGGGGGTGGCAGAGGTGAAAAAAGTTGGGAAGAGCTCGGAGAGGGAAAATGGCATCCAGAGAGAAAATGGCGTCTCCCGGCACAGTGGCGACGACGAGTTGGACGGGGATTTCTCGTCACCGGAGACGCAGCAGCACGGGCATGGGTGAGTTGTGCGGGGATGGGGGTGGTTATGAGGCTGGGGTGGGGAACAAGGACAAGGACAGAAGGCCCCAGCATCGGCGTCCAAGAGCAGGAAATGAGGTGTGTGTGTGTGTGTGTGTGAAGGCAAGCAAGGGGTGGAAGAAGTGCAGTAAAGGGGGAGTGGGGGGAGAGATGAGCACGGGGTGGAAAAAGTGCAGTAAGAGTAAGGGGTGGGGGAGGTGTCCACATGGTGTACAAAGAGTGCATTAAGGGGAGAGGGAGGTGAGCACATGGGAGGGCTCCATCCCTCGTGGTGATTCCCAACTGATCCATAGCATCTCTCCCACAGGGACTCCTAGTGCCCTACAGACACCTCAGACCGACTCAATATGGTGTCCTAGCCCCTCTTCAGCGCCCTCCACCTGTCCCATAGGAACCCCCAACTGTCCTATAATGCCTCATAACGCCCCATAGCACTCTCTCTTTGCCCCAGATGTGCTGTTCTCAAGTGCCTTACTGGGGCCCCACTGCCCCACAGGGTACCCTAAATACCCAACAGGGCTCCCCACCTGCCCTGTAAGTCCCCCAGTGCCCCATGGGGCCTCCTTATTGCCCCCTGTGGGCCCCCTGATACCTCATGGAGACTCTCAGCTCCCCATTGGGCGCCTCCCAGGGCCAATAGGGTCCTCACTGGCCTCATAGGGCCCCCAGGTGCCTTATAGGGCCCCCAGTGCCCCATGGGGCTCCAAACAGCCCCCCATAGGCATCTGCTGTTGCCCCATAGAACCCCCCACATGCCCCATACTACTACTGGATGCACCTTGATGAACCCCTGTGCCCTATAGGGCCTCCGGACTACTCCACAGAGCCACCCACCTGTCCCATGTGGATTCCATTTCATAAGGACATGCATTGCCCCATAGACAACTCTAATTCCCTATAGGGCGTCTTGACTGCACAGTAGAGCCCCTAAGTGTCCTATAGCATCCCTCAGCTACTCCATAGCAACCCATAATTACCTTGAAGGCCCTCTGACAGCCCCATAGGGACTCTTAATTCCCCACTGAGCTCTCCAGCTGGCTGTGGTGACCCCCTTGTTGTCCCACAGGGCTTTTTAGCTGGCCCACAGGGTCCCACCAGTGCCTTATAGAGCCCTTGGTGCCCCACAGTGCCTCCTAACTGCCCCCAAAGGAACACCCAACAAACCCATAGGGAGCCTCAGTGCCACACAGGGCCACTGTGACCTTCCCCTCCAAGTGCCCTTAGAACCTCTAATCACCCCATAGGGCCACCGAAGTTTTCTGTGTGGTTCTCATTGCCCCATAGTGCTCCGCACCTGCCCCACAGGGGACTGCAGTGCCCTATGAGGGCCCCGAACAGCCCTATAGCAACTACTAAATACCCCAGTTGCCCACCCAGTTGCCCTATGGGGATCCTAGTGCCCTATAGAGCGCTCAGTGCCATAGAGAGCCTCATGTTGCCCCATATGGTCACCTACCTGTCCCACAGAGACCTGAGTGGCCCAAAGGGCATCCTGACTGCCCCATAAGGACCTTAATACCTGTTGTGCTGTCTACCTGTTCCATAGGGACCCTTAATTACCCTGTGGGGGCCTTCTCAGTGCCTTGTAGGAACTCCAGTGCCCCATAGGGCCTCCCTACTGCTCCAGAGACCCCTAGTTACCCCATACTACACCCCAGATCCTCATAGGGATGCCCACGTGCCCCACGATGATCTGCAGTGACCCATAGGGACTGCCAGCTACCCCACAGTGCTCTCCACTTGCTCCATGTGGACTCCCAGTGCTCCATGGGTCCCCCTGACCTGCCCCATCCCATTTCCAGTCTATTTTGCAGTCCCATCCAGTTTCCCCTCAGTCTCTCCCCACCTTTCCCAGTCCCTCCCAATTCCCTCAGTTTGGCACTTCTTTCCAGCTATCTTCCAGGGTTAGTGAGGGCCCTGTGTGTTTTAGTTCTTCCCAGTCCCTCCCAATTTCCTTCAGTTTTCTCCTTTTCCCCCTCTACCTTTCCTAGTTCTTCTTGCTAATAGGTTGTACTGGGAGAGGGGTGGGGTAGTGGGAGGGGCTAAAGTGGCACTATGAGATACTGGTTTATACTGGAGGACACTGTGAAGGACCCTCAAGTGTGTGTGTGGGAAAAGGTACTTGGGAGGTGCTGTGGGGCAGGGAAAGACCCCTGGCTGGTAGTTGTGGGGTGCTTCAGGGAATGGGTAGTCTGTGGGGCACTAGGGAGGGAGGGGCCCTAAAATGATGGAGGGTTGAGGTGGGGCACTTGGGGGTTACTGTTGGGCCGGAGGTGACCCTTAGGTAGTGTGGGGAGTGACTATGGTGCAGCGTGGAGCTGGGGCCTACTTGGGGGTCTCTGTGAGGTGAGACACAGGCTGAGGGACACTTAGGCTCTATGGGGTTCTGGGGCTGGGGGGCACTTGTGAGGCTGTGTCAGGGTCATTTTGGATCACCGTGGGACAGAGGGAGATCCCTGACTGTTTTCTGTCCCCCAGAACTGGGGTTAGATTTGTGGGGCTGCTGCCCCACAGCTTTCAAGGGGGCCTGGCCTGCTTGACCACTGGCTACTCCAGGCTCCAGTGAGCGTGACCCACAACTGCCTGCGTGCCCCATAGATTTCATCATGTACAGTTGTTGACTCCTTTCTATGGCATGATCACTTTATGCCTGGTGACATCACTGCCCTTTTCCCAGGGCAAGGCTACGTCGTCCAGGTTTTGTACTACGCAGTGGATTTTGAAGGATAAATCTAAGTAGAAATATCTTTAACATATACAAAAAATAAACTTATCTGTGTGTCCTTGAAGGAGAACAGCAGAGTAGCAGGCCTGCGTGGGATAGAGGAGTGCTGCAGATTCCCAGGCACTCACTGACCCTGAAGAAGAGCAAAGAGTTGTAAATAACTTTGGGAATTTGCCATCTGGACAATGTTATGTCCTGGTACCCGTTGCCTGCGGTGGGAACGGGTAGATAAGGTTTTATGTTAAAAGAAAGAGCGTTTTGAGGTGTAAATTGTAGATCAATCAATAGATATTGGAATACTATATAAGTCTTGCGAGCCACACAATAAACAATTCTGTTTGTGCACAGCAGTTGGGGTCCGTGCCTTCATGTCTTCCATCATGTCCTAATTAAAAAAGACTTGAAAACGCTATGAAGGAAAACCTTGTGTCGTAGAGGAAGAAATGTAAAAGAGAAAGAAAATAAAAAATAAAACCAGATGTGAGTCCAATATCCGTGTGGGTATGTAAATGCGAAATAGGACAGAGGAGTTCACTGGAGATTGGAGATGTGTAAGATGAGAAGTGAATATATTTGTGTTTCAACAGTATCAAAGTAATTTAGTTCTCCCTCCCCAGCCTCCATGCGATGCACTACCCCAGCTGCATCGTGTCCCCACGCCCTCTCTAGTCTTGTCCCCGTCCCCCATGCGTGTCTCTGCGCCTCTGCCTGTGTTGTGTCTTGGTCCTGGGCTCCTTGTACTTGTCCTGTGCGCTCCCGAGTGTCTCCACCCCCTGGGGTGCAGTGGCTCTGCCCCCCTGATCTGGGCCACACTCCTGGGCGTGGCTCTGCCTGCCCTGTGTGTGGCCACGCCTCTGAGCTTGACCACATCCCTGTGTGTGGCTCCGCCCCCTGCTCTCAGAGGTGCCTCTGAGACTGACCATGCCCCCATGCATCTCTCAGCGCACCTCATGCTCGTCACAGCCCCCTGAGTGTGGCCCCGCCCTCCCACACGTATCTCCACCCCTTCGCCTTTGCCCTGCCTCATCTGTGATTCCACCCCCTCCATGCTTTGCCCCGCCCTCCCATTTGGGGTTGCACCCCCCTCTCTTCGTTTGCCCACTCTTCAGGGTTGGCTCTGCCCAAGCCGTGCTTGGCCTCGCCATGGGGGTGGGGCTCAGCACGTGCTGTGGGGAGGGGGAGGTGACAGGGGGACAAGAGTGGTGGGGGGTGGGGCCTCGGTTCATGCTGCAGGGAGTTAGGGGGTAAGAGACCTACCCGGAGTGGCCCCGCTCCTGGTTCCTGATTGCAGGGGGTGGGCGGCGGTGCTGGGCTGGGAGGTGGGCTGGGAGGTCCCTGCCTCCCCGGGGTGATGTGCTGTGCAAGGCTGGTGGTTGCACCCCAACCTGTCTCGGACCCACCCTCTTTCTCTGGGTGGGTCTTTCTCTGCCTCCTCTGGGCCCTACGCTGCATTTTTAGCCTTACTCTTGGTGGGTGCTCCCCTCCCACGTGTGGTCCCAGCCCTCCAAGCAGGGCTCTGCTCCAGGGCGGTGAAGCTCCTTGCCCACGAGCGGGCTGTGCAGATGGAGCAGTATTCAGCCAGGTTGGTGCCAAGGGAAAGTACCTTGTGGCAACTCAGTGCAGCTCTTTCCAGTTGTTTTTGTAGGTGCTGTGCGGTTGGAATTGGATGGGCATTTGGGGTGAGCTGGGATGGTAGCCAGGAGGGTCAGGGGGCAGGTGACTTCTCACAAACACAATAGGAATTTTGTGTCTTGCTGGTATCTTACGTGCCTCAAGAAATTATGGCCACAGCATCAGATTCTGGAATGAGCAGATGAGCAGAACACCATGGGGCAGCTGAGAAGTCCGGTGCTGATGAGGGTGGTAGTGACTGGTGTGATGCTCATTGGCAGCACTGATTGTGGCTTGGTTTCCTGCCCCCTTCTTCTCAATGTGGCGCTGTTGTTCTACTCCTCCCCCCATGGGTGTGGCCTTGCCCTTCTTTCCTACCCCTCCTCCTTTCTCTCGCCCTCATTCTGTTTTTCTGTTCCCCTTTCTCCCTTTTTCTGGCTCAGTGTGGTTCTGAGCCTTATTCCCAACTCTGCTGGGATTTCTGAGGACTCTAAATGAACATTTTCCTGCCTTCAAAGTGCCTCGGGGGGTGTTGGCAGCCCCTGAGGACTGAACCACCAGCTGTGGCAGGAGCAGGGGATGATGTTCTCTGAAGGGCTCCAGCTGGGGCTGGGGTAGCCCAGGTGTGGACAGTCAGGTTGATGAGGGGACTTTCCCAAAGGACTGTGGGAAGGTCAGTGGGGTGGGGCTCAGGGTATATAAGCCTCCACCTCTAGATCGGGGCTCAGTCTGCTTGGGGGCTGTGTTGTGCTTGGGGTTCTGCTGGGCGAGAGGACTAGGCCTGGGGGGCCTCTGGTCAGTGCAGCGGTTGTTTGCTCTGTCTTGGTATTCTTTGGGTCCCCAAATGGCAACAGCTGCAGTAATCAACTCTGGAATGAAAGAGTAAGTGGAACAACAGGGGCTATTTGGAGGGGCTCGACCACACCACACTGGGCTGTCTGTTGTTCGAGGCGTTTTCTCTGTACATGCTTTTCCTTTGACTTTTGAAGGTGCCGTGCAGTGTTGGAGGGACAAAGGCACGTACTTAGGAGTAGTCGGAGAAGGTGAGATGGTTGTGGGCTCGCTCAGCCAGGTATTTTAGGTTGACTTCGTTAAGTGTTTCCCTCTTTTTGCAGGTGCTACCCCTGCCACCTTTGGAGCCGGGAGAGTGCTGGAGGCAAGGAAGGATGGTAAATGAGGAGGTTGGCTCTTGCAAGCAGAACAGTAATGTTATGTCTCTTGGTATTTTAAGGTGCCAGAAGCGATGGTGGCCATAATGTGTGTGGAAGGAGAAGGTGAGAAGGGCAAGATGGGGTTATGAGGAGCTTGTGGAAGAGGTTGGTATTTAGCTGATGTCCTGTTCCTGGAGGCACTGTCGTTTGTTATTGCGGATGATGAGGAACTTGGTGATTTTGGGAAGATTCCTGTCAGCCGATGTGGGTTTCTTTTCTGTCTGGTGCTTCAGAGCCCCAGCCGTTTGAAAGGTAAGTGAAAAGGACGATGGCTGGGGGGAGGGTCTGTGTAAATGGGTCAAAGTTAGGAATCGCAGAGTCAGGTTTCAAGGTTACTGTAGGGGACCAGGCTGTCTAGAAGGCCTTCGGGTGGTTGATGGGAGCCTGTCCCTCCCTGGCACGATGCTAACAATTTCCAGAAACTGAATGAGTGCTTCAGGTGAGGTGGTAGTGAGGGGCTCATGGAGCTGGTGTCTTCTCCCAAGCACCACAATAGTTATGTGCCTTTTGGGTGCCCTGAATGATGATGCCTACAGCGTCCCACTCTGGAAAACGTGGGTGAGCGGGACCCCGCAGGGCTCTTCTGTGATGCTGGGTCACATGAAGGAGACTGGGACTGGCCGATGTTGGGCTTATTGCTGGCTTTTTGGTAGGTATTTTGGTGTTGTGTCTGGTTTTTTGAGTTGTGTTTGTTTTGGGGTTTTTTTTTCTGTTGTTTTGTTTTTGTTCTTTTAAAGCATGTGGTGAAGGGGAACCTTGTAAGTTGAAGATTTTCCCAGTGCAATCCTGTCTTCTTTTTCCTGGTTAATCATGGCTTTGGAGTGCCAGTCCTCTGAAAGATAAGTTGAGGGACCAGTGGTATAGAGGGGTCAAAGCTGGTAGGAGTTGTGGAAGGGGTTTTGAAGTTAGCGTAGGGGAGAGGGCAGTCTGGGAGCAGGCTCCTTTGATCAGGTGAAGGAAGCGGGTTAATTTCTAACACGATGCCAGTGTGGGAAGGGCAGCTCCAGCCTTGGTGTGTGGTGGTGCATAGTTTGTGTCGTATGTCTTTGTCTTAGAGCTTCCTCAGGCCTTGATGTCCTCTTGGAGCCAGTCCTGCATCTCGGGCATCATCCCTGGCAGGCCTTTGCTCATCAGCACAGTCCTAGTCAGCAGCATCTTTTTCTTGCGTGACAAGTTTGAAGCGTAGATAGGGCTTTCATCTGGGAAGTTTCCTGATGGTCGTCTTCAGAAACATCATTGCCACCTGCATCAGCATTATCTCTGGTCGTGGATTTTCCCAGAGTGGGATTTTGTTCCCCGCATCCTCGTGTCATGAGGTCTTGAAGCCCGGGTTCTTTGGCATCTCTTGATTCAGCCCCTTTTTTGCAGTTGCACTGCTGTAGGTCTTCTTGCCAAACAATCTTGAATCCCAGAGATATTCTTTTTGCTTGGTGTTCTCTTGAGATCAAGTCTCGTGATTTGCAGGGCTGTGTCTTGAATTGGTCTGAATGTTTGGCTTGGAGCTGCTCTTCCCAGAGTTTGCTGGAAGAGCCATAACTGAATAGTTCATCTGTTGGGCAGTGTTCCAGTGACTTGCGTATCACCGTTTTCCAGATCCCATGTGACAAGGATGTACATGAAAGAGCAGGAGGAGAGAAGAGCGCCATCCAAAGGTTAGTCAGGGTTTGGTGTTGGGGTGAAGGTCTCTCTCCTGGCTACCTGACCACGTTATGGTTTGTTTGTCCTTTTGAAGGTCAGAGCAGCCAACAAAGCAGAATATCTGTTCCGGAGGTGGCTCTGGCAAGGTGAGCAAAGGCTGTTGTGCAGAAGGAGCAGTTATTTCTCAGGTGTTTTATTGCCGTTGAAGGCATTGGCATTGCCTGTTTTTTGTGTTTTCCAGGTGTCCTCCCAACCTACTTTTGGAACCCCACAAGGATGGCAGGCAGCAGATGGGTGAGAGGATGAGGTAAAAGAGGAGGAGGTGGACTACACAGTGGGCTGCCTGTTGTTGGAGGCACTACCTCAGCACGTGCTTTTTGCTTTGACTTTTGCAGGTGACACAGCCATCCTTGGAGGAACAAAGACACACATTTAGGAGGGGTTGGAGAAGGTGAGATGGTGGTGGGCTGGGTCAGCCATGTATTTTACGTCAGGTCACTTAAATGTTTCCTTTTGATTTTGCAGGCGCTGTGCATGCCACCTTTGGAACCGGATGAGCGTGGAAGTTGAGTTGAGTTGGTAGCGAAGGGTTCATGGGGCTGATGACTTCTGATCAGCAGAACAGGAACTCTTTCTCCTGGTGTTTCAGGTGGCCCAAGCAATGGTGGCGATGGCGTTCAACTCTGGAATGAGAAGGTGCGTGGTATACCATGGGGCTTCCTTGTGGAGGTGAGTGCAGCGGAAGTAGCGTGCGCTGGCTTAGGTGGGACTTGTGCCAGCGCTGTTTGTGATCTGTGGGTTGTTTATGTTTTCCTTTTCTTTGTATAGAGGATGAAGAGGAACCGTGCGACTGGAAGCACATCCCATTCAAACAATGTGGTTTTCATTACTGACCGTGGCTTTGTGCTGCTGTCGCT
Source organism: Calypte anna (assembly GCF_003957555.1). Lineage (NCBI taxonomy): Eukaryota > Metazoa > Chordata > Aves > Apodiformes > Trochilidae > Calypte > Calypte anna. Next base: position 25,679,766 of record NC_044255.1, read on the forward strand.
CTTGAAGATAGGTTGAGAGCCCAGGGGTGGGTGGGGAGGGGCTGAGCAGAGGAGTCGAGGTTGGGAATGCAGGTGGTGTTTTGAAGTGAGTGTAAGGGAGAGGGCTGTCTGGGAGGGGCCCCCTTTGGGTGGGTGAAGGGAACAGGTTACTTTCCAGGATGATTCCAGCATGGGCAGGGCAGCTCCAGGCTTGGTGTGTGGGGTTGTGTGTTTTGTGTTGTCAGTCTTTGTTGTCTTAGAGCTTCCTCAGGCCTTGATGGTCCTCTGTGTCCTCACAGAGCAAGTCCTTCATCTTGGGCATCATCCCTGGAAAGTCTTTCCTGCTCAGCACGGAGCTATTCAGCAGCGTGTTATTCCACATGGCGAGTCTAAATTGCAGATCGGTTTCTTGACTTGGAAGTTTCTTGATGGTTGTCTTCTGCAATGTCATTCTTAATTGCTTTGTCATCTGATCTCTGTCCATCCAGTTTCCCTGAGCGGGACTCAGTCCCCGCATCCTTGTGTCCTCAGGTCTTGAAGGCGGCTCCTCTGGCATCTGTGGCTTCATTCCCTCGCTTTGCAGATGCATCGCTGTAGATCTTATTGGCCAAAAGTCTTGGCTTCCAAAGTCCCTCATCTTGCTGTGAGTTTTATCTTGAGTTCAAGTCTTGTGACTCACATGGCTGTGTCTTGGGTCCGTCTGTGCATGTGAGTGTTTGGCTTGGAGCTGCCCTGCCTGCTGTGTAGGTTCAGGGGCCATGGGAAGTGCCATTAACTGACCGACTCAGTGCTGAGCAGCTTTCCAGCGACTTGCATAATCCTGTTTTTCAGATCCCACATGTCAATAACTAGCAAGAAACTGATGGAGGAGGACAGGAAGCCACCACCCAAAGGTTGGTTAGGGTGTGGAGTCGGTGGGAAGGTGCCTCCTTTGGGTGCTTGACCGCATCATGGTTTGTTGTCATTTTGAAGGCGGAAGCTCTGAGCGAAGCGGGATACAGGCACCGGAGGTGGCTGTGGCAAAGTGAGCAAAGGCTGGTGGGCTGGAGAGGCATTTACTTCTCAGGTGTTGCAGTGTTGGTTAGTCATGAGCATCCTTTGTTGTTTGTGTTTTCAGGTGCCCTCCTAACCTCATATTGGCACCCCAAAGAGATGGCAGGCAGATGGGCGAGAGGCCGAGGTAAAGAAGCAGGAGATGGACATGTCAGTGAGCTGCCTGTTGTTGTGGGCAATATCTCAGCATGTGCCTTTTGCTTTGGCTTTTGCAGGTGTCACACACAGTGCTGGAGTGACAAAGCCATGTTGAGGAGCAGGTGGAGAAGGTGAGATGTCTGTGGGCTGGGTCAGCCATGTATTAATGTCAACTCTATTAAATGTTTCCCTTATTTTTCAGGTGCTGTTTGTGCTACCTTTGGAACCAGATGAGCATTGAAGGTGAGCTGGGGTGGTAGAGAGTGGGTTCATGGAGCTGGTGAGTACTGATCAGCAGAACAGTAACTCTTTCTCTTGGTCTTCTAGGTGTACAAAACAGTGGTGGCCACAGCATTCAACTCTGGATCAAGGAGGTGAGTGGAACTGGGTGGGGCTCTTTTGAGGTGGTGGGTGTAGTATAAGTGGTTGTTGATGGCTGAAGTGCACCTTATTGGTGACACTGTTTCTGATTTTTTTTTTTTGTCTGATTGCAGGTGATGAAGAGGAACATGCGCTTCAGACAGCGTGGTGTTTTGCTGGATGTAGATCCAAAACCACCATCCCTCAGAAGATAAGTTGAGGGACTTAACTGAAGTGCTGAGGTTGGCAGTTGTTGCAGAAGGGATTTGGAAGTTTTCTGAGCAAAGGCTGGTGTGGGCTGCTGTTGATTGGGGCAATTTCTCAGCACGTGGCTTTTGCTTTGACTTTTGCAGGTGCCACACACTGCCTTGGAAGTACAAAGCCACGTGTAGAGGAGCAGTTGGCAAAGGAGAGATGGTTGTGGGCCAGGTCGGCCGGGTGTTTAATGTCAGTTCAGTTAAGGGTTTCTCTTTGTTTTGCCAGGGCTTTTTTGGTGTGGGGTTGATTGTTTTTGTTTCTTGGTTTTTTTGTGAGTTTGTTTTGTGTTGTTTTTTGTCACCTTTGGAGCTGAGTGTTGGAGGTAAGCTGGGGTGGTGGTTTAGGAGGTTCATATAGGTAGTGACTTCTTTCAAGCCCAAACAGTGGTTTTGTGTATTTTAGGTGCCCTTCATTGATGAGTCCTGCAGTGCCTAATTCTGTGATGAGCAGGCAGGTGAGACCTCACAGGACTCTTGAGAAGCTGGGTCTTCTCTAAGAGGTTGGTGCTGGCTCATGTTAGAATTTCTAGTAACAGTTATTACGTGTGGTGATGTGGTTTGTGATTTTTTTTTTTTTGTTTTCCTTTTTTTTTTTTTTTTTTCAGCTGATGATGAACAGGAAACTTGTGGCTGCAGGAACATCCCTGTGAATGGTTTTGTTTTTCCTTGATGACCATGGCTTTGGACCCCTACCATCAAATATAAGTTGAGGGACTGGGTATGGGCAGAGGGGACAAAGCTGGGAGTAGCAGGAAGTGGTTTTGAAGTTAGAATTGGGGAGAGGGCTGTCTGGGAGCAGTTTGCTTTGGTCAGGTGGAGGGGGCAGATGAGTTTGAAGCATTGGTTTGGCCTGGGCAGGGCAGCTCCAGTCTTTGTGTGGGGTGGTGTGTACTTTGTGTTGTCTGTCTTGAGTGTTTTATAACTTCCGTATCCTTCGATGTCCTCTTTGTCCTCACAGAGCAAGTCCCCACATCTTGGAAGGTCTTCTCTCATCAGCACAGTACTAGTCAGCAGCATCTTTTTCTCTTGTGAATAGTTTAACACATGGATTATTCTTGCATCTGGGAAGTGTCTTGATAGTGGTCTTCTGAAACACTTTTCCATACTTCATCAGCATCTCTGGTCATGGATTTTTGCAGAGTAGCACTTGTTCTCTGCATCCTTAGGTCTTGAAGCCCAGGTTCGTGGACATGTGTTGCTTCAGCCCCTCGCTTCACAGCTGCATTGCTGTAGGTCTTCTTGCCAAACAGTCTTGGATCCCAGAGATATTCTTCTTACTCAGTGTTCTCTTGAGATCGAGTCTCATAATTTGGAGGGCTGTGTCTCGAATTTGTCTGAGTGTTTGGCTTGGAGCTGCTCTTCCCAGAGTTGTAGGGTCAGGGTTTTTTGGAAGAGCCCTAAAGGACTAGTCCAGCGCTGTTGAGCAGTATTCCATTGACTTGTTTCATACTGTTTTTCAGATCCCGTGTGACAAGGATGTACATGAAAGAGCAGGAGGAGAGGAGAGCGCCATCCAAAGGTTAGTCAGGGTTTGGTGTTGGGGTGAAGGTCTCTCTCCTGGCTACCTGACCACATTATGGTTTGTTTGTCCTTTTGAAGGTCAGAGCAGCCAACAAAGCAGAATATCTGTTCCGGAGGTGGCTCTGGCAAGGTGAGCAAAGGCTGTTGTGCAGAAGGAGCAGTTATTTCTCAGGTGTTTTATTGCCGTTGAAGGCATTGGCATTGCCTGTTTTTTGTGTTTTCCAGGTGTCCTCCCAACCTACTTTTGGAACCCCACAAGGATGGCAGGCAGCAGATGGGTGAGAGGATGAGGTAAAAGAGGAGGAGGTGGACTACACAGTGGGCTGCCTGTTGTTGGAGGCACTACCTCAGCATGTGCCTTTTGCTTTCACTTTTGCAGCTGCCACAACCATCCTTGGAGGAACAAAGACACACATTTAGGAGGGGTTGGAGAAGGTGAGATGGTGGTGGGCTGGGTCAGCCATGTATTTTACGTCAGGTCACTTAAATGTTTCCTTTTGATTTTGCAGGCGCTGTGCATGCCACCTTTGGAACCGGATGAGCGTGGAAGTTGAGTTGAGTTGGTAGCGAAGGGTTCATGGGGCTGGTGACTTCTGATCAGCAGAACAGGAACTCTTTCTCCTGGTGTTTCAGGTGCCCCAAGCAATGGTGGCGATGGCGTTCAACTCTGGAATGAGAAGGTGCGTGGTATACCATGGGGCTTCCTTGAGGAGGTGAGTGCAGCGGAAGTAGCGTGTGCTGGCTTAGGTGGGACTTGTGCCAGTGCTGCTTGTGATCTGTGGGTTGTTTATGTTTTCCTTTTCTTTGTATAGAGGATGAAGAGGAACCGTGCGACTGGAAGCACATCCCATTCAAACAATGTGGTTTTCATTACTGACTGTGGCTTTGTGCTGCTGTCGCTCTTGAAGATAGGTTGAGAGCCCAGGGGTGGGTGGGGAGGGGCTGAGCAGAGGAGTCGAGGTTGGGAATGCAGGTGGTGTTTTGAAGTGAGTGTAAGGGAGAGGGCTGTCTGGGAGGGGCCCCCTTTGGGTGGGTGAAGGGAACAGGTTACTTTCCAGGATGATTCCAGCATGGGCAGGGCAGCTCCAGGCTTGGTGTGTGGGGTTGTGTGTTTTGTGTTGTCAGTCTTTGTTGTCTTAGAGCTTCCTCAGGCCTTGATGGTCCTCTGTGTCCTCACAGAGCAAGTCCTTCATCTTGGGCATCATCCCTGGAAAGTGGTGCTGATCAGCACTGTGCTGAGCAGGAAAGTTGTCATTCCGCATGATGAGTCTAAATTGCAGATCGGTCTCTTGACTTGGAAGTTTCTTGATGATTGTCTTCTGCAATGTCATTCTTAATTGCATTGTCATCTGATCTCTGTCCATCCAGTTTCCTTGAGCGGGACTCAGTCCCCGCATCCTTGTGTCCTCAGGTCTTGAAGGCGGCTCCTCTGGCATCTGTGGCTTCATTCCCTCGCTTTGCAGATGCATCGCTGTAGGTCTTATTGGCCAAAAGTCTTGGCTTCCAGAGTCCCTCACAGGACAAGTAATATTGAACATTATCCCTGCAGTGTGGAGCACATTTAGTCATCATCATCGTAGTGCCATCTGGATCCTTCTTTTCTTGCATCTTGCAGATTTCTCGATGGGCGTCTTTTGTAATCTTCTTTATGAATGAATGAGCATCTCTGGTCATAAGTTTTCCACATCTTCAATCTTGTCTCTGCGTCCTTAGGTCTTGATGCTAGTCTTCTTGCCCATCTGGTATGTTATTTTGAAGAGCAATTATTGTAACAGGCAGTGTTCTGTGACACTTGATGTCACCATTGGGCCTTCTTGCCTTGCCCTTGCATCCCTGTAGATCTTCTTGGCCAACTTCTTGGAGCCCAGAGTAATTTATTGTTGAATTTTCTCAATGTTGAATCTTGTATTTTGCAGTGGTGTGTCTTGGGTAGGTCTGTGTTTGTGTGTTTGGCCTGGACCTGCTCTGCCCAGAGCGTAGAGTTGGGGATATTGAAGAGTCATAAGGGTCTCTGGTGATGTTTGTGTGCCTTGAGTTTTTAGGCCACAGTCGTACAGTGATCTTAGGTGGAGCAGCCATAGTCAGGCTGGGTGGGCAGTTGCTTTGATGGTGTTTGAAGGTGATGGGACCCTCATGAGAGGGTTTTTCTGTGCTGTGCAGGGGATTGACCTTCTCAGTAGTTAACAGTTGTATGTGTATGGGCTTAAAGTTTTGGGGCTGTGTTTATTAATGGCATGGGAGTAGTGTTGGGGAAACAGTTCAGAAATATACAGGCTGTGAGCAATCCTGACTGACTTCAGCTTAAGGCCACATTGGGTTAATGGTTATTGAGGCCTAGTTAGAGGTTTTCTAAAAATGAGCTGATGGGAAAGAGAACTTAATTGGCAACAGAAGAGAAAAATAATTATGTAAAAAGAGTGGTTCTGTGAGAATGGAATGTGTAACTGGAATACAAAGCCACCTGCATGATATGATGGTGTAAACAAGGCTTCTCTATATAAGTGAGTGCAAGTTGTTAATAAACGATTTCATATGATCATATTGATGTGTACATGGAATCCTTAAGCCTCCACAGACTTTTTTCCCACAGGGTAGTAGTACTCTAGATGGGGTTCCTAACTGGGATGGAGATGTCTGGAATTATCTGTCTATTGTTCAGCATTCCAGTGACTTGTGTAATACTTTCTTTCAGATGCAAAGGACAAATATGCTCTTGTAAGAAGAAATGAGGGAGCAGAGTGCAGTCAGGTCAGTCAGTGTGTAGTGTTGGAGGGATTGTGCTTCTGGTAGCTGAATTACAGTGTGTGTTTTACACACCTGATTACAGTGTGTGTTTTACTTATTTTGAAGGTAGAAGCAGTAAGCAAAGTGGGATGGTCACTGAAGGTGACTGGGGTGAAGTGAGTGATGACTAGTGGGACCAAAGAGCAATTATTTTTCAGGTGTGTGTTGTTGAAGTTAGAAGCATCAGTTGATGTTTACAGGTTCTATTGTAGCCACCATGTGACAATAAGAAAATTGCAGAGGCTGGATATGCAAATTACCAAGGTAAAGGAGTAAGAGATGGGAGTTGTTGCAGGCAAGGGTGCTGTTTGAGGCAGCGTCTTGGTACGTTCCTTTTGTTTTTTGCAAATATTGTAAGCAGGCTCACTGGGACAAAGCTGCTGACTGTAGCAAGTAGTCCAAGGAAAGGTCAGTGTCAAAGAGCAGAGAATAATGTGGCTACTCAGTGAAGCTGTTACTTTTTTGCATGAACTTTGTAGGCCACTTTTGGGACTGGATGAGCATTTGAGGTGAGCTGGGGTAGTAGTGAGGATGAACATGGAGCTCGTGACTTCCTTCAAGTATAACAGTAATTTTGTCTCTTAGTGTAGCTTGGGTTC